>NC_087348.1:57770833-58395833 GCF_030014295.1 Loxodonta africana | reverse complement strand
TCCTTTTGTAATTAACTTATTTTACTCACCATAATGTCTTCAAGCTCCACCCACACTGTAGCATGTATCAAGGCTTCATTTCTCTTAAATGGTTGAGTAGTATTACATTGTATGTATGTACCACATTTTGTTTATCCATTTATCTGTTGATAGTAATTTAGGTTGTTTCTAACTTTTGCCTATTTTGAATAGTGCTGCAGCAAACATTAGTATGTAAGTATCTGTTTGAGTCTCTGCTTTCAAGTTTTTTGGGTATATACCTAGGAGTGGAATTGCTGGGTCATATGGTAGTTCTATTTTTAGTTTTTGAGGAACAGCCACAGTGTTTTCCACAATGACTGTACCATTTTGCATTCCCACCAGCAAAGGATCAGGGTTCCAGTTTACCCATATCCTCACCAACATTTATTTCATTTTTTTTTTTTTTTGTTTGTTGTTGTTGTTTTATTCAAGTCATCTTAGTGAGAGTGAAATGGTATCTCACTGTGGTTTTAATTCGCATCTCTCTGATGGCTAATGATGTTGAACATCTTTTCATGTGTTTGGTCATCATTTGAATGTGCTCTTTGGTGAAATGTCCATTCAAGTCCTTTGCTCATTTTGTCTTTTTGATATTAAGTTGTCAAAGTTTTATATATATTTTGGTTATTAGATTCTTATTGAATATATAGTTTCTAAACATTTTTGTAAAATATTTGTTGAGATACATGAATTTCCATTACTATTCTATTAGCATTCTAGATTTTTATCTAAAATTTTGTGTGTATTTTTACCCTTTTAATTGTCTTTCCTGTGTTGTTTGACAGAAATTACAAATGTCTCCTTGTTCTGAATGTGAGGTGAAAAAATCAACAGAAAAAAAAATGACTGCCTTTGAAGAGATGGCAACTAGAGAAGAAACAATACTGTAAATACCAGGAAACTGTATTTAACACATTCATTTGATATTGTCTTCATACTCTTTTTAGACTCCAGGCTTGGTGGAAATACTAAGTTTCTAAAGCATGCAACTTTTTCACAATTTTATGTAACTTTATAAAGTAGTCCACAAATTTTCCGAAAGATTCCAGGCCAATTATGATCCTTCAAAAATAACCTTTGAAATGAACACCTATAGACGGAAGTGTACCATTGTTGTCATCAGTAAACTTCCTGGTATATATTGGTCTGTTTTGAACCCAAATACAATGTAACACTTGATTATTCTTGTTCACTTAAATTTCTAGTTCTACTGTGATCTAGTTGTTGAAATCAACTGGAGGATGATGAAATGTTGTGGATCCTCACTGGTCTTAAAATGCAAATTGCAATCCAACCATACAAGTTTTTGTTCACGCAAACCAATTGAAGTCACTTTTGTTAAAGCTGGAATCTGTGCCAGTTGGAATATATTGTTTGAGGGTCTTCATTGCAATAGTTTTATTAATTTGAATTATGTCTAAATAATGCCAAGACAATTCCGTCAAGGATTAAGTCAGTTAAAATAATTTATTAAATCATCTGATTAGCATGACGTAGACAAAACATCTGGATGAATGACTAAATTTCTGACTGAATGGATTAGATTTTTTTGTCATTCTATATAGATGCATCTCCAGGAAATGTCTATTGGACTTGCTCCAACCTGGGAATCCAATTTAGAAATGCTTGGCAATGAGGATTTGATTAAATAAACTTCTATGTAGTACCAGTGACCCTAGATTCATAGTCTTTGAAAACAAATGTATTATTACAACAAAGAAATAGGTATATAAATTGTTGAAATTGGGAATATTTCTCTCCAGCTATTTTAAAACATTAATCAATGTTATGTATCTGTTTCAGCATTAAGAATTTGTTTTGAATTTTGTTTCCCTTTATATACATTAACTGTACATACATTAAATCAGTGCCTAAAATGTGTAAGACCTGAATGAATGGTGACTGTGTCTACCCAACACCAACATGTTCAAAAGAAAACAATCGAGTCACTCACCTGGATGTTACTTTCACCTGAATGTTATCACTTATCAAGTAAATGCACCCCTGAATAATCTTAACATAGTTTACAGGAAAGGGGGATTGATATTTATATACTTTTCTGATTGATATAATTTTCTGATTTATATTTATATAATTTTCTGATTGACTATAGGCTCAGATTAATGAATCAAATGATACAGTTAGGTTGTCTGCATCAGATATATTCACTTTTGCTGAGTAGACTAATTTTGAAAATACAGAAAGTATGTACAAACCATTGGTTTTATAGAATGGACCTACCAAGCCACAGTGAATACATTTGGAGCAATGTAATCTGACAGTCTGTATTCAAAGACTGTTAATAAATATATATCAAATTAAATCTGTAATTAATAGGTTAGCTTATTTTTTTTTTTGATATAGTGGTGCACCTTTGATTACAATGATATATTCAAAGAAATTTAATGATTTGGAGAATTAGAAAATTATTATTAGCAGTTAAATAATAATGTAGTGTATTCATGAAAAAATTTCACTTGCCTCATATCACAGGCTACATAAGACAGAAAGAGAATTAGTTTTATAAATGATTCATAGAGTTTCCAGGTGAGGTAACCAGGATAAATTAAAAGATCAGGGTCTAAAGCTCCTGTTAACTCACTAATTTCTTCCCAGCTCTAAAAATAATGTAATTCTATGAGGAGGAATAATTCCAGTGTTTTTTGTAGTTTTCCCACTATACCCAGAAGCTCTAACTATCTTCATAGGGCTTATGAAAGGGAAAGACATAATTTTGCTTTAATTTAGGTCTACTTCTCCACTCTACGCTATGGTCCTATGAATCTTTTGAAAAGGTAATCACAATTTTTCATTAACACGGTATGTTTTGAGGCATCTTTGCTACTATAAAAGGAGAGTCAGGATAATTTTTTCAGAAATTGTTATGAGTGGTACATAACATTGAAAGATGAGAATTTGACTTATTCTTAATTAAATTTGACCAGATTATTTTTTGTTGTTTCTTTTTTCTGAATAATTGCTAAATTCCCATTCTAGTGTTTGAAAATATAGCCAATTTGTTTCTTAATTCCTGCCGTAATCTAGTGGGCTCTGAAGTAGCATATAAAGTTTTTTTTTTCTTTAACGATATACAGCATTATACATCCTACAGACTTTACTGTGATATATCCACTACATAATTTTTTCTAAAACCTAAAAAGCTTGTAGCAGGAGAGCTTTATGAAATATTTTAAAGAAATATTTTTAGAGTCCCATTTATTAATTAAGCATGAGATTCTTTTATAGGATGTTCTATGATTGTACTTTCATGAATGCATTTTATGTCTCTCAGTATTTAATTGCTTGAAAATAGCAACAGAGAGGCTTAAAATGCTTTCTTTACGTGTATGGCTTTTACCTATAAAATAAGTGTCATTCCTTATTATTTCTTTTAACAGCTACATAAATAGATGTGATTTTTAGGGAGTTAATATTCAGACCCTAACCTCAAATAGAAGAAAACCTTAAACTAAATGTTGACAGTAGATAGTATAATTCTATCACGTACCTGTAATAACAAGTAGTGAAAGATTACTTATGCTTTGTAGAAGAGAGGAACTGATTCCTACTGAGAAACGAACATATTTTCCAATGGAATAGGTTGTTTTAACACAGGTGCTACCAGAACTAACAAAAAATTTCTCTCTAGCTATTTTAAAACATTAATCAATGCTATGTATCTTTTTTTTTTTATGTATCTGTTTCAGCATTAAGAATTTGTTTTGAATTTTGTGTTTCCCTTTATATGCATTAACTGTACATACATTAAATCAGTGACTAAAATGTATAAGACCTGAATGAACGGTGACTGTGTCTACCCAACACCAACATGTTCAAAAGAAAACAATCAAGTTATTTTCTATGTGATCCAAATATTTGAACACCGAAAATATTAGGTGGCTGACTTTTTTTTTTTTTAAGTCTTTCTTTAAGCAGATATTTAACAACACAGTGTTGTTTCAGACACAATTCTGTTTCATAAAATATACTGGATTACAACTCCAAGGAAGTTATATGTGAAGGAGATATTAATGTTTTAGATTGATGATATGGGTTGCTGGATTTAAACAATGTGTACTTTGCTATAATGAAACCTTTTATTTTTTCTAGCTCAGGTACTATAACTAGCACTAAATGCAACAGAGACTGAACTCATTATTGGTTCCACAGAGTGGGTCAGCTGGCCAATCTAGAGAATGATGAAAACACGTACTTGGTTACTTAGGGGACGTTATCTCAGTCTTGTGTACAGCCTTAAAATTCCCCCAATTATGTGTTCATTTGGATTATAATATTAATGGTCAAGTGATGAAGAATAAAAGGTACTGAAAAATGGCCTATTTTTGTTCAATAAAGATTTGTTACCAATAATACAATGTATATTATCCTATATAGACTAATTAGAAAATCAGCTCTTAAAGTTAAAAATAACACTTACTTTTGTGTACCTATATATATATATATATATATATATATATAGCATTATCTGTTCTGATAAGATTTCAAAAATTTCTCAGATTTATATATATAAACACACATACATAGGTATGTATGTATATACTGTATATATACATACATTTATTTGTTTATATCTATTTATATATCTATCTATTTTTCCTCCCCAGTAATTAAGGTATTGTAGCCCAGTGGGACAGTGGTTAAGTGTTTGGCTACTAACCAAAACGTTGGCAGTTTTAATCCATCAGCCGCTCCTTGGAAACCCTGTGGAGCAGTTCTATTCTGTCCTATAGGATAGCTGAGTCAGAATTGACTCAACAGCAATAGGTTTGGTTTTTAGTTAAGGTCTTATTTGGCACTCCTGGAGAAACACTTGACCTCTGGGCATGATTAACTGCAGAATGAGCCTGTTTCCATGGACAGTATTTCTATCAAGCATGAGAAGAAGAGAGGGCAATTATATTGTTCTAGGGGATTATGTTGCTTTTCTGACCCAGCTTGTCTTCAAGACTTTTTCATGAGGAAAAGTCCATCAAAATAAGCTTAGAAACAGATGCTCAGCAGATAGGCACAACTCAAGTTTAGAGGATACAACAGAATTGAGTAGAGGACAAACATTTCTGATAAGTTGCCTGTTAGGTTAGCAGCACATTCAAGGTCACGAGTTGGCCTTTTTCCTCCTGTAAAATTCAGTTTAGCTCCTTGAAGATTTTTCAATCTTGGTCTCAAAACAGCAATTATTTTAGGCTGGAACCCCCCCCTGCCCCCGCCAAATTGCCAATCATGTCTCTTTTGGAGTACTCTCCTGAGTTTGTAAATTGCAGCATTCATGTGGCATGATTTCCACATCTTGAGATGGTCATGTTTCTAACAGGAACAAAATGTGACTGATCATGTTTGGTTTCAACACAATGACAGAGACGCCATAGCAAAAGGGGTGAGGGATAGCATCTTAGTTATCTAGTGCTGCTATAACAGAAATACCCCAAGTGGATGGCTTCAACAAAGAGAAATTTATTCTCTCACAGTTTAGGAGGCTAGAAGTTCAAATTCAGGGTGCCAGCTTCAAGGGAAGGCTTTCTCTCTCTGTCTGCTCTGGAGAAAGGTCTTTGTCACCAATCTTCCCCTGGTCTAGGAGCTTCTCAGCACAGGGACCTTGGGTCCAAAAGGTACACTCTACTTCCATACATTTTCTTGGTGCAATGAGGTCCCTCTGTCGCTCTGTTTGCTTCTCTTTTTGTATCTCAAAAGAGGCTGACTCAAGATACAAACTTATCTTCTAGATTGAGTCCCCCCTCATTAACATAACCACCTCTTCATTAACCTCCTGCTTCATTAACATCATAGAGGTAAGATTTATAACACATAGGAAAATCACATCAGATTACAAAATGATGGAAAGTCACACAATACTGGGAATCATGGTCTAGCCAAGTTGACACACGTTGCGGGGGAGGGGAGCACAATTCAATCCATTACAGGTAGTTTGAGTAACATGTAAGGAAGTGTGGATTTTAAATTTACTTTTTTAATCCCTGAAGGAGATCCTGCTAAAACAGATGGAGGAGCATAAATGAAATTGAATGTATTTATTAGATATGTTTCCAGTGATTTGAAACACAGTAAATATGTAGATACTTTAGTGAATAATAGCCCAGTTGATCCTTGCAAATTTGAAGGAGTGTGAGATAGAAAAGTAACACTTTTCTAAAAGCTTTTTCCTATGATAGTGTAGTCTGTATTCTCATTACCCACTTTCCCGCAATTGAATGAGCAGAACTGATGACCACCCAGGTGTGTTCGAAAAAGTAATATATGTCATTATCAAGATGGTAAAATGAACTCTAGTGTCCTTGAAAAAGAATATATCTTCCCACATTTGAGATTCCTGGTAATAACTGGATAGCTCGTTTATGTATTTTCAACTTCGTTTGAATACACAGATTAAGAGGAAGAGAACATGGTTGTAATTTGTGGACATCTGAACCTTCAAAGACATTACTCCTGTGATGAAGGCATCAATTTGTTTTGTTTTGTTTTCTGAATCAGGACATAGAGCAATTCTGCTCCTCCACAATATTTAGCCCACCGTCTGTTGTTTGCCCTTTCATTACCATCTCATTTGGGTGGTAGGTCTTTGAACGCGTTTTGGTGTTAGAGCTCCTGAATAAATTTCAAATATTTCTAGGATGCATCTTGTTTATCCACTGACATATCATCTATTATCTGGCACGTAAACTAAAATCTTCTCGTACATGTATATGTTTGCATATGCCCACAGTGGACATTACCATAGGCATTTCTATACATATTAGTGGCTAAGAGTTCAGCTTCTAACCAAAAGGTCAGCAGTTTGAATCTACCAGGTCGCTCCTTGGAAACTCCATGGGGGAAGTTCTACTCTATCCTAAAGGGTAGCTATGAGAAAAAATTGACTCAACGGCAATGAGTTTGGGTTTTTTTTTTTTGAGCCCTGGTGGTGCAGTGTTTGAGAACTATGGCAAACTATGGCTGCTAACCAAAAAAGGTCAATAGTTCAAATCCACCAGCCATTCCTTGGAAACCCTATGAGAGCAGTTCTACTCTTTCCTATAGGGTCAATATGAGTAGGAACCAACTAATTGGGTTTTTTTTTTTTTTTTTATGGCATTTTTACACATTCCACTTTTTGATTTGTGGGTACATACATTTGGTATATGAATGCACCTATACATGTATATCTCTGTGCATGTATGCACATGCTTTTATGCATGTGTTCTTGGAAATTAATTCAGCAAAACATAAATTTATCAGTTGAATACTTTTTCTGCCCTTATTTCATTTCTGTTTATATATGTAATAGCATTTTTATGCAGAAATTCTAAGAATACAGTAGATAATTGAGTAAGTAGAATAAGTGAAAGCCCAATGCAGTTGTAATGACCACAATATGTTAATTTAGGCTGCCTAAATGCTTGCACCAAATCAACCATCCCTGTAGCCATTTGATCCAGGCAACCATCCCCAAGCCTCATTACACAGGCTTGGCCTATGTACCTCTTTATGTCTGCTCAATTTTCCACAGATGGATCTAGACTAGGAAGTTACATTTGGAGCTTTTTGCTGGATGTTCTAAAAGGGGGGAGTTCTTACTGCATGGTTCTGTATACACAGACCCTCAAATACGTTTTATAAATTATTCTGATAGTAACCAAAGTATTTTTAATAGGGGAAAATAAGGTAAGTAATTATGCCAGATGATACCCACAATTACTGCACTAGAGCAGAAGTACACCTTTAGAGAAATAAGAATGTAATCATAAGGTCAGAGAAAGGGAGTTATTTCATTTTTCTCAAATGGCAACAAGAGAATGTTCTTATAACAAGCATTTTCTTTAGTCATTTCCAGGTATGAATTATTTTTGAAATCACTATACTTTTGAAAACCAGTGTCTGTTTTTGAGGATATGATTTACCTAGATTTTGTCCTTTTTTTTTTTTAATAAATGGCTGCATTGTTATTTTGTTCTCTGCGTGTTTCATTTGACATTTGGGTTAAATCAGTCAAATGTGTGTCTAAAACCTCCAGAATAAAAAGAATAAAATGCTAATTACTACATGGTACAGCTGCCACAGCTAATCAACTTTTACTTAAGACCTGAGGTGCTTTGTGGAATTATTCCAAATCATCTGAGGATGGATTAGTCTGATTGATTTAAACCGCTAAATTTCTGTTTCTTCAAATTATCCGCACTGTACCAGGTAACTTGTTAGGTAATTATTGTTCTCTAACAGGCCATAAGGAAACCCTGGTGGCATAGTGGTTAAGTGCTATGGTTGCTAACCAAAAGGTCGGCAGTTTGAATCCGCCAGGCGCTCCTTGGAAACTCTATGGGGCAGTTCTACTCCATCCTGTAGGGTCGCTATGAGTTGGAATCGACTCCACGGCACTGGGCTTGGGAGTTAACAGATGATAAAATCTTGCATTTCCTTCTCTTCTCAAAGATATGATTTTCTTCCCTGAAGTTTGACCTGAGTGATTTGCTTGGACCAAGAGGTGGGATGAGCATGATAGTGTTTTTTTTTGTTGTTGTTGTTGTTCTTTTTAAGAGATCCTCAGAAGCTTTCCTGAACTTGTCTCAATATGATGCCTTGAAATATACTCCTTCCAGGTTGATGTCTCCAAAGGCTACTTCACTGCACATATCTGCCTACACATTTAGGAGCACACACATAAGTGCCCTGGAAGTGTTGCAACACAGTTAAGAGCTAAGACTTTGTAGTCAGTCAGCTTGCATTCAATTCTTTGTTCAGTTTCTTGTTATCTGTATGGCCATAGAAAATTAGCTAAATGCTGTGTGTTTCAGTGTCTTCATTGGCAAACCAGAATAATAAGGTAGCTTACTTCATGATAATCGTAACTATTAAGCACCAGGCACCTAGTAACCATTTTATAAAAGACAGCTATTACTATTTTGTAAATATCTACACATGCATACATACATGTACATAAATACACTCACAAATGCTGAATGGAAAAAAAATCACACATGTGGAATTAGACACATTTTTAGGATGTTCTCTGCGCAGTGAGCAGAAGGTATGATTTGTCTTGCCCCAAAAGAAACTCACCTAATTTTGATTATATGAAGAAAAAGAATGGATTTGTCTAAATAGTTCTATACTGAACATTTATTTCTTAATATGAATTAGTCAATATATGATGATCATTCTTTGAAAATCCTTGAGTAGTGGCACCAAGTTCTCACCACGTAGTCACCCAACATTGTCACACAACTTTCCTCCTAAAACATCAAATTTCTAAATTCTGTTGTCAATCACAAAGGAGCTCTGGTGGCACAGTGATTAAGCACTCTGCTGCTAACCTATAGGTCAGTGGTTTGAACTCACCAGCCCCTCCATGTGAGGAAGATGAGGAAGTCTGCTTCCGTAAATATTTACAGCCTTGGAAACCCTACTCTGTTTTATAAGGTCACTATGAGTTGGAATCGACTCGATGGCAGTGGGTTTGGTTTTGGTTTTTGTTATCAATCACAATCCCAAATAAAGGCTACAAGGTTCTTTTTTATTTGCTTCCCAAGAGTTTTGTAAGGATGTGATCATTTTCTTTACCTTTATGGAATACAAGTAGTCCCTGATTACAAACGAGTTCCATTCCTAAGTCTGTTTTGAGTTGAATTTGTATGTAAATCAGAACAGTTAGGTACGATTGTCTTTAATATTAGTTAGGCAAATGTTTGTCTTAGTGCATAGTATATAGTGTATATTTCTATGTGTAAAAAGCATTAAAGAAACACTTCCAGATACACTAAAGCCTCTTTAACGTAATAATACAGTAATAATAATAACAATGTGTTGATGTACTTCACAAAGTACTGCCCATTTGTTATTATGAACCATTGTATGTACCTCGAGTTTTTAATATAATAGGCTTAACAAGGGTTGGTTCGTAACTATGGGTTGTAAGTTGGACATTCCTAACCCCAGGATTCTCTACAAATTATTTCCCAGATTCTTTTGTCTTGTTTATTATAATACATAATGAATAAAATCTGGGGAAAAAACAATTGAGAAAAGTATTTTTTCTAGTCTACAGTCATAATTTTAATATCATAAAACTTGGACTGTAATCCGAGGAGTTACGGAACAGTTCTTTTAGAAAATTAACTGAGTAGAAATATGAATAGGTTTTAAAGAGACAAACTTCAATGATATCCTTACAGCAAAAGAAGAAAAATATACATCTTTTAGATTGTCATTTGCTTTTCAGGTTTTAAGCTCCTATATGTCCCAGTACTAGGCTTTCAGGGAACTTTAAAATACCAATAAATCATTAATCAAAACAAAGCTTCATTTCAGAGTTTATGCTAGAAATGGTTCTATGCACATTCCTACCTTTTTGGAAATTGGATTCTTATTCTCATTTGGGAAATGGATGCATCAACATTCTCTTTCAATCTTTTTTCATCCCCACTTCAAAGTATCAAACCCTTATGGACATCTTCATACTCACCACCTTTCCCATTCTCACTTTTATTAAAGTAGAATATGCGAACAGACTTCTTCCTGATGTGTCTTGAAATTTCTTTTAAGGAAGGGAATGAGATACAGTCTCTGAAGAACTGAAAACCCCTTGAAAAGTTGGGAATTCATCTAACCAACACTTTCTTCAAATACAAAGTTTTTACACTTTATTGTTGTTAGGTGCCATTGAATTGGTTCCAACTTATAGTGGCACTGTATACAACAGAATGAAACACTGCCAAGTCCTGTGCCATCCTTACAATCATTGCTATGTTTGAGCCCCTTGTTGCAGCCCCTGTGTCAATTCATCTTGTTGATGGTCTTCCTCTTTTTCATTGACCCTCAACTTTGTCACTTTAGGACTACTCTAATAGCCTTCTAAATTGTCATTCTGTTTCACCTCTGCCCCCTACGGCTTATTCACCACAGTGACCATACTGATACTTAATAAAATATGTTAGATCATGACACTCTTCCTTTAAAACTCTCCAGTGGTCTCCCATATCACTGAAAATTAGAATTTTGAAACGTCCTTATCATGAACTACCATCCTGGGCCTCTTTCTCTTGGCCTGGTTTTCTACCGTTTTCCCCATTGTTCACTTGGTTACATTTACACTACCTCCTTGATGTGCCTAAATTTTGCAGAGAAGCTCCTGTCTCAGGGTCTTTTCACTTACTGTTCCCTCTGACTGGAATAGTTTTTTTCTAAATATTTATACAGCTCATTCTTTACTCATATATCCCCTACATGTCTGTCAGTTTGTCATATTGTGCAGTCTTGCTTGTTGCTGTGATGCTGGAAGCAAGGTCACCCATGGTGGACAGGTTTCAGCTGAGCTTCTAGACTAAGACAGACTAGGAAGAAGGACTCAGCAGTCTACTTCTGAAAAGATTTAGCCAGTGAAAACCTTATGAATAACAGCAGAACATTGTCTAATACAGTGCGGGAAGATGAGCCCCCCCCCCAGGTTGGAAGGCGCTCAAAAGACAATAAGGGAAGAGCTGCCTTCTCAAAGTAGAATCGACCTTAATGACGTGGATGGAGTAAAGCTTCCGGGACCTTCATTTGCTGATGTGGCATGACTCAAAATGGGAAGAAACAGCTGCAAACAGCCATTAATAATCAGAACCTGGAATGTACAAAGTATGAATCTAGAAAAATTGGAAATTGTCAAAAATGAAATGGAATGCATGAACATAGATATTTTAGACATTAGTGAGCTGAAATGGACTGGAAATGGCCATTTTAAATTGGATGATCATATGGTCTACTATGCTGGGAACAACTTGAAGAGTAATGGTGTTGCATTCATCTTCAAAAAGAACATTTCAAGATCTATTCTGAAGTACAACATTGTCAGTGATAGAATAATATCCACATGCCTACAAGGATGACCAGTTAATACAAATATTCAAATTTATGCACCAAATACTAACTCCAAAGATGAAGAAACTGAAGATTTTTACTAGCTTCTGCAGTCTGAAATTGATCGAAAATGCAATCAGAATGCATTGGTAATTACTGATGATTGGAATGCGGAAGTTGGAAACAAAGAAGGATCGGTAGTTGGAAAACATGGCCTTGGTGATAGGAACTATGCTGGAGATCACATGACAGAATTTTGCAAGACCAACAACTTCTTCATTGCAAATATCTTTTCTCACTAACATAAATGGTGACTATACATAGGGACCTCACCAGATAGAATACACAGGAATCAAATCGACTGCATCTGTGGAAAGAGATGATGGAAAAGCTCAATATCATCAGTCAGAACAAGGCCAGGGGCTGACTGTGGAACAGATCATCAATTGCTCTTATGAAAGTTCAATTTGAAACCAAAGAAAATTCGAACAAGTCAAGGAGAGCCTAAGTATGACCTTGAGTATATCCCACCTGAATTTAGAGACCATCTCAAGAATAGATTTGACGAGTTGAACACTAATGACCGAAGACCAGACAGGTTGTGAAATGGCATCAAAGATATCAACATGGAGAAAGCAAGAGGTCATTAAAAAGACAGGGAAGAAAGAATGCCACAATGGATGTCAGAAGACACTCTGAAACTTGCTCTTGAATATTGAGCAGCTAAAGCAAAAGGAAGAATTGATGAAGTAAAAGAAATGAGCAGAAGACTTCAAAGGGAGGCTCCAATAGACAAAGTATTATAATGACATGTGCAAAAGCTGGAGATAGAAAACCAAAAGGGAAGAACAGGCTCAGCATTTCTCAAGATGAAAGAACTGAAGAAAAAATCCAAGCCTCAAGTTGCAATAGTGAAAGATTCTATGGGGAAAATATTAAACGACACGGGAAGCATCAGAAGAAGATAAAAGGAATACACAGAGTCATTATACCAAAAAGAATTGGTCGATGTTCAACCATTTCAAGAGGTAGCATATGATCAGGAACTGATGGTACAGAAGGAAGAAGACCAAGCTGCACTGAAGGTATTGGCAAAAAAACAAGGCTCTAGGAATTGACAGAATATCAATCGAAATGTTTCAACAAATGGATGCAGCACTGGAAGTGCTCACTTGTCTATGCTGAGAAATTTGGAAGACAGCTGCTTGGCTAACCAACTGGACGAGGTCCATGTCTATGCCTATTCCCAGGAAAGGTAATCCAACTGAATGCAAAAATTATTGAACAATATCATTAATATCACACGCAAGCAAAATTATGCTGAAGGCCATTCAAAAGTGGCTGCAGCAGTACATTAACAGCGAACTGCCAGAAATTCAGGCTGGGTTCAGAAGAGGATGTGGAACCAGGGATATCATTGCTGATGTCAGATGGATCTTGGCTGAAAGCAGAGGATACCAGTAGGATGTTTACCTGTGTTTTATTGACTTTGCAGAGGCATTCGACTGTGTGGATCACAGCAAATCATGGATAACATTGCAAAAGCTGGGAATTCCAGAACACTTAATTGTGTTTATGAGGACCTTTACATAGATCAAGAGGCCATTGTTCAAACAGAACAAGGAGATACCGCATGGCTTAAAGTCAGGGAAAGTGTGTGTCAAGATTGCATCATTTCACCATACCTATTCAATCTGTCAGAAACCCTGGTGGCGTAGTGGTTAACCAAAGGGTCGGCAGTTCGAATCTGCCAGGCGCTTCTTGGAAACTCTACAGGGCAGTTCTACTTTGTCCTATAGGGTCTCCATGAGCTGGAATCGCCTCTACAGCACTGGGTTTTTGGGTTATCCAACCTGTATGCTGAGCAAATAATCTGAGAATCTGGACTATTTGAAGAAGAACAGGGCATCAGGATTGGAGGAAGACTTTTTAACAACCTCCGATATGCAAAAGACACAACCTTGGTTGCTGAAAGTGAAGAGATCTTGAATTACTTACTGCTGAAGATCAAAGACCACAGCCTTGAGTATAGATTACATCTCAACATAAAGAAAGGAAAAATTCTCACAACTGGACCAATAAGCCACATCATGATAAACTGAGAAAAGATTGAAGTTGTCAGGATTTCATTTTACTTAGGTTCACAATCAACAGCCATGGAATCAGCAGTCAAGAAATCAAAAGATGCATTACACTGGGTGAATCTGCTGCAAAGGACCTCTTAAAGTATTGAAAAGCAAAGATATCTCCTTGAAGACGAAGGTGGGCCTGACCCAAGCCATGGAATTTTCAGTCGCACCATATGCGTACCAAAGCTGGACAATGCATAAGGAAGGCTGAAGAATAACTGATGCCTTTGAACTGTGGTGTTGATGACAAATATTGAATACACCATGGACTGCCAAAAGAGCAAACTGTCTTAGAAGAAGCACAACCAGAATGTTCCTTAGAAGCAAGGATGGAGAGATTGAGTTTTATGTACTTTGGACATGTTGTCAGGGGGGATCAGCCCCAGGATAATGACATTATGCTTCATAAAGTATGGGGTCAGTGGAAAAAGGAAGACCCTTAATGAGACAGATTGACACAGTGGCTGCAACAATGGGCTCAAGCATAACAACGATTGTGAGGATGGTGCAAGACCTGGCAGTGTTTCATTCTGTGGTACATAAGGTCGCTATGCGTGAGACCCAACTTGACAGCACCTAACAACAACTCAAATATCTGTGTGTAAAAAGTTTGTTTTTAACTACCCTGTCTAAAAGTGCACAACTATCCCAATTACCGTGCTTTTATCATTATCATCCCTCAGCCTTGATCTTCATAAACTGTATTACTACTTTACATTATATTGCATATATATATGTATATAATATAATGTAATCTCTTTGTAATGTAATCCCTTTGAGAGCACAGCTTTGTCTCCTTTTTTCAGTAATACATGTTCCAGACATATATCCAGAACAAAGGAGGCATTCAATAAATATTGGTTGAATAAGGAAATGAAAAGTGCCCTTTCTCAACTGGCTTCAGTGCTTCCTTGTCATTACAGCATGGTGGGAATCACTCTGGGAGTGAAATACAAAACCCCAGACCAATATTGTGGCTTTGCCACTTGGAATCAAATCAGCCTTGTGACCTGGAGTAAGTTACTCAAATAAGGACAGAGGGTAGTTTTAGAATTTACATTTTATGTGAATGGGAGCACTGGCATTTCATTTCCCCCTCCAAATCACCAGAAAATTCCTGATGGAGCTACCTACTGGAAGATGAACTCAACTGAAAAGTTTGATTCTAGGTCTAATACACACACACACACACAAAAAAAGCTGTTAACTAATTCTAAATAAAATGATGCAATAGTTTTAAACAGGGTTAGTTGACTCCTAGCAAGAAATAATTTTATAGTGGGTCAGTTTATGGAGATTATGCGTGTGATCTACCCAAGGTGATTATACTGTAGGTGACTTACCCGAAGCACATGAATCCAGAATTGTGATCCAGCATTGCTTTATTTACCTACCGTTTAAATGTTAGGTGTGTGTGAGAACATTAAAACTGAGGTGCTTGACAAAACTGAAATGACTGGCCAAGGACTGAGCTCAGACTCCATCTTTGCTAAAACCTTTTACCTCTGTTTATAACTTAGTAACTATCCACCTTTGTGCAGACCTAGTCCTGCAGCTCAGGAAATGTTTTTCTATATGGTTAAGCTAAAGGTGTAGAAACAATGTCCATGAAGGAGGGTCTTGGAGCCAGCCCTTTTCAGAAATCTCCTGTGCAGTCAAATCTCAAGAATCATTTGCTAAAGCTGCTATTTTAACAGAATGTATTCAAAAAGAATGTCCTGTAATTGTCTTGTGGCAAACTTGTGACTCCCCTTTAATCGCATACCTTTACAATCTACGTGATTAACCAAACCTAATAGCCCACATACATGTTGTAGACCAATCCCTTTCAAGCCACACCCCTACCTCGAGTTGCCCTGCCTCTTACTTCTCTAATTCTGTATTGACCAATCAAAAAAAAAAAAAAAATTACCTTAAATTCCTGGTTTTACCATATAAATATGCCTCTGTGACTCCACCTCTTTGAAGCATTCTGGTTTCACTTTGTAAGATCAGACGTTTTTCACCAGCTGGAACAGTTTTAAACCCACAATAAATCTCTTTGCTTCTACTTTGGACAAAGTCCATGTTCATACACTTAGACAGGTGTACTCCCTGCATCTAAACTTAGGTTAGCATTACAAATACAGATTTGTGAGCCTTGTACTAAAATTTCTAAAACACAGTTTTTTTTTTTTGGTACTGTAACTGAGGGCTCTGCATTTTTATTTGAACTCAGTATGAAACCATGTGAACTACAATTTAAACCACCACATTGGATATGCTCTGCTACGTATATAATTACTGTTCCTTATGTTCTAAAATTTTACCATTTCTCCCTTATATAAGGTCTACATAGTTATGCAAATTTACCCTGCTCCAAGAAAAAATAAATATGCTTGCAAACTCCTCATAACAGAAGATTTTTCCACCTCTCACCAAGTACTCCAGTTGTTCAGCCAGCAGTGAAGTAAAGTTGTCTGTCAGCCCATTTCTGTCCTAACTCTTACATAGCTATCAGTATGCCAGAGCTATGTCACTAAGTTGGCAAGGTGCTGGCTTTATTTCCTCTCCCTGCTTACATGTATTGAAATATTGAAGGTGGTAAGTAATGGCTGATAATAATAATAATCATTCTAACAACAATTATCTAATTGGCTGCCATGCAGGATGGCTGTGATGGGATGTTCACGACAACAGCCCGTTTCGGAAGCCCCTGGTTACATTATTTCTATGTCCTTATAAATTGTTCTGAATTGTGATTTTATTTCCACCTTCAGTATAAGGGATTTTGAATTTGTAAATGCATTTCAGGTGTTTCAGGGACCTTGAGATGTCTTTTACTGGAGAAGAGAAAACTATAGCTATGGTTAAGGAAAGGGGGAGTAAACTTTAAGAGCTATGTCTGTATCTCGTATCTTCAGAGAAAGGACTGTGAAGTAACAATTTGATTATTATCAATGATTGCAAAAAGGATTATAAAGTGACAATTTTCAGCTAGTTTGCTCATGGGTAGGTCATTAAGGAACTTGAAATTGGGCTATTTCTCAAACATATTGCAGTGTTGGCCTCAGGTCTTTCTGTGTCTTAAAAGAAGATTAGAGAGTGCTGCCAGTCTTGAATTCTTGAATTAAATGAAGAAGCTGCTGTTTTGCACTCCTCAAGAAGTAGCAAGAATTCCAAAGTTACTTTCTTTCCTGTCCTTCTTTTTTTTTTTTAACTGTGAGGCCTCTGAGTCCAGATATTGGCCTAAATCCTTAATAAAGCCATGAAACGAAGGGAATAAAATGCAAAACCAGAACATTTCACACTCTGTTCTCAACATTTCCAGTACTTAAAGTCCAAATCCCTCACCAACAACCACAAAGCCTGGAACATCTGATCTCTTGCTATTTCAAATCTGATCTCTTCCCCTGTCGCTCACACCGTCCCTCACTGCTCTCACTGCGCTTTCGCAAAGGTAGCTCTCGGCACACTTTTAAAATATACAACTAATGCTAATGTTTTAATCACATTAGTAATACTTATATAAAAAGAAAAATGAACTAACAAACCATACCTGTTGCCATCAAGTTGATTCTGACTCATAGAGGTCTTACAATATTCCAGGTATTATTCTAAGTATATCATATATACATATGATATACTTATAGGTCATATATATATGATATACCCAACCACCCACTGCCATCGAGTCGATTCCGACTTATAGCGACCCTATAGGACAGAGTGGAACTGCCCCATAGAGCTTCCAAGGAGCACCTGGCAGATTCGAACTGCCTACTTTTTAGTTAGCAGCCATAGCACTTAACCATTATGCCATAAGTATATATATACTTAGAATAATAATACATATATTTATATATATAACAAAAAATCAAACCCATTGCCATCAAATCAATTCCAAGTCATAGCAACCCTATAGGACAGAGTAGAACTGCCCCATAGGGTTTCCAAGGAGGCTGGTGGGTTCAAACTGCCGACATTTTGGTTAGCAGCCAAGCTCTTGACCACTGTGCTACCAGGGCCCTAGATAGATAGATAGACAGACAGACAGATAGATAGATAGACAGACAGATAGATGATTGATGATAGATAGATAGATAGATGATAGATAGGTAGATAGATAGATAGATAGATAGATAGATAGATAGATAGATAGATAGATAGATAGATAGATAGATAGATAGATAGATAGATAGATAGATAGATAGATGGATGGTAGATATTAACTCCTCCAATCTTTACCATGGCCCCATGAAATAAGTTGAATTAATTTTCCATTTTACAGATGAGAGAATTGAATTAAGTTGTTCAAGATCACACAGCTTATAAGCATTAAAACTGGATACAAACCCAGGCTATACTACTGTAAAGTCCATATTCTTTACGACCGTGCTGCTTTGCAAAGAAAATCACAGCTCTCCCTTGCTTAACACACTCCAATGCCTGGCCATGTCACTTGAAATAAAATACAGTCTAAGTGTACATTATGTTCCAGATCCTGTCTGCTCTTATGACTGTCTTTTCTCAGAAGACCAGATACATAATTTGTGTGAACAATGCAGAATGAAAATGTTGGGCCTTTGGTTCTAAAGTCATTACAAATTGCATGATGGCAGCAGCAAAGCATTAAAACAAGTGTCGGCCTTTTGGAGCATCGGGGCTCTGCAGAACTGCAATGGTGGCTTTCAAAATTTTCTAGGGTGGCCATAACAAAATACCACAAAGTTGGTGGGCTTAATGAACAGAAATTATTTTTTTCCTAGTTCTAGAGGCTAGAAGTCTGAATTTAGGACATTGGCTATGTAGATCCCTTCTTAGGGTTTTGAGAAAAGAATTGTTTCATGCTTCTCTCCTAGTTTTTGGTGGCTGCCAGCAATCTTTGGCATTCCTTTGCTGATTCTAAATGTATATGCCTACATCACATGGCATCTTCCCCCTGCTTGCCACCTGTTTGTATCTGTTCTCCTCTTTCATAAGACAACAGAACTAGTCATATAGGATTAAGATTAGAACCTATCCTAGTCCAGCATGACCTAGTTTAATTTAACAGATAATTAAAGAAAAATCCTATTTCCAGACAAGGATATATTCACAGGTAGGGGTTAGGACTTTGACATACTTTTTTGGAGAGCACCGTTCAATCCATAACAGTGGCATACCCATGATGCTGCCCTCCTGGCTGCTCTTTGATTACCCCAAGCTGCTTATCTGTGGAATCTCTACAGTTGCAGATTTTCCTGCCAGAAAGGCTTCTTCCTCACAGAGTCACAAGACTTACCTCCTCACTTCATTCAGGCCTTTACTCAAATGCCATCTCATTAGTGAGCCCTTTCTGAGCATGCCTGAATTAGAGCTTTCCCTCTCTTATCCCCAATAATATGCCTACTCTTCTAGCTTTTCTTCCAAAGAACTTATATTTGTTAACTCATTTTTGGATTGTTCAACTTCACAATCTACAGCTCCTTAGATCATTGCCTTGTACACATTAGGTACTCTGTAAAATTTCCTGAATGACTTCATTAAAATCAAAGGGAATGTGAGAGTGACTTGAGTGGGAATGATGAAGTAAAGATTTTCAAAATCTTCTCCTTGATAAGGACAGTAAGAACACTGTCAAAAAAATATCAAAATCAACTTTGTAAATTAACAAAAGCATAGCAAAAAATCTAGAAAGAAATTATTGAATACAAATGGATGAATCTTGGTAAGAACTATGAATTTTGTAGTGTTTTCACGTGTCTTATTCTCATCCCCTCTCTACCCAGTTCTGCGGCAACAGTCCTGCTATCACAGTGAAAACTATAAGCCTAGCAGTCACTGGAGTGTGAAGAATGGGTTTGGAACTTTGCCAAAGCCCCATTTCTGGAGAATTATAATAATTTAACCTGCCTACCAGTTTCATAGAAAACATCACACGGCTTGTCTTTGTTTGATATGACTCAGATCTCCCAAGTGAAAAGATTCTTTTACCCATGGGCACTTGTCAAAAACAATCAAAACAATTGTGAACATCACAACTGCCTGAAGTGGCAATAACAGTTGTGACAAACAAGTTGTCCAAAACACTTCAAAGGAAAATCTGGGGAAAGAGATGTCTACAGGGACTTTGAAAAGCCCTGATATATTTCTGGGAAAGTACAAAACCATGTACACACGTAGGTCTGGATACATGTTGAGGGCTTTGTGCACAATCAGGAAAGACTGAGAAAACACTAAACTCTCATCCTCCACTGAACTTGTGATTCTGGACAAGCAGGAAGTAAAGAATAAGGCACAGTTGTAAACTGCCTTCCTGAGAATTGAAGGCATGCCTCAATACACTTACGGGTCAATTGTCAAAGACTCAGAGACATATTGGTACCAGGCATTTAAAGAAATATCTGTCCAATCATTTTTTTTAAGCTAACTCAGGAGAGGCATCAATGACTACACACAACAGTGTATGAACTTTAAATAATTCAGGAAATTCTCCTAGGTGGACACAATTGGGAGTGACTGCTAATGAGTGTGGTGTTTCTTTTTTGGGGTAATAAAGATAATTTAGAGTTAAACATTGATGATAGTTGACCAAAGCTTTGAATATATTAAATACCACTGAATTGTGTAATTTGAAAGGTGAATCTCAAGATGTGCAAATTATATATCAATAACACTAAAAGGTTAAAAATACAAGAAAAGAAGTGAGGTGATTTTGAACCCATGAAATGAAGAAAAAAATAAGCGCAGATATAAAAAATATGTTTATTATCTCAAGAATTCAACATTTAAAAAAGTCACTTTAAAATTCAGTAAATCTGGACTCTGCTACTGACAAAATGTGAACTTGGACAAGTCCCATAAACTGTTTCCAAAAAAGGGATGATAAATCTCTCATGTTTTAGATTATTTGGAAAACCAAATACGAAAAATTTTATTGGATGTAGATGCACCATAATGATAATAAAAATGAACATTTCTGAACACTTATTCAAATCCACGCATGTGATGAATCACTTTATACAGGATTATAATTCATACATCTTTATAAATCACCCAAAACAATGTCACTCCTAAATGAGAGTAGCAGTCATTATTCTAAGTGTTATGCAAATATGCAGTTATTCAATCCTTTACCGGTCTTATGGTAGGTATGAGTATAATCCTATTCTACAGATGAGGAAAACAAGGCATGGAGAGGCTGAATAACTTGGGTAAGTTTTAAGAATATCTATTAAGGAACTGATGTAGTGAGGATTCAAAACTAGACAATATAACTTTAGAGTTCACATTCTTAACCACTCACTATCTTGTATTGCATTTTCAAAAAGAAAAATATCTAATTGAGTCCTATATATTCCATAAAAATAAGAGCTTAAAGTAAGAATTAGTGTTCTTAGATCATTTTACTTCTGAGCCATTTTGCTCATTCTTTTGAAGCGTATTAATTCTACATGTTTATTGATTTATCTATTTGTCTACCTACCTATTATCTACAGGTAAATACTGTCTATCAATCTGTTTTGGATTGAATTATGTCCCCCCAAAATATATCTTTTAAGTCCTAACTTCTATGCTTATGGTTATAATACCATTGAGAATGGATTTTCTTTGTTATGTGAACGAGATAGGATTAGTGTAGGGTGTATCTTAAATCAACTTTTTTTTTTTTTTTGAGATTAAGCAGGCAAGCAAGAGAAGCAGAGAAGAGAAAGACACATGCCAAGCCACATGAAAATATTCCAGGTGGAGAAGCTCAAAGAGACAAGGACCTTCCTCCAGAGCCAACAGAGAAAGTCTTTCCCTAGAAACAGCACCTTGAATTTGGATTTCTACCCTCCTAAACTGTGAGAGGAAACCTGGTGGCATAGTGGTTAAGTGCTACAGCTGGTAACCAAAGGGTTGGCAGTTTGAATCTGCCAGGTGCTCCTTGGAAACTCTATGGGGGAGTTCTACTCTGTCCTATAGGGTCGCTATGAGTCGGAATCAACTCAATGGCACTGGGTTTGGTTTTAAACTCTGAGAAAACAAATTTCTGTTGGTTAAAGCACCCTTTGTGGTACTCCTGTTACAGCCGTACTGGGTAAGTAAGACAGAATTTGAAACCAGAAGAGTGGGGTTCTGCTGCTCTAAAGGACACCTAAAACGTGGAAGTAGTTTTGGAACTGGGTGATGGGTAGAGGCTAGAAGAGTTCGAGGTGTCTAATGATTAATGATAAAAGCCTAGACTGCCTTGAAGAGACTGTTGGTAGAATTATGGGTATCAAAGGCAATTCTGGTAAGGGTTCAGAAGGAAGTGAGGAGAGCCGTAAAGGAAGTCTCTATCGTCTTAGAGAACACATACAGTATCAGAAACAAAACATTGTTAGAAACGTGGACATTAAACGTCCTTGGGGGGAGTTGTTATCGGAAAGGGTGAACATGTGATTGACAATAGAGGAAGGGCGATGCTTTTTTATGTAGCAGCAAAGAATTTGTCTGAATTATTTTCAAATGTTTGGTGAAAGGTAGATTTGTAAGCGATTAACTTGGATATTTGGCTGATGAGATTTCTAAACAAAATCTTAAAGGGGCCATGTGTTTTCTTCTTGCCACCTACGGTAAAAAGCAAGAGGAAAGAGATAAACTTAAAAATGAACTGTGTGAGATGAAAACAGAACTTGAAGGTTTGGAAAATTCTTTTGTACAAAATAAGGACACGTGTCCTAGAATGCTTGCCAAGGACATGGCCACACAATCCTTCGTTAAGGAGATTAAGTCTGTGTCTAATGGATCTAACAAACTACCTCAGCAAAAAACCTATCAGGTAAGACCGAAGAGGACAAAGAAAGAACAAAAGGAAAGAATGTTGTCTGCCTCTTGGAACAGGCCAAAGGAGCTACATCTGTTGCCCTCTAAGAAAAGAAAAGGACCATCCCTGAAGCAGCTCAGAGATCAGCAGATCTATTGGAAGGAGTATGGGAAGCAGGGCATTCTTGGTTGCAAATGGTGGAGCCACAATCTCCTGGATCTCAAAAGGTGGAGCCATAGCTTCCTAGATTTCAAATACCCACACCTTCTCCAACTCAGTTCTGCAGTATGGGACTGCCATTAAGGTGTTCCAAGGGGATGGGGTCACCACTCAAAGCTAAGAGATGATTCTGTCATGTTCAAGAGACAGAAGAAAAAGGCCTGCAGGGGTTGAGGGGGTGGGGTCACCACTCAGATGGATTAGGAAAATGGGGCTGCCTAAAACCGAGAAACCCCACGTGTCTGTCAGTTTGTTGTACTGTGGGGGCTTGTGTGTTGCTGTGATGCTGGAAGCTATGCCACCAGTATTCAGATAACAGCAGGGTCACCCATGGAGGACAGGTTTCAGCTGAGCTTCCCGACTAAGACAGACTAGGAAGAAGGACCCAGCAGTCTACTTCTGAAAACCATTAGCCAGTGAAAATATGAACAGCAGCAGAACATTGTCTGATATAGTGCTGGAAGATGAGCCCCCCAGGTTGGAAGGCACTCAAAAGATGACTGGGGAAGAGCTGCCCCCTCAAAGTAGAGTCAACTTTAATGACGTGGATGAAGTAAAGCTTCTAGGACCTTCATTTGCTGATGTGGCACGACTCAAAATGAGAAGAAACAGCTACAAACATACATTAATAATCGGAACCTGGAACGTACGAAGTATGAATCTAGGTAAATTGGAAATTGTCAAAAATGAAATGGAACACATAAACATTGATATCCTAGCCATTAGTGAGCTGAAATAGACTGGTATTAGCCATTTTGAATCAGACAATCATACAGTCTACTATGCTGGGAATGACAACTTGAAGAGAAATGGTGTTGTATTCATCTTCAAAAAAAACATTTCAAGATGTACCCTGAAGTATAACGCTGTCAGTGATAGGATAATGTCCACATGCCTACAAGGAAGACCAGTTAATACACTACTATTCAAATTTACGCACCAACCACTAGGGTCAAAGATGAAGAAATAAAAGCTTTTAATCAGCTGCTGCAGTCTGAAATTGATCAAACATGCAAACAAGATGCATTGAAAATTACTGGCAATTGGAATGTGAAAGTTGGAAACAAAGAAGAAGGATCAGTAGTTGGAAAATATGGCCTTGGTGATAGAAACAATGCCGGAAATCGAATGATAGAATTTTGTAAGACCACCCTCTTCTTCATTGCAAATACCTTCTTTCACCAACATAAACGGCAACTATACACATGTACTTCGCCAGATGGGAGACACAGAGATCAAATTGACTACATCTGTGGAAACAGACAATGGAAAAGCTCAATATCATCAGTCAGAACAAGGCCAGGGGCCAACTGTGGAACAGACTGTCAATTGCTCATATGCAAGTTCAAGCTGAAACTGAAGAAAATCAGAGCAAGTCCACGAGAGCTAAAATATGACCTTGAGTATATCCCATCTGAATGTAAAGACCATCTGAAGAACAGATTTGACGCACTGAACACTAGTGATCACAGACCAGACGAGTTGTGAAATGACATCAAGGATATCATACATGAAGAAAGCAAGAGGTCAATGAAAAGACAGGAAAGAAAGAAAAGACCAAGATGGATGTCAGAGGAAACTCTGAAGCTTGCTCTTGAACATCAAGCAGCTAAAGCAAAAGGAAGAATTGATGAAGGAAAAGAACTGAACAGAAGATTTCAAAGGGTGCCTCGAGAAGACAAAGCAAAGTATTATAATGACATGTGCAAAGAGCTGGAGATAGAAAACCAAAAGGGAAGAACACACTGGGAATTTTTCAAGCTGAAAGAACTGAAGGAAAAATTCAAGCCCCGAGTTGCAATAGTGAAGGATTCCATGGGGAAAATATTAAACAACGCAGGAAGCATCAAAAGAAGATGGAAGGATTACACAGAGTCATTATACCAAAAAGAATTAGTTGATGTTCAACCATTTCAAGAGGTGGCATATGATCAGGAACTGGTGGTACTGAAGGAAGAATTCCAAGCCGCTCTAACAGCATTGGCAAAAAACAAGGATCCAGGAATTGATGGAATATCAGTTGAAATGTTTCAACAAACAGATGTAGTGCTAGAGGTGCTCACTCGTCTATACCAAGAAATATGGAAGACAGCTTCCTGGCCAACTGACTGGAAGAGATCCATATTTATGCCTATTCCCAAGAAAGGTGATCCAATTGAATGTGGAAATTATAGAACGATATCATTAATATCACACACAAGCAAAATTTTGCTGAAGATCATTCAGAAATGGCTGTAGCATTATATTGACAGGGAACTGCCAGAAATTCAGGCCAGTTTCAGAAGAGGATGTGGAACCAGGGATATCATTGCTGATGTCAGATGGATCCTGGCTGAAAGCAGAGAATACCAGAAGGGTGTTTACCTGTGTTTTATTGACTATGTAAAGGCATTCGACTGTGTGGATTGTAACAAATTATGGATAACATTGCAAAGAATGGGAATTCCAGGACACTTAATTGTGCTCATGAGGAACCTTTACATAGATCAAGAGGCGGTTGTTGGTACAGAACAAACGGATACTGATTGGTTTAAAGTCAGGAAAGGTGTGCACCAGGGTTGTGTTCTTTCAACATACCTATTCAATCTGTATGCTGAGCAAATAATCCGAGAAGCTGGACTATGTAAAGAACAGGGCATCAGGATTGGAGGAAGACTCATTAACAGCCTGCATTACGCAGATGAGACAACCTTGCTTGCTGAAAGTGAAGAGGACTTGAAGCACTTACTAATAAAGATCAAAGCCCACAGCCTTCAGTTTGGATTGCACCTCAACATAAGGAAGACAAAAATCCTCACAACTGGACCAATGAGTGACATCATGATAAATGGAGAAAAGATTGAAGTTGTCAAGGATTTCATTTTACTTGGATCCACAATCAACAGCCATGGAAGCAGCAGTCAAGAAATCAAAAGACGCGTTGCATTGTATAAATCTGCTGCAAAGGACATCTTTAAAGTTTTGAAAAGAAAGATATCACCTTGAAGACTAAGGTGCACCTGACCCAAGCCATGGTATTTTCAATCACTTCATATGCATGTGAAAGCTGGACAATGAATAAGGAAGACTGAAGAAGAATTGACACCTTTGAATTGTGGTGTTGGAAAAGAATATTGAATATACCATGGATTGCCGAAAGAACAAACAAATCTGTCTTAGAAGAAGTACAACTAGAATGCTCCTTAGAAGCAAGGATGGCGAGACTGCATCTTACATACCTTGGACACGTTGTCAGGAAGGATCAGTCCCTGGAGAAGGACATCATGCTGGGCAGAGTACAGGGTCAGCAGAAAAGAGGAGGACCCTCAACGAGGTGGATTGACACCGTGGTGCAACAATGAGCTCAAGCATAACAATTGTAAGGATGGCTCAGGACTCTGCAGTGTTTCATTCTGTTGTGCATAGGGTCGCTATGAGTCGTAACCGACTCGATGACACCTAACAACAACAACAAAACTGAGAAAGCAGAGTTGCCATCCCAGAGGTCCTGGAAGGTAGAGCTCAATCCCGGGGCTGAGGATCCTCCACCCAGAATCAAGAGGGTATAGCCAACACCCACAGTGTGGAGGACAGGGTTGTTGCCCAGATGTCTCAGAGGAGAGAGGATTATTTTCAAGTCCTGAAAACTACTGTTAACTGTTCTGTTGGGTTTTGAACTTGCTTGGTGCCTGTCCTATTATCCCTTCTTCCCCTCCAATTTATCCCATTCATAATGGATATGTCTACATTGTGCCTGTTCCACCATTACACTTTGGAAACAAGTAAATCGTAATCTGGATTTCACAGGTTCATAGATGAAGAATTTTCCCTGAAGATGGAATATCCCATAGTCTCACCCATATTTGAATTGTATCATTCAGAAGATGAGATTTGGGGTCTTGGAGCTGATTTAAGATTTTTGCAATGATATGGTGGGGTGAATGTGTTGTGCATTTGGCAAGGACATGAATTTTTGGGGCCCAAGTGTAGAATGTTATGGATTGAATTATGTTCCCTCAAAATATGTGTTATAAATTCCAACTTCTATGCCTGTGGTTATAATGCCATTTGAGAATGGGCTTTCTTTGTTATGCTAATGAGACAGGATTAGTATAGGGTATGTTTTAAGTCAATCTCTTTTGAGATATAAAAGAGATTAAACAAGCAAGCAAGAGAAGCAGAGATGGGAAAGGCAGCATGCCAACCCACATGATCCTCAGGAGCCAAAAAAGCTCAAAGAGACAAGGACCTTCCTCCAGAGCTGACAGAGAGAGAGAAAACCTTCCCCTAGAGCCAGCTCCCTAAATGCAGGCTTCTGGTCTCCCAAACTGTGAGAAAATAAATTTGTGCTTGTTAAAACCATCCATTTGTGGTATTTCTGTAAAAGCAGCACTAGATCACTAAGATACTATCTATCTACTTGTCAGTATTTTCAGAATAATCTCTCAAATTAAGGTTTTATTCCAACTGTAATTTAACTTTGGTTAAAATTGTCTTTCTAATAAACCAATGATAAAATAAAAGATTTTTTGTCTGTAAACAAACAAATGAACAAAAAATCTTAAAGAGAAATGCTTTTGTTGGGGTTTCACAGAGAAAAAATCTAGGTCAGGTGTAAGAAGCTCAAGAATTCTGTTGTTGAATAATCTAGATAAAACAAACAAACAAACAAAAAACGTTTCTGGGAGCACTGTTGTGGTATACAATTTACACATAAAACATAAAATAGCCTGATGTAAATTGAGTAGAAGCATAAAGAAGGTTGATGTAAATTGCATAGACGTTATCCATTTTTCTTAACACACATGATCTCTGTTTTATTTCAGTATATGTTAAGTACTCAGTAAAGTTTGGTGAAAAAATAAAATGTTAAATAATGTTGTATTTTTGTTGAGTTACTTCTGACTCTTAGTGACCCCATGTGACAGAGTAGAATGTCTCATAGGGTTTTCTAGGGGATTTTTTTTATTATTATTATTATGGGAACAGGTTACCAGGTCTTTTTCCTATGGAGCTGATGGGTGGGTTAGAACTGCTAATCTTTTGATTAGCAGACAGCCTCTTAACTGTTGAGCCACATGGCCTCCTTGTCAAATAATAGCAACTGATTTTTTTTTTTCCTTTTCTTTTCTTGTAGCAATTTATTTAATCTAAACTGTAGAAATGATGTTACTTGGTCTCACATTTATGACAGGGCTTTCATTTGTGCTTCTATTAATTTGTTCCACCTATTTCCAGCTACCTAAATTAGAAAGGCATGGTTATGCAAATATGCTGTTGTTATTTTTAGGTGCCCTCAGTGAGTTCTGACTGATAGCGACCCTATGCACAACAGAATGAAACACTGCCTGGTCCTGTGCCGTCCTTACAATCATTGTTATGCTTGAGCTCATTGTTGTAGCCACTGTGTCAATCCACCTTGTTGAGGATCTTCCTCTTTTCTGTTGACCCTGTACTTTACCAAGCAAGATGCCCTTCTCCAGGGACTGATGCCTCCTGACAACACGGCCAAAGTATGTAAGACGTAGTCTGGCCATCCTTGCTTCTAAGAAGCATTCTAGTTGTACTTCTTCTAAGACAGATTTGTTCTTTCTTTTGGCAGTTGATGGTATATTCAATATTCTTCACCAACTCCACAATTCAAAGGTGTCAATTCTTCTTCAGTCTTCCTTATTCATTGTCCAGCTTTCACAAACAATGTGAAAATACCATGGCTTGGGTCAGGCACACCTTAGTCTTCAAGGTGACATCTTCCCTTTTCAGCACTTTATAGAGGTCCTTTGCAGCAGATTTACCCAATGCAATGCGTCGTTTGATTTCTTGGCTGCTGCTTCCATGGCTGTTGATTATGGATCCAAGTAAAATGAAATCCTCTACAACGTCACTCTTATCTCAGTTTATCATGATGTTGCTCATCTGTACAGTTGTGAGGATTTTTGTTTTCTTTATGTTGAGGTGCAATCCAAACTGAAGGCTGTGGTCTTTGATCTTCATTAGTAAGTGCTTCAAGTCCTCTTCACTTTCAGCAAGCAAGGTTGTCTCATCTGCATAACGCAGGTTGTTAATGAGTCTTCCTCCAATCCTGATGCCCTGTTCTTTATATAGTCCAGCTTCTTGGATTATTTGCTCAGCTTACAGATTGAATAGGTATGTTGAAAGAACACAACCCTGGTGCACACCTTTCCTGACTTTAAACCAATCAGTATCCGCTTGTTCTGTACCAACTGCCTCTCGATCTATGCAAAGGTTTCTCATGAGCACAATTAAGTGTTCTGGAATTCCCACTCTTCATAATGTTCTCCATAATTTGTTATAATTCACACAGTTGAATGTCTTTGCATAGTCAATAAAACACAGGTAAACATCCTTCTGGTATTCTCTGCTTTCAGCCAGGATCCATCTGACATCAGCAATGATATCCCTGGTTCCACGTCCTCTTTTGAAACTGGCCTGAATTTCTGGCAGTTCCCTGTCAATATACTGCTACAGCTGTTTTTGAATGATATTCAGCAAAATTTTGCTTGTATGTGATATTATTGATATTGTTCTATAATTTCCAATTTTGGTTGGGTTACCTTTCTTGGAAATAGGCATAAATATGGATCTCTTCCAATCAGTCAGCCAGGAAGCTGTGTTCCATATTTCTTGGCATAGATGAGTAAACACCTCCAGTGCTGCATCTGTTTGTTGAAACATCTCAATTGATATTCCATCAATTCCTGGAGCCTTGTTTTTTGCCAATGCCGTTAAGCAGCTTGGAATTCTTCCTTCAGTACCATCGGTTCCTGATCACATGCTACCTCTTGAAATGGTTGAACATTGACTAATTCTTTTTGGTATAATGACTCTGTTTATTCCTTTCATCTTTTGATGCTTCCTGCATTGTTTAATACTTTCCACATAGAATCCTTCATTATCGCAACATGAGGCTTGAATTTTTTCTTCAGTTCTTTCAGCTTGAGAAACGTCGAGCGTGTTCTTCCCCTTTGGTTTTCTATCTCCAGCTCTTTGCACATGCCATTAAAATACTTTACTTTGTCTTCTCAAGAGGCCCTTTGAAATCTTCTGTTCAGTTCTTTTACTTCATCAGCTGTTAGAGCAGGTTAAAAAGAGCTCTCGTGAAAATATGTAAAAATATAAAAAAGGTTAAGAATATATATATTTTTTTCTTTTCTAATATATATTATATATATATATGAAAAAATAAAAAAAATATATATCAAAGTAACTTAAGATTTTGATATAAAGCAAATAGCTTATAGCCTGGTCATGACATATTTTAATTATTAAACATTCAATCTCATTATTTAATAATAAATCATCATAGCCTTCTCATGACAAAGGATTTATGTAGGAAGATAACTTACCAAGAGTTTCCAAGTAGTGTTCCATTTATCAGTTCCCTCTCCCTCTGTGCCTCATATATAAGTGGTTGAAATTTTGGTTTAGAACAATGACAGGATTTTCAAGAGAGACAGAAAGTCACTGCTGAAGCTTGCAAAGTACTTGTGAAACCTTTCTTCCTGAGTAGTCATGTACCTAGGTTTTACCTTCCATTGCTCGATTATTTGATGCCAAATAACAATAACTTTTCTGTAAGACAAATAGCTTCCCTCGTTCTTTAAATTTGCTTAAAATAAATGGGGCCAAAAGTATGTTAAAATAATTCTACCAACCACAATAAATAATACAAAAAGTCCTCTCTACCATCACTAGCAGTTAAAATTTGTTAAATGTTTACTGCATGCTTATACACATTGGGCTAAGAATTTTAGAACTATTACCTGTGATAGACAGCCTTTTAAAATGGTTTCCAGTGACTTCCTGGTATGCAGGCTCTTGGTAAATGTTCTCTCTTTGAATGTAAACTGGATATGGTGCTTTGCTTCTGGTGAATGGAATGCTGCAAATATGATGAGATATCATTTCTATGATTAGTTTAGATAAGACTGTAACAGCTTGCTAAACTGTCTCTATTGCCTTCTTGGATTGCATGGTTTTGTGAAACCAGAGAAAGGCCCATGTGGAAAGGAATTTAGGGTAGACTTTGGCCAGCTTCCAGTGATGAACTGAGTCTCTAGTCCAGTAACTTCCTGAAACTGAATTCTACCACCAATACGTGTGAACTTGCAAACAGATTCTCCCAGTCATGCCTTAAGTTGATTGTAGCCCTGGTCAACATTTTGATTAAAGCCATGTGAGAGATCCTGAAGCAAAGGACTCGGCTAAGTCACACCGAGATTCCTAACACATGGACTGTGAGATAACCAGTGTGTATTGTTTTAAGCCAATACAATTTGGAATATTTGTTATGCAACAATTGGTAACTAATGTTGTTGTTAGGTGTCATCTAGTCAGTTCTGATTCATAGTGACTTATGTACAACAGAAGGAAACACTGCTTGGTCAATCATTGTTATGCTTCAGCTCATTGTAGCAACCACTGTGTCAAACCATTTCATTAAGGGTCTTCCTCTTTTTCAATGACCCTTTACTTTACCAAGCATGATGTCCTTCTCCAGGGACTGGTCCCTTCTGATAACATGCCCAAAGTACATGAGAAAGTCTTCCTATCCTTGCTTCTAAGGAGCATTCATTCTGGCTGTACTTCTTCCAAGATAGATTTGTTCACTCTTCTGGGAGTACATGGTATAGTCAATAATCTTCATCAACACTATAATTCAAAGCCATCAATTCTTCTTCAGTCTTCCTTATTCATTGTCCAGTTTTTTTTTTTAATTGTGCTTTAAATGAAAGTTCACAGAACAAACTAGTTTCTCATTAAACTGTACACATATTGTTTTATGACATTGCCTAACAACCCCACAGCATATCGACACGTTCCCTTCTCAATCTTGGGTTCCCTATTACCAGCTTTCTTGTCCCTTCCTGCCTTCTAGTCCTTGCCCCTGGGCTGTTGTGCCCCTTTAGTCTCATTTTGTTTTATGGGCCTGTCTAATCTTTGGCTGAGGAATGACCCTCAGGAGTGACTTCATTACTGAGCTAAACAGGTGTCTGAGGAGCATACTCTTGGGGTTTCTCCAATCTCTTTCAGGCCAGTAAATCTGATCCTTTTTTGTGAGTTAGAATTTTGTTCTACACTTTTCTCCAGCTTTGTCTGGGATCCTCTATTGAGATTCCCGTCAGAGCTCATTGTCCGGTTTTCACATGCATATGAGACGATTGGAAATACCATGGCTTGAGTCAAGTGTGTATTAGTCCTAAAGGTGAAATCTTTGCTTTTTAACGCTTTGAAGAGGTCTTTTGCAGTAGATGTGCCCAATGCAACATGTCATTTGATTTCTTGATTGCTGTTTCCATGGTCATTAATGAAATCCTTGACAACTTCAATATTTTCTCCGTTTATCATGATGTTGCTATTGGTTCAATTGTGATGATTTTTGTTTTCTTTATATTGAGGTGTAATCCGTATTGAAGAATGCGATCTTTGATTTTTTCAGTAAGTACTTCAAATCCTCTTCACTTTTAGCAAGCAAAGTTGTGTCACCTGCATATCACAAATTGGTAATGAGTCTTTCATCAATCCTGATGCTGTGTTCTTCTTCATATAGCCAGCTTCTTCTATTATTTGGCCAGTATACAGATTGAATAAATATGGTAAAAGGATAGATAATCATTTTTAAAATCCTAACAATAACTTTATTGCTTGTTTATACATAGAGAACATGAGGTTTAGAGCAGCTTAGTAATTGGTCCAATTCAACATTGTAGAGCAAGCCAGGATTCAACCACAGGAGAGACTTCCCTGTTTTTCCCCTTGAGATTTATTTGATTAAAAAATATATATTTGTTTGAAGCAATTTGACTTCATGGGAGAAAATCACTTAGACACCAGCTAATATTTATCATCTTTATATTTGTTCAGCACCGCCATTCAGGAGTTGAGAATCTAGTGATTCTAGTAACAAGGGAGTTATTGCTAATTGACTATTTTGTGGTTGTTGTTGAAAGAGAATTTTCAATCACAGAATCTTGCCTATATACATCTTGAGAGCTTCTGCTTGATGAATATGAATATTGCAAAAATGAGGAGATTATGGTAACTTTCTCTATGAGATGAGATTTGGCATCTTGCTTCAGTGTGTCTAGATTGTTTACATTTGACATAACTAGGAAGATATTCATTTCATCACTGTGTGAAATTTCTGAATCCTATGGTCAAGTCTTGTGGATAAGGGGACCAGTTAAGAAGCCATACTCTATAACTATGTGATTCCATTTGATCATGAATTACAAAAACAACAAGGAATATTATGCTGATTTTTGACCTTTCTCTTTGTCCTGCTTTTTTCTTTATACAGTCTTTCATCTTTTCCAAATTTCTCAAATATGTCTTCTAGCATCCAGTTTCACTGCTACTACTGAGTTATAATCTGTTTCCTGAATTATTACAGTAGTTCTATAAGTTGCCTGCCAGGCTTCATTCTTGCAAAGCCTCTTATCACTCAACATACACATCCATACTCCACGGTGCTGCTAAAGTTGTATTTCTGAAATGAAGTTGATTATGCTACTCCCTTACTTTAAAAAAGAACAATGTTTCTTATACTTCAACCAAACAATACCTAATTGTAAAACAGAATGACAGGTTAGTGTTACAGGGCTCTGGAACAGAGTCACATCTACTCCATCATACAGAGAAATTTTATTTTATGTCTCCTTCTCAGTTTAGGGTTGTTTTAAACCCACCAGCCCAGTCCACAAGAGAAATGTCTGGCAGCCTGCTTTTGTAAAGATTTACAGATCTCAGATTTTAGTAGGGATATTTCCCTCAAGTTGAGCTGCTAATTCTGAAGCTGCTGTAGGAGCAAAGTTGCTCTATTTTCTGGACCCTATGCTCCATGGGGAAACCCTCGTGGCATAGTGGTTAAGTGCTATGGCTGCTAACCAAAGGGTCAGCAGTTCGAATCTGCCAGGTGCTCCTTGGAAACTCTATGGAGCAGTTCTACTCTGTCCTACGGGGTCGCTAAGAGTTGGAATTGACTGGACGACACTGGGTTTGGTTTTTGGTTCCTTACGCTCCATGAGTAGCTCTACTTTGTCCTGTAGGGTAGCCAAGAGTTGCAATCGGCTCAATGGCAATGAGTTTGGTTTTTGGTTTTATGCTACCAACACAGGAGCCTGTAGACTCTCAGGTTTTAGAGTGGACACAAAAACAGTAATATGAAGATTAGGAAATTGTGTCAAGAATTTGGAAAATAAACACTGGACTGGGTGCATGAAAATTAAAATTTTCCTAAATGGCATTGAAAAGAAGAAGCTCTAGAAAACTTACCTCATTTTTCACTTCAACATTTCACACAAGTGCGTCTTATTGAAAGAATATAAATCAAATCCAGAATCTTAGGTACAAAGGGATCAGGATTCTTTAGATTTCCACTTTCTGGTTACAGGTATAGGGATGAACTCCAAGTGCAAGACAGTGGTTACTAACCAATATAGCCCACCTCTTGAAGTACACATTAACACACACTCACACACACATCCACACTTCCACCTATATTTAAAATCTTACCACATAGCAGTAATAATAATTTATGCATTGCAGGAATATTTATGAAAACCAATATATGTTTACCCTGTCTTCAAAAACATAAACTTAAATTCTCTCGCTGTGGACTCTGGCTCTGACAAGTAAAGAACTTGGAAGTCATCACTGCCATCCTTAAAAACAAAAAAAAATATAGCTTCACAAGCTGAAAATTAATGAATTTCAGACCCTTCAGAACACTGAGGTCTCAGGGCAAACAACCATTCAAAACCATTCAAAAACAGGTAAATACAAAGAAACACAGCTGAGATCAGCTAACATGAAGCAGAAGCCACTGGTGCCATAAACTAATGGGAACAGCTAAGTAGTAATTTGACAAATTGTTGGAGCCTGAGTGTTAGCTTGAAACTTAAAAACTCCTGGGAACCACAGTCTTAGCTTAAGCAATCATCATGTAGTTGAGTTTTACTTCTAGGTCCTCTACTAAGTTCACATAGTGAAGAGCCAAGAAAAATTACCTTTTGTCTTTGGCAGAAGGAGGAGAAAAGTAGCCATTCTGAAATATTCCTAGTGTGTTCTTCAAAAAATAAAAAAGACCTGCTCTCAGTGGGAAAGTCTTTATCAGAATGTTAATCTCACATGGGCAGAAGGACAATTACCCAACTCTTGGCCCCTTTAGCCTTCCAGCTTCATCTAAGGGCGGGGGAGGAGGAGCGGGAGAAAGAAATACGTGTGAAAGAGTCCTAGGATACAGGCACACTGAAAGAGTTTTAATAAAAATATAGAATGTTTCCCCTCCTTTACTCCTTATCACTACGTCATCATAGCTACATGTAATAACAGTGAATTTTAGCTGAATAAGTTGCAAAGGCACAGAATCTATTTACAAAGTAGTTATTAGGGAAAGCCAAAGAAAACAGGAGAGACAAAAACAAGAATACTACAGGAATTTGTATCCCATGGCACCTACAACTACAACAAGCAATAAACACAGTCTAATTCCTAGCTACTTTAATAAAAAAGTCACAGTATTTACATCAGTTTCTATTATCCGGTACCATGTTCAACATTTAACAAAAATACTACAAGGCATTTTAAAAAGCAAAAAAATAAAGCACAGGCTAAAGTGACAAATAAGCATCAGAACAAAACTCAGATATGTTTTGGAATTATCAGAAGCAGAATTTAAAGTAAATGTGATTAATATATTAAGACATCTATTAAAAAAATCTATTAGAAGTAGGAACATTCAAGAAAATATAGGTACTGTAATCAGAGAATGGAGCCCTGGTGGCACAGTGGTTAAAACACTCAGCTGCTAACCAAAAAGTCAGTGTTTCGAACCTACCAGCCACTCTGCAGTAAAAAGATGCAGCAGTCTGCTTTCGTAAAGGTTTGCAATCTTGGAACCCCATGGGGCTGTTCTTCTCTGTTTAGTAGGGTTGCTTGAGTAGGAATCGACTCCATGGCAATGGGTGGGTGGTAATCAGAGAGATGGAAGTTCTAAGAAAGAATCTAAAGAAAATGATAGAAATCAAAGCACAGCAACAGAAATGAAAAATACCTGTATCGGCCATCAATAATCTTGACACAGTAGAGGAAAGGATAAGTTTGAAGATATGTTAACAGGAATTTCCCAAACTAAAGTACAAAAAGAAAAAAAAAAAAAAAACTAACAAAACAACAGAAAAGAATATTAAAGAACTGTGGGACAATTTGAAAACGTATAACATACCCCCCCAAAAAAAAACAAACCCACTGCCCTCGATTCGATTCCGACTCATAGTGACCCTATACGTAATTGAAATACCAGAAAGAAAAGAGAGGATGGAACATAGGAAATATTTGAAGTAATAATGGCCAAAAGCTATCCAAAATTAATGAAAGACACTCAACCACAAATTCAAGGTGATTAGAGAACATCAAGCAGGAATGGTACCATAAAATCGATACCTACACATATCGTATGCAAACTGCACCAAACAAAAGACAAAGAAAAAAATCTTATAAGCAGCCAAGGAAGGAGTCTTAACTACAGATGAAAAAGGATAAGAATTAGAGCTGACTTTTCATCAAATACCACGCAAACAAGAAGAATGTGGAATGAAATATTTAAAATATTGAAAGAAAGAGCTCCACCAAACTTGAATTCTATATCCAGCAAAAATATTTTTAAAGAGTGAAGGAGAAGGAACTCTCTTCTGGCATGACAACGTGAGGAGCTCAGCATATCACCAAAATTGGTAAAAATTATAAAAAATAAAAATAACAATGGTTTAAAGTCTCTGGAAATGGTCCTATGGGCATACAGCAAATTAAAAGACATTATTCAAGGAAATCTGCTAAAATTTGGTAAAAACAAGACTCAAGTTTCTTGTCAAAAAATAGGTGCTTAGTAAACATGTATTTTGATGTTGATTGACAGATTAGAACATTTTCAGTAGTTTGGACAGAGAATAGCAACTGGAATTTTACACATACCTCTCCCCTAATATAACAAATTCTTTAAATACTGTTTATATATGCAAGAACATTGAAAAAAAAGATCAGTGCTGACAGTTAGCCTCTTTGCTCTCTTTCATGAATTGAAATATTCTATCTCAGCCTTAGGCCCTTTGCTATTTGCATAAATCAAAAATACCATTGTTAACATTTGCCACTTCTAATTTCAAACATCACTTTTACATCAGTGATTTTAAAAATGTAAAACAAGTTCTGACCCAAGTTTTACAGATTAAATAACCATCAACTGAGTAAATATGCACAAGAGTACACTGAGAATGTTTGAAAAGCATCATTATAGTTAAAAATATTACTATTCTGTGTGATATGGCAGGCCAAAGTTGCTTATGCTCAGCTAGGCAAATCACTTGACCCTTCTGTGGCTCAATTTCTTGCTGTAAAGTCAAGCTATTATACGTTATGACACCTAACTTGCTTTCGGCATTGAAATGCTGTGACTGTTAAGACAACCAAATTTATTACTGGTAACAAGTTGTTTCATCTCTGGCAAAATCCTTCTTAATTATTAGAAAATATTTCAAGGTTGTACTTCTATAATGGCCTAAACATTTTTTCATTGTAAAGATCATATTCAGCTCACTGTTAGAAATGATTTTCTAATTCAATGCATATATTAATATTTTTCATTAATTTTAATACTCCTTAGGAGGCCACTGTGAGCACCAAGTAATTCGTTACAAACAAAACCTGTAACATGTCAATTATTTTTGAAGACTAAGGGAAATCTTATTAAAAAGTCAACCTGCCCAGTGGCTGTATCATCCACACACACACCACACACCGTTAACAATTTTGTCACCAGCAAAACATGTATTTGGCAAACCTGACGTTTAAAATTCATTACTATTGCTAGCAAGACTGCATTTTTTTTTTTTTAATCGAATAGTTGTTAAAATGACTCCATATTTGTCTGAAACAGTTAATAAATATCTGATAACCACATTAAAAAACCACATTAGCGGTACCAAAATGAAAAAACCCACTGCCATCGAGTAGATTCCAACTCATAGCGACCTTATAGGACAGAGTAGAACTGCCCCATAGAGTTTCCATGGAGCACCTGGCAGATTCAAACTGCCGATCTCTTGGTTAGCTGGTGTAGCACTTAACCACTACGCCACCAGGGTTTCCTACATTAGCGGTAGGGCTTTCGAAATAAGCAATATGTTGGTGATTTATTTGATTATTTTCATCCGCAATATTTTTTCTCCAATTTTTCCATGACAGAGTAAAACATCATCTTGGAAATAATCTTGAAGCGGGAAGGGAGAATTTGGTGTAGGTCTAAGACTACTGCTCCTAAGGAAAGATGTTGAGTTTACTCTATCGAGAAAACAGAGACAATGAAATAGGTATTTACATTATAGTACTGCACAAGCCAAGTATAGTCCAAGGACCTCCAGACAAAGAAGTGTATCTTAGAATTGGTCCTGCAGATTGACGATGTTGAATTCTACTTGAGCCTTGTGCTTCCAGAAAGCAGCAAGTCAGAACCACCCCCCACCCTGCACGCACACACACACACACATCCTTGTGTTTGGGAATAGTTTACTGCAAAAAACTACCTATCTCCATATAATTCAGGTAACACTCATGGATGCCCCTTGATTACCTATGACAAGGCTAGACAAAGACTTTCTAAATTTCCATCCTTTGCCTCATAAATGATTATTAGCTGGACTGCATGTCCCCACAGTTCAATTGAAACACAATGTTTCTTGACCAAACTTTGGTTAAGCTTCTTTTCCTCCTCCCAGCCATGAGCCTGCATACAGCCCCTCCTGAGAATAGGCTGGCCTCAGGGCGAAATCTTATTCTCTGACCTACTATCCAATCACATCACAATTTCATCCCACTTCCCTGCACTTGATTATTTTTAATTGTGTTTATTCTCATTTCTATGAAAGAAATACCTTTTTAACCTAACCCTTGAGATGTTTGCTGATTTTATGGCCAGAGTGTTCTTCCTATTGCAATAGTCCCACTATATCTACCACAGTAGTCTTATCCCTTGCCCTTGTAATATTTCTTTTCAAATAAAGTTTCTCTTTACTAAGTCTGCATTTGTGTTTCATCTGACAAGATGGACCCATGTTTATAATGAAGCTAAGCATGCTCTTTCCCTTAGAAACATGGAAGGTGTGTGTATATGTGTGTGTGTATGTGTGAGTGTAAGGGTATAAAAGAATGGGAGATAGTATCTGTATATATGTAAGGTAAAATGAAGTCTTACATTCTTCTGTAAAAAAAGACGGGGATCTATCATACTCAAGGTAAGGAACAGGAAACCTCTCTTAAAGCAATATTCTTTAATAATTAAATTTCCAGACTTCCTTTGATATATGGTCTAAAGAGTTTGCTGAGAACAAATAATTGTATAAAACTGTGGGATTCTATGGGTTTCAGTTTTACTGGTTGGTGCATAGAGATTTTCAGAACATGTAATATTGGAAGTATGAATCTAGGAAAAATTGGAAATTGTCAAAAATGAAATGGAATGCATAAAGATCGATATCCTAGGCATTAGTGAGCTGAAATGGACTGGTATTAACCATTTTGAATCAGACAATCATATGGTCTGCCATGGTGGGAATGACAAATTGCAGAGGAATGGCATCGCATGCATCATCAAAAAGAACATTTGAAGACCTATCTGGAAGTACAGTGCTGTTAATGAGAGGACAATATCCATATACCTACCACAGAGATGAGTTAAAACAATTATTATTGAAATTTATGGACCAACCACTAAGGTGAAAGATGAAGAAATTGAAGATTTTTATCAACTTATGCAGTCTGAAATTGATCAAACATGCAATCAAGATGCATTGATAATTATTGGTGATTGGGATGCAAAACTTAAAAACAAGGAAGAAGGATCAGTAGTTGGAAAATATGGCCTTGGTGATAGATATGACACCTGAGATCACATGATAGAATTTTGCAAGACCAACATCTTCCTCACTGCAAATACCTTTTTTTCAGCAACATAAGCAGTGAATATACATGGGAATCTTCCAGATGGAATACACAGGAGTCAAATTGGCTATATCTGTACAGACAATGGAGAAGCTCAATATCATCAGTCAGAACAAGGCCAGGGGCTGACTGAGGAACAGACCATCAATATTGCTCCTATGGATTTCAATTTGGAGAACACTAAAACAAGCACACACGAGCCAAAGTACTACTTTTTGTATATCTCACCTAAATTTAGAGGCATTCTCAAGAATAGATTTGACACATTGAGCACTAATGACAAATACTAGATGAGTTGTGCAATGACTTCAAGGATTTCACACGTGAAGAAAGCAAAAGGTCATTAAAAAGACAGGAAAGAAAGAAAAGACCAAATGGATGTCAAAGAGACTCTGAAACTTATTCTTGAATGTAAAACAGCCAAAGTAAAAGGAAAAATGATGAAGTAAAAGAGCTGAACAGAAGATTTCAAAGGGCTACTCGAGAAGACAAAGTATTGTAATGAAATGTGCAAAGACCTGGAGACAGAAAACCAAAAGGGAAGAACATGTTCGGCATTTGTCAAGCTGAAAGAACTGAAGAAAAAATTCAAGCCTAGAGTTGCAATATTGAAAGTTTCTACGGGGAAAATGTTGAACAACGCAGGTAGCATCAAAAGCAGATGAAAGGAATACACAGAGTCACTGTACCAAAAAGAGCTGGTGGATGTTCAATCATTTCAGAAGGTAGCATATGATCAGGAACCTGTGATATTGAAGGAAGAAGTTCAAGCTGCACTGAAGGAGTTGGATCCAGGAATTGATGGAATACCAATTGAGACGTTTCAACAAGTGGATGCAGATCTGGAGATGGTCACTGGTTTATGTCAAGAAATTTGGAAGACAGCTAAGACAGCTACCTGGCCAACCAACTGGAAGAGATCCATATTTGTGCTTATTTTAAAGAAAGGTGATCCAACAGAATGTAGAAATTATTGAACAATATCATTAATATCACACACAAGTAAAATTTTGCTGCAGAGAGTTAAAAATGGTTTCAGCAGTACATTGGCAGTTTTCTCCATTTTAATATTCTGTTTTGTCTTTCACAGTTAGTTTTAACTTCTTGCCATTAATACCATAATTTCCTCTACTATAATTTTGTGTGGGTGGAGAAGTACAATGTTCACATGTTTTAAAATTATTTCTAAAACAAGGCTAAACAAGTTTTGCATAACAGTCTTAGTAAACTTTCCTATCAGTAAAGTGCATGAATTTTAGTACATAGTCCTTATGATGTCAATTTTAACTCTTCAGAAGATATTTTACTTTCTTTTTGGATTTGATCTATGTTTCAGATAATTTATGTAGCTACTTTTTCTAGATAAATGAGTTGTTGCACATGAAATACCTGTATACATTTTCAATCTATATTTATCATTTTTATGTAATTACATAATTACATGTGTGATATATATGATGAATTTTACCATTTGACAAATTAGTTCTCTTTCTTCCTGTGACATTCCTTTCTGAATCTAATTCTTTAATACTGGGTATTAGTTCAGGAGCAATTAAATACAGCAGTGAAATAACAAAAGAAACCTCACTTGAACTATTTACAATTTCACATTTAAAATAAATTATAATATTGATAGCATGTAGTTCAACTTACATAAAACACTTTTCAGATAGAAAATATATTGATATATACTAAGCTCTAGGTATTCGGCTAGCTAGTAGCTATAGAGAAACAAGATTGACAGGTTTTAAGACTTTTGACCTGGTGTTATTAGGGGGTCAGGAGTGAGGAAAACTACACAGAGTAAATAACTTTAAAGTGTCTGTGGAGGGGCAAATAGGGACACTGCATTGTTGGCAACTCATCCCAACACAAGTAGAAAGCAGTGGGAACAGCATGTACTAAGGATTAAATAAGAAAGACAGTGCATTTTTTAGAACTGTAATTCATTAAAGCACAATCCTCTCCCTCTGTCTCTCCTCTCTTTCTCCCCAGCCCCTTCTGACTCTCTCTCGTGCATAAATCTGTGGAGACAGATCATCTTTGCTTATCTGTTGATTTGGGTTTTTTTCCTGGAATAGCTTTGTTATTATTATTTGTCTGTAAAGATGTATAGTCAAATATAGACGACACTTATGAGCACAATGACCCTTTTTACCCTAGATCAAATGAGTCTCCATGTAGATTAAGTAGCTAATTCCCTGCTCTAAATATTTCTGCATTGTGAAGAACAGTTTGGGTTTTGTTTTGCTCTTGGTTTATATTTTTAGTGTATGGTTTTGTTATTCCTCTACTTCTTTTGCCATAGCTTTTATTTCAAAAAGGCTATTATCTGGTGTATACTGAGTATTGAGGGGAAAAAAAAAATCACATCACATGCATTCCAGAGATGGTTTTTGAAATCTTGGTTCTATCATTATGAGAGAGTTATGAGACACTGGGCAAGTCCTCCAACTTCCCTGGGGTTCAGTGTCCTCATAGCTTCAGTGAATAGAGGGTTTGAGTCAATGATCTTTTAATTTCAAGTTAAGAGACAAAGCGATTATTACCTCTGCTTCTCCGCAGTCCAAATTGATGCTCAAGTAAAAAGTTCCTCATCCACTGGCCTTGTACTTTAAAACAGTGGAGTTTGTGAGATTTGTGAAAGCTTTTTGTATTTTCCTCTTGATATATATATCATCATCTTCTTGAAATGTTAATTAAAATATGGGTTCATGCTGTGACTACTTATGAAAATTATTTATATAGTGATTTCAATTAAAATGGCCTTGAGCAATGGAAAAAGGAATTATTATCTATTGAAAGTCCTGAAAGTACCAGACATTTTACTTATATTCTAATAAGCCAAGGTAAGGGGTTTTATTCTCATCATGAAAATGAGAAAAAAATGAATGTCAAGAATTGTTATGTGTCCCAGATATCAAATTATTGGAAGATACATGGTTGCATCTCATATCTGTATGGAGGCCAGGTGCGCACTGCATCATAATATTTCTTTATTAAGAAATAGGCCAATCTTTTAAACTCTTGGCTGAGTCTAATAGTTTGATTTTGGGAGCCCTTGCATCCCGTCTCTTTCCCTCCTTTGCCCTAAGTTTTCTATTTTGCATTATTTATCACGCTTCACATTTCAGAGACCATTGTCAGCCTTGTGGCATCTAATAGAAAAGGGAAAAAAGTCAGACTTATACCATTTAAATCACTAAACTATATAGAAATTGATTTAACAGAGTGGTTAAGAGTACAAGCTAGGGAGTTGGCATGTTTATGTTTGAATCTGGATTCCAACAGTTATTGAGTTTATGATCTGTGCAAATTACGTGGACTCCCTGTGCATCAATTCCCTTGCTTGTACAATAGGGGTAATAAGAATAGCACCTAACTTGAAGGATGGATGGTTGGGGAAATAGGCTGATTTTAGAGGAAAAAGCATTAAGCATATAAAGTTAGCTAATATTCCTATGCATTATTCCTATGTCACTGGAAGCCTGTATCATTGATATCCTTAAGCTGCTTTGTTTTATTTGAGCTTCTCATACTGATTTTAATAACAATTCCTGTGTTTGTGGATTTTTTTACTTCCAAATTCTGATTTCCTTACCATAATTTTTTAATATTGTCTCACTCTAATACCATAGATTTAACTCCAACTCTGAAATCAGTATCTCTGACAAAAAATGGTAGTAAGACCCAGAACAGAATTGCTTCACTGTATTGTATGGACCTGAAGTTCTTGATACTTGGACTGCACCCAAAATCTTACTAATCAGGTCAGGATTGTTCTGAAGGAAATGGTTGTTTCCTTTGTTACTGATGGCTTTATCATATTGGCTCCATCTATAACTTAGGGGAGGGTGTCAGAGAAAGCGGGGCCTAGGACTTTACATTTAGGTGAGAACAAGATAGGAAGTAACGTACAGGATATAGGTTATTTCTCCATAGAGATATCCTGATCCTTTGTTCAGAGTATGGGGGATAAAGGTACAATCTGCTGGATTAGTGGGAATTTTATCCACAAGATGGTGAACACTGAGTATCTATGTTTATACGTTCTCCATCTTGAACTAAAGTGTTAGGTGTTTATATTTTCACAGAATGGATAAAATAATAGATTTTGGACACACATATTTAATGCCATATGTTACAATCTGTCCTGTTCTATACTTTAGCTTCTCTTATGTTTTGAACATTTACTGTAGGTATGTGTGGCATGCACATGTATGGTTTATGTGTTTCTATTTGTTCCATAATATAAGGACATTGCTCACATTACGCTAGACTTCAGTAGATAGTAAAGACCTAGAAAATTTCAGTGGTTCATGGATAAAATAAAGGTTAAAGGAAGGAAGGACTACTGTTTTCTTGTTTGTTGTTCTTTTCCAAAAGCAGAGCAATAAAGACATGTTGAACATTTTGCAACACCAGTGCTGTGTAAAACAGTATGCATTTATTTATATGTTGTTGTTGTTGTTAGGTGCCATCGAGTCAGTTCCGACTCATAGCGACCCTATGCACAACAGAACAAAGCACTGCCCGGTCCTGAGCCATCCTTACGATCATTGTTATGCTTGAGCTCATTGTTGCAGCACTGACTCTGTACTCTGCCAAGCATGATGTCCTTCTCCAGGGACTGATCCCTCCTGACAACATGTCCAAGGTATGTATAACACAGCTTCGCCATCCTTGCCTCTAAGGAGCATTCTGGCTGCACTTCTTCCAAGACAGATTTGTTCATTCTTTTGGCAGTCCATGGTATATTCAATATTCTTTGCGAACACCACAATTCAAAGGTGTCAACTCTTCTTTGGTCTTCCTAATTCATTGTCCAGCTTTCACATGCATATGATGTGATTGAAAATACCATGGCTTGGCTCAGGCACACCTCAGTCTTCAGGGTGACATCTTTGCTCTTCAGCATTTTGAAGAGGTCCTTTGCAGCAGATTTGCCCAATGCAATGGGTCTTTTGATTTCTTGACTGCTGCTTCCATGGCTGTTGATTGTGGATCCAAGTAAAATGAAATCCTTGACAACCTCAATCTTTTCTCCGTTTATCATGATATGGCTTATTGGTCCAGTTGTGAGGATTTTTGTTTTCTTTATGCTGAGGTGTAATCCATACTGAAGGTCTTTGATCTCCAGTAGTAAGTGCTTCAAGTCCTCTTCACTTTCAGCAAGCAAGACTGTGTCATCTGCATAACGCAGGTTGTTAATGAGTCTTCCTCCAATCCTGATGCAGTGTTCTTTATGTAGTCCAGCTTCTTGGATTATTTGCTCAGCATACAGATTGAATAGGTATGGTGAAAGAACACAACCCTGACACCCCCTTTCCTGACTTTAAACCAATCAGTATCCACTTGTTCTATCCGAACAACTGCCTCTTGATCTATGTAAAGGTTCCTCGAGAGCACAATTCAGTGTTCTGGAATTCCCATTCTTGCAGTGTTATCCATAGTTTGTTATGATCCACACAGTCGAATGCCTTTACATAGTCAATAAAACACAGGTAAAAAAAAAAAAAAATTTTTTTTTTTTTTAACATGCTTCTAGTATTCTCTGCTTTCAGCCAGGATCCATATGCCATCAGTAATGATATCCCTGGTTCCACATCCTCTTCTGAAACTGGCCTGAATTTCTGGCAGTTCCCTGTCAATATACTGTTGCAGTCGTTTTTGAATGATCTTCAGCAAAATTTTGCTTGCGTGTGATATTAATGATATTGTTCTATAATTTCCACATACGGTTGGATCACCTTTCTTGGGAATAGGCATAAATATGGATCTCTTCCAGTAGTTGGCCAGGAAGCTGTCTTCCATATTGCTTGGCATAGATGAGTGAGCACCTCCAGTGCTGCATCTGTTTGTTGAAACATCTCAATTGATATTCCATCAATTCCTGGAGCCTTGTTTTTTGCCAATGCCTTCAGAGCAGCTTGAACTTCTTCCTTCGGTACCATCGGTTTCTGATCATATCCACCTCTTGAAATGGTTGAATATCGACTAATTCTTTTTTGGTATAATGACTCTGTGTAATCCTTCCATCTTCTTTTGATGCTTCCTGCGTCGTTTAATATTTTCCCCATGGAATCCTTCACTATTGCCACTCGAGACTTGAATTTTTTCTTCAGTTCTTTCAGCTTGAGAAACGCCGAGCATGTTCTTCCCTTTTGGTTTTCCATCTCCAGCTCTTTGCACATGTCATTATATTTTGTCTTCTCGAGAGGCCCTTTGAAATCTTCTGTTCATTTCTTTTACTTCATCAATTCTTCCTTTTGCTTAAGCTAATCAACGCTCAAGAGCAAGTTTCAAATTTTCCTCTGACATCCACCTTGGTCTTTTCTTTCTTTACTGTCTTTTAAATGACCTCTTGCTTTCTTCATGGACGATGTCCTTGATGTCATTCCACAATTCGTCTGGTCTGTGGTCACTAGTGTTCAGTGCGTCAAATCTGTTCTTCAGATGGTCTCTAAATTCAAGTAGGATGTACTCAAGGTCATATTTTGGCTCTTGTGGACTTGTTCTGATTTTCTTCAGTTTCAGCTTGAATTTGCATATGAGCAATCGATGGTCTGTTCCACAGTCGGCCCCTGGCCTTGTTCTGACTGATGATATCGAGCTTTTCCATTGTCTCTTTCCACAGATGTAGTCAATTTGATCTCTGTGTGTTCCATCTGGCGAGGTCCATGTGCATAGTCACTGTTTATGTTGGTGAAAGAAGGTATTTGCAATGAAGAGGTTGGTCTTGCAAAATTCTATCATTCGATCTCTGGCATTGTTTCTATCACCAAGGCCAACTACTGATCCTTCTTCTTTGCTTTGAAATTTCGCATTCCAATTGCCAGTAATTTTCAGTGCATCTTGATTGCATGGTTGATCAATTTCAGACTGTAGCAGCTGATAAAAATCTTCTATTTCTTCACCTTTGGCCCTAGTGGTTGGTGTGTAAATTTGAATAATAGTCGTATTAGCTGGTCTTCCTTGTAGGCGTATGGATATTATCCTATCACTGACAGTGTTGTACATCAGGATAGATCTTAAAACGTTCTTTTTGATGATGAATGCAACACCATTCCTCTTTGAGTTGTCATTCCCAGCATAGTAAACTGTATGATTTTCTGATTCAAAGTGGCCAGTACCCATCCATTTCAGCTCACTAATGCCTAGGATATTGATGTTTATGCATTCCATTTCATTTTTGACAATTTCCAATTTTTCTAGATTCATACTTCGTACATTCCAGGTTCTGATTATTAATGGATGTTTGTAGCTGTTTCTTCTCATTTTGAGTTAAGCCACATCAGCAAATTAAGGTCCCAAAAGCTTTACTTCATCCACGTCATTAAGGTCGACTCTACTTTGAGGAGGCAGCTCTTCCTCAGTCATCTTTTGAGTGCCTTCAACCTGGGGGGCTCATCTTCCAGCAATATATCAGACAATGTTCTGCTGCTATTCATAAGGTTTTCACTGGCTAATGGTTTTCAGAAGTAGACTGCCGGGTCCTTCTTCCTAGTCTGTCTTAATCTGGAAGCTCAGCTGAAACCTGTCCTCCATGGGTGACCCTGCTGTTATCTGAATACTGGTGGCATAGCTTCCAGCATCACAGCAACACACAAGCCCCCACAGTACAACAAACTGACAGACATGTGGGGGCTTATTTATATAGCCTCATTTTACTGTTATTTATAAACGCAAAGTGTGTACCTTGTGTTTCCTTTTTAATTCTCTCACAAAACTTGTACAAGTGCTCTTCACTGTATCATGCAGATGTGTTTGACAACTTAGGTTAGATTAGCAGTAGCCAGTTTGTTGAGAAATAGGGAAAAGCCAATTAGGAAAGATGCAATGTAGCAGGGATAGCCCCCATGGAAACTGCGACATTTGCTAATGAATGTTGACCAGCTCAAGCCTGATGCCATACATAACGCTTCCACTTGATGGTGGGTCATTGTTGGGCTTGCACCGCATTACATCTTGTTGATGGTAGATCAGACAACACCTGGTTAGGCAGCTCAAGTCATATGATAACTTGATGGACCATGCAATGCTCTCCAACTTTTCTAGAGCCAAATAAATCAGAAGTTGCTTCTCCATAGAATAGCTATCTTTATAGAGTGGCGTGGCTTTGCTCCAAAATCCTAAAGTCCTATGCTGTGATTACCATAGAAAGGGCCACCAAAGACTCCATAGATTATCCCTATTTATTATAAGTAATAAGAAATTATCATATCTCCTGGGGCCATATGGCCCATGGAGTAGAATAACTTACCCAGCAGCCAGGACCCATTTTTTGGTGAGAATCAAGATGTAATTTTTAATTGGCTGGTTCATTTTTATTTATAATATACAGATACATTATAAATATGTACCATTTTACATATAAGAAACATCTCATAATTAAACATACTGTGTGTTGGAACAGAAGACATCCATTTTAAAATAAAGCCTTTATTGTTCTATTTGGCTTTATCTTTGTTATAATGGCAAAGTTTCAAGGAGACTTTTCTTGCTTTGAACCCACTCAGAAGTGGCATACTTTTGAGTTACCTGGTAAATGGGCAGGAATACTATGCCAAAAAGTATATAGAGTGCTACAAAATTCAAAGAGGCTCATTAAGCATTGTGTTGCTCTTCATCTTAGACAAGATATATCTACATGCCCAAAATACCTTGTTCTTTGGAAGTTCAGTCAAGATGGCAAGACATGAAATCTACCTTGTATTTGTTTCCCAACTTTTGACACACATATGTCTTATTACTGTATCTAGCGTACTTGTTATTTCAAGGAGTTCAAACTGATTTAAATCAGTTCTGTCATGGTCAAAGAAGTGAAACAGGAATATGAGGCTTTACAATTTGGGTGACTCATCATCGTACCTGGGATAAGAAAAATTACAGACTGAAGCCATGGAATAGGAGACTTAGAAGAGGTGTAGCGAGACTTTCCAGGAGCCTGATGCATGAAGTTGATTGATTGACTCTAGGAAGCAACACATATTCAAAGCAGTGTGGTCAGCTTCCATTTTGGAGTGCAGTGTTGCCATGTTTGAGCAGGGCAGCTCTGTTTTCCAATCTGCTCAAAATCTGAGGGCAAGAGATTTGCTTGCTATGGAATGAGTGCACTGCCCTTGCTTTCTAAGAGGGATGTTAAGTTTCAAAGATGGCTTCAACCCATAATTTTTTTCCATTCCAATTATTGTTCCAGCTCACCAAAATTTAAAAAATTGGGGTCTAAAAATCAAACTAAGATTAATTTTAAAAAGAAAAAAACACTCAAAACAGGGAATCATTGAAGTCAATATGTAAAAGATCACAATAATCAAGAGGGACTAAATACAGGTGGCTTAGAACTGCCATATGGAGAGGGATACAAGGCGATATAGGACAATACAAGTTAGGTTTTTACTTAGAAAAATAGGTGTAATATTAAGGTAACTACAAAGAGATATAACAACTCCATAACTCAAAATAAAAACCAAGAAAAATGTAGTGACTCAGCAAACATAAAGTCAAATACTATGAAAATGAGGAACACACAAGTTACAAAGAAAAACATCTCAGCACAAAAAAGTAAGTGGAAAAATGAATTTGTCAACAACACACACAAAAAGGCATCAAAATGACAGCACTAAACACATAAAAAAAAAACACATACTTATCTATAATTACGCTGAATGTAAATGGACTAAACACACCAATAAAGAGACAGAGAGTCTCAGACTGGATAAAGAAACACGATCTGTCTATATGCTGCCTGCAAGAGACACACCTTAGACTTAGAGACACAAACAAACTAAAACTCAAAAGATGGAAAAAAATATATCAAGCAAACAATAAGCAAAAAAGAGCAGGAGTAGCAATATTAATTTCTGACAAAATAGACTTTAAAGTTAAATCCACCACAAAGGATAAAGAAGGACGCTACATAATGATTAAAGGGACATTTGACCAGGAAGATATAACCATATTAAATATTTATGCACCCAAAGACAGGGCTGCAAGATACATAAAACAAAGTTTAACAGTACTGAAAAGTGAGATAAACACCTCCACAATTATAGTAGGAAACTTCAACACACCACTTTCAGAGAAGGACAGGACATCCAGTAAGAAGCTCAACAGAGACCTAATTGCTACAATCAACCAACTTGACCTCACAGACTTATACAGAACGCTCCACCCAACTGCTGCAAAGTGTACTTTTTTTTCTAGTGCACATGGAACATTCTCTAGAATAGACCACACATTAGGTCATAAAACAAACCTTTGCAGAATCCAAAACATCGAAATATTACAAAGCATCTTCTCAGACCACAAGGCCATAAAAATGGAAATCAATAACAGAAAAATTAGGGAAAAGAAATCAAATACTTGGAAACTGAACAATAAAGAAAATACCCTGCTGAAAAAAGACTGGGTTATAGAAGACATTAAGGAGGGAATAAAGAAATTCATAGAATGCAACGAGAAAGAAAACACTTCCTATCAAAACCTCTGGGATACAGCAAAAGCAGTGCTCAGAGGTCAATTTATAGCGATAAATGCACACATACAAAAAGAAGAAAGAGCCAAAATCAGAGAACTGTCCCTACAACTTGAACAATAGAAAGTGAGCAACAAAAGAATCCATCAGGCACCAGAAGAAAACAAATAATAAAAATTAGAGCTGAACTAAATGAATTAGAGAACAGAAAAACAATTGAAAGAATTAACAAAGCCAAAAGCTGGTTCTTTGAAAAAATTAACAAAATTGATAAACCATTGGCCAGACTGACTAAAGAAATACAGGAAAAGAAACAAATAACCCGAATAAGAAACGAGAAGGACCACATCACAACAGACCCAACTGAAATTAAAAGAATCATATCAGATTATTACAAAAAATTGTACTCTAACAAATTTGCAAACCTAGAAGACATGGATGAATTCCGCAAAAAACACTACCTACCTAAAGTAACACAATCAGAAGTAGAACAACTAAATAGACCCATAACAAAAAAAGAGATTGAAAAGGTAATCAAAAAACTCTCAACAAAAAAAAAAGGCCTGGCCCGGACGGCTTTACTGCAGAGTTCTACCAAACTTTCAGAGAAGAGATAACACCACTACTACTAAAAGTATTTCAAAGCATAGAATGACAGAATACTACCTAACTCATTCCATGAAGCCACCATATCCCTGATACCAAAACCAGGTAAAGACATCACAAAAAAAGAAAATTACAGACCTATATCCCTCATGAACATAGATGCAAAAATCCTCAACAAAATTCTAGCCAATAGAATTCAACAACATATCAAAAAAATAATTCACCATGACCAAGTGGGATTTATACCAGGTATGCAAGGCTGGTTTAATATTCGAAAAACCATTCATGTAATCCACCATACAAATAAAACAAAAGACAAAAACCACATGATCTTATCAATTGATGCAGAAAAGGCATTTGACAAAGTCCAACACCCATTTATGATAAAAACTCTCACCAAAATAGGAATTGAAGGAAAATTCCTCAACATAATAAAGGGCATCTATGCAAAGCCAACAGCCAACATCACTCTAAATGGAGAGAGCCTGAAAGCATTTCCCTTGAGAACGGGAACCAGACAAGGATGCCCTTTATCACCTCTCTTATTCAACGTTGTGCTACAGGTCCTAGCCAGAGCAATTAGGCTAGACAAAGAAATAAAGGGCATCCGGATTGGCAAGGAGGAAGTAAAATTATCTATTTGCAGATGACATGATCTTATACACAGAAAACCCTAAGGAATCCTCCAGAAAACTACTGAAACTAATAGAAGAGTTTGGCAGAGTCTCAGGTTATAAGATAAACATACAAAAATCAGTTGGATTCCTCTACACCAACAAAAAGAACAGCAAAGAGGAAATCACCAAATCCATACCATTCACAATAGCCCCCAAGAAGATAAAGTACTTAGGAATAAATCTTACCAAGGATGTAAAAGACCCATACAAACAAAACTACAAAGTACTAGTGCAAGAAACTAAAAAGGACCTACTTAAGTGGAAAAACATACCTTGCTCATGGATAGGAAGACTTAACATAGTAAAAATGTCTATTCTACCAAAAGCCATCTATACATACAATGCACTTCCGATGCAAATTCCAGTGTCATTTTTTAATGTGATGGAGAAACAAATCACCAACTTCCTATGGAAGGGAAAGAAGCCCCGGATAAGTAAAGCATTACTGAAAAAGAAGAAGAAAGTGGGAGGCCTCACTCTACCTGATTTTAGAACCTATTATACAGCCACAGTAGTCAAAACAGCCTGGTACTGGTACAACAACAGGCACATAGACCAATGAAACAGAATTGAGAACCCAGGTATAAATCCATCCACATATGAGCAGCTGATATTTGACAAAGGCCCAGTGTCCGTTAATTGGGGAAAAGATAGTCTTTTTAACAAATGGTGCTGGCATAACTGGATATCCATTTGCAAAAAAATGAAACAGGATCCATACCTCACAGCATGCACAAAAACTAACTCCAAGTGGATCAAAGACCTAAACATAAAGACTAAAACGATAAAGATCATGGAAGAAAAAATAGGGACAATGTTAGGAGCCCTAATACAAGGCATAAACAGAATACAAAACATTACCAAAAATGACAAAGAGAAACCTGATAACAGGGAGCTCCTAAAAATCAAACACCTATGCTCATCTAAAGACTTCACCAAAACAGTAAAAAGACCACGTACAGACTGGGAAAGAATATTCAGCTATGACATCTCCGACCAGCGCCTGATCTCTAAAATCTATATGATTCTGTTAAAACTCAACCACAAAAAGACAAACAACCCAATCAAGAAGTGGGCAAAGGATATGAACAAGCACTTCACTAAAAAACATATTCAGGCAGCTAACAGACACATGAGAAAATGCCCTCGATCATTAGCAATTAGAGAAATGCAAATTAAAACTACGATGAGATTCCATCTCACTCCAACAAGGCTGGCATTAATCCAAAAAACATGAAATAATAAATGTTGGAGAGGCTGCGGAGAGATTGGAACTCTTATACACTGCTGGTGGGAATGTAAAATGGTACAACTACTTTGGAAATCTATCCGGTGTTTTCTTAAAAAGTTAGAAACTATCATACAACCCAGAAATCTCACTCCTCAGAGTATACCGTAGAGAAATAAAAGCCTTCACACAAACAGATATACGCATACCCATGTTTATTGCAGCACTGTTTACAATAGCAAAAGGCTGGAAGCAACCAAGGTGTCCATCAACGGATGAATGGTTAAATAAATTGTAGTATATTCACACAATGGAATACTACGCATCGATAAAGAACAGTGACGAATCTGTGACACATTTCATAACATGGAGGAACCTGGAAGGCATTATGCTGAGTGAAATTAGAGGCAAAAGGACAAATATTGTATAAGACCACTATTATAAGATCTTGAGAAATAGTATAAACCGAGAAAAACACACACTTTTGTGGTTACGGGGGGGGAGGGGGGAGGGTGGGAGAGGGTTATTTACTGCTTAGTTAGTAGGTAAGAACTACTTTAGGTGAAGGGAAGGACAATACTCAATACATGGAAGGTCAGCTCAACTGGACTGGACCAAAAGCAAAGAAGTTTCCGGGATAAACTGAATGCTTCAAAGGTCAGCAGAGCAAGAGCGGGGTTTTGGGTACTATGGCTTAAGGGGACTTCTAAGTCAATTGGCAAAATAATTCTATTATGAAAACATTTTGCATCCCACTTTGAAATGTAGCATCTGGGGTCTTAAATGCTAACAAGTGGCCATCTAAGATGCATCAATTGGTCTCAACCCACCTGAATCAAAGGAGAATGAAGAACATGAACGTCACACGATAACTATGAACCCAAGAGACAGAAAGGGCCACATGAACCAGAGACTTACATCATCCTGAGACCAGAAGAACTAGATGGTGCCCGGCCACAACCGATGACTGCCTTGACAGGGAGCAGAACATAGAACCCCTGAGGGAGCCGGAGATCAGTGGGATGCAGACCCCAAATTCTCATAAAAAGACCAGACTTAATGGTCTGACTGAGACTAGAGGAATCCCGGCGGTCATGGTCTCCAAACCTTCTGTTGGCCCAGGACAGGAACCATTCCCGAAGACAACTCATCAGACATGGAAGGGACTGGACAATGGGTTGGAGAGAGATGCTGACGAAGAGTGAGTTACTTGTATCAGGTGGACACTTGAGATTGTGTTGGCATCTCCTGTCTGGAGGGGGGATGGGAGGGTAGAGAGGGTTAGAAACTGGCAAAATTGTCATGAGAGACTGGGAGGAGGGAGTGGGCTGACTCATTAGGGGGAGAGTAAGTGGGAGTATGGAGTAAGGTGTATATAAGCTTATATGTGACAGACTGACTTGATTTGTAAAAGTTCACTTAAAGCTCAATAAAAGTTATTAAAAAAAAAAATTGGGGGTCTATTCCAGTGATGCTTCATGACTGAACCAGCAGTAACCAGTTTAAAACCCTGCTTAGAAATAACTAGCTCCAACCTGAATGGCATCATCAATGAGCAGACATGCATAATTTATCAAATAGAGAGAGGATCGATGTCCATTGGACTAGATCATGACATACTGTATTTTTATGTTTGCCAACTGGACCCTCCTCCTGAGAGGTATTTTCATAAGTGTCACTATGCCAATTTTTTTTTACACTGTTGTTGTAAGAAAATTAGCATAGCACACTTATGAAAAATACCTCATGGGGGAAGGCACAATTGCCAAGCAAATGTAGAAGGCATGTATTATTTGCATAAAAATATTATAATCGATACAGTTCTGTGATATGAGAATGAATTGCTATTACTGGCTCTGCCAGCTGTATGGAAATTATCACTAGTGTCCTTCATAAGAGGTAGATAGAAAAACACATTCATCAGATCAATACCTTAATATCAGGTGCCAGAGATGTGTTGATTTGTTCCAGCAAACAAATCATATTTGCAGTGGCTGAAATTTGAATCCCCACCTGATTAGACTTATAATAACCCACTGTCATTCTCCAACATCAATTTGTCTTTGGCACAGGAAAAATAGGTAAGTGAAATTGGAATGTTACAGGAATCACCAATCAGTCCTGCATACCTCACGTTTGTAATGATGAGACTCATCTCCTAATGCTTCTGTGAAGGAAGTATTGATTTTGGTTAGTATTTATTGGGGTAAGTAGAGGCAAGCTTAGGGGCTTCTACATGTCCTTTTCTACCATAATATCCCTTATTCCACAGGTCAGGTAACCAGTGTGGGGATTCTGCCAATTTCTGGGTATGTCTATTCCAACTATGCATGCCAGGGTTAAGGAAATAATTACAGCATGGGTTTAAGTTTCCACTGAATCCACTATGAGATGGATCTGAGAGAACTCCATTAATCACATGACTCTCAAAATATAAAGTTGAGCACAAATGAAAGAAAAACAGCCAGGTGCCAAAAAGAAGAAAGCCATAGAACTCTGGGGAAAACACACAGCAGTACAGGGATAGCATAGAGTGTGGATATAGACCCTATTGATAAGACACAATGGCACATTAACATTCATTTAAGGACAGAAATGTGGGGCCAGGAGAGATGAGGAGAATGTACTTACTGGGTTACTGGGTCCAAGGTCCTGGACAAGCTGACAAACATAGAGGCTATCCTTTCAGTACATGGAAACCCTGGTGGCGTAGTGGTTAAGTGCTACGGCTGCTAACCAAGAGGTTGGCAGTTCAAATCCACCAGTCGCTCCTTGGAAACTCTATGGGGGCAGTTCCACTCTGTCCTATAGGGTCGCTATGAGTAGGAATTGACTCGATGGCAGTGGGTTTTTTGGTTTTTTCAGTACACCCCACTAGATCGATGAGTCAACAAAGTATATACTGACTGGTGGAACATGGTGGCACTTTTGCTTTCAGGAATTAGTGTCTTTTCAAAGTCATTTCCCAGTAATATCTGAAATATATTGTTATTTATTTTTCCCAATTCTGTGTCAACCAAGTGTATGTTGAAGATTGCTTGAGGAAAGTCTAGAAGTAAGACTTACAGAATACATTTTTGGCAAGGTCGTACACCTTCTTTGAATGGACTCACCCTTTTTTCTAAGAGTTTTTGGTGTGTAAATTAGTTCAATCATTTTTTTTTTTTTCAGCTTAAGTTTACTTGCACGTAATATTAATGATATTGTTTGATAGTTTCTGCATCCCGTGGAATCAAGGATGGGGAGTGTTTTGTTCTGTTGTACATAGGGCTGCTTGACGACACCTAACAAAAACAAAAAAACTAATTCAAGCCTCAAAAGTTGCTGAGGAGCCAGACCTTGAACTTTTTCAGTCACAGGGATACCATGATAAACTAGCCAGAATCAAATATCTTTTTGTGAATCAATTGACCATTACAGTAACCATACACACCTGCCTCTGGCAGTAAAGTGCAACAGCCTTTCTTCCTACAACCCTGGTATACTTGACCTCCATTGAATGCAGAGAAGTTATTTGATGGTGACAATATACACCGTCACTCCTAGACTGCAGAGAATAGTCACTGCTGAGCTCTTTGAGGATGTTAGTGTTCCACTTAACAATGTATACTTTTAAAGCTTTGGTGAAGGAATTGTCCTGTGACCCTTCCAAGAGACAAAAGTTTGGGGCTGGATAAACAAGTCTCATGGAGTGTATCCACGCAAGCTTTCTAGTTGCACGTGTATTACAGCTTCATGAAGATGGGCATAAATACTATTACATGTACAAAGAAAACCATAGTTAAATACTCTACGGCAGTGAGTCATTGTAACGTAGTGGTTAAAAGAGCTAACTTTAGAGCCAGGCAGCTTAATTCCAAATCCTAATACCTCCTATCAGTGTGCAAACTTGAATAACTTATCTTTTTTCCTCATTTCTGTTATATGTAAGCTGGGGATGATAGTAGCACCTACCTGATAGGGTTATTCCGATAATTACTTGAGTTAAGGCACATAACACATAAAGCATATACTAAAAGTTTAATATACATTAAATACTGTTATTAATGACAATCATGTAAGCCTACACACAAATATGAAAGTATTTTTCCTATTTGGCAGGGCAAAACTAATCATGAAAGAGCACCACTGTGAGAAAACTGTATATATGCTGTATTTCCGGATCATTATTTTGCAAAGAGATGATGGCATTTCTTAAGGTGAACAAACCTCCTTTTTTTTAACACTCCTTAGGCTGGTTAAAAAAAAAAAAAAAAAACCCTTTGAAAATAAGAGTATTCAAATGGTGATTTTCATATTTGTTCATTGGGCCAACCACGTTTCCTGGTTTTCTTATCTCACATTGAAATGCTTTTTGAGTCTTTTTATTTCACCAAAGAAAGTGTAGTGAATGAAAATACAAAAGGATTATCATCAACCCCAAAGGGAAAGAGAGAGAAAGTGAGTACTGTATTTCAAAGGATATGTCATAATAGATGTCAAAAGGGGCTACCTAAAATCAGGATATAAGTTTTGGGACTTTACAGTCTAAGGTGCATGCAAGATGGATACAGTATATGGAATAATCACCTATAACAACATTTTTAGCTATCTCCATTGTTTGTAAAGTAATATCTGTAGCATATCTCAAGTAATTTGGAAATTTATTGTTTTAGATTTTCTCTAGTTTAGAAATCAGTGATGCTTTTAAAATCAGTAATATGCGATGATTATTCCGTTCCCAGGTATACAGTGTGCAGTTGTTTTGAGTCACCAGTGAGTCGATTCCAACTCATGGAGGCCCAATGGGTATCAGAGTAGAACTGCACTCCATAGGGGTTTCAAGGCTGTGACCTTTTGGAAGAGGATTGCCAGGCCCAACTTCCAAGGTGCCTCTGGTTGGGTTTGAACCACCAACCTTTCTTCTAATAGTGAGATGAGGAACCATCTGGACCACCCAGTGACTCCTGCAGTGTCTGTAGATAGTTCCAAGTTAGGTTGAAAGGGACCTTAGAAGATCACTTTATAGTGGAGAAAACTGAGCCCCAAATATAGAACTGACATCACACATTAAAAAACTAGGACTAACCCCAGTCTCCTAGTTTGCATTTCATGCCCTGTTGCCACTGTCTTCCATTTATTGTCTTTCCCCAAACTAAATTTGCTCATCTGTGAGGCTATACCCAGAGGATTAAAATGAATAAAAATATCAGCTTTATTTATGCAGTTTGTAAGCCATCATTTAAACTGATGAGTTCAGGACTTCTTATTGCTGATATCTAAATTTGGGTAAATAAATGCTCTCTCCTTATACAGTAGATAGTTAATTTGAACTTCTGGTTTGGTTAAAATATGTGTAAGCTTCTGTGACTTGACATCCATATGCTCTCCATTGGTTGTGTTCTGAGCAGGTTCAAAATGAAAGCATGAGTTATTCCATCCATAGTCAGTTACAATTATGCTTAGGAAAATGTTCTTTGACATAGCACTTGGGATCATTCACCCTCATCATAAATTAGGCAGGTGAGGGGCTGTCATCAGTCACCATACTCATGATTGCCTTAATAAAACACTATATCCCTTCTGATTTTATTATTGCTGTATTTGTCCAATATTGTCTGGAAACAATAATGTAGTTTGTAAATATTTGATAGGAGAAAAGCTTTGTAGAGTAGTAAAGTGCTTAATTATGTGAGAATGAGAATATTAGGATGCTTTCATTAAGTAATAAATGAATGAGTAGTGTTTGTGGCTCTATTCTGGGCAAGATATATTATTGAGACAGTTATAAACATCTTTTTCTCCATGGTTGGTGTTATATCCTTATTAGAGTTGAATAAATTATTACACATGTATAATTAACATGAGATTAGATGAAGGCTATGATAAGCAAAGGGTAGAAATATAAAATAATAGTAACTCCAGAAAGTTAAATTTTAGTTAACTTTCATGTAAAAAGAACTTACAGATAAACATAATTCCATTATGGTGAATTTACCATTATCCTTGCTCTTATTGATCCTGCACATGTAGCTACCACCTTTTGATTTGAGCAAGTTACATGAGCTCCAGTCATAGCCTCCACGTTTTAGCAAAGAAGAATGAGAAAGACACAAAGAAGGGTACATTCTTTCCCTTTAAGGATATTTCTCCATAGATGAACATACTAGTGATATTTATACTCTGTTGATGAAAAATTAGCCGTATGTTCATACTATGTTGCCGTATTACTACTTAAATATTCAGATATCTATTATTTAGGAAGAAAGAATAAACAGATATTGGGATAAAAATAGAAGTCTCAATCACATTCAGTATATAAAAAAAAAAAGCACAGTCAGAACCAAGGACAAGATCACAAACCCACATAAGGTTTATATACCTTATGTGCTTTTGAGAATTATTTGGGTACAAGCTAAAGGAATGAACTCTAATTAAAAAAACAAAACAAAACAAAACACTGTCGTTGAGTTGATTCTGACTCACAGAGACTTTATAGGACAAAGTAGAACTGCCCAATAGAGTTCCCAAGGAGCACCTGGCAGATTCAAACTGCTGACCTCTTGGTTAGCAGCCATAGCACTTAACCACTATGCCACCAGGGTTTCCTTCTGACTAATATATCTGAAAAAATAAAATGAAAGATTTTTTTGGATGTTAATGAATGCAACCCAAAAATAAAAGACAAAAGTGAATACTCTGGCTCAGAGAGGCATGACATCAGTAGAGACTGAGGAACCTAGATTGATGTAACATACACACAAACATCTTTAATGTGCTGCAAGTGGAATGAATCAACTTCCTCAGTTTTCAATCTATTTTACCGTTAGAAAAATTCTGATTGTGTAGCCTGTGAAACACATCTATTTCTAAGGTAGGGGATGGCTGGAGGCTTTGAGGGAAGCAACATGCCAAATATGATGGTGGTTTAGGGAGAGGTAGCTGAATACATACCAGAAAATCAATGTGTTGAAGATGTTATTATCAGAGATAGAGGAAATGGTTGCTGGACAAAAACAATTACTAAAAGATGAAGATTCCAAAATATGTATCTCTTAAAAAACATGAAGAATCTAAATACTAAAATATGTAGAAGATCAAAGGGGATAGGAAAAGGAGCTTAACATCTGTGCCTGCAACTAATGAAGAGAAACTAAATGAAAATTATATAAAATGTATCTAGAATTAAGTCATATCTTAATTCATTAAAATCTCAATCAAAACCTCCATTGGACTCCTATAAGATATGAAAAGCTAATTCTCATGTTGATCTGGTTCAAAATAATACAATTTGAGGAAAATAAAAATATATGGGAAAGACGAATTATTCAATATCTTATTGTGCAATGTATGGTTAAAAAAGTTCAAGTGAAGTTGGCTTCCATATTTGTATAAAAATGCTCACACCCAAAAAAAACCTAGACCCAAAATAAAACATTGTTTGGAAATAATGCATGTAACTAAATGAATAGTCTTGAGGAAAGGAGAACTCAAACCCTTTAAAAGATAAATTGATGATAACATAAAAATTGAAATGCGTACGCAGTGAATAAACCATGTACTCGGACCACATTAGAAACTTTTCTTACAAACCTGTATTTCGTAAGAGTAGAAATAATACTAGCAAAAGAAATTCACATGAAATAGCAAATAAGATTCAGCCTAATTTTTATCTTATAGAGAATTCTAAAAATCTGCATTTTGAAGGCTTCCCAATATAGATATTCAATTTTTGTTTGGTATGATTCAAAGCAAGCAGCAGAAAGCAGCCTCCAAGGGCCTGGTCAGAGGAGGGTGGAGATTGATGTGGTTTACTGTTTGCTTTGAAAACTAGCGCTAATTCCAAGCGAGGCAATCTACCTCCTGGATGTACCTGGTATTCTTCCCCCTCCTTTTTGTAGTTGTAGTTAGGAGCCATTGAGTCAATTCCAACACCTAGCAACCCCATGGACAACACAACAAAACACTGCCCAGGTTTGTGCCATCCTCACAATCTTTGTTACACTTGATCCCATTGTTGAAGCCACTGTGTCACTCCTTTTCATTGAGGGCCTTCCTCTTTTTCACTCACCCCCCACTATACTAAGCATGATGTCCTTCTCCAAAGACTGGCCCCTCCTGATAACATGCCCAAAGTACGAGATAAGTCTCACCATTTTTGCTTCTAAGGAGCATTCTGGCTGTACTTCTTCCAAGACAGATTTGATCATTCTTCTGGCAATCCATGGTATATTCAATATTCTTCACCAACATCATAATTTAGAGGCATCAATTCTTCTTCTGTCTTCCTCATTCATTGCCCAGCTTTCTTGTGAATGTGAAGCAACTGAAAACATATTGGGTCAGGGGCACCTTAGCCCTCAAAGTGACATCTTTGCTTTTCAACATTTTAAAGAAGTCTTTTGCACAGGATTGTCCCGTGCAATACGTTGATTTGATTTCTCGACTGCTACTTCTATGGACATTGATTGTGGATCCAAGTGAAATGAAATCCTTGGCAACTTCAATCATTTCTCCGTTTATCCTGATATTTCTTACTGGTCCAGTTGTGAGGATTTTTGTTTGCTTAACATTGAGGTGCAATCTATACTAAAGGCTGTAGTCTTTGATCTTCATCAATAATTGATAAGTGCTGTGAGACCTCTTCACTGTCAGCAAGCAAGGTTGTGCCATCTGCATATCACAGGATGTTAATGAGTCTTCCTTTAATTCTGATGCTGTGCTCTTCATGGAGTCCAGCTTCTTGGATTATTTGCTCAGCATACTGATCGAATAAGTGTAGTGAAAGGCTACAACACTTTCCTAATTTTAAATCACTCAGCGTTCCATTGTTCTATTCGAAATGTTGCCTCTCTATGAACAGTTCCCTAGTGATCACAATTCAGTTTTCTGGAATTCCCATTTGTAGAAATATTATCCATAATTAGTTATGATCCACACAGTGGAATGCCTTTGCAAAATCAATATAACACAGATAAATATCTTTCCAGTATTCTCTGCATTCAGCCACGATCCATCTTACATCAGCAATGATGTGCCTGGTCCCACGGCCTCTTCTGTATCCGGCTTGAATTTCTGGCAGTTCCTGTGGATATACCGCTGCTTTTGAATCATCTTCAGCAAAATTTTACTTCCATGCGATATTAATATTTTCAATAATTTTTGCATTCTGTTAGATTACCTTTCTTTGGAATGAACACAAGTATGGATATCTTTTAGTTTGTTGGCCAGGTAGCTGTCTTCATAATATGTTGGCATAGACACTTTAGCACCTCCAGTGCTGCATCCATTTGTTGAAATATTTCACTTGGTATTTGGTCAATTCCTGGAGTCTTGTTTTTCTCCATTCCTTCAGTGCAGATTGGACTTCTTCCTTCGGTACCATTGATTCTTGGTCATATGTTACTTCCTGAAACAGCTGAATATCAATCAACTAATTCCTTTTGGTACAGTGACTCTGTGTATTCCTTCCATTTACTTTTGATGCTTCCTGTGTCTTTCAATATTTTCCACATAGAATCCTTCAATATTGCAACTTGCAGCTTGAATTTTTTCTTCATTTTTTTTCAATTTGAGAAATGCTGAGCATTCTCTTCTCTTTTGGCTTTCTCACTGAAAATCTTTGCACATTTCATTATAATACTTAACTTTGTCTTCTTGAGCCATACTTTGAAATCTTCTGTTCAGCTCTCTTACTTCGTTATTTCTGCTGTTTGCTTTAGCTACTCAGCATTCTAGAGCAGGTTTCAGAGTCTCTCCTGACATCCATTTTGGCCTTTTCTTTCTTTTCCATCTTTTTAAAGACCTCTTGCTTTCTTTATGTGTGATGTCCTTGATGTCATTCCACAACTCATCTGGACTTTGGCTTTAGTGTTCAATGCATCAAATCTATTCTTGAGATGGTCTCTGAATTCAGGTGGGATACACTCAAGGTTGTACTTTGGCTCTTGTGGACTTGTTCTAATTTTCTTCAGCTTCAACTTGAACGTGCATATGAGCAATTGATGGTCTGTTCCATAGTTGGCCTCTGTCCTAATTCTGACTGATGATGTTGAGCTTTACCATCATCTCTTTCCACAGATGTAGTCAGTCTGATCCCTGTGTATTCCATCCAGTGATGTCCACAGGTAGAGTGGCCATTTATGTTATTGAAAAAAGGTACTTGCAATGAAGAAGTCATTGGTCTTGCAAAATTCTATTATGTGATCTCCAGCGTCATTTTTATTACCATGGCTATATTGTCCAACTACGGATCCTTCCTGTTTGTTTCCAACTTTCGTGTTCCAATCACCAGTAATTATCAATGCATCTTGGTTGCATGTTTTATCAATTTCAGACTGCAGATGTTGATAAAAAATTTCATTTTTAAAAAATTTTCGGCCTTAGTTGTTGGTGGGTAAATATCAAAAATAATTGTAAATTAACTGCTCTTCCTTGTAGGCAAGTGGATATTATCCTTTCAGTGAAAGCACTATACTTCAGGTTCAGGACAGATCTTAAAATGTTCTTTTTCACAATGAATGGGATGCCATTCCTCTTCAATTTGTCATTCCCAACATAGTAGACCATAGGATTGTCAAATTAAAAATGGCCACTACCATTCCGTTTCAGCTCACTAATGCCTAGAATACTGATCTTTATGTGTTTCATTTCATTTTTTATAGCTTTTGATTTTCCTAAATTCATACTTCGTACATTCCACATTCTGATTATTAATGAATGTTTGTAGCTGTGTCTTCTCATTTCGAGTTGTGCCACATCAGTAAATGAAGGTCTCAAAAGCTTTCCTCCATCTGCATCATTAAGATTGACTCTACTTTGAGGAGGCAGTTCTTCCCCAGTTATCTTTTCAGTGCCTTCGAATCTGAGAGGCTTATCTTGTGATGCTCTATCACACAATGTTCTGCAGCTGTTCATAAAGTTTTCACTGGCCAATTTTTTCAGAAATAAACTGCCGGATCTTTTTTTCTAGTCTGTCTTAGTCTAGAAGCTCCACTGGAACCTGTCTATCTTGGGTGACCCTGCTGGTGTATGAAATACCTGTGGCATAGCTTCCAGCGTCAGAGCAACATACAAGCCACTACAGTACAACAAACTGAGAGATGAGTGTTGGTTCCCCCACTAAGGTGTTTTTAAGAAATGTAAGTGGAGCTTAGGCATCTTATTCAATGCTTTAAGTGCTTTAAGTGAAAGGTTACAAATCAAGTCAGTCTCTCACACAAAAACCCATACACACCTTGCTACACACTCCCAATTACTCTCCCCCTAATAAGACAGCCCACTCTCTTCCTCTACTCTCTATTTTCGTGTCCATTTCATCAGCTCCTAAACCCCTCCACCCTCTCATCTCCCCTCCAGGCAGGAGATGCCAACATAGTCTCAAGTGTCCACCTGATCCAAGAAGCTCACTCCTCACCAGCATCCCTCTCCAACCCATTGTCCAGTCCAATCCATGTCTGAAGAGTTGGCTTCAGGAATGGTTCCTGTCTTGGGCCAACAGAAGGTCTGGGGGCCATGATCACAGGGATCCTTCTAGTCTAACTCAGAACATTAAGTCTGGTCTTATGAGAATTTGGGGTCTGCATCCCACTGCTCTCCTCCTCCCTCAGAGGGGTTCTCTGTTGTGTTCCCTGTCAGGGCAGTCATCGGTTGTAGCTGGGCACCATCTAGTTCTACTGATCTCAGGGTGATGTAGTCTCTGGTTCACGTGGCTCTTTCTGTCTCTTGGGTTCATACTTGCCTAGTGTTGTTCTTCATTCTCCTTTGATCCAGGTGGGTTGAGACCAATTGATGCATCTTAGATGGCTGCTTGCTAGTGTTTAAAACCCCAGACCCCACTCTTCAAAGTGGGATGCAGAATGTTTTCTTAATAGATTTTATTATGCCAATTGACTTAGATGTCCCCTAAAACCACGGTCACCAGGCCCCCGCCCCTGCTACGCTGGCCTTCGAAGCATTCAGTTTATTCAGGAAACTTCTTCGCTTTTGGTTTAGTCCAATTGTGCTGATCCTCCCCTGTATTGTGTGCTGTCTTTCCCTTCACCTAAAGTAGTTCTTATCTACTATCTAATTACTGAATACCCCTCTCCCACCCTCCCCCCCACCTCGTAACCACAAAAGAATGTTTTCTTCTCAGTTTAAACTATTTCCCAAGTTCTTATAGTAGTGGTCTTATACAATATTTGTCCTTTTGCCTCTGACTAATTTCACTCAGCATAATGCCTTCCAGGTTCCTCCATGTTATGAAATGTTTCACGGATTCATCACTGATCTTTATTGATGCGTAGTATTCCATTGTGTGAATATACCATAATTTATTTATCCGTTCATCCGTTGATGGACACCTTGGTTGCTTCCATCTTTTTGCTATTGTAAACAGTGCTGCAATAAACATGGGAATGCATATTTCTGTTCGTGTAAAGGCTCTTATTTCTCTAGGGTATATTCCAAGGAGTGGGATTGCTGGATCATATGGTAGTTCTATTTCTAGCTTTTTAAGGAAGCACGAAATTGATTCCCAAAGTGGTTGTACCATTTTACATTCCCACCAGCAGTGTAGAAGTGTTCCAATCTCTCCACAGCCTCTCCAACGTTTATTATTTTGAGTTTTTTGGATTAATGCCAGCCTTGCTGGAGTGAGATGAAATCTCATTGTAGTTTTGATCTGCATTTCTCTAATGGCTTAGCTAATGATTGTGAACATTTCCTCATGTATCTGTTAGCTATCTGAATGTCTTCTTTAGTGAAGTGTCTATTCATATCTTTTGCTCATTTTTTATTTGGGTTATTTGTCTTTTGGCAGTTGAGTTTTTGCAGTATCATGTAGATTTTAGAGATCAGGTGCTGATCAGAAATGTCATAGTAAAAACTTCTTCCCAGTCTGTCGGTAGTCTTTTTATTCTTTTGGTGAAGTCTTTGGATGAGCATAGGTGTTTGATTTTTAGGAGCTCCCAGTTATCTACTTTTTCTTCTGCATTCTTTATAATGGTTTCTGTACTGTTTATGCCATGTATTAGGGCTCCTAACATTGTCCCTATTTTTTCTTCCATGATCTTTATCGTTTTAGATTTTACTTTTAAGTCTTTGATCCATTTTGTGTTAGTTTTTGTGCATGGAGTGAGGTATGGGTCTTGTTTCATTTTTTTGCAGGTGGGTACCCAGTTATGCCAGCACCAGTTGTTTAAAAGAGTGTCTTTTCCCCATTTAACTGTTTTGGGGCCTTTGTCAAATATCAACTGCTCATACGGGGATGGATTTATGTCTGGATTCTTAATTCTGTTCCATTGGTCCTTGTATCTGTTGTTGCACCAGTACCAGGCTGTTTTGACTACTGTGACAGTATAATAGGTTCTAAAATCAGGTAAAGTAAGGCCTCCCACTTTGTTCTTCTTTTTCAGTAATGCCTTATTTATCTGGGGCCTCTTTCCCTTCCATATGAAGTTGGTGCTTTGTTTTTCCATCTCATTAAAGAATGTCGTTGGGATTTGGATCAGAATTGCATTAAATGTATAGATCGCTTTTGGTAGAATAGATATTTTCAGAATGTTCAGTCTTCCTATCCACTAGCAAGGTATGTTCTTCCACTTACATAAGTCTCTTTTGGTTTCTCACAGAAGTGTACTGTAGTTTTCTTTTTATAAGTCTTTTACATTTCTGGTAAAATTTATTCCTAAGTATTTTATCTTCTTGGAGGCTACTGTAAATGACATTCATTTGGTGATTTCCTCTTCGATGTTCTTTTTGTTGGTGTAGAGGAATCCAAGTGATTTTTGTATGTTTATCTTTTATCCCGATACTCTGCTGAACTCTTCTATTAGTTTCAGTAGTTTTCTTGAGGATTCCTTAGGGTTTTCTGTGCATAAGATCATGTCATCTGCAAACAGAGATACATTTACTTCTTCCTTGTCAATCTGGATGCCCTTTATTTCTTTATGTAGCCTAATTGCTCTGGCTAGGACTTCCAGCACAATGTTGAATAAGAGTGGTGATAAAGGACATCCTTGCCTGGTTCCCGATATCAAGGGGAATGCTTTCAGGCTCTCTCCATTTAGGGTGATGTTGGCTGTTGGCTTTGTATAAATGCCCTTTAATATGCTGAGGAATTTTCTTTCTATTCTTATTTTGCTGAGAGTTTTTATCATGAATGTGTGTTGGACTTTGTCAAATGCCTTTTCTGCATCAATTTATAAAATCATGTGGTTTTTCTCTTTTGTTTTATTTATGTGGTGGATTACATTAATTGTTTTTCTAATGTTGAACCATCCCTGCATACCTGGTATGAATCGCACTTGTTCATGGTGAATTATTTTTTTGATATGTTGTTGAATTCTATTGGCTAGAATTTTGTTGAGGATTTTTGCATCTACATTCATGAGAGATATAGGTTTATAATTTTCTTTTTTTGCGGTGTCTTTACCTGGTTTTGGTATCAGCGATATGGTAGCTTCATAGAATGAGTTTGGTAGTATTCCGTCCTTTTCTATGCTCTGAAATACCTTTAGTAGTAGTGGTGTTAACTCTTCTCTGAAAGTTTGGTAGAACTCTGCAGTGAAGCCATCCGGACCAGGGCTTTTATTTGTTGGGAGTTTTTTGATTACCTTTTCAATCTGTTCTTTTGTTATGGGTCTATTTAGTTGTTCTATCTCTGTTTGTGTTAGTTTAGGTAGGTAGTGTGTTTCTAGGAATTCATCCATTTCTTCTAGGTTTTCAAATTTGTTTGAGTGCAGTTTTTCATGGTAATCTGATATGATTCTTTTAATTTCAGTTGGGTCTGTTGTAATATCGCCCATCTCATTTCTTATTCAGGTTATTTGCTTCCTCTCCTGTTTTTCTTTTGTCAGTTTGGGCAGTGGTTTATCAATTTTGTTGATTTTGTCAAAAAAGCAGCTTTTGGTTTATTTCTTTCAATTGTTTTTCTGTTTTCTATTTCATTTAGTTCAGCTCTAGTTTTTATTATTTGTTTTCTTCTGATGCCTGTGGGTTTCTTTTGTTGCTCTCTTTCTATTTATTCTAGTCGTAGGGATAATTTTTTGATTTTGGCCCTTTCTTCTTTTTGGGTGTGTGCATTTATTGATATAAATTGACCTCTGAGAACTGCTTTTGCTGTGTCCCAAAGGTCTGATAGGAAGTGTTTTCATTCTCATTGGATTCTATGAATTTCTTTATTCCATCCTTAATGTCTTCTATAATCCAGTCTTTTTTGAGCAGGGTATTGTTCAGTTTCCAAGTGTTTGATTTCTTTTCCTTGCTTTTCCTGTTACTGGTTTCCACTTTTATGGCCTCATGGTCAGAGAAGATGCTTTGTAATATTTCAATGTTTTGGATTCTGCTAAGGCTTGCTTTATGACCCTAATATGTGGTCAATTCTAGAGAATGTTCCATGTGCACTAGAAAAGAAAGTATAGTTGGTTGCTGTTGGGTGGAGTGTTCTGTATATGTCTACAAGGTCAAGTTGGTTGATTGTGACATTTAGATCTTTCGTGTCTTTACTGAGCTTCTTTCTGGATGTCCTGTCCTTCTCTGAAAGTGGTGTGTTGACGTCTCCTACTATTATTGTGGAGCTGTCTATCTCACTTTTCAATGCTCAAAGAGTTTGTTTTATGTATCTTGCATCCCTGTCATTGGGTGCATAAATATTTAATATGGTTATATCTTCTTGGTGTATTGACCTTTAATCATTATATAGTGTCCGTCCTTAACCTTTCTGATGGATTTAACTTTAAAGTCTATTTTGTCAGAAATTAATATTGTCACTCCTGCTCTTTTTTGATTGTTGTTTGCTTGATATATTTTTTTCCATCCTTTGAGTTTTAGTTTGTTTGTGTCTCTAAGTCTAAGGTATGTCTCTTGTAGGTAGCATATAGATGGATCTTGTTTTTTAATCCATTCTGCCACTCTGTCTCTTTATTGGTGCATTTAGTTCATTGACTTTCAGGGTAATTATGGATAAGTACGAATTTAGTGCTATCATTTTGATGTCTTTTTTTTGTGTTGATAGTTTCTTTCCCCACTTGATTTTTTGTGCTGAGTAGATTTTCTTTATATATTGTTCTTTCCTCATATTTGTTGTTGTTGATTTTGTGTCTGCTGAGTCTATTTTTCCCTTGTATTTTATTTTGATGAGTAGGATAGCTTGTCTTGTTTGTGGTTACGTTATTATTTACGCCTGATTTTCTAAATTTAAAACTAACTTTTATTTCTTTGTATTGCCATATCTTCCTCTCCATATGGAAGGAGTATGATTACAATTTCTTAGTCCCTCTTTATTATTTTAATGTTGTCTTCTTCTATATAATAACATCACTGTTACCCTGTTTTGGGCTTTTCTTTTTTTTTTTTTATAATCTTGCTTTGTTTTTTTGGATTTCCCTGTCTGGGTTGACTTCTGGTCGCTCTGCCCAGCATTCTAGTCTTGGGTTGATACCTGATATTATTGATTTTCTAACCAAAGAACTCCCTTTAGTATTTCTTGTAGTATTGGTTTGGTTTTTACGTATTCCCTAAACTTGTGTTTATCTGGAAATGCCTTAATTTCACCTTCATATTTAAGAGACAGTTTTGCTGGATATATGATTCTTGGTAGGCAATTTTTTTCCTTCAATTTTTTAAATATGTCATCCCATTACCTTCTTGACTGCATGGTTTCTGCCAAGTAGTCCGAGCTTATTCTTATTGGTGCTCCTTTGTAGGTGACTTTTTGTTTATCCATTGCTGCTCTTATAATCCCCTCTTTATCTTTGGTTTTGGCAAGGTTGATTATAATATGTCTTGGTGACTTTCTTTTCAGATCTACCTTATGTGGAGTTCGATGAGCATCTTGGATAGATATCTTTCATCTTTCACAATATCAGGGAAGTTTTCTGCCAACACATCTTCAGCAATTTTCTCTGTATTTTCTGTTATCCCTCCCTGTTTTGGTACTCCAATCACTTATGGGTTATTTCTCTTGATAGAGTCCCACATGATTTGTAAGTTTTCTTCATTTTTTAAAATTCTTTTTTATGATTTTTCTTCAAACATATTAGTGCCAAGCAATTTATCTTCAAGTTCAGAAATTCTAGCTTCTACTTGCTCAATTCTGGTCCTCTGACTTTCTATGGAGTTTTCTAATTCTGTAATTTTATTGTTAATCTTCTGAATTTCTGATTGCTGTCTGCCTATGGATTTTTCCAGCTTATTAAACTTTTCATTATGTTCCTGAATAATCTTTCTAATTTCTTCAGTTGCTTTATCTGTGTGTTCCTTGTCTTGTTCTGCATATGGCCTCATTTCTTTCCTGACGTCTTGAAAGGTTCTGTATATTAAACTTTTGTATTCTGCATCTGGTAATTCCAAAATGCACATTCATCTAGAAGATCCCTGGATTCTTTGTTTTGAGAGCCTCTTGAGGTGATCATGGTCTGTTTCTTTACGTGACTTGATATTGACTGTTGTCTCTGAGCCATCTATAAGTTATTGTATTAGTTTATGTTTGCTTATGATGTCGAAGCTGCTTGCTTTGTTTTGTTTTGGTATACCCCTATGGATTGCTTGAATGAGCTAGCTTGATTATTTTTGCCTTTGGAGCTCTGGTGTCCTGTCCCCAGCTGGCTAGAGCTGTTATCAGGTATATCAGTCTAGGAGTCCAATCTGTTTTCTTGTATGAATTCAGCTCAGGTTTCCAGGTAGCTGATCATCAAGTATGTAGTACAGGCTCTGTCCTACAGTCTTAGAGGGGCAGGGATGATTGGCGTATATACCAGTATCTGATTGCAGCAGGGAGGTCACACTCTGTGCAAGGTAGGGGGCTGAGAACCGACCCCGAAGTGTCTCTGAGGAAAACGTGGGTGGGTTTGCTGGGGGGTGGGTTCTGCAGAGGGACCATGGGCACCCAAAGTTTTTGGTTGTAAGGATTGGGAGGCACCAGTTATCTTTGGACCCCTGTCACTGGTGGCTGGGTGACCTGAGTGGAGCTACAAGTCCTTTGCTCCCTGTTATGGGTAAGTGAGGACCTTGTTTATTAGACAAAGCAATGTCAAACATTAAACACCCACCTCTCCACCTCACATCTGAAATGGTTGGAGTTTGCCACGAGGGCCTATTCTCCCAAAATAGGCTCACACAGGTCCATGCAGAAGGGGAAGGCACTCAAGGTCCATGGAGAGTTTATGCCTGGACAGGAACTGCTTCTGTCCTGAGCTCCCCCAGTTTATGGAGCTAACAAATTATCTTTTCCCCCCAATTGCAAATTTTTTCCTTCCCCAAGGCTGGGAGGATGGCTCTAGGTACTCACCAGAGTCTATCTCAGGCCCAGGGATTCAGCCACTGAAGCCGGCTTGGGGTTGGAGGTGGCGCAGTAAAATATACACAAGTACTTAGCTTTGGCCGAGAGCACTGTTCTCCTCAGGTTTCAGAGGTGTGAGTAGGCTGTGTGGCTGGCTGCTTCTCCCTGTGGAAACTGTGCCTGAACTCTTGTACCAGCCCGCCACCACCACCGCTGCCACCACTCCGGGAATGGTACCTGAGCGCTCCCAGTGAATCAGGTCCGGTAACTCCTCTCCACTTCTGAATGGTCTCTTCCTCCCCTTGCCCTTAGTTCGTTGTCTAAACTTGCCTTTGGTACTCAGGGCTCCCACCTTATCACAAATATACTCGTTTCATTTATTTTTTCAGGTCTTTGTTGTAAAGAGGGCTTGCTGGAAGTGTCTGTCTGTTCCGCCATCTTGGCTCTGTCTCTGCCTTTTTAATTTTTAAGTGAAAAACATCAATTTAAGATACCTGCTATCACCCACAATTATTTATAGAGATGTTAGGTAGATAGACAGGTTAGATGTTATTATTATTAGTTGTCCTTGAGTCAATTCAGATTCATGGCACCCTTATGTGTGCAAAGTAGAACTGCACTGTAGGGTTTTCAAAGCTGTGACTTTTTGGAAGGAGAAAGTCAGGACCAACTTCTGAAGCTCCTCTGGGTCAGTTTAAATCATCAACCTTTCAGCTTGTAGTTGAGCGATTAACTGTTTGTGCCATTCAGGGACTCCTGGATGGATAGATGGATAGATAGACAGACAGACAGACAGATAGATAGATAGATAGGTAGGTAGGTAGGTAGATAGGTAAGTAGGTAGGTAGATAGGTAGACAGGTAGACAGATAGGTAGACAAATAATAGGTAGACAGATGATTGATAGGTAGACAGATGATAGGTAGACAAATGATAGGTAGACAGATAGGTAGACAGGTAGATAGGTAGACAGATAGATGATGGATAGACGGATAGATGATAGATAGATAGATAGATAGATGAAAGATAGATAGATAGATAGATAGATGATAGATAGATAGATAGATAGATAGATAGATGATAGATAGATAGATAGATGATAGATAGATAGATAGATAGATAGATAGATAGATAGATAGATAGATAGATAGATAGATAGATAGATAGATAGATAGATAGATAGATGGATGATAGATAGATGGATAAAATTTGTGGGGGCAAAAGGTTATATTTATTTTTAAATGCCTTTTCATTTGTTTCTGTTGAAGTTATTTCCCAGCCTTTAATAAAGGCTTAACCGTCTTCTGATTCAGAATCTGTTTTTGAGACATCATTGTTTGCTTCTAATTCACAAGACTGTTCCATGATTGATCTTCTAAAAAGGTTTTGTTGACAGTCTCCTCCTGTCAACAAAGAAGTAGATAAAGCAAGGTTATTTATTTGCAAGAATTGTGTTTTCACTAACTGACATCTGAACCCTGAAAAAAATATGGTTTCCTTTTCTCCCAACTGGATGAATCAAATCTAACTCTCACCTAAATTCTCCTAAGTCAAATACCCTTTTTATTATTGCAAAAGCAGGACAATGGCTTCCATTAGTCAGAGCACAAAGCTTGACGTCTAGCTCCTTGCTCCAATTTATCATGATGTGTATGTAATCAAGAAAAGGTCAATTAACGTACTTTCTCTTTTGGTCTTATTATTTAGCAGACATACTGAAAAGCTTCGTGAGAATTAGAAACTTCCTTAGAATTATTTTTCCTCCTTTCTTTCAGCTTCCTGGAAATGATGGCACAGACTCATTTTTTGAAGTTAACTGGATTCTTAGCTTGAATACCAGAGCCAACAACTGAAAATTGAATGTTAGAAATTATAACTTTCCCAATGTTATTTGAAGACTTTGACTGGAAAAAAGGAGCATAATTGGTTGTTATATCTATTCTATGACAGGTTTTGAAAACTATTTTAAAATGTTTACTTTTTATTCTTTGATGTTTCCAGTATAAAGGTAAAATAAGCAACTGAAATCAATCATGTAGACAAAAAAAAAAAAAAATACACTGTCTTCCTTAAGGGAACTGAAAGATTTAATTATGGTCAAAAGAAATAACTTCCGAAATCTTCTATGTTTAAGGGAAGATACAGTGCTCAGACATACTTGTCCAAAAGATTTATAAAATCCAGCCATCATCCATAGCCAAGCAACTGAAACTTTAATTGGCCTTCATTATAGCTTGGCCATAAAATCCCAACAAAAGCCTTTGGGTGTTATATAATGTTTGAGCATTCACCTGCCACATACTATTTGCTAGACACCGTATGGCAATTCACCCTGACTCTAATGCAAGCATCTCAGTTAAGGGTTTCTCTTGCAACAAAATAAAGGAAGGCAATGGAGAAATACCACCAAATGAAAGGATATCACTAAAAGGCTGAAAGAAAAGGCCTATATTAACCATTTTTATTTTTGTCATAAACCTTAATATAACAGGCAGAAAAAAAATGAAGGATCAGTGGTAACACATTCTACAAGTGGGATTTCCTCCTGCTTAGATAGGCACTTTCACTCTCCCTGGCTTACTCCTCAGGGCCCTGGTTTTTCAGTGGTTAAGCACTTGTTTGCTAACTAAAAGGTCAGCATTTCAAACCCATTAGCTGCTCCTTGGGAGAAAGATGTCGCAGTCTGCTTCCATAAAGATTTACAGTAGCCTTGGAAACCCTATGGGGCAGTTCTACTCTGTCCTATAGGGTTGCTAAAAGTTGGAATAGACTTGACAGCAACAAGTTTTTGGGTTTGGGGCTGATTCCTCAAAAGGTTTGCCTCTTGGGGACAGGAGCTGGTTGAACGGGCACAGTGAATACAGGGAGGAGAGGAGTAATATGCTGTCTTATTGAGGGAGACCAGCTAGGAGTACATAGCAAGGTGTGTTTAACTTTTCGTAGGAGAGACTAACTTGATCTGTAAACTTTCACTTAAAGCAAAATAAATAATAATAGTTAAAAGGAAAAAAAAGATTTGCCCCTTTTTCTGTTAGGATGAGGAGGGGAGATGGTCCCTAACTAGGACAGTAGTTTTGTCTGTAGCATGCCCAGCAAGATCTCAGACGGTCACAGAATTACAAAAAAAAAAAAAAAAAAAATTAGATCACCTAGGTCAACCTGCAAAGACCTGCACCTGAGACTTTAGTTTCTCTAGAAGCTTGAGATTCTGTGTGGACCATGAATCTGGCAGCACGGCTGTCACCCGAAATCTCGTTAGAAACGCAGAATCACACCTTCACTCCCAAGTACTTTTTTTTTTTAGGATGTTCATTTAAACAAGATTCCTAGGTGATACATGTGTACATTATGGTATGAGAAGCCTTGCTCAACAATATCTCCTCCAAATACTAATCCAGAACTGATATCTTCAGTTACTGGATACTTACTACATGGGTACCCTGCTTCATCATTGGATAACTCCAATGGTTCTAAAAAGCTTCCTTACATTAAGGAAAAAATCTTCTGTTATTTCCATCCAATTATTCGAAATGCTCCCTCCTAGGGTACTGGTTTTTTTTTTTTTTTTTTTTTTTCAGGGCTATTAATTTCCTAGGGCTTCAGTAACGAAAAACCATAGAGTGGCTGGCTTTAAAGAACTGAAAGTTATTATGTCACAATTCTGGAGGCTAGCAGTATGAATCAGGGTATTGACAGTGTTGATTCCTTCTTGAGTTCTGAAAAACAGCTCCATGCCTCCTTCTTGGATGTTAGTGCATACAGGCAACCCTTAACATTCCTTTGCTACTTGTAGATGTATTTTTACATCCTGTGTGTGTCTCTGTTTTCATGTCTTCTCTCTGCTTTTGTAAAATGCTATTCATAAGGGTTTGGGATTAGGAACCACCCTACTCTGACATGACATCATTTATTTGAACTGTTAAAAGAAAATATATATATTTCCAAACAAGCTCATATTTACAAGTGCAGGGATTAGGACTTCAATATATCTTTTTGGAGGACACAATTCAATCTTTAACCAGGGCCAATCAAAATCAGTCCCATACAACTTTCAAGATAAGAACACAAAGACTCTTAAATATACGACTTGTTCTACTGCCTTACTCTTCTCTTTGCCAACTCCTTTAGTCAGTCCTCAAAATACAAAGTAATTATTCCCTCAGCCAAGGTGGTTGTTCTGTCTAAACCTCGACTTGTTGATTGGAATCCAGACTTGAAATGCAGTAGTCCAGTGATCAACGCAAGCTTGAACAGAATGGTTGTCTCCTATATCCTGCACATCATTTCACCGTTAATATAGCCCAGAATGTATTGGTCTTGTCTCTGGTTCTTTGTTTTATTTTTCTAGCTTTATTTTACTTGTGAGAATTCTTTTTTGGGGTTGGTATCTGGGTAACGCTGCCTGTGTCTTAATCTCAGTTTCTTGTCTAATGTTGTTTGTTCTCTGTCAGAAGGACTCCCTTTAACATTTCTTGTTAGGTTGGCCTGTTTTTCATAAATTCCCTTAATTTCTGTTTATCTTGGAGTATCCTAGTTTTGCCATCACGTTTGAGAGAAAATTTTGCTGTACATATGATTCTTGGTTGGCAATTCTTTTCTTTCAGGGTTTTATACATGTTATCCCACTGTTTTCTTGTCTGCATGGTTTCTGCTGAGAAGTCAGAGCTTATTCTTACTGGTGCTCTTTTGTGGGCAAAATTTCATTTTTCCTGAGCTGTTCTAAGGATTCTTTCTTTGTCTTTGGCTTTGGAAAGTTTGGTTATGATATGTCTTGGTGACTTTCTTTTGGGGTCTATCCTGTATGGGGTTCATAGAGCTTCTTTGTCTTGGATGAAAATCTTTTCATCTTTCATGATATTAGGGAAGTTTTCTGCCAGCAATTCCTTCAAAATTCTCTCTGTGATTTTTTTGTCTCCTCCTGTTATGAAATTTTAATCACATGTATATTATTCCTCTTGATAATGTCCCACATAACTCTTAGGCTTTCTTCATTTTCATTTTTTTTTTTTCTGATTGTTCCTCAAAGAAATTAGTATCAAGGCATTTGTCCTCAATTTTGCTAAATTCTTTCTTCCACTGATTCAACTATGCTTCTATGTTCATCCATTGGAAACCGTGGTGGCATAGTGGTTGAGAGCTGCTGCTGCTAACCAAAATGTCAGCAGTTCAAATCCGCCATGTACTCCTTGGAAACTCAATGGGGCAGTACTACTTTGTCCTATAGGGTTGCTATGAGTTAGAATTGACTTGGCAGCAACAGGTTTCTTCTTTGGTCCATCTAGTGAGTTATCTTTTCCTGATATTTTATTGTTAATCTTTTTGCAAATCTAGTTGTTGTTTTTGTACGGGTTCTAATTGTTTATTCATTATATTGTTTTCCTGAATTATCCTAGAGCTTTTTTTTTCTGAGTTTTCCTTGGATTTGTCTGTTTTTCTTGATCTCTCTGAGAATCCTATACATAAGTCTTGAATTTCTTGTCAGGTAGTTCCATTAACATTTCTTCCTCAGGAAGGTTTTCTGCTCCTTTATTTTGATCACTCTTTTGAGGCATATTATCCTGTTTCTTCATATGATTTGTTGTTGTCTGCCGTCTCAGAGGCATTAAGTTTGATGCTAGCAGTTAGTGCATTCTCTTGAGGTCAGGGCAAGTTTCTTGTATACGCAATAAGGGAGAGCTACCCAAGTAAAAAAAAATATATATATTTTTTTTTTTACCCAAGTAGGATATGTCCGCTGGGCACAAACAAGTTGGCATCGCAGTAGGTGGTGAGGTATCAAAGGGTTTCAGTGCAAGTGCAAATGGCTTACAAGAACTGTTTGGGTGTGGAAAGTGTGCTGCTGTAGCTGGGTGAATGTTAGATGAAGGCACTAGAGTTTCCTACTTGTTGTTTGGCAGGGGCATAGCTGGTGCCTCTCAGGATGTCATTGGCATTGCTGGTGAGGTGATATATCTGTCTGGTGGATCACCTGGGCATGAATGCATAGAACTTTGTCACTGATTGCTGGGTTGGGTCCTGTGTGTGCTCACTGCTGGTTGCTGGGTAGTCTGGGTGAGAGAGCACATGTCACTAGATGGGTGGCATGGAAACGGACACCAATGGCCCCCAGTGGGTGGGGCTACGTGGGAGTGTTTGGAATGGGCACGAGCCTCTGGTTGCAGGGGTGGGGTGTGGTTTGGGTAGGACAAGGCAGGGGGGATGTCATCAGTCCACAAGTGCAGTCACTAGAGCACAGCGTGGGAAAGGTTGTGCTGCTGGTCCATGAGACCCTGCTACTGGTGACCTGGTATAGGAGCAGGTGCAGCTGGTCCTCGGGTCCCTGGCACAGTTGGGGGGAAGAGGCAGCACCACCATACATGTATGTTTTGTTTACACTTTTATTCCTGGAACCTAGGCTGATACATTCCCTTGTGTAAAAAAACCCAAAAGTATAGGGTGGATGAATGAATGTATAATTTTGTTTCCCCTTAACCTCATCTGAGCATCAGTTTGGTCACTTACAGCTTGAGAACAACAGAACTTACTGTCCAGCATGGTTGTGAGAATTCAAAACAGTTATAAATTTCCCAGTTCATAGTAGACACTAACTGCAGCTATTCACATTATTTAGTACAAATCTTTCTGGCAATGAACTGAGTATCCTGCAATCCACACCTCCCAGAATATCAAAATCATAAAGATTAATACACAAAGCCTGTGAATTTTTTTCAATTTTCTTTTTCATTGCACCATTGGCAATAGTTATAAAAATTCTCAGAAATATTCCAAATTATATAAATAATTTCTGCCCAATTTCTTTCTTCTGCAGGTTTTTGTTGGAAGTCATCTTTTAACTGTCCCACTCGATGGCACTGGGTTTTGGTCTTGGTTTATAAATTAGTGATTTGGAAGTGGTGAGAAACAATGCCTAACTCTGCCCTGAAGGAGTAATAGACCTCGAAACAGCCAATAGACATCACTGCAACAGTCTTTAATACTGTTTATATTTAGCTTGTCCCATACAGTCATTGGTTTTTCCTCTGGACACTTTGTCTGACACACTTTGTTATAATTTTGCCTCCACAGTCATTGAAAAAAAATTGCTCTCTTTATATGTGAAGTAGGTTTAGAAACTATCATTAGAGAATAAGACAAAACAAAAGTAAACTTAACTCAGGTGTCTTGTATCCAAATTGGATCTTCTGCGTATCTGGCAAATTCAATGGCCATGCTCATTGTTCTGGTTTGTTTTCTCTTGCTAATTTCTGCCTAAAATGTCAATCAAGGAACAAGAACTACTACCACAGAATTAGCTAAAGGTTATTCATATAAAATATTTAATACTTATAGTTTAAATAATACTGTTGGCATTCATCTCCATGGCACCAAGAAAGTCTTATTTTCTTGGAGAGATTTTAAAGGTAATATTCAAGTATGAGGAACTATTTTTGTGCACTAAATCAATTAAAGAGAACATATCAGATGCTAGCAATAACTAATGATGCATACTTTGAATATAAAGAAGAAAAGAAGGAAGGAGGGAAGGAAGAAGGAAGGGAGATTAAAAAACAAAATAAATTACTAGTTTACTTGCAACGGATATACTAGAAAATTTATTTATGAAGATTTATTTATATTTATGTACATGTTAGTGTATTTTAGGGCTTGCAAACATCAAAAACAAAAGAGTTAACTACTGCAGTGTCAAAACACTCTGTATGTATTAAACCAAAATTTTTGATGCAGTTTTATTTTCTTTTTTACTGATCTTGTTGTATACTTTTATATTCTTTTGAAATGTTCATAGTTTCTCAGCTATGCCAGCTATGCCAAATATTTATGTTTCTCATTGTTGTATCATCAAAAACAAAAACAAAACAAAAAAAGGAAAATAAAAAGCATCAGTACTTGCCTTACTGCTGAGGAAGAGTGTGTTGGTGGGAAAGAAGTTCAAAAAGAGAGCTTAAAAGTGACGTATATTCAGAGAAAAGTGTCAAGGACTTGGTTCTATTTAAGCAATTTTCCATTTTCATCTCCTAAGAAAAGGACAATTCCCTACTCTTTTCCAACAAACAATTTTCTGTTTTGGCTTTTTTTTTTTTTTTTTACTAAGGTAAATTTCATTCTCAGACTCTCCTTCAATGGATCTTGTATTAAAATAAAATAGATAGACTAAGTCATTTGGTTCCTTTCCTATTTTTTGTTCTGAGCAGGTCAACATTGTGATAAGCATATGAAATCCAAAGGTGGCACCCATCCTTTGTTTGATGCTGGGAGAACATAAAAAACCAAACCAAACCCAGTGCTGTTGAGTTGAAACCAACTCATAGCGATCCTATAGGACAGAGTAGAACTGCCCCATAGAGTTTCCAAGGAGCATCTGACGGATTTGAACTGCCGAGTCTTTAGTTAGCAGCCGTAGCACTTAACCACTATGCCACTAGGGTTTCCTGGGAGAACATAGGAAGGATTTATAAACCTAGTTCTCTAAACCAGTAGTTCTCCACGTGTGATCCACAGGGCATTAGCATTAGTATGAGGACACTTGTTAGAAAGATGGATTATAAGGGCCCATCTCAGACATACAGAATAAAATACTTTGACCTTGAGGCCCATAAATGTAAATTGTAACAGCCCTCCATGTGATTCTTATGCATGGTAATGTTTGAGAGCCACTGCTACAAATGGTGAATCTCAGATTCTAATGTCCACAAAAATATACAATTGTGGGCCTCTATCCTGACGATCCGAATTAAATAAACCTGGTGTGGAACCCAGAAATCTGCATCACCTCCAGTTTGTTCTGAAGCCTGCAATCCAAAAGCTGAGATTCAGTTGTCCAAGAGTATTTGTTAAGTATTACAGCTATTTGCACTAAAACACATTTTCATTTTTTATTTTATTGTATTGTAGGTAAAAGCTTACAGTGCAAATTAGTTTCTCATTCAAAAATTTATACGCGAATTGTTTTGTGACATTGATTACAATCCCTACAATGTGTCAACACTCTTTCCCTTTCTCTTTCCACCCTAGGTTCTCCATGTCCATTCATCCAGTTTTCTTGTCCGTTCCTGCCTTTTCATCTTTGCTTTTGGGCAGGTGTCACCCATTTGGCCTCATACATTTGATTGAACTAAGAAACATGTCCTTCATGTGTGTTATTATTTGTTTTATAGGCTTTTCTAATCTTTGGCTAAAAAGCGGACTTTAGAATTGGCTTCAGTTCTGAGTTAGCAGGGTGTCTGAAGGCCATAGTCTTAGGGGCTTCTCCAGTCTCTGTCAGACAGGTTAGTCTGTTTTTTTTTTTTTTTTTTTTTTTATGGATTTGAATTTTGTTCTACATTTTTCTCCCTCTCTAACCAGGAGCCTCTATTGTGATCCCTGTAAGAGAGTGTGGTGGTAGCTGGACACCATCTAGTTCTTCTGGGCTCAGGCTGGTGGAGGCTGCGGTTCATGTGGCCCATTAACCCTTTGGACTAATATTTTCCTTGTGTCTTTGGTTTTCTTCATTCTCCTTTGCTCTGAATGTGATGAGACCAGTAGGTGTATCTTAAATGGCCTCTTGCAAGCTTTTAAGACCCCAGACACTACTCACCAAAGTAGGATGTAGAGTATTTTCTTTACGAACTATGTTACGCCAGCTGACTTAATGTCCCTTGAGACCATGGCCCCAGCCCTCAGCCCCAATAACCTGGTCCCTCAAGGTGTTTGGATGTGTCTAGGAAGCATCTATAACTTTGTTCTCGTCAAGTTGAGCTGACTTCCTCTATGTTGTGTGTTGCCTTTTCCATCATTAAAGTTAACACTTGTCTGCTATCTAGTTAGTGATTTCCTTTCCTCATCCCTGGAGCTTCTTTGAAAGGCTTGTTTCTTTACTTGCATGTGTTGGTCCTTATCAGGGTAGAAAACAAAAAGTATTGTTTCCTACTAAAGAATATGCAAATCTTCACAGTGTCATGCTCCTCCTACCATGGTCTATCCCCAATTCACCTGTCTTGTCTCATCTTTAGTCACTTCTTAACTTGTGCTCTGTGCAATTTTCACCATAGTGTTATGTACTTTCTCCCTTCTAAGTATTTGTTCATGGCATTTCTTTTGCATGGAATGCCTTCTTTCCAAACTTCCTGTTAAATATACATTTACTCTCCATGTGGCACTTCTTTTTTGATTAGCTAGTAACCAGTTGCCATCAATCCCAACTCATGGCAACCCCATGTGTGTCAGCGTAGAACTGTGATCCATAGAGTTTTCAATGGCTGGTTGATATTTTGGAAGTAGATTGCCAAGTCTTTCCTTTGAGCCATCTGTGGGTGGACTAAAACCTCCAACATTTTGTTTAGTGGCCAAGAGCATTAACCACTCGAACCAACTAGGAACTAGATCTACTTTGCAAGCACTTTGTGTCTCAATATCTTTAAACTTTGCTCCATTAAAAGAAATAAAATGTATTATGGTTGTTATATAAAGTTTCAATAAGCATACCACTAAAGAAAGTCTCCAATCTAAGTCAAATGAAGGCTAAATGGTTGAACATTTATATATTTAAAGTTAAACTAAATGTGATTATTATAATATCTTTAATAAAATCTTTCAATAATATATTTTTAATAAAAAGTCTTTAATAAAATGTGATATATATAGACTTAGATCCAAATCCACATCTAGATCTATCTTTTTTAATTATCTTTGCTTTAATTGACTTTTTCTATTAACTTCTGTACTACACATCTTGATGACATTGGATTAAAGAGCTTCTGTGGTGTACTAAATGAAGAGCACCTTTAATCCACTGGAAGTTCATTATTGCACTCAACAAATATAGCTCACTGTCAATCATTTTGCCACAAATTCAGGGGAGAAAAGGAGTTGGATTTTAGTTGCTTTGGATAGCAGTGATTTATTTTTTAATGATATGAGATAAATGAGATAAATTGGCACATTTGAACCCTATAAAATATAAAAAAAGATACATGAATGTCATTTCCATAGTGATTTCAATTTAACAGTTTACTTTAATACAGTGTTTTGAGTTTCCCAGAGCATGTCTTAGTTTGCGAACGGTTTTTATTGATATTTCCTTGGAGATGGTAAGATAACAAATTATACCCCCAAAATAAAGAAGACAATTAACTACATCCTTGAAGATTAGAACATGAAAGTAACACCTTAAAATGAATTTAAACAATATCTTATTCTTCTTTATTATATTTCTCAATTAAGTGAACATATAAAATAGGAAAATTTGGGGGAAATAGGTTCCTACTATACAGCATATCTTTAAAGCTTTAAAATTATAAAAATAATTATTTAGTTGCAATCTATAAACAATATTTAGGACTTTTAATACTATATGCCTAGCCTCTTTTTTTTTTTCTTTTTTCTTTTTTCTTTATAGCCTCTACCAGAAAAGTAGTTTCTCTGGGACATTATTACTTATCTAAGTCCTAAAACAGTTGACAAATCTTTTGTAATAAAAGTATGCTTTTTCACAACTAGGACCTTAAATTATTGCATTTATGTTCATCAACAATCCCAATAATATTATATTTACTTTAGAAGAAACCTGTCTGACCTTGATTCTCTTTCCACCGAACGTTCCTGCATGTGATAAGTAAAGTAATATATTTGGAGTGTATAGGATTTTGCCCAGTTCAGGGTGGTATATTTCAGTCTCTTATGAGCCATTATCTCTTCACACTACATGCACTCAGAGTGAAGGCATTCAGGCTTGAATAACTCTTCAATTTTTGTGGCCATGAGAATAATGTGTGAGTATGTGGGTGTGTTTAATAATGATTGATGAAGCATGAATATATCTCTATGTCTGCTACTTTTTGCTGCCTTGCCAGATATAGCCAGTCACCTAGCAAGACATAAATGCCGGGTTCTTAATTTTTAAATCATATCAGGATTTTGAAAATGGTCTTTGTGTTTTGTAAAAGCAGTCATTAACCTTCAGTGAAAAATTAATTGCAATGAGGTTTTTATCTTTTTTTTTTTTGCTCTGATTTCCTTCTGTACTTAATTATCAACCAAATATCATTACAGCAATGTGATTTCTGACATTCCTTATTTCAGAATTTATTATCTGGTTCATGTTTTAAAAGTGTTCACAAGATGGCATATCCTCTACAGTTTTATAATGATAATTATTTAGGTTTTAGACCTTCTCAAATTGTTAAAGAAATTCTTCATAGATGATGTTCTGGAACTCCCGTAAGAGCGACAGTTTAGGTTCACATTCTCTATTTTGCTGGATGAAGACCCTGAAGTGCAGAGCTTGTTCCAAGTTCTTCTTATCTGAGATGGAAAAATAAATAAATAAAAAAGCAAAATTTCCTTTTTTTATTTGTTTATACCTGAACTCTTTCATCAGAAAAACAAGAAGCCATTCCTTAAAATCTCCTGGTACATAAAATATGAACATAAGGCAAAATACAAGCATTCTGTCGAGTTTTTCCAATCCTTAGTAAAACTTGAAAGTTACTTTTTTTTTTTCCCTTAAGGAATGGGTATTTCTGGAGTATAACGTAAAATTCATAACAATAACATTATTTCTCTCTTATCTTTGCCCACCTGTTAACCAGCAGTTTGGTGCAAATACATTTAATATTTTAGGGAAAATTCCCTTGAGGATTAGGATTCATACACATTTCCAGGTATTAGTCAATTCTAGTTTGCTCCTGACAGACAGAACTACTCTTAAGGTGCTATCAAAGTTTGATTTTTGAACTTTGAAATATTGTGGGACAGACTATGGATTGTCATAAAGAATGTGCTGGTGAGAAGGACACCAATGTTTGTTCTTCTCCATAAAGTAAAGGTTATGGTAGGAGAAGCTTCTATACAATTTGGCTTATTGACGGCAACAAGGAGGATAGAATTGGCCCTCCCCTAATAGACCAAAGCCAGAGGGCACCTCTTAACTACAGATGCCAAGTGATTAGAATTATAACAATGGTGAGCTTAGAGTGGTAGCTGGACCCACAGAGAACTATGGAGAAAGTTAATAGAACTCAGCAATCTGAAAGGGAAAAAAAAAAAAAAAAAGAACAGGCATCAAGGGTATTATTCAGATTGTACCAGCAATAGAAATCAAAGATTAATGACCAGCAGCCGAATAGAGGTGAGCTGAGTAAAAATTATCTCAGTATAATTGTTTTTCCAGTTTCTGGTCTTTACCCAGTTTTCAGACCCAAAATCAGGGGTAGATTAACGCGTAATCAAGGCACCCACAGGCTTACAGTAAGCAAGGTGCACAAGCGCTTTAATTGTGTTTACTTAACTAATTTGTAGTGCATAATTTCACGTTTTTCAACAATGTGGTGACATGATGAAAAATGTGAAATTGTGCACTATACAAATTAGTAAGTAAGCATGAGTAAGCCCATGCATACCTTGCTTATTGGGTAGTCTGTCCCTGCCCAGAACCCAGTGATGGAAGAGGTGTCTGGGTCCCCAGGAGGTAGGAACTTACAACACCACAGGAAGTATACTCTATAAAAATTTCCCTAAATCTTCCTCAAAGGAATCTAAGAACACTTATCAGCTAACTGCACACTGGGGCAAGTCGAATACTCAGACATTTTGAGGACTGTTAGACATAAGGACTAAGTAGAATTTGAAACCCAAAGATCTGAAGTGTTATTGTGGTCTCTCTGTTAAAATAGGGCCATATAAGGGTCTGGTAATAAATGATGTCCTATCCAAGATATAGCTTACAATGGGTTTACTAGACTTCCAAACCACCCAGTAGTCATTTTTCCAATCTTTGAATGTGTAAATGCATTTGCTATATTTGGGTGGTAGTGCAACCCTGTCACAGAATTATCTGTCTGTGGGATAAGAACGGAAACCCTGGTGGTGTAGTGGTTAAATGCTACGGGTGCTAACCAAAAGGTCAGCAGTTCAAATCCGCCAGGCGCTACTTGGAAACTCTACGGGACAGTTCCACTCTGTCCCATAGGGTCGCTATGAGTTGGAATCGACTTGACTGCAGTGGGTTTGGTTTTTGGTTTTGGGATAAGAACTATCATAACAGGGGAGGCTAAGAAGAAGACTCTGAAGCTACCTTCCCTCCCCGGCCAAGATAGGAAATCAGATGTAATATTGTATCTCTGGGAGCCTGGTAGAGATTAGTACTACTGTTAAATATTGAAAAGACGTAAGTGCGGTGGCACCCGTAAAAACTACACTTAATTCACCAATCTTCCCCCTACACAAACCAGAGGAATATTGGAGATAAATGTAGAATAGCTCAAGCTCAATCAAATGGCCCCAATCACAGCAGCCTTAGGTGATATGTTATCTATGCTAGAACAGATTAACATGACTTCAGATATACAGACTATAACTATTGACACAGAAATTTTTTTCACTTTTTTCTGCCACAAAGAGAAACAGAATGAGTGTGATTTTTCATGTAATGGACAGTAGTATGCATTATAGTCTTTGCCTTGGCTGTGATAACCCCCCCACTCTTGTAAGATAATTTGAAGAGTTCTGGACAAATTTGATATCCCTCAAAACGTTGCTAATATACTACATCAAGAACATTATGTTCATCTGGCTGGATGAATGGGATATGGATAGTGAGCCACTGGCTTGTTAAGACTTAAATTCTTTAGAGGATAGGAGATAAACCCTATCAATATTTGTTTCATGCCATATTCATGAACATTTTAGCAGCTTAAAGGTCAGAAGCATGCCAGGACATCACATTCAAATTATAGACTTGCTAATGCATTTTCACCTCCTACCAAAGAAGGAAGCATGATACCTCTTGGGCCTTCTGGGTTCTGTGGGAAATAGAATCTACATATTGGAATGCTGTTCTGGCACATACAGTGAGTGAAATAAAAGGCTGCCAGGCTTGAGTGGAGCCCAGAACAGGAAAGTGCTCTGCAGCAGATCTAAGCTATGTTGAAAGCATTCCTACCAGTTATGCCACATAATTGGGCAGATACTAGGTGATCTAGCATATTCCATGCAGAGCTTGTGGCAAGTGACAATAAGAAAATTGTGAGGCAGAACCATGGAGTTCTAGATAAAGCCATGCTATATGCTTCCAGAATTGACAGGATGGTAATTTAAGTGTTGAAAATTTGTTCAAATTTATTAATAATATGCTTAGCAAGTTCAATTATGTGCAAAGGTGGAATTGCGGATAAAATGATCATGAGCTGGGGGAAGTGTAAGAATGAAAGATGAATAAGCATCCTTTAGAAACACTCAATATACAAACTTAATACGTGAATATGATTTATATTATTTCATCCATGATTATATTCTGTTTTCATGGATTTAATGAATAAAAAAAAAATTTGCTAAACTTTGTAGTGTGGCCTTGAAACATTTTGGAGGCATTTTCTGACTTATCAAATAAAAACTGAATTTGTTTTTATGTTTGAGATTCCCAGAGGTTAGTTTCTTCATAATTTTATTAACAAATTACTGAAATAACATGAAAATTGTATTAATTGTATTATTGAAGCTATTCCAAAATGCCCTAAGATCTGACAGTCATTTTAATACCCTGTAGCCTTCTGGACTCAGTAATTAATCAGCTTTGACTGCCCCAGATGTGCCTGACTGACTTTGAAGCAGGATCCCAACAAAAGACCACGTGTACGCAGATGACTTAGTTGTTATATACTAATGATTTTAAGATTTTTATTACTATATTCAGAATATTCATTTAAAAATAATCAAAATTAGCTTAAATAGACTTTTATGTAAGAAAGAATAGAATGTCTTCGTCCTGTTCACTATTTTCCTTTAGGAATAGTCACTTTATATTAGTATGAACTGAGTTTTTAATTTACATGCAGAGAATTCTAGAATTTATTTCAGCAATACAGCAGTGTGATGGCAAGAATCAGAAGAAACAAAGAAAAAGATTAAAGTTTCAAAGACTTATCTTCTAATATTTTGATCATTTTCTATCTTTTAAAGTCTCCGAAATATCAATTCTGCAAATAAGAAAAAAAGGTATGCTTCACTGAGATGTGAATTTGGAAATCTATATTTGAATTGGAGAAATTTCTCGATAACTTGTCAAGAAAATTGATATAAGAGAATACTTAAATATAAAAAACCCAATATAACTCCAATATAATTGACATTGATTGGGAGAAATGAAGGCATCCAAAAATAAGGAAAATTCTCTCAACCACTTTTGAATTATCTCTAGCAAAATTTACTTATGTGTGCTATTAAAGATGTTGTTCAAGAATTTCCACAATCTGTTCAATCACTTTTCTTTGGAATGGGCACAAATGTCGGTTGGCCAGTTTGCTGTCTCCCAAATTTCTTGGCAGAGATAAGTGAGCTTTCCCAGTGCTGCACGCATTTGCTGAAACTTCTTAATTGATATTCTGTCAATTCCTGGAAGCTTGTTTTTTGCCAATGACTTCAGTGCAGCTTGAACTTTTTCCTTCAATACCATTGGTTCTTGACTATATGCTACCTCCTGAAATGGTTGAATATGGACTAATTGTTTTTGGTACATTGACACCGTGTATTCCTTATATCTTCCTCTAACATTAATTACAAAAAATACAAAAAAAAAAATTCAGTTTTTTAATTCTATTTCCTACATCATGGGCGTTTTCATATATTGTTGTATTTTATACTCCTGACAGCCTGATAAGGGTTATTGTCACCATTTTAAGGATAAAAAGTAAACAAACATGGGGCGGGGGGGCCAAGATGGCTGACTAGGTAGACGCTACCTCGGATCCCTCTTGCAACAAAGATTCGGAAAAACAAGTGAATCAATCACATACATGACAATCTACGAGCCCTGAACAACAAACACAGATTTAAGGAGTTGACCTGAGTGACAGAGACGGAGAATGAACAACTACGGGGAAGCAGCGACTGTTTTCCGAGCCTGGAGCCAGCACTCTAGTCAGGTAACCTTGGAGCTAGGCTTAGGACTGGGCCCAGGGGAGCTGAACACAACATCTTGTGACAGTGCAAACACGGGGCGCAGCCCTACTCCCCTGAACTGACCCCGGGAGGGGGCCCAGCCGGTCTGCGCCGGCTGCGTGGTGACGCGGCTGGTGGGAGGAGAAGTCCCTGGGAGGCAGTGACTGGTTTTGGAGCCGGGAGTGCAGCATCCCAGCAGGGGAACCTTGACGCTGGGCTTTGGATTGGCAACGGAGGAATTGACCGTGGCTTCAGTGGGACAGACCCTCGGGGACAATCTCCACACAGCCAGCACACATAGGCAACACGCCCCTTGGGAATCTCAGATAAAATAGTCATCCCAAGTAAGACAAGCAACTTTGGCTATATTCTGGGGTGCTACTCTCTCCTGTTTTTCTGAACCCTCCCCTCCCCTTCCCAGGCGGCTTCATTAACATTGGAATTTCCTGAGCCAGAGGGAGAATGGCTCCGGCTCCGTGGCTTTGCTTTTCCCATCTTTTTTTCTTTTGGTCTTTTCCTAACTCATTCTTCCGGCCTGAGAGGAGCAACCACAAAAAACCCAGAGACCAAAAATCCTTCCCTAATTGGACTAAAAACACAGAACCAGCTCCAGCCAAGCATATATGATCCAAATCTCAGGCTTTCATCCTTACAGGGATCAAGATGGCTGTTATAATGCAAAGGCAGTTCTGATAGGGATCTGACTGCATTTTTTTTAGTGGATTTACTGGAAAAACAAGTTCCCCAGGTCTGATATCTCTGCTTATTCAACAGAGCCCTAACTGACCCACAACAGGGAAGTGAGGGTTGAAGCTCCCCCCAGACCACCTAGCCTCTTGCCTTACGGGTCTAAGGGGGGTGACATCTACCAATCAGTAGAGGTACCTGCATTAGGGACCTAAGGTACAGCTGCAGAGCCCTCCCACCAAGGTGCTATAGGAATAGAGACACACCTACCTCACTGACACTTGGGGGAAGTCTGTCAGCATCCTGCCCCCCCTGGAGTGTGAACCCCAGCTGCTAATAGAATCTGGTGCACACAACTATCACCACTACTTCTCAAGGTGGATAGGTATTAGGGTGCAGCACACACTTGATGACCCAAAATCAGATTCTACTCAAGAATAGTGAATAGACTCAGGCATATATATCTGGCAACAGCCCAAACCAGCTGGTAATAGGTCATAAGTAAGTCAAGGGCTACAACAAACAAGACAGCACAATCTAATAGCCCACCCACATATATTGAAAGAAAACAAAACAAGATAAGACTCAGTGAGCAATTATAGAATAAATCACTATTTTTTTTTTTTATATCTTAAAGATGGCTTGGAGACAGCAGTCGATATCAAACCACATAAAGAAGCAGACCATGACACCTTCTACAACCCCCCAAACAAAAGAATCAAAATCTTTCCCAAATGAAGACACAATCCTGGAATTATCAGATACAGAATATAAAAAACTAATTTACAGAATGCTTCAAGACATCAGGGATGACCTCAGAAATGAAATAAGGCAAACTGCAGAAAAAGCCAAGGAACACACTGATAAAACTGTTGAAGAACTCAAAAAGATTATTCAAGAACATAGTGAAAAAATTAATAAGTTGCAAGAATCCATAGAGAGACAGCATGCAGAAATCCAAAAGATTAACAATAAAATTACAGAATTAGACAATGCAATAGGAAGCCAAAGGACCAGGCTCGAGCAATTAGAATGCAGAGTGGGAAATCGGGAGGACCAGGGAATTAACACCAACATAGCTGAAAAAAAATCAGATAAAAGAATTAAAAAAAATGAAGAAACCCTAAGAATCACGTGGGACTCTATCAAGAAGGATAACTTGCATGTGATTGGAGTCCCAGAACAGGGAGGGGGGACAGAAAACACAGAGAAAATAGTTGAAGATCTAATGACAGAAAACTTCCGTGACATCATGAAAGACGAAAGGATATCTATCCAAGATGCTCATCGAACCCCATTTAAGACTGATCCAAAAAGAAAAACACCAAGACATATTATCATCAAACTTGCCAAAACCAAAGATAAAGAGAAAATTTTAAAAGCAGCCAGGGAGAAAAGAAAGGTCTCCTTCAAGGGAGAATCAATAAGAATAAGTTCAGACTACTCAGCAGAAACCATGCAGGCAAGAAGGCAATGGGATGACATATACAGAGCCCTGAAGGAGAAAAACTGCCAGCCAAGGATCATATATCCAGCAAAACTCTCTCTGAAATATGAAGGCAAAATTAAGATATTTACAGACAAACACAAGCTTAGAGAATTTGCAAAAACCAAACCAAAGCTACAAGAAATACTAAAGGAAATTGGTTGGTCAGAAAACCAGTAATATCAGATGCCAGCACAACACAAGGTCACAGAACAGAACATCCTGATATCAACTCAAATAGGGAAATAACAAAACAAATTAAGATTAATTAAAAAAAAAAATGCTCATAACAGGGAATCATGGAAGTCAATAGGTAAAAGATCACAATAATCAAACAGAGAGACTAAACACAGGTGGCATAGAACTGCCATATGGAGAGGGATACAAGGCGATATAGGACAATACAAGTTAGGTTTTTACTTGGAAAAATAGGGGTAAATATTAAGGTAACCATAAAGAGGTATAACAACTCCATAATTCAAAATAAAAACCAAGAAAAATGTAATGACTCAACAAACATAAACTCAAATACTATGAAAATGAGGATCTCACAATTTACAAAGAAAAACGTCTCAGCACGAAAAAGTAAGTGGAAAAATGAAATTGTCAACAACACACATAAAAAGGCATCAAAATGACAACACTAAACACTTATCTATAATTACCCTGAATGTAAATGGACTAAATGCACCAATAAAGAGACAGAGAGTCTCGGACTGGATAAACAAACACGATCCGTCTCTGTGCTGCCTACAAGAGACACACCTTAGACTTAGAGACACAAACAAACTAAAACTCAAAGGATGGAAAAAAAATATATCAAGCAAACAATAAGCAAAAAAGAAGAGGAGTAGCAATATTAATCTCTGACAAAATAGACTTTAAACTTAAATCCACCACAGAGGATAAAGAAGGACACTATATAATGATAAAAGGGACAATCGATCAGGAAGATATAACCATACTAAATATTTATGCACCCAATGACAGGGCTGCAAGATACATAAATCAAATTTTAACAGAACTGAAAAGTGAGATAGACACCTCCACAATTCTAGTAGGAGACTTCAACACACCACTTTCGGAGAAGGACAGGACATCCAGTAAGAAGCTCAATAGAGACACGGAAGACCTAATTACAACAATCAACCAACTTGACCTCATTCACTTATAAAGAACTCTCCACCCAACTGCTGCAAAGTATACTTTTTTTCTAGCACACGTGGAACATTCTCTAGAATAGACCACATATTAGGTCATAAAACAAATCTTTGCAGAATCCAAAACATCAAAATATTACAAAGCATCTTCTCAGACCACAAGGCAATAAAACTAGAAATCAATAACAGAAAAATCAGGGAAAAGAAATCAAATACTTGGAAACTGAACAATACCCTCCTGAAAAAAGACTAGGTTATAGAAGACATCAAGGAGGGAATAAGGAAATTCATAGAAAGCAACGAGAATGAAAATACTTCCTATCAAAACCTCTGGGACACAGCAAAAGCAGTGCTCAGAGGCCAATTTATATCGATAAATGCACACATACAAAAAGAAGAAAGAGCCAAAATCAGAGAACTGTCCCTACAACTTGAACAAATAGAAAGTGAACAGCAAAAGAACCCATCAGGCACCAGAAGAAAACAAATAATAAAAATTAGAGCTGAACTAAATGCATTAGAGAACAGAAAAACAATTGAAAGAATTAACAAAGCCAAAAGCTGATTCTTTGAAAAAATTAACAAAATTGATAAACCATTGGCCAGACTGACTAAAGAAATACAGGAAGGGAAACAAATAACCCGAATAAGAAACGAGAAGGGCCACATCACAACAGAACCAAATGAAATTAAAAGAATCATATCAGATTATTACGAAAAATTGTACTCTAACAAATTTGCAAACCTAGAAGACATGGATAAATTCTTGGAAAAACACTACCTACCTAAACTAACACATTCAGAAGTAGAACAACTAAATAGACCCATAACAAAAAAAGAGATTGAAACGGTAATCAAAAAACTCCCAACAAAAAAAAGCCCTGGCCCGGACGGCTTCACTGCAGAGTTCTACCAAACTTTCAGAGAAGAGTTAACACCACTACTACTAAAGGTATTTCAAAGCATGGAAAATGACGGAATACTGCCTAACTCATTCTATGAAGCCACCATCTCCCTGATACCAAAACCAGGTAAAGACATCACAAAAAAAGAAAATTACAGACCTATATCCCTCATGAACATAGATGCAAAAATCTTCAGCAAAATTCTAGCCAATAGAATTCAACAACATATGAAAAAAATAATTCACCACGACCAAGTGGGATTTATACCAGGTATGCAAGGCTGGTTTAATATCAGAAAAACCATTCATGTAATCCATCACATAAATAAAACAAAAGACAAAAAACACATGATCTTATCAATTGATGCAGAAAAGGCATTTGACAAAGTCCAACACCCATTTATGATAAAAACTCTCACCAAAATAGGAATTGAAGGAAAATCATACCTCAACATAATAAAGGGCACCTATGCAAAGCCAACAGCCAACATCTCTCTAAATGGAGAGAACCTGAAAGCATTTCCCTTGAGAACGGGAACCAGACAAGGATGCTCTTTATCACCGCTCTTATTCAACATTGTGCTAGAGGTCCTAGCCAGGGCAATTAGGCTAGACAAAGAAATAAAGGGCATCCAGATTGGCAAGGAGGAAGTAAAGTTATCTCTATTTGCAGATGACATGATCTTATACACAGAAAACCCTAAGGAATCCTCCACAAAACTACTGAAACTAATAAAAGAGTTTGGCAGAGTCTCAGGTTATAAGATAAACATACAAAAATCACTTGGATTCCTCTACATCAACAAAAAGAACACCGAAGAGGAAATAACCAAATCAGTACCATTCACAGTAGCCCCCAAGAAGATAAAATACTTAGGAATAAATCTTACCAAGGATGTAAAAGACCTATACAAACAAAACTACAAAGCTCTACTACAAGAAATTAAAAAGGACATGCTTAAGTGGAAAAACATACCTTGTTCATGGATAGGAAGACTTAACATAGTAAAAATGTCTATTCTACTACCAAAAGCCATCTATACATACAATGCACTTCCGATACAAATTCCAATGTCATTTTTTAAGGTGTTAGAGAAACAAATCACCAACTTCATATGGAAGGGAAAGAAGCTTCAGATAAGCAAAGCATTACTGAAAAAGAAGAAGAAGAAAGTGGGAGGCCCCACTCTACCTGATTTCAGAACCTATTATACAGCCACAGTAGTCAAAACAGCCTGGTACTGCTACAAGGGACACATAGACCAGTGGAACAGAATTGAGAACCCAGATATAAATCCAACCACATATGAGCAGCTGATATTTGACAAAAGTCCAGTGTCAGTTAATTGGGGAAAAGATAGTCTTTTTAACAAATGGTGCTGGCATAACTGGATATTCATTTGCAAAAAAATGAAACAGGACCCATACCTCACAGCATGAACAAAAACTAACTCCAAGTGGATCAAAGATCTAAACATAAAAACTAAAACGATAGAGATCATGGAAGGAAAAATAGGGACAACCTTAGGAGCCCTAATACAAGGCATAAACAGAATACAAAACATTACCAAAAATGACAAACAGAAACCAGATAACTGGGAGCTCCTAAAAATCAAACACCTATGCTCATCTAAAGATTTCACCAAAAGAGTAAAAAGACCACCTACAGACTGAGAAAGAATTTTCAGCTATGACATCTCCGACCAGTGCCTGATCTCTAAAATCTATATGATTCTGTCAAAACTCAACCACAAAAAGACAAACAACCCAATCAAGAAGTGGGCAAAGGATATGAACACACACTTCACTAAAGAAGATATTCAGGCAGCTAGCAGACACATGAGAAAATGCTCTCGATCATTATCCATTAGAGAAATGCAAATTAAAACTACAATGAGATTCCATCTCACTCCAACAAGGTTGGCATTAATCCAAAAAACACAAAATAATAAATGTTGGAGAGGCTGCAGAGAGATTGGAACTCTTATACACTGCTGGTGGGAATGTCAAATGGTACAACCACTTTGGAAATCTATCTGGCGTTATCTTAAACAGTTACAAATGGAACTACCACACAACCCAGAAATCCCACTCCTCGGAATATACCCTAGAGAAATAAGAGCCTTCACACAAACAGATATATGTACACCCATGTTTATTGCATCTCTGTTTACAATAGCAAAAAGCTGGAAGCAACCAAGGTGTCCATCAATGGATGAATGGATAAATAAATTGTGGTGTATTCACACAATGGAATACTACACATTGATAAAGAACAGTGACGAATCTGTGAAACATTTCATAACATGGAGGAACCTGGAAGGCATTATGCTGAGCAAAATTAGTCAGAGGCAAAAGGACAAATATTGTTTAAGACCACTATTATAAGATCTTGAGAAACAGTATAAACTGAGAAGAACACATACTTTTGTGGTTATGAGATGGGGGAGGGAGGGAAGGTGGGAGAGAGTTTTTTACTGATTAATTAGTAGATAAGAACTGCTTTAGGTGAAGGGAAGGACAACACTCAATACATGGAAGGTCAGCTCAATTGGACTGGACCAAAAGCAAAGAAGCTTCCGGATAAACTGAATGCTTCAAAGGTCAGAGGAGCAAGGGCAGGGGTTTGGGACCATGGTTTAAGGGGACTTCCAAGTCAATTGGCAAAATAATTCTATTATGAGAACATTCTGCATCCCACTTTGAAATGTGGCATCTGGGGTCTTAAATGCTAACAAGCGGCCATCTAAGATGCATCAATCGGTCTCAACCCACCTGGAGCAAAGGAGAATGAAGAACACCAAGGTCACACGATAACTAAGAGCCCAGGAGACAGAAAGGGCCTCAGGAACCAGAGACCTACATCATCCTGAGACCAGAAGAATTATTTGGTGCCCGACCACAATCGATGACTGCCCTGACAGGGAGCACAACAGAGAACCCCTGAGGGAGCAGGAGATCAGTGGGATGCAAACCCCAAATTCTCATAAAAAGACCATACTTAATGGTCTGACTGAGACTAGAGGAATCCTGGCGGTCATGGTCCCCAAACCTTCTGTTGGCCCAGGACAGGAATCATCCCCGAAGACAACTCATCAGACATGAAAGGGACTGGACAGTGGGTAGGAGAGAGCTGCTGATGAAGAGTGAGCTAATTATATCAAGTGGACACTTGGGACTGTGTTGGCATCTGCTGTCTGGAGCGGGGATGGGAGGATAGAGAAAGTGGGAAGCTGGCAAAATTGTCACAAAAGGAGAGACTGGAAGGGCTGACTCATTAGCGGGAGAGCAAGTGGGAGTATGGAGTAAGGTGTATATAAACTTATATGTGACAGTCTGACTTGATTTGTAAACGTTCACTTGAAGCTCAATAAAAGTTAATTAAAAAAATGCAAATAAATTTAATTATAAATGTAAAAAAAAAAAATTAAACAAACAAAACACGTTCATTAAGGCCAGGGAGTTATTATGATAATTACAAAGGTATGAAGATGATATAGAGATCTGACTCGGAGTGTTGTGCTCTTCTCCAATAGAGCTTTGCCTTGATTTAGATTTACAAATTTAGAGCTAATCATTTGGAATTGATGTATCCTCCTGGTAATTTAACATTTTAGACATTATAATTATCTCTAACAATGATTTAAGCATGAAGGTCCACTTTATCTGATTATAATATACCCATAACAGATTCTTTTTGGTTAATGTTTTCATGATATATAATTTTCCTTCATTTCCCTTTCAACCTTACTTTATCTTTATGATTTAGCTGTGTTTCTTTTAATCAACATAACAATTTTAATGTATTTAATCCTCTTTATCTTTTAACTGGATAATTTAGATGATTTAACTAAATTTAATCACTGATGTATTTGGGTTTAAATGTTGAAATTTGAATTTTTTTCCACATTCTTTTTAATATAAATTGAGTAGTTGTGACGGTTAAGATTGTGTGTCAACTTGACTGGGCCATGATTTTACTGTGATTAAATCTGCTGAGTAACCGATCAGTTGAAAGGAAGTTTCCTTGGGGATGTGGCCTGCATCCAAATATAAGCATACGTGTTGGGTTTTTTGCTCACTCTGGATCCTGCACTTCCTCCTGTTTGTCTGACCTCCAGTTCTTGGGACTTGAGATGTCAGCTTATCTGCAGATCTTAGAATTTGTTGATCTTCACAGCCTGGGAGTGGCAGCCCCACACTCCAACCTGTGAATCTTGGGTTCTCCAGCCCCTGCAGCTACAGGAATTGAGAGAAGGCCCCATCCTTTTTTTTTCTATCCGGGTACATGGACTTGGGACGTTTCAGACTCTACAATCGCGTGAGCCGTTTCCTTGCTTAAATCACTCTCTGTGTATATATTTATACCCTTTACTGTTTTTGCTTCTCTAGAGAATCCAGCCTGAGACAGTAGTTTTGTCTCATTTAATTCTATTACTCTTCTATTAAATACCTAGGTACCAAACAAATAAAAATCTATTAGAACTTACAAGCTAAAGTTAAAAAAAAAAAAAAACTATGAACAGTAAACTATATTTTTGGTTCTTATTACAACTGCTTTAATTGGTAGTTTAGCACATAATATTTTTAAGTTCTATTTTAATTTTACAATTCTGTATAATTTACAAAATACATGAGGGATTTATACCTGTTTAAGTCTGTATAGGGAATACTGGATTATTTCTTAGCTCAGGAAGTAACTAAGACAAGTCCTTTTAAACCTTGCAAAATGTTCTCTTGATAAAAACATCATGCTAGATGGCATCTTTTTCACTGCTTTTGGGAATTCATTTTTATTTGAAACAAAAAAAAAAAAAAGATTTTTCTGTGCATATAAAACTACCACTGGTAGATACAGAGGTCTCTTGCTACCCTAAACTATAAATTGAATTATCTGAATTTTTTTTTTTTTTACATTCATATGTTCAAATAAACATTAGTAGTTGAAAGTTATCCTTTGATATCATAAAGAATTTGTAGGTTGGTCTTTTGAAGGAGGAAGTTTGAACTAGGAGAAATGCACTCAAGTGTCATAAGTTTGAGTTCAAAATCTAAATCCTGAAGAATATTTAATTAAAATCTTCCCTTGTCTGTCAGCCCTATGCCCACTACCCTGAGATTCATCCAGTCTTTCCCATATGGCTTCTTTCCCACTTGTGTTTTTGTGAGCATGTAATTGTTGTAGTATAGATGTGGGCTGGTTGTGTAAAAGTCAGGTGAAGTTTTCATCAGGGAGATTAAAGGCAGAATTTAAGCATTTCATCATGGGTAGACTAGATTATATCTAAGGCCCCTTCTAGTTATGAGATTCTGAAATTCAGCCGTTCTCTAAAACCAATGATCCTGGATTTTAGTGATTATTTGATTTCCTGGTCCCTTTTCAGGCTGCTGACCAAGAGGTGTGCAGTTTAAACCCACCAGGGGCTCCATGGGGGAAAGATGTGGCCTTCTGCTTCTGTAACGATGGACAGCCTTAGAAACCCTATGGGACAGTTCTACTGTGTCCTGTAGGGTACCCAGGAGTCAGAATCCACTTGACCAGAACAGATTTTTTATTTTTATTTTTCCATGTAGGATGTTCTGAGCTTCCATGGTGAGTAACGTTTGTTTATTAATCAATGCCAGTCAATTACCTCTGTGTGTACTGAGTTCTTACATAGGTTGCTGATAATTCCTAGTGATTACATAAGCTTAAAGTGAGCAAATATGGAAAGCATTCACTTTGGAGAATATGTAACTAATGCGCAAATTGTAGTTCAAGCACTTTTCAGAGATTTAAAGGTTTACATAGATTTGTATTAAAACTTTTGTTAAGAAGTTTTGTTAAAACCCTTTTGTGGCTAGTGGAAAGTACGGCGTTCAGTGGTTAAGAGCTACGGAAGCTACCAAAAGGTTGGCAGCTCAAATCCATCAGGTTCTCCTTGGAAACCATATGGAGCAGTTCTACTCTGTCCTATAGGATTGCTACGAGTCAGAATCAACTTGACAGCAATGGGTTTGGAGTTCTTGGAAGTATACTTTTCCCACTGAAAGTATTTACTTTCCTCCAGTGGATACTTGTATAACATTGAAAGGCGAAAGAGGTATTTGCTGAAAGAATATAGTTAGGGTATCAGGCAAAATCAGAGATGCTCCATGTACCCAAATGAAAGGCACCACACAAGAAAGCCTGCTACCCCAGACCAGTAAGCCAGGTGGGCTCCCACAAATCATGTATTTTTATATAATATTTCTCAAAATCTATATTACCAACCAAAATTTTAAACACACTCAGTGACTCAGAATACATTCCACTATTGAAAACACATGGTATCAACAAAAAATTCAAAGGGAAAATAATTGGGTTTTGAAAGAGTAAATGTGAACTTCGAAGGTCACTAAGACAGCCTCTTGGAAGTTACGAATCTCTCTCTCAGTTTTAGTTTTCTTCATTTTTCTTGCTATCATACACATAAGGGTAAATCAAACATCATGGAACTAAGGAACTTTAAGAGTAGGTTAGTTAAACTCTTCCATTCACTGTTGACAAAGAAGTGTCTATGGAGGCAGAATGGAGCAGGTCTTCTCTGTAACACACCGTACCGTTATGAGTCAGAATCAACCTGATGGCAATGGAAATGGATTGGGAGTCAACCTAAATGATCTCTAAAGTTAGAACGAAGACCAAGAACCTCTAAATCATTAATTATCTAAAATTTTGGATGCTTCTTTAGAAACTTATTCTGAATTAATAGACCTGAAAATCACTTCTTTAAGACACAGAGACTTTTGAGTCTCTTTTAATGGACTTTTTACCTTTATAATATTTGCTATCAGTCCACTAGTTAGCATTTATTAATTGTCTTTTGAATGCACTAGAGTCTTACCTATATTTACAATGATTACTAGTGATTGAGCTTAGAAAAGAGCAAATATGGAGGGTATGTTCTCTGGATGCAAATATATTAGTACCATGAGATATGTTTGGCAGAATTCCCAGAGATAGAAAGATTTACACAAGACAGTGTTTAAAGTATTTTGGCATATTGTCTGAGTGTGCATATTTCAAGGTCTAGGAAATAATTTGCATAGTCCTCTAGAGTTGGAGTTTATCTCTAAGATTTTACTTTTGAAAATGTTTAATATTTGAGTTTTATTCATAAATTCAACAATTTTTATTGCACACCTACTCTTTCATAGACAATATATGAAGGAAGATCCATACTCTCATAGTTTACATTTTAGTGAATTTTATAGTTTAAAAAGTGACTGGCCTTTTGAAATTTTCTAAACATTTTCACTAATTTTCTGATGGGTCTCTCAGATATTGATACAATGTATAGGACACTCAGAATTTTCAGAAGGGCTCTGACTATTAGATTTGTGTTATATCATGATTTGATCAATTTTGCCGATTCTTTCTCTTCACAATCTCTTCCATTCTCCACATCTGATTGTAGGTAGGCTAGATTTTGCTTATATCCCTTACTTTGATTCCTTCTTGGTTAGAAGTATTTAAAAAAAAAAATGTAGCCTTTAGTCACCTTCCAGATACCCAATATAACTTTCGATTTATAATTTATTCCTTACCGTCTGTGTCACAAAAATATGCTGGTTTTTTTTTTTTTTTTTGTAAGGGCCAGAGAAAGTGCATATGAAGAATTTGTTCAAAGATGGGAATCAGAGGCCAGCAGGAAAACTAAGTCTGTGTCTTCATAAAGACAAAACAGATATAAGACTGGAGAATCTAGTTAAACAAATGAATCTTTTGTTTGAAGATGTCAAGTATAAATTCTGCTGAATCTTAAGACGTGTGTGACTTTTTTTTAAGAAACAGCCAGAACACTGATAACCTGAAGATTTAACTTAGATGAGAATACACATGGTGGTTGGCCTCACAAAGCTTACAGTCTAATTGCTGATTTAATAACATGTTAATAATTAATATAGAGTGGTAGCCATATGTTGAGACAAGGAAGAAGGAAAAAAACTTATGTATAAAAGCTTTAATTGATAAAATTCTGCTTTCATCTTCATTGTTCTAAATTAAAATTAACCAAATATGCATATATGAATTAAATATAGTTCACAGCCTCAAATAGAATGTAACATAGTAGACTAAAAATAAAAAGGCAACTACAAGTAGTCCCTGACTTAAACGTATTTGAGTTACAACAAACCACACTTAAACCCTCTCTCCATTATTGTTTTTTTCATACAATGTTACAGGCATAATTTACTGATATAATTATTCTCAGATATTCACTCACAGATGTTTATACGTAACGTTGCCAGCCCCTAAAGGCAAATAAAGATCTGAATTATAAATACACTGATAATAAAAGGCAATAATGATGAAAATGAAAAATTAAAAAAAAAAAGGAGTATTCAACTTATATCAGAACTTACAATGGAACTGTCCAAATGGAATCCTAAATAGCTAATGTCATGGCACTAATAATCATTGAAGGAGCCCTGGTGGTGCAGTGGTTAATCACTCGCTGCTATCTGAAATGTCAGTGATTCAAACCCACCAGCAGCTCTACGGGAGAAAGATGTGACAGTCTGCTTCTGTAAAGATTTACAGCCTTGGAAACCCTATCTGGCAGTTCAACCCCGTCCCGTAGAGTCCCTGTGAGTCAAAATTGACTCGACAGCAGCAGGTTTGGTTTGTTTTTTTGGTAATAATTATTGAACACTAGTTTGTGACAGAAAATTGTTCACCTTCTCATATTATCATCACAGTAACCTTATAGAGTAAGTATATATCACTGTGACCTAAATAATCAGGAACCTACACAATATCCACTTCTACGTATGATGGTTATGAATGTTCTGAGACAATTTCAACAATCCTATACCCTGATTTTGCAACCTCTCTTATAGCTAAGTTTGGCCATATGACCAAGTTCTGAACAATGATAACTAGCTGCAAATCTGCTAGCAGAAGTGAGCTGGGAGTCTTAAATAGTTTTGTTTTCCTGATAAAGGGGGAATGACATAGCTGGAGCCTTGAATCCTGATGTGAAATCTGGAGCTGCAGCAGCCATCTTGTGATTGTTAGAGTACAAAAACGGAGACAAACTCCAGTGCCTTAAAGGTGACAGGAAGGATATAAGAGGTAGGGTTCCTGCTTGCAACATAGAGCAGCTGAATCAACAATTTCAAAGATATATTCCTAGATTCCTGGTGAGAAAAAATACACCTGTATTTGTTTAAGCAGGGTCACTATGAGCCAGAATCGACTTGACAGCAGCTAACACCAACATTCTACTTGTAACCAAAAGCATTTCTAACTAATAAAAAGTTCCCACTTCTTAGTAGACAAAGGTTACTGAGGCTAAGAGACATGAAGTGAAGGACCTGAGAATGGAGGTGACTCCAAAATTCGTGCTTGTTTCATCATACGTATTAGTGTAACAGAAGATATAAACCCGTGGCCTTCAAGTCACTTCTGACTCTATAGGACAGAGTACAACTGCCTCATAGGGTTTCCAAGGAGCAGCTGGTGAATTTGAACTGCTGACTTTTTGGTTAGCAGCTGAGCTTTTAACCTTAACCATGGCACCACCAGAGCTCCACATAAGATAGAAGCAACAACATTATGCCTTGTTAGCAAATCAAGTAAAGTCCTACAAACAGAATGTGGTGACTGGACCATCTTGTAATATAATAACAATGTTAATTTTTAGAAATTCTTTGATATAAGAAAACATTCAATGAGGGTCTGGCCTTCACCTTTCAGCAGTATTCAGAAAACAGCTTTTATTAAGATTTGAGAAAAGAAGCACTAGAAATTATGGAGACGTGCATAGTCTGTCTCTCTCAATTTAATTTGCCAAAAGTAATCTTATCATTCTTAGTGAATATTCAAGTATTTCTAAAACTCTGAATAAACACTTTGTTCCTTTTTTTATGATGATAACTGGGTATTTATGTGAGCAGCATCTTTCATTGACTTCTTAGTAATTAACATTATTATGCAGAAAATGTACATGAATTCTTCACAGAGCAAGTCCTGGTGAAGCTGAGCTCTGGTAGATTGCTGATTGTGCTTTATGATGACTGTTTTAGATTGCCTATTCATATTATCAGGGCAGTGATTAAACACCCAACTGCTAAACGAAAGGTTGGCGGTTCAAACCCACCAGCCACTCCATAGGAAAAAGTTGTGGCTGTCTGCTTCTATAAAGATCTATAACCTTGGAAACCCCATGGGCAGTTCTACTTTGTCCTATAGGGTCGCTATGTGTCATGAGTCAGAAATGACTCAATGGCAGTAGGTTTTTGTTGTTGTTGTTGTTAATTCATATTATCTGATATTTAAAAACAGATGTGAAGCAAGGTAGAACATAAATGTTCCAACAGTTAAAAATGGACTACATGGCCTCAGAGGTCATTCTCATCTTCATTGCATATGGATCTGCGATTTTTCTTTGAGCTTAAATGAGCTCTATGATTGTAGCTGCTTGAAAGCCTTATTTTGCTTGAGTCAATTTGCCAGAAGATTGGGGAAGACATTCCCTTACTCTTTACTCCTGTACCTTTTCATTAAGATTTTTTCTTTTTAGTTTTCCTGACTTACTGAATTTCCATACAGTAGCCTGTGATATTTCAATTTTTTTTCCTTTTTTAACAACTCAAAGTATGTAATTGCAGTTTATTGTTCTTATGACTCTATCTTTTAGTGTATAAGTATATATTTTAAATACTTCCATTTCATATATGAAAGAATTTGAAGCAGCTTAAAATTAATATATTTAATAATATAGCTGAATGCAAATTTAAGTTATAAAATTAGAAGCCAGAAAATATAAATTATCAAGTATTGACTTGGGGGATATGGGTAATAAAATGCAAATGTGCAAACCACAGGTTTCTAAGAAGCTCATAAAATTGAGCTACAAACATGCCCTTTATAAATACCATTTATTGAACTCTCACTATGTACTAGGTGCTGTGTTACTCTGCCCACCCCAAACCACTACCCACCAACACACACACAGTCTAGGAGCCATTTCGTTCCTAGACTCAGCCAGTGTTTGAAAACTTCCCGTATCACAGGTAATTTACCTCTGATAATTAAGAGTTTATTTCAGCTTTACCATAATTAATGTCCTATGTGTTCTCCTTGGAAGTAGTCAAGTTGTTTAAAAGTGGGGTAGCCTGTAATTTATACCTCAATATGTATGTGTATAAACTATGCAGCAGGGTCTGGAATCAGCTTTTAGCTGGGTTCTAAAGAAAACATCCATTTTTGTTTGGACTGGATTCTTCTTTCAAGTTATGATACATTTCCTTTGAGTTGTTCACCATTTTTGCTTCACACTAACTGTGCAGAGATTCTGAACATTTGTATTTCAGAAACATTACTAATTTGCAAATCATCCTTAATCTGTGCGTTAGCAAAACTCGTTTAACTCTAATTGAATTGCCTTGTCACGTTTTATTAAAAATAAATTGATGATATGTGTGGGCCTATTTCCGTACTCCATTCTTTTCCATTGATATACATGTCTAATTTATGCTAATACCACTTTGCCTGGATTATTGCAATTTTATCAAAATTTTTGAAAAGAGGTATTATAATTCCTCTAATATTTTTCTTTTTTTCCAAATTATTTTAACTACCCTTAATCCTTTTCGTTTCATGATAAATTTTGGAATAAGCTGATAAATTCTAAAATAAACAAGCAACACCTGCTGAGTTTTGATTGAGATTGTCTTGAATGATGAATGCATTTGGGTATAATTGACATCTTAACAATATTTAGTCCTCTGATATATGAACAAGCTTTTTTTTTTTCAATCTTTAGTTTCTTTCAGCAACATTTCATAATTTTTAGTGTATTGTTAGATGCCACCGAGTAGGTTCCAACTTATAGGAACCCTATGTACTACAGAACAAAACACTGCCTGGTCTTACTCCATCCTCACAATAGTTGCTATGTTTGAGTCCATTGCTGCAGCCTCTCTGCCAGCCCATCTCGTTGAGGGTTTGCTTCTTTTTCAATGACCCTCTGCTTTACCAGGCATAATGTCTTTCTCCAGGGATTGGTCTCTCCTGATAACACGTCCCAAGCATGTGAAATGAAGTCTTGCCATTCTTGTGGCTGTACTTCTGCCAAGACAGATTTGTTTGTTCTTCTGGCAGTCCATGGTATGTACAATATTCTTTGCCAGTACCATAATTCAAACGCATCGGTTCTTCTTTAGTCTTCGTTATTCATTGCCCAGCTTTTGCGTGCGTATGAGGCAATTGAAAATACCATGGCTTGGGTCAAGACCACCTTAGTCCTCAGTGTATAGGCCATGTAAAATATTATCACTTATATTTTAATGCATTTCATATTTTTTAAATTATTATAAGTAATTTTTTCAATTTATTTTTTTCTGTTTTGTTATTAGGGAAACAGAGAATGCGACATGTTCTTTTCAACTTTCTAGAAGAATTTGTGGAGAGTTAGTGTTATTTCTTTCTTAAATGTTTGGTATAATCCAACTGTAAAGTCATCCGAAACTGTAGTTTTGTGGGAGTGTTTTTAACTACAAACTTAAGAGTGAAAAACTTACAGGGTTATTATGTTTACATATCAAGTTCAGTGATATTGTACTTTGTATCTTGCAAAGAATTTTTTCCGTGTCTTCTAAGTTAACAATTTTTGGCAGGTATTTGTTCATAATCTCTAATTTTCTTTTAAATAGAATATGTAAAATAACTCTAAAATCTGTAGTGATGTCTTCTGTTTTGATCTTGATATTGGTACTTAATTTCTTCTCTCTTATTTTCTGATTAGTCTGGCAAGAGTATTACCCATTATATTGATCAGCTGTGAAAATCCCTTATAGTGTATTTGTTTTTTAATCTCAGATCTTCTTTTTTTTTATCTCCAGAAATTCAATGAAGACTTCTTTTTTTTTTTTTTTTTTTTTTTACCTCCTATATCTCTCCTTAACACTCCCAGGTTTCCTTCTAGCTTCTTGAGCATTTTGAATACAATGACATTAGCTGTCTTAATATCTTTTCTATTAGTTCGGTCATCTATTGTTTCTATTGATTTATTTTTCTTCTCATTGTGGCTTTCATTTTCTTCATTCTTCGTAAGTCAAATAATTTTTTATTGGATGTCTGACATTATGAATTTTACCTTTTGGGTGCTCTAGAGTTTTGGGTTGATATTAGTCAGCAGTCAGAGCAAATTCATACTTTTCAAGATAGAATAATTTCCAAAATGTAAAAGTAAGAAGAAATTGGCTATACATTTAACTATTTTTTATGAGGTCTGAACTTCCCATAAAATGTGGGAATAGTGTTCAAGAAATTTATAATAAATGGCATTCCCTAAAGGATGGACAACTTGGGGAATGAAAACTGGAGACATTCGGATTACAACTTTAGTTAGAAAATATCCATGAAAAGCCTTTGCAAAAGCCATGACAAACTCTACATACAATCTTACAATATAATATTTAAGGGATGGAAAATATGGCTTCTAGTTCTGTTTCTGATTCCCAGCTCCATAAGAAGTTCATAGAAATTATTTTGTCTTCATACTATAAAATTAGTATATTAGCTCACCTTCCTACTCTAAAACATTATGATTATAAACACCACAGTATAGTTATCAACTCTGAATTAGGAAAGCACAGAGAAATAAGTAAATAAATCAGCTCATCTTTCTTCATTATACCCTAACTTTGCTTCCTGGCATGGTCTAAATTTTCATGGACCCAGTAGTAGAAAAGCAAAAACCCCAGAGTAAATACTAAATTATTTTAAAAGAGATTCAAATTATGTCACAATTGTGACCATTTATTGAGCACCTACTAAGTGCTATTATGTAATACATTCTAGCTCAATTGATCTTTCATATAATCTCATAGAGTTGGCTTTGTTAATCTATTTCACAAATGAAAAAAATCATCTGTTGAAAAAGCTTATACTCAACAAGAATAGCTGTTTAGGGTATATGTCACAGGAAAGATTTAGTATCTAAAGTGTAAGCTTTGAAATTTAATCTGTGAGCTCCAGGGAAAACAAAACAAAGAAAAAGTAAAAGATTAATCTTGCCCAAAAGTCATTTGTACTCTCTTAACTCTGTTAAACCCAGAGGAACTTCTGTTACCAGAAGCTTTTTATCACATATTTTATGGTAGCATTTTCATTCTCTAAGAGCAGCTTGAAATGAAGTGACGAGAAGTCTTAAGAGAATTGCCTGTATGTTTTGTAAAAGTCTTAAATGTAATGCTACTTAATTTTTCAGATGTCCTGGGAATATTCCCAACTCTTTCTCCATATTTCTACTTGCTTCAATCGATACTCTATTAGGCACAACACTTTTGTAGAATTCAGCCATGAAATTTTATGACTAAGTTTTCCATCCTGTTGCATCATTAAAGGACAAAGGATCTCTGCACAATTTACTACACAACTTCAGACAACAATTCCTTTTAATGATAGTTAATTAAGCTATTATTATCAATAAATCTAGATAGTGTTCAGTATTTATTTTGCTGAATAGCAGTCCCCACCATCAGTAATAGATCATCAGGGATCTCCTATGAGTTTAGTTTAACTTGTTCAAAAGAGGCTCTTGGCAGAATTGCATAAATTGATGTACTCAAGCTGACTGGCTGACCTATAGGAAGCCAGGTGAAGAATTATTAAAAGTAATGGCTTTCTACAAGGTAACTGAACTGCATAATGGACTAAATTACTACAATTTTATTGCTATTATTGTATTTTGGGGAAAGAAGATTTTATACCACTATTGCCATAAATTTTAATATTTTTAAAAATCTTTACTGTCTAATCATGCAATGAGACTTATACTATCAGTTTGAATGTATAAACAAAAAATGAAATTCACAGAATACTGTGTACCATAGTTTTCACATATGTAAAAGGGGACAATAATAATTAATTGCATAAGTTTTATGGAATGTTTGAAAGAGACAGTATGTGTAAATTTTCTAGTACATTACTTGCACTTGTGTTCAATAAGTAATATTTCCCTTTTCCAATTTCTCTCACTGTTATGTAAGAAGAGAAACTTCCTTTGTAAGCGGCATGACCAGAGAGACTAAAATAGACTGGAAATGATTAGCCAGAACGTATTGGTTTTGCTTATATCTTATTGATAATGTTGATTTTGTTCATCATTAATTATTAATAAACTGTTGTGGTGCTGGGATGTGCTATGTCAATTTGTTGTGTTAGAAACTACATTTTCTGGAGCCACTTTCTCTGTATATTTTCAGGTCAGAGTTGGCCAAAGAGGAACTAGTGCTAGAGTGGGTATGCAGTGAAAAACAGCATTCGTTGCCATTAGAATATCATCACAGATTCCATGATCACAATGACTCAGAGGGCCCAGCTTCCCCTCTTCTTCACTCTATGTGTGGGTCTTCTTCCCAGCTTCTGCAATAGCAGTGAACCTCCCCCCTTTTTTAAAATCCCTTTTCAGAAAATGGAAGCTTATCGCTTATGGAACTAGGTGGTATCTAGTTCTGTATTCTGCCATCTGAGAGATGTTTTCATGCTCTGATTTGGCTAGAAAAGGAACTGAGCACCATTATAATATCATTGCATTTGCCTCAATAGAAATTTTCATAAAAGGTATTTACTGTAGCTTCTTTAAGCCAGAGATCAGAGACGTCACTAGCTTATAAAAAAGGGGTTAAATAACTACAAATAATGCAAGGGAGATAATATATTATTCATATTCTTCAAATGGTGAATATACACAGAAAGGAATATGTACATATACATGCATGTATGAACTGGTGATAATTACATAAACTTAATTATCATTTTTAATTTTATGCAGTTTTATAAAAGCTACACCATCTGCATTCTCTTTAGTTTTTATAATGGCTATACATTTAATAGTTATATAAATATCCATGTTTTAATATACCATTTCATTTATTTCTAGTAATTCTTTTTCTTTTTAATAATAAATGATTCATAATAACAATCTCTGTGTAAAACAACATGTGGATGTCTGTTGAGTCATAAGCTAAGAAGAAATTTCTTGGATCAGATCATGAGGTCTTTACGCACATACATCTTTATAATTAGTGTTGCATGTTACCTTCTTATTTTAAAACATTTATACCAATTTATTCATAATAATAAATTGGTTCTGTTGTACATAGGTTCTGTGGTACATACAGTGGTTATGAGTTGATGACACCTATCAACAACATACCAATTTATACTACTAATGGTACTATAACTATGCCTCTATTTTATTGAAGGTGAATTTTTAATTAAGTTTTTGATAACTTTATTAGTGCAAAAATGGTGTTTCCAGGCTGTTTTAAAAATGATTTCTTTGAATGTTTTCAAAGGTAAACATTTTTCCACATGTACATTTACTCTTTGCTTTCTTTTTGTGTTAATTGCCTCTTTGCATTCATTAAACTCTTCAGGTTACACCACCCAGTGTGAAGATTGCATTTCTACATTTTCTTCTTTCGGTAGTTATAAATTGCTTGCAAGGATAAAAGAGGGGAAAAAAGTTTCATTTGGCATTTCCTTTGAAATGTTGTTACATCTATTAAGATGAATGACAGATCATGCCACAGCGAGTGATATTTGGTGGATGACTGGGACAGTAGGAGAACAAAACTCTCTCCATCATGTTTAGGGCATCAATGACGCCAGATGCTCTTTTGCTAAAGCTGTGTTTTTGACTACATCTGAACTAGCTAATGGGCAAAATAAAATCAAAAGGAAAAAGCATGATAAATTGCTATTTGAAATACAAAGTCAAGGATCTAAACAGGTAACTTTTCCCTTGAAATCATATTTTTAAAAGGCAATCATTCTTCTGAAGTACCTAACAGAGAAGATGCCTTTAAAGCATAATTGATTGCACTGTTTACAGGAAAGCATAAATCAAGAGACAAGCAAAACAAGGGTGAGTGATGTGAAAAGGAACACAGTGTGGGATTAGGCGTGTGAATGCTGGGGAGAGATTCTGAGTTGTTAAGGTAGTTGTAAGTCATTCATTTATATTTTCCAATTGCTTTCCTAGATAGTGATGGCTAATGTGATTACGTGCTAGAACATAAATTGATAAATAGCATACCTGGGTTAACAGCTCGTCTAAATTGATTCGTTGTTGTTGTTGTTAGGTGCGTTAGACTCTGTTCCAACTCAGTGACTCCGTGCCCAGTCCTGCAGTGTACTCAAAATCATCCCTATGTTTGAGCCCGTTGTTGTAGCCAGTGTCAATCCATGTCATTGAGAGACTTCCTCTTTTCCAGTGAGCCTCAACTTTACCAACATGAAACCCTTTCCACAGACTGGTCCCTCCTGATAATGTGTCTATCATGGATTGAATTGAATTCCACCAAAACATGTGTGACTTGGTTAGGCCATGAATCCCAGTATTGTGTGGTTGTCTCCCATTTTGTGATTGTAATTTTCCTATGTGTTGTAAATCCTAGTCTCTGCCTGTGGTTAATGAGGCAAGACTAGATTATGTTAAAGAAGAATTAGGGTGGGATTGTGACACCCTTACTAAAGTCACATCCCTGATCCAATGTAAAGGAAGTTTCCCTGGGGTGTAGTCTCTACCACCTTTTATCTTTCAAGAAATGAGGAAAACTAGCAGAGATTGGGAGACCTCACAGCACCAAGAAAGAAGCACCAAGAGCATAGCATGTCCTGTGGACCTCGGATCCCTGCACCTAAGAAACTCCTCGCTCAACCAGAGGAAGATTGACGACAAGGACCTTCCTCTACACCCAACAGAGAGAGAAACCCTTCCCCTGGAGCTGATGCCCTGGATTCTCACAGCCTGATAGACTGTGAGAGAATAAATTTCTCTTTATTCAAACCATTCACTTGTGATATTTCTGTTGTAGCAGCACTAGATGACTAAGACAATGTCCAAAGTACACTAGGCAAAGTCTTGCCATCTTAACTTCTAAAGAGCATTCTAGCTGTATTTCTTCCAAGACACATTTGTTTGTTCTTCTGGCAGTCCATGGAATATTCAATATTCTTCGCCAACACCATAACTCAAAGGCATCAATTCTTCTTCAGTCCTCCTTTTTCATTGTCCAGCTTTTGCTTGTATATGAGGCAATTGAAAATACCATGACTTGGGTCAGGGGAATATTAGTCCTCAAAGTGACATCTTGGCTTTTCAACACTTTAAAGCAGTCTTTTGCATCAGATTTGTCCAATGCAGCATGTCCTTTGATTTCTTGACTGTTGTTTCCATGGGTGTTGATTGTGGATCTAAGTAAAATAAAATCACTGACAACTTCAATATTTTCTCCATTTACTATGATGTTTCTTATTGGTCCAGTTGTGAGGATTTTTGTTTTCTATATGTTGAGTTATAATCCATGCTGAAGGCTGTAGTCTTTGATCTTCATCAGTAAGTGTTTCAAGTCGTCTTCCCTTTTAGCAAGCAAAGTTGTGTCATCTGCATATTCCAGGTTGTTAATGAGTCTTCCTCCAATCCTGATGCTCAGTGCTTCTTCATATAATCTGGCTTCTCAAATTATTTGCTCAGCATATAGTTTAAATAAGTATGGTGAAAGGATACAACCCTGAAGCACACCTTTCCTGATTTTAAACCATACAGTATCTGTAGTTCTGATCAAACTACTGCTTCTTGGTCTATGTATAGGCTCCACATCAGTACAATTAAGTATTCTAGAATTCCCATCCTTCACAATGTTATGCATAATTTGTTATGATTCGCACAGTCGAAAGCCTTTGTGTAGTCAATAAAACACCGGTAAACATCTTTCTAGTGTTCTCAGCTTTAAGCCAAGTTCCATCTGACATCAGCAGTGATATTCCTGGTTCTACATCCTCTTCTGAATCCAATTTGAATTTCTGGTGGTTTCCTTTTGGTGTGCTGCTTCAATTTTTTAAAATTATTTTCATCAATTTATATTTGAGAATGATATTAATGATATTGGTCCATAATTTCTGCATTCTGTTGCATCACCTTTCTTTGAAATGGGCACAAATATGCATCTCTTCCTGTCAGTAGGCCAGGTGGCTGTCTTCCAAATTTCTTGGCATAGATGAGTGAGTACTTCCAGCACTGCATTTATTTGTTGAAACATCTCAGTTGTTATTCTGTCATTTTCTGAAGCCTTGTTTTTTGCCAGTGACTTCAGTGGATCTTGACCTTTTCCTCTTATACCATTGGTTCTTGATCATATGCTACCTCCTGAAATTATCATGTGAATTTATAAATTATTTTTATTAATTATTATTTATATTGGACAATTTTCCCAGAGCTATTCATAAGACTTTCACTGGCAATTTTTTTTAGAAGCAGGTAGCCGAGTGCTTCTTCCTAGCCTGTCTTTTCTTGAAGTTCAGCTGAAACCTGTCCACTACGGGTGACCCTGCTGGTAGTTGAAATGCAAGTGGCATATCTTCCAGCATCACTGCAACACTCAAGCCACAACAGTACGACAAACTGACAGATGAATGGTGACCCAAGTTGACTAATTTAACCATAATTACACGCACATTTTTCTCTTGCTTATAATATAAGGCAATAGGTGAGAGTTGAAGAACTATTCTGATGGAGTGGAAAACTCCCCTACAGTTATATCACTCACATTGGCTGACAAAACATCCCTTGTACAGTTTGATTCCTCCAATGAGATGGACTCATTCTACTTAGGATTTTGGGACCATCCCCACCGGTGCTATTTTTGCCATCTATCTAATGCAGATAAGGTTGTTTTCTCCGTCATCAGACCTGTCAAATCAACATCTTTAATGTTTTGACAGCTGGGGAAAGACAGTTCTGAGTATGAGTGTATGTGAGAATTTTTTGCTTGGGATTATTTCTGGGCAGAATGGAGACTGATGATATGAGAGCTCAATTGTCCTTCCAAATGTTTTTCTCAATGTCCCATAGTTATTCAGAACCAAGTTGAAATTCCAGCTCCACCATCCCAGTGGTGTGCCCCCTAACAAATGACTTGATATTTCTCGGTTTCATTTTTTTTTCCTCATATATAAAATTTAAGTAAAATACTGCTTTACATCACCAGGAGATTTAAAACAAGTTTCTTTTGAGAAGTCTGCTGGTAAGTGTTTGACCCATGCAAGTGAAGAATCTCTTTAAATGTATTTTATTTTTTCTTTTCCTTTCATTTTTATTTTTTTAATGGGTAGTTGTGGTGCTGGTGTATATTCTGAGGGCAGTTATTCCCTGTGGATGAGAAGTTAATTGCATCTAAAAGTTCTTTCCTTAGTATAGCTATTTTAGAATATGAAAGGGTCATTTAGATCTGCCCTCTTACTATGCAGATGACTATTATGAATATCAGAGGCCACCCTGGTGGTGTAGTGGTTAAGTGCTATGACTGCTAACCAGAGGGTCAGCAGTTCAAATCCACCAGGCCATCCTTGGAAACTCTATGGGGCAGTTCTACTCTGTCCTATAGGGTCGCTATGAGTTGGAATTGACTTGATGGCACTGGGTTTTGTTTTGTTTAGGTGGCCCAAATGGGCCAAAAGGTGCCTCAGAAGACAGGAATGGTGATCTGCTTCTGAAGGGTCATAACCTTGATAACCCTATCTAGCAATTCTACTCCATATACATGAGATTGCTGTAAGTTGGAATTGACACTACGACAACGAACAACAACTACTCATCTTTGCTTGCTGATATGTATAGCTATGCATGTGATCAAGCAATGGACTATCAGATGGGAAAGGTTTCCGGGAGAGCTATGGTTTCCTGATAAACTGGGACAGATTCAGATGGCTGTACTCTGTCCTTTATCCACCTGTCTGGGTCAGAGGTGGAATTTCTCCAGTGGAGGAACAGTTATCCTGTGAGTATGAAGAGGTAAATTACAATCACAAAGCATGATTTGAAGGATCCTGGTTCTTGTTAGAAACATTAAACTTTCAGTCCAAACTACATTGGCTACCTAAAATACATTTTATTACAGGAGAAAAATAAATAGCTGTTTTGGTTAGTTTGTTTGTTTTTAATACGATAGCTTGATTTCTAATATATGCAGCAAAACACAATGCAAAGTGATGCAGCCAGCACCTTCATCACTCTTTCCCCCCAAACTTCTCTGACTTTTAGACTTTTAATTTTTTCTGTGTAAACTTTCAAAACAAATCTTTTTTTTTTCTTACTTCCTAAAACATTTCATTTGCATTTTGTTTACAATTTCAGTAAAGCGAACAATAAATTACTTGGGGAAGAGTTGACACGTTTATGGTGTTTAGTTTAATTATCTAGGGACATACATAATATATTGACCCATTTCCTCATATATTTTGTTTTCTGTCTCTCAGTAAAGTAATTTTATTTCTTTTCATAAAAGTCCTTAGGTTACTAGGTTACCCCTACTCTAATAACCTTTACAGAACCAGTGTAACAGAGGAATCAAAATGATTATTTTAAAAAATATTATTGTGTACCAGGAAAACTGAAATTAATCAACTGTAAATTTTTCACCTCAGTATAGGAAATCATTAAGTCTTCAGAAATGAAACAAACATTAGAGGTAGATACTGATTCTATGTATAAATAAAAACCAATATGAAGCAAAACATCAGAAATAGATACAGATGTATAAATACTAACCAACCAGATGATATAAAAGAACATTAGACACTCTATTTACAATAGCCACAATAATATTTAAAATTTTAGTATATTCAGAAATAGAAAAAAATGTGGAGTACCTATAAAAATGTAAGCAATTTTCACCTTGGGACTATTTTGTGTGAATGAGTGTTTCAAGGATGTGAAGAAGCATGGCAACCTGCTGTAGAGACCTAAGTGCGGTATTGCTTAGCCAGACTCTGTCTTCCTACCTCTTTATTAATTTAGATAAGAAATGTAAAAATGCAACAATAAATATGTAAAATATTGTGTTGACCCCTGTCATGACTGGACTACTAAAAGCAGGAAAGGCATTTCAAACTCTTAATAAATTTTAATCATTTCATGATCCTTAGTACACAAAGGTTGGAAAGGGTTTTTCTCCTAAATTCTCTTCTGTGAATGTAAAAATGGATGAAATTTTGAATAATAAAATCCATGCTTAACTAGAGTTTCTTTCCTTGCAACCCTGGAAATATAATTAAAAGCCTGAATATTCTAGTTGAACTTATATTTTCTCAAATCGTCCCTTGAACTGGGTAAGAATGTGATGCCCAGTTCATTATTAGTTCATGCCAAACAAAGGGCAGATAATAGGTACAGAGTCTAGCAAGGACTACGCCCAGGGGAGGATTATCCAATAAGCAAGGTAAACATGATGTTTACCTTGCTTATCAGATCACCTGTCCTGAACAATTTCACATTTTTTTACCACTTCAATGATTCTGCTTCTAGGTATGGCTGGCATCTGTCTCTCTTCCAACTGCACAGAACCTTCCTACAGAATCAAAGAATTTTCAAATTTTTAATCCTTGACAGGGGCAGATTACCCAGTAAACAAGGTAAGCAGACATACTTGTGCTTACTTACTAATCTGTAGTTCACAATTTCACATAGGGTTCGGTGAATTGTCCAGTAAGTAAGCCTGTGCTTACCTTTCTTATTGGGCAATCCACTCTTGACTATATCTGACAAAAACAAGAGAGGTAAGTAGACAACATGCTCCTAAGGGAAGCTATAACATCTTTTTTTTTTTTTTAAATAGCCTGAGAAACTCAGTGCAGGACCAGACACATAGTTGGTATTTCATTTTTCTAGCTTCACTGAGTTGCCAAATGTAAAGGCATAGAGCTTCTAGTGAGCGAGAAAAAAAAAATGAGGCTCTTATGATCCATTTCTGGGCATATTTGTGTGTTTGTTTAAGAGATGAGAAAGGAGACAGATGATAGCTGAATAGGTAGATAGCTAGCTAAATAGGTAGATAGATAGATGATAGATAGATAGATAGATAGATGAGGGATAAACATAGAAAAAAAACAGATAAAGAGATACCAAGGCAGAGATTTAAAGGAAACATGCCAAAGTGCTTCCAGTCTTTATCTTTTAGTTGTTTGAATGTTCTTTATTTGTTCTCTCTTTTACAATTTCATACATTTATACAGTGAAAAATTATATCATTTTGTCCCCACAGCCTAGCCATGCTGGCCTTCATCCCCCCCACCCCACCCCAAACATGACAAAGAATCTTTCATTTCAAAGCATTTGCCTCTACTCTCTCTTTTCCTGTAGCTGGATTACTCTTCTTCCACATCTTCACATGACTGTCTCCACCATGTCCTCTAGATATTAGCTCAGAATATGTGGGGTCATAGAAAGGCCTTCCCACAGCACCTCACCTGAAAGAGTCTGTTTTACACCCCTCTCCACACCCACATTCAAGCTCCTCCATTAAGTCACTGCTATGTTTTCTTCTTGGAATTTATCACTGCAGAATGTTAGTTTACTTGTTTATTACTTGCCTTTTGCTACAAGAATCAAAGATTCAAGACACAGTATCTTTTGTCAGTCTTGCTCTTTATTATACCTCCATACCTAGAACAGTACCTGGCACACAACAAGTGGTCATAAACAATTGAATTTTTTAAAAGAAATGAGTAAGTATATGGAGCAATGTCATCCAGCTCCATTACAGCTGAACACTGACAGCTGGACTTGCATATAGTCATCATGGATCCATCCAGGTAAACCACTTATAAGAACTAAGATTTTGTTCCTATATATACAAAATGGAGTTCCTAATCTATTCACTGTTTTCCATATGCTCAAAATAAAATTATTCAATTCTATAATGTGCATTTTTCTTATACTTTTTAGAAATCAAGGTATCTTCTTTGATGTCCTTCTTTTTCATAAAACAAACGAACAAAAAGAACCCAAACCTTTCTGTCGAGTCAATTCCAATTCACAGCAACCCTACAGGACAGAGTGGAATTGCCCCATAGAGTTTCCAAGGAGCACCTGGTGGAGTCAAACTGCTGAACTTTTGGTTAGGGGCCATAGCACTTAACCACTACACCACCAGGGTTTCCCTTATTTTTCATAAGGCAGTTATTAAACAAGTGGTGCATCTAAAATCCCTGGTGTCCAAGATTTGAGGAAAGACTGTATGCAGAGGAATCAACCAGATGAATAGCATGTAACTAACGGTGTCTTATATCCAGGGTTAATCCAGCTTGTCATGAGTACCTGGGCTGTGGCTGTGTTAAGAAAATCCAGTGGCTGACTTCAGATGACCCAGAATTTTGTACATCAAAAAAAAGGTCTTTTACAGATTATACATAGTCATATTTTATTCCTCAGAGCTGAGAGCTATGTCTAGCTCTGCTTTGTATACTTACGAGACTTCCCAAGCTTTTGTTCAAAAAGTTACCGATTTGATGGTTGACACATATTTATTAAGATTTTCTGTTCATAGGTTGCTTATGACTAGAGGGATAGAGATAATTGGAAAACAAACATTTCATGAAGATTGGTATTAGAGTTACCCATTTTTGAAGTATCATTCCATAGAAAAATTGTTTCCTCCTGAAAATGCACAGTTAAATTAACTGTACATCAATTATTTATTCTGCTATCATTGATGATGTCAGATGGATCTTGGGTAAAAGCAAAGATCTCCAGAAAAGTATCTACCTGTATTTTACAGACTATGTAAAGGCATTCACTGTGTGGATCGTAACAAATTATGGATAACACTGAGAAGAATGGAAATCCCAGAACACTTAATTGTACTAATGCAGAAAGCATACATAGACCAAGAGGCAGTTATTGGAACTGAACAAGGGGGTAGTGCATGGTTTAAATTCAGGAGAAGTATATATCTATATTGTATCCTTTCACTATACTTATTCAAACTGTTTATACTGAGCAAATAATCCAGGAAGCTGGACTATAGGAAGAAGAACGTGACATCAGGATTGGAGGAAGACTCATTAACAGCCTGCGATATGCCCATGACACACCCTTGCTTGCTGAAAGTGAAGAGGACCTAAGTACTTACTGATGAAAACCAAAGACTACAGTCTTCAGCATGGATTACACCTCAACATAAAGAAAACAAAAATCCTCACAACTGAACCAATAAACCAATAAACAGCAGCATGATAAATGGAGAAAATATGGAAGTTGTCAAGGATTTTATTTTACTTGGATACATAATCTATGACCATGGAAGCAGGAGTCAAGAAATCAAATGACACATTGCATTTGGCAAATCTTCTGCAAAAAATCTCTTTAAGGTATTGAAAAGCAGACATCATTTTGAGGACTAAAGTGCACCTGACTCAACATGATATTTTCAATCACCTCTTATGCATGTGAAAGCTGGACAGTGAATAGAGAAGACTGAAGAAGAATTGATGTCTTTTAATTATGTATGATGTTGGTAAAGAATCTTGAATGTACCATGTACTGCCAAAAGAACAAATTTATCTTGGAAGAAGTACAGACAGAATGCTCCTTAGATGTAAGGATAATGAGATTTCAACTCATGTATTTTTGAACATGTTATCAAGAGGGGGACCAGTCCCTGAAGAAGGACATCGTACTTGGTAAAGTAGAGGGTCAGTGAAAAAGAGGAAGATCCTCAATGAGATGGATTGACACAGTGGCTGCAACAATGGGCTTAAGCATAACAACCATTATGAGGATGGTGCAGGTCTGGGAAATGTTTTGTTCTGTTGTACATAGGGTCGCTATGAGTTGGAACCAACTCGAAGGCACGGAACAACAACAATGACAACAGCAATGAGCAGTGCACTTAATATTTGTGTACTTTGTACTACCACGATAGTTGCAAAATATATATTGACAGCACTTAAACCCCAATGAGATATTTGAGAAGAGCCTCTGATAATAAGACACTACATAAAACAAAAACAATAAAAGAAGCCTGGAGAAAACATTTAATATGACGGAAACAAATAAACGTACACCAAAATAAAGTAAGAAATAAGGAATTTCCAACAGAACTGTGTAATTTATAACCTTAAAGGGAAAATAAATTTTAGAAATTAGTAATCAAAATATAAAAATAAATCTGTAGAAAAGTAAGGAAGTGAATTTAAGGAAATCTTCCAAAAATTTATTGGTAGAGAAAATATTTGATTTTTTTTCTTCAGTTATGGAATTAATCCAAAAGGGCAAACTTCTCACTTATAGGTGTCTGGAGATTTAAACACAGAACTAGAGAGTAGTAAATATTCAGAAAAATAACGTAAATAGTATAAGGAAATTTCCAGGTTAAAATTTTTTTTTCTTTTTTTTGATTATTTTATTCCCAATGCCTAAGATAAAGCCTAGTGTATAGATCATGCTTAAAAAATACTTGCTGAATAAATTAAGTTTTTTTTTTCCAGGACTGAATCAGTGCATTCCAATTAAAACTTCCCACTGAATTTCTAGTTTAGGGAATGGTAAAAAGACACACACTAAACCACATCATTGCAAAATTTAGGATAAAGAGAAGGCCCTAGAAGACTTCAAAGACAAAAATCAGATTATAGCCAATGAATGAAGGACTTTTGACTTGGTCTATTACTGTGGTAAATATTTAAGTAGACTATTACTTGGGAAGCATTATAAGATGGAAGGAATACATAGAGTCATTGTACTGAAAATAATTGGTCAATGTTCCACCATTTCAGGAGGTTATATATGATCAAGAACCAATGGTACTGAAGGAAGAAGTCCAAGCTGCACTGAAAGCATTTGTGAAAAACAAGGTCCCAGGAATTGATAGAATATCAACTGAGATGTTTCAACAAATGGATGCAACACAGGAAGTGTTCACTCACCTATGCCAAGAAATTTGGAAGACAGTTACCTGGCCAACCGACTGGAAGAGATTCATATTTTGCACATTCCAAAGAAAGATGGTCCAATGGAATGCAGAAATTATAGAATCATATCATTAATACCACATACAAGTAAAATTTTCCTAAAGATAATTAAAAAATGATTGTAAAATTTTCCTAAAGATAATTAAAAAATGATTGCAGTAATACATTCTAATGGAATTGCCAGAAATTCAACCCAGATTCATAAGAGGACAGGGACTAGGGATGTCATTGCTGATGTCAGATGGATCTTGGCTAAAAGCAGAGACTACCAGAAAGATGTCTGCTGGTGTTTTATTGACTATACAAAGGATTTTGACTTTGTGGATCATAACAAATTATGGATAACATCAGGAAGAATAGGAATTCCAGACCACTTAATTATACTCATAAGGAACCTGTACGTAGATCAAGAGGCAGTCGTTTGGACAGAACAAGGGGATAAATACTGAGTGGTTTAAAGTCAGGAAAGGTGTGCGTCAAGATTGTATCCTTTCACGATACCTATCTAATCTGTATGCCAAGCAAATAATCCGAGAAGGTGAACTGTATGAAGAAGAACAAGGCATCAAGATGGAGGAAGACTCATTAACAACCTGCCTTATGCAGATGACACAATCTTGCCTGCTGAAAGTGAAAAGGACTTGAAGCATTTACTAATGAAGATCAAAAACTACAGCCTTCAGTATGGATTACACCTCAACATCAAGAAAACAAATATCCTTTTACAGCTGAACCAATAAGGAACGTCATGGTAAATGGAGGCAGTATTGAAGTTGTCAGTTATTTCATTTTGTTTGAATTCACAATCAAAACCCATGAAAACAGCAGTCAATAAATTAAACAACATATTGCATTGAGGAAACTTGCAAAAGACCTCTTTAAAGTGTTGAAAAGCCAAGATGTCACTTTGAGGACTAAGGTGCACCTGACCCAAGCCATGGTATTTTCAACCTCATATGCATGTGAAAACTGGACAATGAACAAGGAAGACTGAAGAATAATTGATACAACAGTTCTGTGTGGGATCCCTGTGAGAACTGACTCAATGACACCTAACAACACTACTCCCACTGCCACAACCTAGTGCTCCCAGTGGCTATAAGCCATGTATAAATAGTGAACCATGTCCACTGGGTTTCCATGGCCAATTCCTGCAGTATTTTCTGAGAAATCATTTTACACTGTCCAGATTTTAAAAGTTAACCAGATTTAGAAGAGTACCTTCAGTGAAAGAAATTGCTATTGCAGGAAGTAAAAAAATTGACAAAATATCTGATCAGGGAAACATTTGTCAAATCCATGTGAATGTGATGTCACTTTGGTACCGTCTTCCTTGCTTGCTGTTCTTTGAACATGCAATGCATCAGCCCCTTTGCAAGCTTTCTTCTTTACCTACGGTCATAAACTTCCTCATCTCCTTCAAGCATTTGTTTTTAGTCAGTATGTCTTCATTTGGCCACTATATTCAAGGGTTAGTCAATGAAGTGGTTTGAAGGATTGACTCTAAATATTTCTATTTCAATATTTGTTGCTAAAATCAAGGAAAGTGGAATGAGGATAGAATGAGTTTGAAAGATATTAGGCTCTTCAGGATGGTCCTGATCATGTCATCAGAAAAAATCCTCAGGAGCATTCAAAGAAACTGGTTTCAATACATAACAATAAAGAGAAAAGCAAAGTAGACTAACCAGCCAATTGCGTGAGATTATTTTTCAGGCCACGAAGGATTCATCATTCTGTCAAGCCTACTGCCTTTCCATTCTTAAGGCATTCACACCCTATAATGATAGAAATGTTTGTAGACAAATTCAAGAAACAGCCCTGGTTAATGAATGATACGGTAATTTGTCCATAAAATATAAATGCAATAAATGCCAAGAGATGAGCTATTAAAAAGCTTGTGAACAACTAGAGGTGATAACAAGGTTGTATTCAATGTAAATTATTTCCCTTAATAAAATGAAGTACGTTGTTCAGATAGGTCTCTCAGAGGGATAACCAGCAATCACCAACTCCTAATCCAAGTCTATTTATCAGTGGGGATCACCTCTGCACCTTAGAGAAGACACTGGTTTCCAGCTGCCTGTTTGGCATTGGCAATGGGGATCTTATTTTGAGAAAAAAAATCCTAAATTGTAGCAAACACAACATAATCTTCTTTTCAAAGAAATATAAGAAATAAGTAGCTAACATAAATTGCAGTATTATTAAGCCTGATTTTAGTCTAGGAATGCTAACAAATGAAAACTTTATATCTTGCATTTTGATAAAGTGTCATATACCGTCCCCTCACTCCAAAGCACAGATACACACACACAGAGCAGAGAAAGAGAAACACCTTAAGTTCTTGAATATTTCCAATTGCTTTTGAGGCTATTCTGACTCGTGGTGACCCCTGTGTGTCACAGCAGAACTGAGCTTCATAGGGTTTTCAGTGACTGAGTTTTTAGAAGTGGATCACTGGCTTGGCCTTTCTTTTAAGGCACCTCTCAGGTGAACCCTAACCTTCACCTGTTCAGTTAGCATCCGAGTACAGTAACCATATGCACCACCCAGGGACTCCCTTCAGTATAGAAACTATCTTATGAAGGTCTTTGCAGAGTTTATTTTAAGTTCCTAATAGACATAGGAGCCCTGGTAGTACAGTAGTAAGAGCTCAGGCTACTAGTCAAAAGGTCAGCAGTTGGATTCTACCAGCCGCTCTTTGGACACCATATGGGGCATTTCTAATCTGTCCTATAGGATTGTTGTGAGTCAGAATGGCCTCGAAGGCAAGAAATAGTTTTTTTGTTTGTTTGTTTAATATACACAATGTTAATTACATTATTTTCCTTCTGAAAAATGGAAATTCATTTACAGAAGGACTGGCGATAACTTTGATGCAGCTAGATGTCTCAACTTCTGGCACAAAAGAAAAAATCTAGAAGAGAAATAATGACTCTCGCCACGCCAGCCAACAAATGTTGCTTTGCAGAACTGCTCCTAAACTCTGATATTATCTGTGACAATTGCGTTTTTGAATGATGACATTATCCCCTTGGCTTTTATGTTCTAAAATCTCATACCGCCTGTGCAGTTAATACATCTGTGCCCTTTGTTTTAGTCAACAATGACGAATTCATTGGAGTTCCCCACGAGGCCCAGCAACTCCTTCAGCTTCTGTTCAGAAATGGGGAGATGGATCTGCTTTGTGCTCTGAGCAGCTCTAGATGATTCTGTCCTTAACTGGATAACCCTTTAGTGGTGGATAAGGGCTATTTTGATGCAAAACACACCCCTGGAACTGCTGCCCTCATCTGTAACTATCACAGGGAATTCTCTAAAAAAACACTTCCCTTGTGAAAAAACACAAAACTTTTGTGAAGTATTTCATCTATATAATACATTCTAGATTTTTTTTTAGATTTGATTATGTTCCAGTTATTGTATCTATCTTGCTCCAGAATTAAGAATCCTTAGAATGAATCATAACAAAATGATGCACTGAGGACAAAAAAGGGAAAATTGAAGTGAGTGGCTGTGGATGGTAAAATTTGAAAATAGAATATTTTGTGAGATTATCCTGAAAGAAATAAAGGAAACTGAGAAAACCGCACTCAGGCTGGGTATACAACCTCTTACACTGAAGAGGAGAGGACTTTGACCTGTTTAAGAGAGGCTGAGTACCTACATCCATGAATTAATTAATTCATTCATTTTAATGCTTATTGTAACCCCATTATAGTAAGACACTTACTAATCACTGAGAATAATTAGATAAATCACAGTTATATTCCCCAACCCATTGAATTTACTCTGGTTGAGAAAAACAAACATGAAATAAATAATTCCACAAATAATAATATAAGTACAATTCTGACAGATTGATTCAGGCCAAATAATTTCCAGCATATGGTATGCTCTGAGATACGGTATCTTGGGTAGAGCTGACATTATAGTGTCTGGTGGGGTGACTAATTGAAATGGCTGCTATGTGTCTGCAAGAGCTCTCCCTCTGGTGAAACTGTGCACGCAGAAATAGTTACTATGCATTTCTATCTTGAATGTTCACATTACCTCATATTTTTTCTCTACTTCAGAATGGAAAAATTGAGTTATCAAAAAAAAAAAAATGTATAACAAAAAAATATGCTCAAGAATGAGTACCAAGTTTTATACTTAATTCATGGTCTCCTCTCTTGTTAATACAGTCATTTTGTAACAATTTTGAAATATAATCTTGAATAATTCTCCATAGACTTATAAAACCCTTGCCATTGGGTCAATTCTGACTCATAGCAACCCTCTAGGATTAAGTAGAACTGACCCATAGGGTTTCCAAGAAGCAGCTGGTGGATTCAAAGTGCTAACATTTTGGTCTGTAGCTGAGCTCTTAAACTGGATGACCCAATATTTAAGTGTTTTAAATTCAATTCCATTTATTCTGAGAATCAAAGATTTATCACAAAATGAAATTATTTTTTACATGGAAAAAAGAACAGTATAAGCTAAATTAATAAAGCATAAAATAGTAACAATTCTGGTTTAAAGATGGTATAGCATTATGGCAGAGTTTTAAAAAAGGGAGGCTTTTCTAGCTTATGTTGGAATCCTGTCTTCAAATCAAACTGTGTTACGGGTAAAGATAAGCCCATCTATGGAGGCTGTTATTTGAAAATCTTCATTTTGAAGTGGGTTGAATGTATGGTATATTTAAGGAGAATAATATTTTTAACAATGCTCAAACTTGCCTAAAGGAACCTGTAACTGCTGTAGCAATAGATCTGAACTGTGATTGGAATGTTCTTTATCTCGTTGCCAAGTGGCTGTTGACATGCATTGCATTGACAAATGACTATTTGCCACTATAATGCTGTTTAGCTAGTGGTTTCCTCTTAGGAAATAATGTTTAAAATATGATTATAGTGTTCTGTTAGAATAAAGTAGTAGCTTGTAATAACTCTTAAAAGCAGTAATGTATACAAAAAAGAGAAACGATTGACTAAATATTTGAAATACTTTCTTTAGCCTCGGTTTCCTCATGTGTAAAATGGAGACAAAGTCTTTCATGCTGGGAGTCTCATGTCTCTCCCTACAGTAGACTCTTGTATAACTTCAGACATGATAATGACCAGCATTGATGGCTTACAATGTGCCAGGCAGTTCTTGTTTTCCACATATTGACTAACTAAACACTTATAAAAATTCTGGAAAGATCATAATATTATTGTCCACATTCTGTAGATGAGAAAACAGAGAGGTAAATGATTTGGATGAGGTTGCACAACTAATACAAAGTCAAAGCAAATTTATAAGCCTGTACCTTCTGGTTTCAGCTACCCTTCTATCCTGCCTGTGTTCTCACATGCAAGCCTTTGCCCATGGTTGTAGCCCTGCCTAGATTATTTCTGCTGAGATTTTCCTTAAGTAATACCTAGTCACATTTCAAGTTTTAATCTAGAGATAATTTCTTCCAAGAATTCTTTCATGATTGGCCCATCCCTAACCTCTTCTATGTGCTGCTGCAGAGCTCAGTGTTAACAGCATTCAAAATACTAAATTTTGATTACCTTCTTACTTTTGTCTTCTCTGCTATAACCTAGAGTCCTTACAGATATACGTGGTAAGTGCTCAGTAAATCTTAGCTGAATCTATACATGAATATACCACAATCATATGACATTAACTGGTAAAATGTCTTTGGAAGCTATAACGACCATGCGAACATTGTATGTTCTTCTTCATCATAATACGTGTATCTTTTTTTTTTTTTTTTTTGGCTATAGGGCATCTCATGTAAGTAAAATAGAGGGAAAAAAAGGAAGAAAAATGTTACCAAAGGGAAAATTGTTTATTTATGTTTACTGCAGTCTTCTTAAATTGGGAAAATTAATAGTAATGGTTTTTATAAATCAAAAAGAAAGAATATCTATTTTGCATTGTCAAAGTAAAGCATAATACTTATAGCTTTGTATCAAGAATACCTGAGAATTATTTCATCCCTTGGCTTTCTAAGAAAGTGAAGGAATCATGAGAAATTGCTGCAATTTTGTTTTGATCTATTTTGGAATCAAGAATGTTATGTGGCATTCAATTTGAATTTACTTAATATAAGAATATAGGGCATAAAAAAAAACTGAAAACAAAGGGATTGACCTCAAATGCAGACACTTTCATGACAAAGAATATTTTGTCTTATATGGCTTATGTTGCTGATAAAGAAAGGTGACGGTACAGCCCAGATCATTTATATACTTGGAAATCTAAAAACAGCGATACATTGTTGATTTGACACCTGCAACTATGCATTCAAGAGAGAAATGCCTGTGTACTTGAAAGTTCACAGCCATATCCAAGGAGACCTGATAAGGCCTTTATTCCAAAGACAAATGGATTAATCAGAAGTGTCTACACCTAAATTACCACTATGAATCTAGATACCCTGATGAGAATCTTAGTAGAAGAAAAAGTAATTTCTTTCTGAAACCCAACGGACTTAATACAGAGCCACTTTCTTTAACAGAGTATTCTAGAATAAGTAATTGTATAGCTTCCTCACCTTTTTTAATCATGTGGGTAGCTATATTCTCTTCACTGCATATTTTGGGGGTTGAAGTGATAATTTATATAAAGTTGCATATCAGGCATGCATATTAGACATCTACTGTATATTTATTGATGGAAGAGGAGCCCTGGTGGCTTAGTGGTCAAGCGCTAGGCTGCTAACCTAAACATCGATGCTTCAAACATACCAGCCACTTTAAGGCAGAAAGATGTGGCAGTCTGTTTCCATGAAGATTTACAGGCTTGGAAACCATATCGGGGCAATTTACTCTGTCCTAAAAAAAAAAAAAAAAAATTTTTTTTTTTTTTTTATAGGGTTGCTATACTTTGGGATTGACTTGATGGCAATGAGTTTTTGTTTTTTGGTTTATCATTATTGATATCATGATGATGATGGTGGCCCCAATTCTTAGAAGGACAAAGAGTTGATTATATCATTTTCTAAGCAAATAAGCTTCATGTATTTATTTTCTTTAGGACCAAATATACTATATTTAATTCATAGAAACAATAAGCCTATTTTAGAACAAATATTCTAAAACCAAGTATTCATGCCCTAAAGAAAATCTATGTATATTTGTCTTTCTCATTTCATGTGTCTATCTTTTCTTGATGACAAGATTGCCATGAAGTATTCCTGTAAAAATTCCCACTCCTGCAGTTTTAAGTGACATATTCGTAAGTAGAATCTGGAAGTATTGGTCATTACAAACGTCAAATTCTTTAAGAAATAGACTTTTTCTGTTTTTAAAAGTCATCAGTCTTTCTACATTCAGGATCAATAATAAAAAAAAATAGTGGCTTTATCATTTACTGTAATGAAACTTGTATTAGGTTCTCTTGCAATATCATCTCAGTTGAACTTCACTACTCTCATAACCATTATCATGATTAGTAGGCTAGATTAACAGTATTCAAACTCATATCTATAAACTTAAAAAAAAAAAAAAAAAAACTCTCACTCTTTCCACTACATCTAGCTCCTTTCTTAGCTATCATTTATTTTTTCACTGATTAGTCATTGCAGATATTATAGAACAGGATTAAATTTACAGCATATCTTAATCAATTCTATTTATTTAGATACACTAATGCAATCATCATGATAAGTTGCCTAAAGCAAGGTTATAATTAGTCTCAGTAGGTAATTAAATCTGCATTTGTTTTAGCCCTAATTCTCATAATCTTTTTATGATCAAATAATCCAATAAAAATCAAATATTATTTACTGTGTGAAATAAAACACCGTTTCCTAACAAATTTCATTAATACAGATTAGATAAAAATAAATGTACAGGGTTAAGAAAGACTGAGGAGGATTGCATAAATGCTTACTTTCAATTTTAATAGATGATTTAAAATTTTAATAAAATAGGCACTTATCCTAAACATTTTTGGTGCCCATGTTGAAAGCTACTGCTAGAAGTGGATTGGATAATAAGTCTAGAGCTGGAAATGTTGAGGTTTAATTAAAGGTTGGTATATGCATGGGTAGCATTCAGAAAGCTGAGGAATGTAAAATAAAACTTTTATTATCCATTTACTGTTACAAGAATTAACACAGATATAGAGAGCAGATAATTTTTCCCATTTTTACAGATTAGGAAATAGGTTCAGAGAAGATTTAATGCTCAACCAAAGTCTCAAAGAATGAAGAAAAGCCTTAAAATATTCTAATGCCTGTCAAGGAAAGAAGTCAAAGTAAATTATCTATAACAACGTTAGATGTCAAAACTCATCAAGCATTGTCCTAGCTGCTGGGAATATAGAAGTGAATAAGACAAAAGTTTTTAATTTCACAGAACTTACATCTTTTTGAGGAAGCTGGAGGATAAATAGGAAAACACATAAATAAATATTACAACTTTGGAAAATATTAGATATTATGAAATAAATAAAGCAGCAAAACAGGATGGAAGATGATGGGAAAAATGGTGGTGTTTTAGATAGGTCATAAATTTCACAGGTGAAATTTGAGCATGGCCTGACTGACGAGAAACAGCAGATCACGAAAAGCTATGGGGTAGGTGTTTTAGGTCTTGGCCCTGTGTTGTAAATGAGCGTGGGATGTTCTAGCAAGATGGCCAAGATGTCTACACAGAATGAGCAAAAGGAAGAGTGATAAGATTTGAAGTCAGAGAAAGAGGCAGCAGTTTGATCACACCTAGCTTCATAGGGACTTCGGATGATGTGAGCAGGATGCCATGATATGATCTCCGATGTTAAAGCTTTGCTCTTGCTACAGTGTGAAGAATAGAATTAGGTGGCGATTGATAGGAATTGGAACAAAGGTGGTAAAGCTAGAATGATAAGAATTGAGCAGATTTAGAGTAGGTTTTCAAGGCTAAAGCACCAAGTCCTGCAGATGAATGGATACAGAGAGAAAGAAGACAAAAGGAATAAAATTTTCTAGATCAAGTTGCTCAGTGAAAGATGTTACCATGAACTAGGATATGAAAAATAGAACTTCTTTTTTTTTTTGGATTTTGATTCTTTGTTTTTGTGGGGCTAATGATTTTTTTTATTTTGGAAATTTTATCTTACATAGTTCATAGGTTTTAAGTACTTTAGTTCCTTAATATTTAATCAACATTAGTTCATTAGCATGCAGAGATTAAAAACCAGGACTTTTGTTTTGCTACCAAAATTCCTCATAGGTTTAAATTCATTCAAGAGTATAAGAATTCATTCAGGAATATAAATGGTAGGAAGCCATAGATACAGGGAAATAATTAAAAAAAAAAAAATTCAGTGAATCTGCTGGTTTCCAGACATAATTCTTCTTATTTCACATCAGAGATTAAGAAAAACCCAAAGAAACACAAAATACCTAAAAGTAAAGACCCTCTACAAGATGGATTGATAAAGTGGCTGCAACAACGGGCTCAAGCATAACAACAGTCACGAGGATGACACCTGACCAGGCAGAGTTTCTTTCTGTTATACATAGGGTCGCTATGAGTTGAAACTGATGTGATACCACCTGACAATGAAAGCACATATGTGTGTGTATATATATATATACACACACACATATATACATAAATATAAAATATTGTATCACATTATATTATATAGATTATATGTATATAATCTATACATATAACCAATATGGATCATCTACAAATTCTACAGAAATTTTAGAGAAATTCACATGATAAAAATAATTTTAACTCTTACTGTCTTCTTAGAAGTTGTCTAGAATTCATTTTTTTCTCCCATATGTTCAATAGCTCAATAAGGTTTTTGAACATTTGCTATGCTCCTGGTATTCTACTAGGTTGAGTCCCTGGGTGGTGTAAATGTTTAAGCACTCAGCTGTTAACTGAAGGGTTAGAAGTTTGAGTCCACCAAGTAACACCTCAGAAGAAAGCCCCGGCAATCTGCTTCCAAAAAATCAGCCATTGAAAACCCTGTGGAGCACAGTTCTAAACTGACATACATGGGGTTGCCATGAGTTGGAATCTACTTGACGGCAACTGGTTTTTATTTTCTTTTTATTCTTCCAGGTATGAGGCAGAGAAGATGACAGGTAAGTAAATGACAGAAGAAAAAAAAAATCACTGAATTTGAAGAGAGTTCAAAGTGAAGTTGTCCAATCAAAACACAATGTTAAAAAAGAAAAGTGTGTAAAACCTATAAGAGAACGTCTAAAATCAGTGTAAAATGTCAAATAGTCTAACAAATATGTAGCCAAAGTGCTGGATGATAAGAGAAATATAGAGCAGAAAAATATTTGGAAAGATAATGGCTCAAAGTAGACTTAAACACAAAAGCTCTCCATTCACATGTGGCTTTTAGAAGCAAAGGAGACTTTCTAACTGGCGTTCTGGTAAAATGACAATCCTTGGTTCTCTGCAATGAGGCAAGTGAGAAGTTCAGGGACATTTCAAATAGAAAGAATTATTCAATGTCAGTGGCCAAGGCTGGGTCTGGTCACTTCCTGCAACAAGTGAGGATCCATGGGGTGCCTTTTGGTGTTCAAACCGTGATAATCATCCTTATCAGGGGAAGAGGTGCCATGACAGGCGGTTCTTCCCCAGTAGCTGATGGAAGGGTGTAGGGTGGTGGGATGGTAGCAAAGCAGATCTAAAAAAACAAAAGTCCTGGGATCTGCCCTGGTTTTGATACCAATTAGTTACACAACTCTGGGCAAGCATTGCACATATGTTGACCTCAGTTTTCTAACCCGTGTAACAGAAGTGACAGAATAAATGATCATCCTATATTCTTCCTTCAAGCTATGTTTTTCTGTGATGTCAAACACACACAATTATTTTGCCGTGATTTTCCCCAGCCCTAAGGTTGAAACCTTGTATGAACTAGTGCTGCCTAGTTTTGCATAATTGATTTCATCACTCCTAAAATGAGTGAGATTTCCGTGGCACAGATTATAATCTCCATTTTAGATGGGAGAAAAGTGAGGTCCCAACTGATTATAAAATTTCTACAAATTACAAAAGATGTGGCACAGATTACACTTCCAATTTCTAACCTCCTGACCTAGTTCAGGTAGGTTGCAATTTCTGTTAACTGTTCAAGATGTTGAATTTTTTCTCAGTGATTCTCTCTCATCTACTACTTTAAAAAAATATTTTGTTTTTGTTATTTCTGCTTCTATCTTTTTATTTTCTTGAACTTCTCTGCTCAAATCTACAGGGGTTTTGGTTTTCTTTATTCTATTTTATTCCTCCTTCAAGCAATGTCGTTGGTCTACATGACATGAGTACTGTCAAAAATGTAATTATAAATGTTTCAAACAACACATTGAAAACTTTGGACTTCAATAACAGACCCTACATCTATCTTCCCCCAATATTAATATGACTTAATTTTCATCAATGTGAAGTCTGTAATTTGAAAGATATCACTCTTATTAGAGGTGACAAAATCTTTTAAAAATCTCATTGCAACAGGGTGATAGTGCTAATTAGGAGTATCTATTTTCAGGCCAAATGGTGACTGTCTTGGTGCCACTATAACAGAAACACCACAAGTGGGTGTTTTTACAGAGGTTTATTCTCTCACAGTTTAGGAGAGTAGGAGTTTGGATGCAGGATTCTGGGTCTAGAGAAAGACTTGCTCTTCTGGGAGAAAATCCTTGCCTGTTTCAGCTTTTCTTCCTGAGTTCCTTGGTGGTTTCCATGTGTAGTCAATCTGTCTCAATTTGTGCTTGCTAGCTTCTATGCTTAATCTGCTCTTTTTATATCTCAAAAGTGATTGGTTTAAAATACACCCAACACTGATATGACATTATAAACATAACAAAGAAAACCCTGTTCCCAAATGGGATTCCATCAACAAGTATAGACTTTAGGGTTTACGACACATATTTTGGGGGACCACAATTCAACCCATAACAGTGACCCAATCTGGAAGACAGCAATTTATTCACAGTGCTAAGAGGCAGCAATCCCTAGAGTATCTCATCAGACCTACATCAGAACTTAAAGTCTTCAGAGAATTATGAGCACATCATCAATAGGCCCAAATTAATAACATAGTAGATATAATCCTTAGTTACCATCACAAGTGGGTGGCTTTAGCAAACAGAAATTTATTTCCTCACAATTTCGGAGGCTGGAAGCCCAAATCAGGGTGCAAGCTTAAGGGAAGTCTTTCTGTTTTTGTCGGTTCTGGGGGAAAATCATCCCCTGGCTCTTTGTGATCTTCGTATGGCATGGTGTCTATCTCTCCCCAACTCTGCTTCTCTAGCTTGCTTGTTTAATCTCTTTTATATCTCAAAGGGGTTGACTTTAGACACACCTTACACTAACTGTCTTATTAAAATAACAAAGAAAACCCATTCACAAATGGAATTATAGTCACAAGTATAAAACTCAAAACACCAAACCCTTTGCCGTTGAATTGATTCTGATTCATAGCAAACCTGCAGGAGAGAGTAGAACTGCCCCAGTGTCCAAGGGAAGGCTGGTGGGTTGGAACTGCCAACCTTTTTGTTAGCAGCTATAGCCGTTAACCACTGTGCCACCAGAGCTCACCACAAGCATAAAAAACAAAACAAAACCCGTTACCATCAAGTCAATTCTGACTCATAATGACCCCATAGAGGGTTTAGGATTTACAACACATATCTTTCGGGGATACAACTCAATCCATAACGATCATATTTTACAAATAATGAAAGGTTCAATAATTGAAATAAAAATGGAGAGTTTGCCACTTTGAAAAACAAGCCTATGGGTATATTCCTTCATTTGAGTGTAATCCATTTGAACAACTCTAATTTTGGCTTAAGATGATTAATTCTTGTGTGTACGTGCTTGGTTATGTATGAGATGATTAGGTTCAGCTTTAAGCATGGAAAGCAATAAATGTATCTCAAGGCTCAAATCAAAATTGGTTTTCCACAGGATGGCTTTTGAGCTTAGAGGTTCTGATATGAAAAAGCTTTGTTTCTCTTTTGGCATATATTTTAATAACTTTCTCAGCTTAAGTGCTTTTATGTTCTGTAATTTTTTAAATACATCTCAGTTAAGTAATATTGGAGCAACTGTGAAACGATATGATCCTGCTTTGAAATGGTACACCTCGGAGTTTTGCTTTCAGTCTACCTCCTGAGAACATTTCCCACATCGAAATCAACAGAGCTCAAGGTCCACTAATTCTTCTGATGTCTCTAGCTCACCTGGTGTCACCATTTCCTATGCTCCCAGTCTATCCTTTCTATTAAAGATGAGTGTGATCTTCAATAACCCTAAAACCTCGTAAGGCTGGGGAGTCAGGGATTCATATACTCTAAATCTTATGAATATTTATTGGGCATATTCTATACGCCAGGCACTCACAGAAACAGGTAAATATCTGAGCCCTCATGAGTTTTCTAGAGCAGTACTTTTCAAATTTTAATGTGCACACAAATCAGCTGGAGATCTTGTTAAAATGCAGATATAGATTCTGTAGATCTGTGGTAGAGACTTTTGATTCTGCTTCTCTTACTAGATCTCAGGACATGACAATGGAAAATTCTAGAGAAGTGAGACAATAATATTTTTATATATAATTTTTATTTTGCTTTAAGTGAAAGTTTACAAATCAAGTCAGTCTCTCACACAAAAACCCACATATGCCTTGCTACACACTCCCAATTACTCTCCCCCTAATGAGACTAATGAGACAGCCCGCTCTCTCCCTCCACTCTCTTTTCTTGCCCGTTTTGCCAGCTTCTAACCCCCTCCACCCTCTCATCTCCCCTCCAGGCAGGGGATAACAACATAGTCTCAAGTGTCCACCCGATCCAAGAAGCTCACTCCTCACCAGCATCCCTCTTCAACACATTGTCCAGTCCAATCCATGTCTGAAGAGTTGGCTTCGGGAATGGTTCTTGTCCTGGGCCAACAGAAGGTCTGGGGGCCATGACCACCGGGGTCCTTCTAGTCTCAGTCAGACCATTAAGTGTGGTCTTCTGAGAATTTGGGGTCTGCATCCCACTCCTCTCCTGCTCCCTCAGGGGTTCCCTGTTATGTTCCCTGTCAGGGCAGTCATAGGTTGTAGCTGGGCACCATCTAGTTCTACTGATCTCAGGATGATGTAGCCTCTGGTTCATGTGTCCTTTTCTGTCTCTTGGGCTCGTAATTGCCTTGTGTCCTTGGTATTCTTCATTCTCCTTTGATCCAGGAGGGTTGAGGCCAATTGATGCATCTTAGATGGCTGCTTGCTAGCATTTAAGACCCCAGACACCACTCTTCAAAGTGGGATGCAGAATTTTTTCTTAATAGATTTTATTATGCCAATTGACTTAGATGGCCCCTGAAACCATGGTCCCCAGACCCCTGCCCCTGCTATGCTGGCCTTCAAAGCATTCAGTTTATTCAGGAAACTTCTTTGCTTTTGGTTTAGTCCAGTCGTGCTGACCTCCCCTGTATTGTGTACTGCCTTTCCCTTCACTTAAAGTAGTTCTTATCTACTATCTAATTAGTGAATGTCCCTCTCCCACCCTCCCTCCCTCCCCCCTCATAACCGCAAAAGAATGTTTTCTTCTCAGTTTAAACTATTTCTCAAGTTCTTATAATAGTGGTCTTATACAATAGCTGTCCTTTTGCAACTGACTAATTTCACTCAGCATAATGCCTTCCAGGTTCCTCCATGTTATGTTTCACAGTTTCCTCACTGTTCTTTATCGATGCTTACTATTCCATTGTGTGAATATACCATAATTTATTTATCCATTCATCCATTGATGGGCACCTTGGTTGCTTCCATCTTTTTCTATTGTAAACAGTGGTACAATAAACATGGGTGTGCATATATCTGTTTGTATGAAGGCTCTTGTATCTCTAGGGTATATTCCTAGGAGTGGGATTTCTGGGTTGTATGGTAGTTCTATTTCTAACTGTTTAAGATAACGCCAGATGGATTTCCAAAGTGGTTGTACCATTTTACATTCCCACCAGCAGTGTATGAGAGTTCCAATCTCTCCGCAGCCTCTCCAACATTTATTATTTTGTGTTTTTTGGATTAATGCCAGCCTTGTTGGAGTGAGATGAAATCTCATTGTAGTTTTGATCTGCATTTCTATAATGGCTAATGATCGTGAGCATTTCCTCATATATCTGTTAGCTTCCTGAATGTCCTCTTTAGTGAAGTGAGACAATAATTTAAAAAAATAAATTAGGCATAAACTCTAGTGTGCCCAATAGGGAAGGAACACTGATGGTGCAATGGTTTAAGCACTGAGCTGGTAACCTAAAGGTTGGTGGTTCAAACCATCAGCTGCTTTGTGAGAGAAAGATGTAGCAGTCTGCTTCTGTAAAGACTTACTTATTCTGCTTCATAGGGTTGCTATGAGTCTGAACTGACTTAATGGCAAATGTTTGGTATTTTTGGTTTGGTCCATGGGGGATGTGTGTTATAAAAAAAAAAAAATGTTATAGAGTAAAATAAATCAGAAAATGAAGATAGAGAGTTTTGGAGAGAAAGGGCAGAATCTTTAATTAGGTTAGTCTGGAATGACTTACTTACAGGATATCTTAGTTATCTAGTGCAGCTATAACAGAAACACCACAAGTGGATGGCTTTAGCAAAGAGAAATTTATTCTCTCACCATTTAGGACCCTAAAAGTCCAAATTGAGGGTGCCAGCTCCAGGGGAAAGCTTTCTTTCTCTTTCAGTTCTGGGGGAACATCCTTGTCATCAATCTTCCCTTTGTCTAGGAACTTCTCAGCCCAGGGATCCCAGGTCTAAGGGACACTCTCCCCTCCTGGTTCTTCATTCTTGGTGGTAAAACTGGAGGTCCCTGTACTCTCCGCTTGCTTCTCTCTTTTCTACCTTAAAAGAGAATGACTCAAGATATGACCTAATCTTGTGGATTGAGTCTTTCCTCATTAACATAACTGCCCCTAATTCTGCCTCAATAACATTATAGAGATAAGATTTACAACACATAGGAAAATCACTACAGATGACAAAATGGTGGACAATCACACAATATTGGAAATCATGGCCTAGCCGAGTTGATGCACAATTTTGGGGGGCACAATGCTGTCCATAACACACAGTAAGGTGATATTTGAGTAAAGCCAAAAGGAAACATGAGAACAATGCAAGTAGGTATTTGTGGAAAGATAAATCTAGGTGTAGGAAATTACAAGGTACTTGGATTGGAACATGTCCGCTATATTTGAGGAATGTCAAGGAGACCTATGTCACTAAAATTGAGTTAACATGAGGAAAAACAGTAGAAGTGGGTTGGGAGTTGTTGAAGCCAGATTTTGTAAGCCTTGGAGATTTTAACTTTTATTTTTAATGAGATAAGAAAACACTGAATAGTTTTGGATGAAAGAAAAATAAAATTCTGATTTATAATTTAAGATGATCATTTGGGCTTTTCTGTCGAATAAACCAAAGAGGTCTATACAGGAGCAGCGAACTCAGTTAGACAACAATTACAGTAATACAGGTTAAGATGAAAATGTGTTGGGCAGGATGATAGCAATGGAAGTGAAGAGAAATGATCATACTCTGAATATATTTTGATGACACAGAAGACAGTCTTTTTTTCTTCTTTTAAATAATTGGATGAGAGAAAGAGAGAAGTGAAAGTAATTCCAAGTGTTAATTGAAAGGAGGAAGGAGTTGCTACTGAGATAAGGAGGCTAAATATGAAGAAATAGAGTACTGATTAAAACTGGAAATATTTACATTAAGATTCTCAAAAGGTCTGGAAAAGCTATCTATAAAATGCTTTGTATTCTTTATGAGCATTCTGTATAAGTAAAGCTTGTCAGATCATATCACCAAAGGAGAGTCAATGTTGCCAAAATAAATGATACTGGTGTCAAAATATATATGTCCTTAACCTGCAATATTTGAGTAAAATTTTTTTTTAAATAACTTTTATTAAGCTTAAAGTGAACGTTTACAAATCCAATCAGTCTGTCACATATAAGTTTACATACATCTCACTCCCTACTCCCACTTGCTCTCCCCCTCTTGAGTCAGCCCTTTCAGTCTCTCCTTTCTTGACAATTTTGCCGGCTTCTCTCTCTCTCTATCCTCCCATCCCCCCTCCAGACAAGAGTTGCCAACACAATCTCGAGTGTCCACCTGATATCATTAGCTCACTCTTTATCAGCGTCACTCTCCCACCCGCTGACCAGTCCCTTTCATGTCTGATAAGTTGTCTTCGGGGATGGTTCCTGTCCTGTGTCAACTGAAGGTCTGGGGAGCATGGCCACCGGGATTCCTCCAGTCTCAGTCAGACCATTAAGTTTGGTCTTTTTATGAGAATTTGGGGTCTGTATCCCACTGATCTCCTGCTCCCTCAGGGGTCCTCTGCTGTGCTCCCTGTCAGGGCAGTCATCGATTGTGGCCGGGTACCAACTAGTTCTTCTGGTCTCAGGATGATGTAGGTCTCTGGTTCATGTGGCCCTTTCTGTCTCTTGGGCTCTTAGTTGTCGTGTGGCCTGGGTGTTCTTCCTTTTCCTTTGCTCCAGGTGGGTTGAGACCAAATGCTGCATCTTAGATGGCCGCTTGTTAGCATTTAAGACCCCAGACGCCACATTTCAAAGTGGGATGCAGAATGATTTCATAATAGAATTATTTTGCCAATTGACTTAGAAGTCCCCGCAAACCATGTTCCCCAGACCCCCGCGCTTGCTCCGCTGACCTTTGAAGCATTCATTTTATCCTGGAAACTTCTTTGCTTTTGGTCCAGTCCAGTTGAGCTGACCTTCCGTGTATTGAGTGTTGTCTTTCCCTTCACCTAAAGCAGTTCTTATCTACTGATTAATCAATAAAAAACCCTCTCCCACCCTCCCTCCCTTCCCCCCTCGTAACCACAAAAGTGTGTGTTCTTCTCAGGTTTACTATTTCTCACGATCTTATAATAGTGGTCTTATACAATATTTGTCCTTTTGCCTCTGACTAATTTCGCTCAGCATAATGCCTTCCAGGTTCCTCCATGTTATGAAATGTTTCAGAGATTCGTCACTGTTCTTTATCGATGCGTAGTATTCCATTGTGTGAATATACCACAATTTACTTACCCATTCATCCATAGATGGACACCTTGGTTGCTTCCAACTTTTTGCTATTGTAAACAGAGCTGCAATAAACATGGGTGTGCATATATCTGTTTGTATGAAGGCTCTTGTATCTCTAGGGTATATTCCTAGGAGTGGGATTTCTGGGTTGTATGGTAGTTCTATTTCTAACTGTTTAAGATAACGCCAGATGGATTTCCAAAGTGATTGCACCATTTTACATTCCCACCAGCAGTGTATGAGAGTTCCAATCTCTCCGCAGCCTCTCCAACATTTATTATTTTGTGTTTTTTGGACTAATGCCAGCCTTGCTGGTGTGAGATGGAATCTCATCGTAGTTTTAATTTGCATTTCTCTAATGGCTAATGATTGAGAGCATTTTCTCATGTATCTGTTGGCTGCCTGAATATCTTCTTTAGTGAAATGTGTGTTCATATCCTTTGCCCACTTCTTGATTGGGTTGTTTGTCTTTTTGTGGTTGAGTTTTGACAGAATCATGTAGATTTTAGAGATCAGGCGCTGGTCGGAGATGTCATAGCTGAAAATTCTTTCTCAGTCTGTAGGTGGTCTTTTTACTCTTTTGGAGAAGTCTTTAGATGAGCACAGGTGTTTGATTTTTAGGCACTCCCAGTTATCGGGTTTCTCTTCATCATTTTTGGTAATGTTTTGTATTCTGTTTATACCTTGTATTAGGGCTCCTAGGGTTGTCCCAATTTTTTCTTCCATGATCTTTATCGTTTTAGTCTTTATGTTTAGGTCTTTGATCCACTTGGAGTTAGTTTTTGTGCATGGTGTGAGGTATGGGTCCTGTTCCATTCTTTTGCAAATGGATATCCAGTTATGCCAGCACCATTTGTTAAAAAGGCTATCTTTTCCCCAGTTAATTGACACTGGTCCTTTGTCAAATATCAGCTGCTCATACATGGATGGATCTATGTCTGGGTTCTCAATTCTGTTCCATTGGTCTATGTGTCTGTTGTTGTACCAATACCAGGCTGTTTTGACTACTGTGGCTGTATAGTAGGTTCTGAAGTCAGGTAAGGTGAGGCCTCCCACTTTCTTCTTTTTCAGTAATGTTTTGCTTATCCGGGGCTTCTTTCCCTTCCATATGAAATTGGTGATTTGTTTCTCTATCCCCTTAAAATATGACATTGGAACAAGTTAGGTTTTTACTTAGAAAAATAGGGGTATATAATGAGGTAACCACAAAAAGGTATAACAACTCTATAACTCAAGACAAAAACCAAGAAAAACGTAACGACTCAACTAACATAAAGTCAAACACTATGAAAATGAGGATCTCACAATTTACTAAGAAAAACGCCTCAGCACAAAAAAGTATGTGGAAAAATGAAATTGTCAACAACACACATAAAAAGGCATCAAAATGACAGCTCTAAAAACTTATTTATCTATAATTACCCTGAATGTAAATGGACTAAATGCACCAATAAAGAGACAGAGAGTCACAGACTGGATAAAGAAACACGATCCATCTCTATGCTGCCTACAAGAGACACACCTTAGACTTAGAGACTCAAACAAACTAAAACTGAAAGGATGGAAAAAAGTATATCAAGCAAACAATAAGCAAAAAAGAAGAGGAGTAGCAATATTAATTTCTGACAAAATAGACTTTAGACTTAAATCCACCACAAAGGATAAAGAAGGACACTATATAATGATAAAAGGGACAATTGATCAGGAAGACATAACCATATTAAATATTTACGCACCCAATGACAGGGCTGCAAGATACATAAATCAAATTTTAACAGAACTGAAAAGCGAGATAGATACCTCCACAATTATAGTAGGAGACTTCAACACACCACTTTCGGAGAAGGACAGGACATCCAGTAAGAAGCTCAACAGAGACACGGAAGATCTAATTACAACAATCAACCAACTTGACCTCATTGACTTATACAGAACTCTCCACCCAACTGCTGCAAAATATACTTTTTTTTCCAGCGCACATGGAACATTCTCTAGAATAGACCACATATTAGGTCATAAAACAAACCTTTGCAGAGTCCAAAACATCGAAATATTACAAAGCATCTTCTCAGATCACAAGGCAATAAAACTAGAGATCAATACCAGAAAAACGAGGGAAAAGAAATCAAATACTTGGAAAATGAACAATACCCTCCTGAAAAAAGACTGGGTTATAGAAGACATCAAGGAGGGAATAAGGAAATTCATAGAAAGCAACGAGAATGAAAATACTTCCTATCAAAACCTCTGGGACACAGCAAAAGCAGTGCTCAGAGGCCAATTTATATCAATAAACGCACACATACAAAAAGAAGAAAGAGCCAAAATCAGAGAACTGTCCCTACAACTTGAACAAATAGAAAGTGAGCAACAAAAGAATCCATCAGGCACCAGAAGAAAACAAATAATAAAAATTAGAGCTGAACTAAATGAATTAGAGAACAGAAAAACAATTGAAAGAATTAACAAAGCCAAAAGCTGGTTCTTTGAAAAAATTAAAAAAATTGATAAACCATTGGCTAGACTGACTAAAGAAATACAGGAAAGGAAACAAATAACCCGAATAAGAAATGAGAAGGACCACATCACAACAGAACCAAATGAAATTAAAAGAATCATTTCAGATTATTATGAAAAATTGTACTCTAACAAATTTGAAAACCTAGAAGAAATGGATGAATTCCTGGAAAAACACTACCTACCTAAACTAACACATTCAGAAGTAGAACAACTAAATAGACCCATAACAAAAAAAGAGATTGAAACGGTAATCAAAAAACTCCCAACAAAAAAAAGTCCTGGCCCGGACGGCTTCACTGCAGAGTTCTACCAAATTTTCAGAGAAGAGTTAACACCACTACTACTAAAGGTATTCCAAAGCATAGAAAATGACGGAATACTACCCAACTCATTCTATGAAGCCACTATCTCCCTGATACCAAAACCAGGTAAAGACATTACAAAAAAAGAAAATTATAGACCTATATCCCTCATGAACATTGATGCAAAAATCCTCAACAAAATTCTAGCCAATAGAATCCAACAACACATCAAAAAAATAATTCACCCTGATCAAGTGGGATTTATACCAGGTATGCAAGGCTGGTTTAATATCAGAAAAACCATTAATGTAATCCATCACATAAATAAAACAAAAGACAAAAACCACATGATCTTATCAATTGATGCAGAAAAGGCATTTGACAAAGTCCAACACCCATTCATGATAAAAACTCTTACCAAAATAGGAATTGAGGGAAAATTCCTCAACATAATAAAGGGCATCTATGCAAAGCCAACAGCCAATGTCACTCTAAATGGAGAGAACCTGAAAGCATTTCCCTTGAGAACGGGAACCAGACAAGGATGCCCTTTATCATCGCTCTTATTCAACATCGTGTTGGAAGTCTTAGCCAGGGCAATCAGGCTAGACAAAGAAATAAAAGGTATCCGGATTGGCAAGGAAGAAGTAAAGTTATCACTATTTGCAGATGACATGATTATATACACAGAAAACCCTAAGGAATCCTCCAGAAAACTACTGAAACTAATAGAAGAGTTTGGCAGAGTCTCAGGTTATAAAATAAACATACAAAAATCACTTGGATTCCTCTACATCAACAAAAAGAACACCGAAGAGGAAATAACCAAATCAATACCATTCACAATAGCCCCCAAGAAGATAAGATACTTAGGAATAAATCTTACCAAGGATGTAAAAGACCTATACAAAGAAAACTACAAAGCTCTACTACAAGAAATTCAAAAGGACATACTTAAGTGGAAAAACATACCTTGCTCATGGATAGGAAGACTTAACATAGTAAAAATGTCTATTCTACCAAAAGCCATCTATACATTTAACGCACTTCCGATCCAAATTCCAATGTCATATTTTAAGGGGATAGAGAAACAAATCACCAATTTCATATGGAACGGAAAGAAGCCCCGGATAAGCAAAGCACTACTGAAAAAGAAGAAGAAAGTGGGAGGCCTCACCTTACCTGACTTCAGAAACTATTATACAGCCACAGTAGTCAAAACAGCCTGGTATTGGTACAACAACAGACACATAGACCAATGGAACAGAATTGAGAACCCAGACATAGATCCATCCACGTATGAGCAGCTGATATTTGACAAAGGACCAGTGTCAATTAACTGGGGAAAAGATAGCCTTTTTAACAAATGGTGCTGGCATAACTGGATATCCCCTTGCAAAAAAATGAAACAGGACCCATATCTCACACCATGCACAAAAACTAACTCCAAGTGGATCAAAGACCTAAACATAAAGACTAAAACGATAAAGATCATGGAAGAAAAAATTGGGACAACCCTAGGAGCCCTAATACAAGGTATAAACAGAATACAAAACATTACCAAAAATGATGAAGAGAAACCCGATAACTGGGAGCTCCTAAAAATCAAACACCTATGCTCATCTAAAGACTTCACCAAAAGAGTAAAAAGACCACCTACAGATTGGGAAAGAATTTTCAGCTATGACATCTCCGACCAGCGCCTGATCTCTAAAATCTACATGATTCTGTCAAAACTCAACCACAAAAAGACAAACAACCCAATCAAGAAGTGGGCAAAGGATATGAACACACATTTCTCTAAAGAAGATATTCAGGCAGCCAACAGATACATGAGAAAATGCTCTCGATCATTAGCCATTAGAGAAATGCAAATTAAAACTACGATGAGATTCCATCTCACACCAGCAAGGCTGGCATTAATCCAAAAAACACAAAATAATAAATGTTGGAGAGGCTGCGGAGAGATTGGAACTCTCATACACTGCTGGTGGGAATGTAAAATGGTACAACCACTTTGGAAATCTATCTGGCGTTATCTTAAACAGTTAGAAATAGAACTACCATACAACCCAGAAATCCCACTCCTAGGAATATACCCTAGAGATACAAGAGCCTTCATACAAACAGATATATGCACACCCATGTTTATTGCAGCTCTGTTTACAATAGCAAAAAGTTGGAAGCAACCAAGGTGTCCATCAACGGATGAATGGGTAAATAAATTGTGGTATATTCACACAATGGAATACTACGCATCGATAAAGAACAGTGGCGAATCTCTGAAACATTTCATAACATGGAGGAACCTGGAAGGCATTATGCTGAGCGAAATTAGTCAGAGGCAAAAGGACAAATATTGTATAAGACCACTATTATAAGATCTTGAGAAATAGTAAACCTGAGAAGAACACATACTTTTGTGGTTACGAGCGGGGGAGGGAGGGAGGGTGGGAGAGGGTTTTTTATTGATTAATCAGTAGATAAGAACTGCTTTAGGTGAAGGGAAAGACAACACTCAATACATGGAAGGTCAGCTCAATTGGACTGGACCAAAAGCAAAGAAGTTTCTGGGATAAAATGAATGCTTCAAAGGTCAGCGGAGCAAGCGCGGGGGTCTGGGGAACATGGTTTGCGGGGACTTCTAAGTCAATTGGCAAAATAATTCTATTATGAAATCATTCTGCATCCCACTTTGAAATGTGGCGTCTGGGGTCTTAAATGCTAACAAGCAGCCATCTAAGATGCAGCAATTGGTCTCAACCCACCTGGAGCAAAGGAAAATGAAGAACACCAAGCCCACATGACAACTAAGAGCCCAAGAGACAGAAAGGGCCACATGAACCAGAGACCTACATCATCCTGAGACCAGAAGAACTAGTTGGTGCCCGGCCACAATCGATGACTGCCCTGACAGGGAGCTCAGCAGAGGACCCCTGAGGGAGCAGGAGATCAGTGGGATGCAGACCCCAAATTCTCATAACAAGACCAAACTTAATGGTCTGACTGAGACTGGAGGAATCCCGGCGGCCATGCTCCCCAGACCTTCAGTTGACACAGGACAGGAACCATCCCCGAAGACAACTTATCAGAAATGAAAGGGACTGGTCAGCGGGTGGGAGAGAGATGCTGATGAAGAGTGAGCTAATTATATCAGGTGGACACTTGAGATTGTGTTGGCAACTCTTGCCTGGAGGGGGGATGGGAGGATAGAGAGAGAGGGAAGCCGGCAAAATTGTCAAGAAAGGAGAGACTGAAAGGGCTGACTCAAGACGGGGAGAGTAAGTGGGAGTAGGGAGTGAGATGTATGTAAACTTATATGTGACAGACTGATTGGATTTGTAAACGTTCACTTGAAGCTTAATAAAAGTTATTATAAAAAAAAAAAAATATGACATTGGAATTTGGATCGGAAGTGCGTTAAATGTATAGATGGCTTTTGGTAGAATAGACATTTTTACTATGTTAAGTCTTCCTATCCATGAGCAGGGTATGTTTTTCCACTTAAGTAGGTCCTTTTTAGTTTCTTGTAGTAGAGCTTTGTAGTTTTCTTTGTATAGGTCTTTTACATCCTTGGTAAGATTTATTCCTCAGTATCTTATCTTCTTGGGGGCTACTGTGAATGGTATTGATTTGGTTATTTCCTCTTCGGTGTTCTTTTTGTTGATGTAGAGGAATCCAAGTGATTTTTGTATGTTTATTTTATAACCTGAGACTCTGCCAAACTCTTCTATTAGTTTCAGTAGTTTTCTGGAGGATTCCTTAGGGTTTTCTGTGTATATAATCATGTCATCTGCAAATAGTCATAATTTTACTTCTTCCTTGCCAATCTGGATACCCTTTATTTCTTTGTCTAGCCTAATTGCCCTGGCTAGGACTTCTAGCACAATGTTGAATAAGAGCGGTGATAAAGGGCATCCTTGTCTGGTTCCCGTTCTCAAGGGAAATGCTTTCAGGTTCTCTCCATTTAGAGTAATATTGGCTGTTGGCTTTGCATAGATGCCCTTTATTATGTTGAGGAATTTTCCTTCAATTCCTGTTTTGGTAAGAGTTTTTATCATGAATGGGTGTTGGACTTTGTCAAATGCCTTTTCTGCATCAATTGATAAGATCATGTGGTTTTTGTCTTTTGTTTTATTTATGTGATGGATTACATTAATGGTTTTTCTGATATTAAACCAGCCTTGCATACCTGGTATAAATCCCACTTGATCAGGGTGAATTATTTTTTTGATGTGTTGTTGAATTCTATTGGCTAGAATTTTGTTGAGGATTTTTGCATCAATGTTCATGAGGGATATAGGTCTATAATTTTCTTTTATTGTAATGTCTTTACCTGGTTTTGGTATCAGGGAGATGGTGGCTTCATAGAATGAGTTGGGTAGTATTCCGTCATTTTCTATGCTTTGGAATACCTTTAGTAGTAGTGGTGTTAACTCTTCTCTGAAAGTTTGGTAGAACTCTGCAGTGAAGCTGTCCGGGCCAGGGCTTTTTTTTGTTGGGAGTTTTTTGATTACCGTTTCAATCTCTTTGTTTGTTATGGGTCTATTTAGTTGTTCTACTTCTGAATGTGTTAGTTTAGGTAGGTAGTGTTTTCCAGGAATTCATCCATTTCTTCTAGGTTTTCAAATTTGTTAGAGTACAATTTTCATAATAATCTGAAATGATTCTTTTAATTTCATTTGGTTCTGTTGTGATGTGGTCCTTCTCATTTCTTATTCGGGTTATTTGTTTCCTTTCCTGTATTTCTTTAGTCAGTCTAGCCAATGGTTTATCAATTTTGTTAATTTTTTCAAAGAACCAGCTTTTGGCTTTGTCAATTCTTTCAATTGTTTTTCTTTTCTCTAATTCATTTAGTTCAGCTCTAATTTTTATTATTTGTTTTCTTCTGGTGCCTGATGGATTCTTTTGTTGCTCACTTTCTATTTGTTCAAGTTGTCGGGACAGTTCTCTAATTTTGGCTCTTTCTTCTTTTTGTATGTGTGCATTTATCGATATAAATTGGCCTCTGAGCACTGCTTTTGCTGTGTCCCAGAGGTTTTGATAGGAAGTATTTTCATTCTCGTTGCTTTCTATGAATTTCCTTATTCCCTCCTTGATGTCTTCTATAACCCAGTCTTTTTTCAGGAGAGTATTGTTCATTTTCCAAGTATTTGATTTCTTTTCCCTAGCTTTTCTGTTATTGATCTCTAGTTTTATTGCCTTGTGGTCTGAGAAGATGCTTTGTAATATTTCGATGTTTTGGACTCTGCAAAGGTTTGTTTTATGACCTAATATGTGGTCTATTCTAGAGAATGTTCCATGTGCGCTAGAAAAAAAAGTATATTTTGCAGCAGTTGGGTGGAGAGTTCTGTATAAGTCAATGAGGTCAAGTTGGTTGATTGTTGTAATTAGATCTTCCGTGTCTCTGTTGAGCTTCTTACTGGATGTCCTGTCCTTCTCCGAAAGTGGTGTGTTGAAGTCTCCTACTATAATTGTGGAGGTATCTATCTCGCTTTTCAAGTCTGTTAAAATTTGATTTATGTATCTTGCAGCCCTGTCATTGGGTGCGTAAATATTTAATATGGTTATGTCTTCCTGATCAATTGTCCCTTTTATCATTATATAGTGTCCTTCTTTATCCTTTGTGGTGGATTTAAGTCTAAAGTCTATTTTGTCAGAAATTAATATTGCTACTCCTCTTCTTTTTTGCTTATTGTTTGCTTGATATACTTTTTTCCATCCTTTCAGTTTTAGTTTGTTTGTGTCTCTAAGTCTAAGGTGTGTCTCTTGTAGGCAGCATAGAGATGGATCGTGTTTCTTTATCCAGTCTGTGACTCTCTGTCTCTTTATTGGTGCATTTAGTCCATTTACATTCAGGGTAATTATAGATAAATAAGTTTTTAGTGCTGTCATTTTGATGCCTTTTTATGTGTGTTGTTGACAATTTCATTTTTCCACATACTTTTTTGTGCTGAGGCGTTTTTCTTAGTAAATTGTGAGATCCTCATTTTCATAGTGCTTGACTTTATGTTAGTTGAGTCGTTACGTTTTTCTTGGTTTTTATCTTGAGTTATAGAGTTGTTATACCTCTTTGTGGTTACCTTATTATTTACCCCTATTTTTCTAAGTAAAAACCTAACTTGTATTGTTCTATATCGCCTTGTATCACTCTCCATATGGCAGTTCAATGCCTCCTGTATTTAGTCCCCCTTTTTGATTATTGTGATCTTTTACCAATTGACTTCCATGATTCCCTGTTATGTGTATTTATTTTTTTTTAATTAATCTTAATTTGTTTTTGTGATTTCCCTATTTGAGTTGATATCAGGACGTTCTGTTTTGTGACCTTGTGTTCTGCTGATATCTGATATTATTGGTTCTCTGACCAAACAATATCCTTTAGTATTTCTTGTAGCTTTGGTTTGGTTTTTGCAAATTCTCTAAACTTGTGTTTGTCTGTAAATATCTTAATTTCGCCTTCATGTTTCAGAGAGAGTTTTGCTGGATATATGATCCTTGGCTGGCAGTTTTTCTCCTTCAGTGTTCTGTATATGTCGTCCCATTCCCTTCTTGCCTGCATGGTTTCTGCTGAGTAGTCTGAACTTATTCTTCTTGATTCTCCCTTGAAGGAAACCTTTCTTTTCTCCCTGGCTGCTTTTAAAATTTTCTGTTTGTCTTTGGTTTTGGCCAGTTTGATGATAATATGTCTTGGTGTTTTTCTTTATGGATCGATCTTAAATGGGGTTCGATGAGCATCTTGGATAGATATCTTTTCGTCTTTCATGATGTCAGGGAAGTTTTGTGTCAGGAGTTCTTCAACTATTTTCTCTGTGTTTTCTGTCCCCCCTCCCTGTTCTGGGACTCCAATCACTCGCAGGTTATCCTTCTTGATAGAGTCCCACATAATTCTTAGGGTTTCTTCATTTTTTTAAATTCTTTTATCTGATTTTTTTTCAGCTATGTTGGTGTTGATTCCCTGGTCCTCCAGATGTCCCAGTCTGCATTCTAATTGCTCGAGTCTGCTCCTCTGACTTCCTAGTACGTTGTCTAATTCTGTTATTTTATTGTTAATCTTTTGGATTTCTACATGCTGTCTCTCTACAGATTCTTGCAACTTATTAGTTTTTTCACTATGTTCTTGAATAATCTTTTTGAGTTCTTCAACAGTTTTATCGGTGTGTTCCTTGGCTTTTTCTGCAGTTATCCTAATTTCATTTGTGATATCATTAAGCATTCTGTAAATTATTTTTTTATATTCTGTATCTGATAATTCCAAGATTGTATCTTCATTTGGGAAAGATTTTGATTCTTTTGTTTGGGGGGTTGTAGAAGCTGTCATGGTCTGCTTCTTTAAGTGGTTTGCTATGGATTGTTGTCTCCGAGCCATCACTGGGAAACTAGTTTTTCCAGAAAATCCTCTAAAAATAAAATGCAGTCAGATCCCTATCAGAGTTCTCCCTCTGGCTCAGGCTATTCAGATGTTAATGAAGCCGCCTGGGGAGGGTGGGGGAGGGAGCAGAGAGATAGGAGAGTAGCACCTCAGAATATAGCCAGAGTTGCTTTTCTTGCTTGTAATGACTATTATATCTGAGATTCCCGCGGGCGCGTCACCTGTGTGTGCTGGCTGTGTGGAGATTGCCCCCGGGGGGTCTGGCCCGCTGGGGTCACAGTCAGATCCTCCGCTTCCAGCCCCACGCCCAGCGTCAAGGCTCCCCTACTGGGACGGTGCACTCTCGACTGCAAAATCAGTCGCTGCCTCCCGGGGACTTCTCGTCCCTCCAGCCACGTGGCCATGCCGCCCCTGAGAACCAGTTGGGCCTCCTCCCGGGGTTAGTTCAGATGGGTGGAGCAGCTCCCCGTGCTTGTGCCGTGACCGAGTGTCCCGGCTGTTCTCCCCGCTCCAATACCAGTCGCTGCCTCCCAGGGACTTCTCCTACCGGCTGCGTCCCACACCGCCCGCACGACCCGGCTGGGCCTCTTCCCGGGGTTAGTTCAGGGGGTTGGAGCAACCCTCTGTGTTTATGCCATACCTGCATCCAGTCGAAATCCCTGCAGGATGGTTCCCCGGCTCGGACGCTGCTCTTTCTGCTCCAAGACCAGTCACTGCCTCCCGGGGACTTCTCCTACCGGCTGCGTCCCATGCCGCCCGTGGAACCAGCTGGTCCCCCTCCCGGGGTTAGTTCAGGGGGGTGAAGAAGCAGCTCTCTGTGCTTGTGCCGTACCTGACTGGTACAGTGGCTCCAGGCTCTGGAAACAGTCGCTGCTTCCCCGTATTAGTTCATTCTCCGTCTCTAAATCTGTGTTTATTGTTCAGGGTTCGTAGATTGTTATGTATGTGATCGATTCACTTGTTTTTCCGAGTCTTTGTTGTAAGAGGGATCCGAGGTAGTGTCTGCCTAGTCCGCCATCTTGGCTCCGCCCCCCCAATATTTGAGTAAATTTATAAGAAAAGCAGAACCGAATAAAATCACCTGTCAAGGTATTGCCAATGCTGTTGTGGACCCCTTACTCAATAATTACTTCTGAGACAGATAGAATTGACTGTGCTGGTGGAACAAAAGAACTCTTAAAAGATTACCATCTAGAAGTTGGGTAAACAAGAACCACACCCTGTCAACATGAGATAAGGCTGAAACAACCCATGAACTACTATCTCCTTCTTAGCATTTTTTCTAGTCCATTCCCTCTTTACAGGCTCCTGCATGTGCAGAAGAACAAAGCGTGACTGCTGTTTAACCTTCCTTAGCCCTCCATAGATGGTGATGTAGTGCCAAAGGTCAGTGCGCTTGTGCTATATCCCATAATAAGTGCTGCCAAGGGCTGCCGAGAAGACTCTACCTTGAATATCAGCAGGTTCCATCTTGGATTCCAGGTGCATGTGCAACCTAATTAACATGCACCACCATCCTGAGAAGTACCCACCCCTTGAAAGAAGCCCACTAAGTATTCATTACCCTATTGTCTCCACCAAACCCATATAAGCCCTAGCCTTTCTTCCCTTTTTGAGTCAGTCTTTTGGAGAGGCTTAGATCCCCACTGACTCCTTTTACTTGACTCAAGCAAAATAAAACTTGCTGAAGATAAATTTTGTCTTTTGCTTGTATTCTTACTCGGGAAAAGACAAGGAGCCATTGTGTCAGATTGGCAATTGGTAACGCTTCTACATTTGAAGTAACATGGTAAGTAACATGGTAAGTAATAGGTAAGACCTGACTGATTCAGAACGACAATGGAGATGCCATTCTCAGGATAGGCAGCGTACTGTTTACAGGGCTTGGATTTTGTCAATTTGGTGCGTATCAGGCAATCTTCGATCCCTTGTTTTTTTCCCACTCTTGACTTACTAAAAAATACCCTCTGCTTTTTATTCCCAGCCATGGATTAGGAGTAAAGGGCAGGGAAATGAGCCTATACATCCTGACAGCTGAATTATGGCAAGGAAACAACAAGCCAAATATTATTTTTACCTTAATCTGATTTAGCAAGTATTCATTGAGCACTTAGGCTGTATCAAGCCCTGCGCTAATCTTCTGGGAAAGAAAAATGCGTAACAAATGGGCCTGCCTCAAGGAGCTATGGGTCTGGTTTGGGCAACCTAGCTAATGCTTATTAAGAGTAGGTGTATTTATGATGCAAATAAACAAAATTTAGCATGATGTGATAAGAGTAAGATTAGAGGTAAGAATAAGTTCCCGAGGCAAGAAGGATTAATTATTTGAAATTGGGTTGGGAGAACAGTTTAAGGGTAAATCACTGAAAGAGGTTTTATCTGATTTGGGAAAAATAAGAATTTTCCAGAAAGACACAAAGGAAAAGGACATTTCAAGGTTAGGAACCATTCTGGCAAAAGTATATTCTATAAACACAAATAGATGTTGGATACAAGAGACAAGAGAGAGGTAGATATCTATAATGGCTCTCAAAATTCAGATTCTCTCCCAAATATGATAGCTGTGTATATCAAGATAGGGTATATAGGAGATGGAGCAGTGTCTGAGAGAGAGTAAGAAGAAGAACTCTCTTTTGGGCTTCAACAAATAAAGAACAACCAAAAAAAAAAAAAAAATAGAAATGGATATATTAGTCACAGTTGTGGCAAAAAACAGATAGCACACCAAAAAAACAAAAAAATCCTTGCCATTGAATCAATTCAAATTCATAGACAGCCTATAAGACAGAGAACAACTGCCCCATAGGGTTTCCTAGTATGTAATCTTTATGGAAACAGACTGTCACATCTTTGTCCCACAGAGTGGCTGTGGGTTCCAACCATAGACCTTTCAGTTAGCAGCCGAGCTGTTCACCACTGCACCACCAGGGCCCCTTGATATCTTAAGGCAAAACTGGGTAACTTACAGCTTATAATAAAAGGTCTATTTTCAAAAATGTGGGAAGGATAAAGGTAAAACACAAGAGATAGTCAGTATCTCAGGGCCAGTATCAGCAAGGGCACCATTATCAAGCCTATGGGTGATGGAAGGAGTAGGTACCTGCTTGGGAATTCAGATGTGTGTGGAAAGGGATTGTGGCCTCTGACTATAGGAATGCAGCTTCCCCTGTTGACCCTATAAAAAAATGAAGCCTTGGAAATAAATCCCCTAATCTATTCTTTTCTCTTCCTTTTATCTATTGCTATTGGTCTCCATTGGTCAAACCAAACAGAAGCCAGAAGGCTGGGAACAGTTAATACAGCCCACCTTGGGCACAGAGCAGAGGAGAAGACGGTAGACGGTGTATACAGAAAGGCAAATGGAAGGTATCCGCTGCTGGGCTCAACTTGTACCTTTAGGACTTACTTCCTGCACTGAGGACAGGTGAAAATTGTCCAAGCAACTGCTGTTCATCAGAAAATGTATTAGCACCAATTAAAAAAAAAAATTACTACAGACAGGTTATGCATAAATTTTCATAAGTCATAAAAATATCACTGTATAAGTCAATGCATTTATTCAAATGTAACAGAAGCAAAACTAATTAATTGAAATTCCAGCTTGAGGGTCAATTCCTTCTAGTCCAGTGAACAATTGTTAGGCTTAGCCCGTCTGTTCCAAATTGCAAGGTACCTGATTTGCTATAAACACACTATTTTCTGTGACTTAGGTAAACAGCAATCGTTATTGACATAGTTCTAAGGTTTCAAGGAATAAGAAACATAAAATGGCAAGGAAACACTATCAAATTATATCTTTAGCAATAGCCCCAGGTAAATCGCAAATATTGTATTTTGTTTGCTATAGACTCAAAAAAGCTGTATTAAAATAGTGTTCAAACCTTGTCAGTTACCCAATACCATGAGCAGTCTGTGACTTATGATGCTGTGAGAAAACAAAGAGATCATTTGTCAGTACTTCTTCTCTAAAGAGCCTTTGCGCTGAAAATACATTTTCACAATATGACTACGGGAAATAATATTAGAAACATCTTCCATGAACATGAAATTTGATAGACAACTAAAGAATTTTGTCATTTTCTTGAAGCTAGGATAGTGTAATTGCCATGAATTATTCTCTTAGTGTCATTTACTGAAGTTGATTTGAACAGAAGCTGCAAAAGACAAGGGAATATATGGCTCCCATATTGTGAGCCATATTTAAACAATTAACTTTTCTTGTAAATTATTGCTAAAACTGGTATTCATTATGAATAATCAAGAGTGACATGAAATAAGTAATGTTCTATTTCTTCTTAATAACTAAATAGACTGGTTTTGAGCTAAAAACTATACAGTTATTGGGTCTGGGGCCATGGTGTGGAGAGGGGAAATGGAAGGGAAGTTTAGCTTTATAGATATAGAAAGAATAAAACTCTTAGAACTACCACAGGATGGCTAAATTCATAAACTGTTCTCCTTCTCTAGTAATATGTCTGGTAAGTTAGTTTTGGAAGAAATTACCAGAGTGCTCTCATCACAGACAAACTTATTAACAAGCCTTACAAATTCTATAATTTAAGGAGAAAGAGTAAGATGCAAAGATGAGCATATTGACCTGAGAATCACAGGAGACATAATCCATTTCTGCAAACACCTAGTTCATTTGACCTTAAAAGTGTCACAAATCTGCCGTTTGCTAATTTTGTGGTGGTGACTGAATATTAATTAAATGACATATACGAAATCCTAGCTCTAGAAATTATATGACCATGTTATACAGGCATTGCTGTATTTCTGCACCTAACTCTGAATCATTTTTTATTTTCACAATAAATATACAAATTATCTTTCTTTACTCAAAATCTACTGTCCTACATCCATCTATTACTTATTTGGATAGAAAGCACAATTTAAAAGAAACATAAGTAGCCTTTTGTTCTTCAAGAAAGCATCTTATTTTCATCTAAATCTAATTTGTGAAAGGAAAGATGTCATCTAAAATGGATTTAAAAAAATTATTACTCTGTCCTATAGGGTCGCTATGAGTCGGAGTCGACTCGATGGTGCTGGATTTTGACACAAAAATAAAATATTCATTCCATTAAACCATGTTGCCTACTGTGGAAAGAATGAAAAATTGGTGGTAAGTTTCCCTCGCTGAAAAATGTCATTTTAGGTAAATGTAAACTATCTAAGATAATGTTAACATATTTATTAAATTATTATGTGTCATGCATTGTTCTGAAAGTTTACATTTATCATCATAAATGATACTTATAATAACTTCATTAAGTATTATATCATTTACAAATTTGGAAATAGAAGTAGAAAGTTGAAGTAACTTGCTAATGACCACACAGTTTATGAATAGTGAATCCAAAATAAGGAATAAGAATCAAAGTTGTTTAAATTATATATGAAATACATATATTAAATTATATATGAAATATTATTGCTTAAGGTATACTGAGTTTCTTTTCAGGGTAATTAAAAAAATTATAAATGGATATTGGTGATGGTTGTATAAGATGATGAATGCAATTAATGTCATTGAATTGTACACACAAAAATGGTTGAAATGGCAAATATTTTGCTATACATATTTTACCACAATGCAGATATTTTATATGAAGTACATATTTCATAAAAAGGTGATCATGCAATACACAGTATTTGTCCTATCATGTGTGATTTATTTCAATTAGCATAATATTTTCAAAAGTCCATCCATATTGTAGCATGTAGTGGGTCTTCATTTGGCTTTGAACAAAGTTGGTTTATTATTTTAAAGCAATTTACTAAATGTATGTGATAATTCTGATTAATGTTCAACAAATATTCACTGCCTCCCCCCACCTCCACATTACGGGCAGAGTTTATTTTACTACCCCATTAATGTTGAGCTTGGTCATGTGAGTTACTTTATCCAATGGAATGCTAGTGGAACTCACAGAAACAGGAACCTGAAATGTGCTTGGCTTTGGTGTTGCAATCTTCCATGGGAAGAATAACCCTTAGCTGCTTTCAGCGTGGTCCCAACATGAGCCATATTAAAAAGACCTGAGTTCAACCTAAACTCTGGAGACTGGTGAGCAAGAAATAAATATGCATAGTTGGTCTCTGAGAAACTTGTCTTTATTTGTTATGCAGGAAAGGCAGACTAATACATATCGCTACTTTTATGCCATTGAATTTAATAGATTTCATTTTTTATTAATACTGTTCATTTAAGAGAGATTAAACAATTTCATCTTTGGGCCTTATTACATCAAAGTTTTCCTATTTGGCTTAGACATTTATGCTTGAACTTTATCTTCTACATTAATCCATATTCACTGAGGAGGTAGCTGGAAGGCTGTAACACATTTTAAAATGCTGTAGAACTTTTAATCAAAACAAGCCCACAAGGCAAGTTCAAAAAGTACTTGTGTCACTTAGTGTGCTGATGATCTAAGAAGTATGATAGCCATAAAACTCTACAAGGAAACTTCTCGCTTGGTTGAGGTTAAGAATCACAATCCTGGTAAGGTGATATCCTTCAGGGTCACTTTACTATTGGTGGAGTAGTTCCATACTGTCCAAATATACCTAAACCAGTTTCTCCATACAACCAGGGACAGATTACCCAGTAAGCAAGGTAAGCACGTGCTTAGGGCATCAACAAAACAGCAGCACCAGTTGTATAAAACAAAGACCCATAGATGCCAAGCAGAAAGGACACGAGGAAAAGCTAACACCACTGTGGAAGGGAACTGGCAGAACACTAAATGAGACTGATATCATTTTATAAGTTTTGTATACAATAACAATTATATTTTCCTTTTCATTTTGGACTGATCAGGTATAACCTCACATTCAGTTCATCCATCAGGTAAGAATGTGCCAGTGGCACTGTAATCAGGCAACCTGTGACATATCTGGTCCTGTAGAAACTAGTCGAAATGCATCTTCAGATTGAGTACTTCCATGTATTTGTTTCATACTTTTTATGATTACTTTTGCCCCTAGCAGCAGTCCAATGAACTGTGAAGACACAGCATCGAAGGATGGAAAATGAGTGCCCAATTTTTTAGGTATTATTTCAGATGAAAAACACACTTGTGGAGATCTACAAAGGGCCCACAAACAAACATTATATGACAAATGAGTGAAAACATTTCCAACTGTCTTGTAAGCACTATTTCTTTGGATTATCTCAGATTCTGAAGAAGAAAGTTACATGTTCCAAATCAATTTTTTTTTTACCTACTAATTTTCATGTATAAATTTTTGGTGTTATCCCAAATTCAAATGTAAATTTTATTTTATAAATTTTATTTACTTTCAATTATTCAAATGTATTTGCTATGATAGAACCAAATTTAAAAAGTGACAATTTTATATCTAGGTAAAATGAAAAGGTAAACGTGTAAGTGGAATACAAAAACGAAAGGTTGAAGAAGATAAAAAGAAAAGGATTTGTGAATCCCTAAAGACAATTCCAAAAGTAACTCCCTTTTGAAAATGTATGAATCAGAGGAGACTTCTTCCGTTGAACGTTTGAGTTTAATGGGTACAAATTATTGTACTAATACTGCTAGTGCTGAAATTACTAAAAGCAGTAAGAATATAACAGAATTTGTTCCAAATTCTGCATACGTCCCTCGTTGTAGTAAAAATAATAATAATAATGGTGTAGATAGTGAAATTATTTTAGAATCTGAAATTGTCACATATGCAGACCCCATAAATAACAGAAATACAGATTCTGCTTTGTGGAATAATTTTTCATTAAATGATGTAAATTATTGGATCAAAAGAGGGCTTAGGCCAAGTGATTATCAACATCACAGTGGACCATTTGAATATTCCTGTCAAATTTCTGAATGGTAAACAAAACAAGGTTCTGTACCCAGAATATATTTCTAGGGTGCAAAACTACTAGTTAAAATTATAAGAGGGAATGGCTACTGTATTCTCCATCAGTTGGCTCTGTATATTGCTTTGCAAACTATTGAGTCCTAAGTCATCTAATTTTCAATTTTCTATGCATGGATTTTAGTGACTGGTGCAACTCAAATATGACTGATAAACATGAAAACAGTTCAATTCACAGAGATTGTATCTTGTCATATTTAAACGGAAGACAGGGCTTTGGCTTAACTCATGAACTAGAAATACAAATAATGATGATCAGTATTGGAAAGCAGTTTTGTAACATGTTGTTGCTGTCATTATAACAATTGCTGAAAGTGGACTATCTAGGCCCCCCAAAATAGAAATTTTTGGAGTTTACTTAAACTTTCTGCCCAGTTTGATCATTTCTAGCAGGTCACATCTCAAAATACAGAAACACAGGAAAAGACAACCCATCTTATCCATCTAAAACAAGGTATGAAAAATTAATAAATTTAACTAAAACCATTCCCGAAGTCAACTCTTCAAAGATTAGACTGGACTATAAGACATAAAATGATATTGGTGAGGAGTGTGCTTCTTAGCTCAAGTAGACACATGAGACTAAGTGGGCAGCTCCTGTCTGGAGCGAGATGAGAAAGCAGAGGAGGACAGGAACTGGTTGAATGGACACGGGAAATATAGGGCGAAGAGTGTGATGTCACATTATAGGGAGAACATAAGCATGTATCTATAAGTTTTTGTACGAGAAACTGATGTGAACTGTAAACTTTCACTTAAAGCACAATAAAAAAAGGAAAAATTAATAAATTTAATAAGTGATAAAGTTCAATCAATTATTTTCAGTGAAATAAGTATGGCTTGATATTTCAATTTGTATGCAGATTCTACCCCTGATCTTTCTCATGCAAATCAGCTGAGTATTGTTTTAAGATATGTGTCTCCAACAGATGGAAAACCTATCCAGTGACTTATCACATTTACTTGCTTAAAAAGTCCTACTGGTGAAGAAATTGCAAATCGAGTACTTCATTATTTATGTGAAGTTTGCAAAATTTACTTTTCTAAGTGCAGAGGCCAGTCCTGTAACAATGCTGCCAATACATCAGGGCATTATAAAGGCATGTGGCAGAAAAGTTTAAAATGTAATGAATATGACATTTTCATACCATGTTCTATGCATTCACTTAATCTTATAGGACGCAGCACAGTAGGTTGTTGTCCAGGAGCAGTTTTTTTTTTTTTTTTTATGTTCAGTTGCTGTACAAAACTTTTGCTGTTTCCACTCACAGATGGGCAGTTCTTAAAACATATCTTGGCAATGATTCAGAGTATTAAAATGTCTTTCTAATACACCTTGGGAAGTGCATGTTGTAGCGATGAGTGCAATTTTGGAAACCTACACTCAGATTCTAGAAGTCTTAGAAAAAATCTCTGAAGATCAGACACAAAAAGGTGATAGCAAAAGAGAAGCTGAAAATATTGCCAAGGAAATGCAAACACTAGAATACGTATTTATATTGGCTATGTGGAATAATATATTGCAGCATAATCATCAGACAGGTCAAGCTCTCCAAGATTCGGAAATACATGTAAAGACATGCATGGGTCTCTACCAATCATTAACAGGATATTTACATAATTTAAGAGAAGATTTTGAAAATTTTGAAAGCACAGAAAACAAATACTAATTATCAAGTCGATCACCATAGTGATGCATTAGAAAGAAACAAGTAAATGATGGAAGTGCTCCAGAAGTATCATTGAGTGACTGAGATCAATTTCATGTAACCATATATTCTGCCATCATTGAAGCACTTGAATCTTGCATGCAAAGAAGGATGAAAGTGTATGTTCTTTCAAATAGATTTCCTTCTTAAACAATGTGGAAATACCTGATGAAAAATGCATGAAAGCATTCAAGACATTAATGCATGCTTATCCTGATGACTTAAATACAAACTTTTATGGAAAAGTGTGACAATTTCATTCATACATGAGAACTAAGTTTACATATTCAGGAAAGACAAATTTTACTCACACAGGCATATATGATTCCGTCATAGAAGATAGAGTACAATGCATATTTTCCAATGTTGAAATTGCTTTATGAATATTCCTAACTTTAATGATTACAAACTCCCAACAGAACACTCATTTTCATTCCTCATGATACTCAAAAACCCTCAGCATAAAGCAATGATTCAAGGAACATTCTATTCATTATTCTTATTATATATGGAAGTAGATATTTTTTTCAGCAGCTTAAGTGTGATCATTGAAGAATTTGTAAGAGTTAAGACTACAAAGAAATGTTTTTAATTATAACCTGTTAAAGATAAAGGATCTATCTAAAAATAATATATAGTAATTTGCTGTAATATTTGTTTTCTGATCATTAAACTTTCTTTTATGGCATCTTTTCATTTGTTCATTTATAATTATAACATTTATTTTAAACAGACTTCAACATTGAAGTATGAGGCATTTAAAGCAAAACTAGTGAAAGCCAATTCCTCATTGTGGAATATCAACAGAATTTTTCATTGATTGTTGAAATGACTAATAACTAAGCTCACTGACTTGCTTCTTTGTTGTAGAATATGTGGATTTTTTTTTAGAAAATGTGGTACATAGTAAAAATCTTAGTAGCCCACACCCACTAAAATTATATAATACAGTTCATCTCATTCTGCGAAAATGGCATACACCACTTTTGCAATCAATCTCTAATATTATTGTTGCTTTTAAAAGAAGTTACATTATGGATAGATATGACACACATGCACACATATATGCACGTGGATATATATAACTCGCGTGTCCCATTTGAATATGTGAGTAAGCAGAGGAGGGGGCACCACAGATTATCAGTGTTCAGGTCTCTCACACGCCTTAATCTGGCCCTACATACAACTGTGTTTTTACCTGCCTAAACAAATCCCTGTTACCCTACTTTGTTTATATCAACCCATTCCTTTCCTTCAGTCTATTATCTACTAGATTAATGAGTACAGGTTAATTATTACTGAAGAGTTGTCAGCATAAAATAACTAATAGTACTTCTTTCTACTGGTTTGTTATCAATCTTCTTTGTGCAACTTGATTTAATATAGTACTGCTGATAGTTAGCATTTTCTGCATTATTTCCCTAGGCTAAATCACTACATTCCTAGAAACATGGTTGCTTCCAATTTTTGCAGATTAATTTCACCATGTAAATTAAATACTCATCAATTGCCTTCCATAAATTTTCTTGGACTTTTAGGAAACAGAAATATTCTGTCTGAGCTACATGAAGCTGAAAACAATAACCAAACAAAAATGCTCTTTGCATGATTTCCTCAGGATTCCCAGGGGTTATTTTTGAGTTGTCAACTGCAACATTGTTCATAGAAATCAACAATTGATGTAATATCTCTTCTTCCTTCAGGGGATAATAATAGCTTTATGAAGTGAATATGCATTTTTATTCTTAGTTCTAAAATTTCATTCTGTCAAATAGAATATTTCACAAAGCTAAAAACAAAACCTCATCTCTTGAACAAATATTTTAGTCCAGGATGGCTACTGAATTAGTTAAATATTACAGATATCTGAAAAAAATCTTCTCACCTTTTTAATCCCCACTCCTTACTATTTTATCTAAAAAATATCTTAGCAAATAGATGTTAATGAATACCAAGTTGGAAACCTTGTTAACCTCATCCCTTATCCTTTGACACTCATTACCTAACTTTTTATCCCATTAAATGTATTGAGCCCTAGCTGAGGCCCAGTATCATGCTGGGTTCAGGAGCTGCAGACATGAACATACAAAAGCCTCTGCTACCAGGTTTTTCGTCATCCACCTGGGGAAGCCACACAAAAACTAACAACTCCAGCATACTGTGATAACTTCTATGATAGAGGAAGTATCATGAGGTCAGCTTGAAAGAAGGAGAATCAGCTCTGAATAAAAGAATATAAGAAGGCTTCTCAGAGGTTCAGGGCTCTAAAATGAGCAGGATTTTATGAGCAAAAAAAGGACTGTCGTATCATCTATATGAGAGTGTGTTCAGATGTGAAAAATTCAGGCAAATTTTAGGTCTATGGGAGTTTAGTGGAATACATTAAACTGAGACTCCATCAGGGTATGAAGGATGCAATTTGATGGAAACACTATCCAAGTAAAGGTTATAGAGATCTATTTTTCCTGTGAAAAATTCAGGGGCGAAGAAACAATACCGAGCCAGTAAAATTCTAAATGGATTTTTGGCTTCATCTGGGCTTACCTATTATTTGAAACAAAAGACATTACATTCATATATTACTAAATGATATTTATTTTCAAAGGATGCTTTAAAATAAGTTGGAAGCACATAAATCAAAATTTTAAAGATTGTTAATTGTGGAAGTTAGGAATATAGGCAATTTTTATTTTTGTCTTTGAACCATTTAAAAATAGCTTTTGATTTCTGAAACTTAAAAAATGCATCAAAACTGAAAAGAGATTATTTAATTGAACATCATGTGGCAGATTAATGAAGGCAGGAACAGCAATATAAAAATAATAATGTGCATGTAAGATGTGATGGGGTTCTGAATGACGGCAGTTGAACTGAGATGTTCTGGTTTACAAGATCACTTCTCAATATAAAAAAGCAGAAAGAGAGGAGGAAGAGGAGGAGGAAGGAGGGGAAGGGGAAAAGGAAGAAGGAGAAAAAGAATAAACTATTGCCTTTATAAGCCATTCCTCTCTGTGACAGTGAGTCAAAATTTTCTCCTCATCAAACTGGAGGTTTTTTTTTTTTTTTTCGCTCTGAGATTTGTAGGTTTTTATTTACTGGTTTATTTCCTTGTTGTGTTTCTTACATTGTTTAAATAAGGCAGAAAGTACAAAACTCCAGTGAGTCAAGTATAATAACTACAAACTGTTGTAAGGATTTTCACAAAGATACTTTAAAATTGTTAAAGAAATTTAATGTCCAGAAGGCTTAAAACCAAATACTAAAAGGAATTGATCAAGTTTTTTTAAGGTATAAGATGAGGTTGGTGTTGACATTAATTGTGTGATGAGGAAAAGAAAACAGAAAGGATTATAAAATTATTTGTATGATACTTGTTGTCATTAAAAAATGAAAATGTTCATTCTAGCTCGAGCACTACAATTTAAAATTTTTTGTCTCAGAAAAGCCCTGTAAAATTGTATAGAATATAACCTCTTCTCTACATTACATCATTTCAAGTATTTGAAAAATGGGCTGTCATGCTGCCTCCCAACTTTCAGCACCTTCTTAATTTTATTATCATCATTATTATTATTTTCTATTGTGGTAGTAGGGGAAATCCATAGGAAAAAAACTTATTAGGCCAGAATTTGGTAACAGAATATATATTAGCCTACATGAAAGTAAAGAGATAAAATAAATTGCTATGAGAATAAATTTTGATAGCATATGTCAATCAAATAATTTAATACCTGGCATTTGTAGATGCACAATAGTCCATTTTATTAATAAAAGTATTTAGCTATATTGATTCTATTGAAATTCATGTTTGATAAAGTAAAACAATAGTAGAGTTAGACTTGCTGATTTAATTTTGATTAATAAAATAAAAATTGAGGAATACATTGTTGAAGAGTGACTAAGTACCTGTAAGAGGAAATTGAGCTGTGTTATTACTGCCTTTTACATAATATTTTTAAGAATGCTATGTACTAGCTAGTAATGTTAGTTTTGCTTAGAGGCAGTCTATTACAGGGTTAAATTCATGGGCTTTGGAATCTTACTTCTGTAATTGGGTGATAATAATTACTATATTCACCACTTAGAGTTAATGTTCTGGCATATCGTAAATGCTCAAATAATGATAGCTGGTGTAACCTTAAAGTAACTCTTTTACATTCTTTCACACTCTGTAGAGATTCTATTAACACATTTTGTCAGCTACAATTTCAAAATAGATAACGTCACTGAATCAATCTCACCACAACCATTGCTAACACCTCACCTAATGTACCATTATTTCTTACCTTGACTACGCTAGCCTGCTAATTAGTCTCCCGGCTTTTTTTGCTGTTAACCTCTAAAGCCTATTTATACACAGTAGTCATAGGGATCTTTCAATACATAATTCAGATTACGTGATTTTCCTACTCAAATTAATTATCTTCCCATCAAACCTATAAGAAACAAATTCACAGTTCTCTTATACAAAGGCTCTACATGATTTCCCCCTTGCTCCACCCTTTCCAAGCACTCTGACCTTCAAATGTATCTATCACATTCATTTTCCACGGACTTTATCTGGAGATCTCTTTACCCAGACATTCGCAAAGCTCATTTCTTCACTTACTACTAGTCTCTGCTCAGGAAACACTTCCTAACAGCCCTTCTTTGACCCATTTAACATGCTAACTCCTTACACAGCTTCTTTTTCTTTAAAGGTTTTATCACTACTGATGTTTTGTTAAAGATTCCCTTGTCTAATGGTCATCTTCCCCACATGTACACACTCTACGGAGCTAAAAGCTTTGTCTGAATTAAACCAACGTGCTAGCTAGGAGTTCCAGGGTGTTGCAAAGAGTGAACATCCTTGGCTGGAGGTTGGAGGTTTAAGTTCTGAAACTCCTCAGAAGAAAGGCCTGGAGATCTGAAAAATTCGCCATTGGAAACCCTATGGAGCAAATGGGTGCCATGAGCTGGCAACTCAACTCATCTCAACTCAACTGCAACTGTTTTGTTTTTAATTATGCCTAGAGCTGTACTTGGCAAATTATAAATATTTAAAATGCGTGTGTTGAATAAATGGAAGGTTATGGCCTGGACACTATACTATGTGCTTTCAATATTTTATCACATTTGAACTTCAAACCATTCTGAAAAGAGGTATCATTGTTCCCATTTTAACACATTAAAAAACTGAGGCTCAGGGCGGGGCCAAAGTGGTGGAGTAGCCATATGTTTCTGGTGATCCCTCTTACAACAAAGACCCCAAAAAACAAGGGAAATGATTATATTTATGATAAGCTAGGAGCCTTGAACATCAGAGGCAAAGTTAGAAAACTGAGTGGCAAGGAGAGGGAGAGACAGTTCAGAAGCAGAGAGGAGTTGCTGGACCTGAATTGCTGGGATACCCCAGGCACAATTCCTGGGAGAGACTGTGGTGGGCTGGTAGTAGCATATGGCTACAGTTTCCTCAGAGCAAATCAGAGAAAAATGGCACTCACTGCAAAAGCTAAGTAGTTGGGTATATTTTACCACCCTCCCCCACCCCCAAGCTGAGTTCAATGGCTGTTGATTTCCCTGGGCTTGAGATAGGACCTGCAGGGTGTCCTGAGCCATTCTCCCAGCCTTGGAGAAGGAATAAATTCACGAGAGGGGGAAAAGATAATTTCCCAGCTCCACTAACCTGGGGAGTTCAGGACAGAAGCAGCTCCTGTCCAGGCATAAGCAGTCCGTGGACTTTGAATACCTCTCCCCCCTGCATGGACCTCTGTGGGCCTATTTCAGTAGAATAAGCCCTTGTTAACAGACTGCAACTGTTTCAGCAGTGCAGTGGAGAGGTGGGTGTTTGATGCTTGACACTGCTTTGCCTATTAAACGGGGTTCTCACTTACCTACATCAGGGGCCTAAGGATTGGTGGATCCATTTAGGTCACCCAGAACCCATGATGGGGGTCCAAGGATAACTGGTACCTCGCAGTCCTTACAACCAAAGGCATTCAGTGCCCATGGTATGTCTGCAGAACTGACCCACCTATGCACTCTAGGGAACAGGGATGTGCTTTCCTCACAGACACTCAGGGGATGGTTGTCATCCCCAGCAGATAGCAGTACCTACACTAATCACCCCTGCCCCTCTAAGACTGAAGGACAGAGCTTGTACCACACACTTGATAGCAAACTACCTGGACACCTGAGCTGAATCCACACAAGAAAAGTGAATGGACGCCTAGGCTGATGCATCTGATAACAGCTCTAGCCTTCTGGTGACAGGATGCCAGAGCTTCAAAGGCAAAAATAATCAAGCTAGGTCACTCGAGTGACCTATTTGGGCATACCAAAACAAAACAAAGCAAGAAGCTAAACACAGTAAGCAAACATAAAATAAACTAGTACAATAACTTATAGATGGCTCGGAGAAAACAGTCAATATCAAAACACATGAAGAAGCAGACAATAATCGCTTCAGCAAGCTCTCAAAACAAAGAATCAGGGAATCTTCTGGATGAAGGTGCTTTCTTGGAAATGCTGGATGTGGAATATGAAAGATTAATATACAGAAAACTTCAGGACATCAGTAACAAGATTAGGAAGGAGACCAGGCAATATGCAGAGGAAGCCAAGGAACACACAGATAAAGCATTTGAAGAAATTGAGAAGGTTATTCAAGAGCATAATGAAAAATTTAATAAACTGCAAGAATCCTTAGAGAGACAGCAATCAGAAATTCAGAAGATTAACAATAAAATTACAGAATTAGACAACTCAATAGAAGGTTAGAGAAGAAGAATTGAGCAAGTAGAAGGCAAAACTGGTGAGCTTGAAGATAAAGCACTTGGCACAAATATATCTGAAGAAAAATCAGATAAAAGAATTAAAAGCAATGAAGAAACCCTAAGAATCATGTGGGACTCTATCGAGAGAAATAACCTATAAGTGATTGGAGTACCAGAACAGGGAGGGATAATAGAAAATACAGAGAGAATTGTTGAAGATTTATTGGCAAAAAACTTCCCTGATATCATGAAAGATGAGAAGATATCTATCCAAGGCGCTAATCGAGCACCACATAAGGTAGATTTTACATATTATGATCAAACTTGGTAAAACCAAAGATAAAGAGAGAATTTTAAGAGCAGCTAGGGATAAATGGAAAGTTACCTACAAAGGAGAGTCAATAAGAATAAGGTTGGACTACTTGGGATAAACCATGCAGACAAGAAGGCAATGAGATGACTTATATAAAGCATTGAAGGAAAAAAACTACCAGCCAAGAACTATATATCCAGCAAAACTGTCTCTCAAATATGAAAGTGAAAAATTAGGACATTCCCAGATAAACAGAGGTTTAGGGAACTCAAACAAACAAACAAACCAAAACTACAAGAAATACTAAAGGGAGTTCTTTGGTTAGAAAATCAATAATATCAGACATCAACCCAAGACTAGAACACAGGGCAGAACAAACAGATGTTAATGCAGATAGGGAAATCACAAAAATAAATCACAATTACAAAAAAAAAAAACATGCTCAAAACAGGGAAAAGGTGATGCTATTACATAAAAGAAGACAACTTTAAAGCAATAAAGAGGGACTAAGGAGTGTAGTCATAGGTCTTTTATATGGAGAAGAAGACAAGGCAATATAAAGAAATAAAAGTTAGGTTTAAACTTAGAAAAATAGGGGGAAATATTAAGGTAACCACAAAAGAGACTAACAATCCTAGTCATCAAAATAAAATACAAGAAAAAAATAGAGACTCAGCAGGAACAAAATCAACACTAACGAATAAGAGGAAAAGACAATATATAAAGATAAACTACTCAACATAAGAATTTAAGTGGGAAAAAGAAACTGTCAACAACACACAAAAAAAATACATCAAAATGGCAGCACTAAACTCATAAAAAAAAACAAAAACTCATACCTATCCATAATTACCCTAAATGTAAATGGACTAAATGCCCCAATAAAGAGACAGAGAGTAGCAGAATGGATAAAAAAACAGTCTATATGCTGCCTACAAAATGCACACGTTATAGCCTTAGAGACACAAACACTCAAAGAATGTAAAAACTTATGTCAAGGAAGCAACAATCAAAAAGAGCAGAAGTGGCAATATTAATTTCTCACAAATTAGACTATAAAGTTAAATCCACCACAAAGGATAAGGAAGGACACTACGTAATGATTAAAGGGACTATATACCAGAAGAATATAATCATATTAAAAATTTATGTAACCAACAGCAGGGCTGCAAGATATGTAAAACAAACTCTAACAACATTGAAAAGTGAGACAGACAGCTCCACAATTATAGTAGGAAACTTCAACACACCACTTTAGTGAAGGACAGAACATATAGAAAGAAGCTCAGTAAAGACACAGAAGATCTAAATGCCACAATCAACCAACCTGACCTCTTAGACATATACAGAACACTCCACATAACAGCAGCCAAGTATACTTTCTTTTCTACTGCACGTGAAACATTCTCCAGAATAGACCACATATTAGGTCATAAAGCAAGCCTAAGCAGAATCCAAAACATCAGAATATTACCAAGTATCTTCTCTGACCATTAGGCCATAGAAGTAGAAATCAATAACAGAAAAAGCAAGGAAAAGAAATTAAACACTTGGAAACTGAACAATACCCTGCTAAAAAACGCCTGGGCTATAGAAGACATGAAGGATGGAATAAAGAAATTCATACAATCCAATGAGAATGAAAACACTTCCTATCAGAGCCTTTGGGACTCAGTGAAAGCAGTGCTCAAAGGTCAATTTATATCAATAAATGCACACATGCAAGAAGACAGGGCCAAAATCAAAGAATTATGCCTACAACTTGAACAAATAGGAAGAGCAACAAAAGAAACTCTCAGGCACCAGAAGAAAACAAATGATAAAAATTAGAGTAGAATTAAATGAAACAGAGAACAGAAAAAAAACAATCAAAAGAGTTAAGAAGACCAAAAGCTGGCTCTTTGAAAAAATAACAAAATTGATAAATCCTTTGCTAAACTCACAAAAGAAAAACAGAAGAGGAAGTAAATAACCCAAATAAGGAATGAGATGGGCGATATTACAACAAACTCAACTGAAAATGAAACAATCATAACAGAGTACTACAAAAAATTGTATTCTAACAAATTTGAAAACCTAGAAGAAATGGATGAATTTCTAGAAAAACACTACCTACCTAAACTAACACAAATAGAGGTAGAACAACTAAATAAACCCAGAATGAAAGAAGAAATTGAAAAGGTAATAAAAAATCTACCCCCGCCCACCAAAAAAAAAAAAAAAGCCCTGGCCTGGACAGCTTCACTGCAGAGTTCTATCAAACTTTTGGAGAAGAGTTCACATCACTACTACTAAAGGTATTTCAGAGCATAAAAAAGGACCAAATACTCCCAAACTCATTCTATGAAGCCAGCATATCCCTGATACCAAAAACAGGTAAAGAAAAAAAAAAAAAATTACAGACTTATATCCCTCATGAACTTAATTGCAAAAATCCTGAAAAAAATTCTAGCCAATAGAATTCAAAAACATATCAAAAAAAAAAAAAAAAAAATTCACCACGACCAAGTGGGATTCATACCAGGTATGCAGGGATGGTTCAACACTAGAAAAACAATTAACGTCATCCATCATATAAGTAAAACAAAAGAGAAGAATCACATGATTTTATCAATTGATGCAGAAAAAGCATTTGACAAAGTTCAACACCCATTCGTGATAAAAACTTCCGGCAAAATAGGAGTAGAAGGAAAATTCTTCAACATAATAAAGGGAATTTATAAAAAGCGAACAGCCGACATCACCCTAAATGGAGAGAGCCTGAAAACATTCCCATTGAGATGGGGAACCAGACAAGGATGCCCTTTATGACCACTCTTACTCACCATTGTGCTGGAGGTTCTAGCCAGAACAATTAGGCTAGATAAAGAAATAAAGGGCATACAGATTGGTAAGGAAGAAGTAAAAGTTTTTCTATTTGGAGATGACATGATTTTATACTCAGAAAATCCTAAAGAATCCTCAAGAAAACAAACTAATAGAAGAGTTCAGCAGAGGATCAGTATACAAGATAAACATACAAAAATCAGTTGGATTCCTCTACACCAACAAAAAGAACATCAAAGAGGAAATCACAAAATCAATACCATTTACAGTAGCCCCCCAAAAGATAAAATACTTAGGAATAAATCTTACCAAAGATATAAAAGACCTATACAAAGAAAACTACTAGACTCTATGGCAAGAAACCAAAAGAGACCTACATAAGTGGAAAAACATACCTTGCTCATGGATAGGAAGGCCTAACATTGTAAAAAAGTCTATTCTACTAAAAGCGATCTATAGATACAATGCAATTCTGATCCAAACTCCAATGACATTTTTTAAGGGGATGGAGAAACAAATCACCAACTTCATTTGGAAGGGAAAGAGGTCCCGGACAAGTCAAGCATTACTGAAAAATAAGAAAAAAAGTGAGAAGCCTCACTCTACCTGATTTTAGAACCTGTTATACCACCACAGTAGTCAAAACAGCCTGGTACTGGTACAACAACAGATATATAGACCAATGGAACAGAATTGAGAATCCAGACATAAATCCATCCACATATGAGCAGCTGATATTTGACAATGGCCCAAAATCTGTTAAATGGGGAAAAGACAGTCTCTTTAACAAATGGTGCTGGCATAACTGGATATCCATCTGCAAAAAAAATGAAACAAGACCCATACCTCACACCATGCACAAAAAGTAACTCAAAATGGATCAAAGACCAAATATAAAATCTAAAATGATAAAGATCGTAGAAGAAAAAGTAGGGACAATGCTAGGAGCCATAAACAGTATACAAAGCATCAGTAGCAATGCACAAACACGAGAAGAGAAACTAGATAACTGGGAGCCCCTAGAAATCAAACACCTATTCTCATCCAAAGATCTCACCAAAAGAGTAGAAAGACTACCTACAGACTGGGAAAAAGTTTTTAGCTATGACATTTCCAATCAGCTCCTGATCTCTAAAATCTACATGATATGCAAAAACTCAACTAAAAAAAGACAAATAACCCAATTAAAAAATGTACAAAGGATATGAACAGACACTTCTGTAAAGAAGACATTCAGGTAGCTAAGAGATACATGTGGAAATGCTCACGATCATTAGCCATTAGAGAAATGCAAATCAAAACTACAATGAGATTCCATCTCACTCCAAAAAGGCTGGCATTAATCCAAAAAATACAAAACTATAAAGTTGGAGAGGTTGTGGAGAGACTGGAACGCTTATACACTGCTGGTGGGAATGTAAAATGGTACAACCATTTTGGAAATCTATTTGGCGCTTCCTTAAAAAAACTGGAAAAAAACTACCATATGACCCAGCCATTCCACTACTTGGAATATATCCTAGAGAAATAAGAGCCTTTACACGAACAGATATATGCACATCCATGTTCACTGCAGCACTGTTTACAATAGCAAAAAATGGAAGCAACCAACATATCCATCAAGAGATAGATGGATAAATAAATTATGGTATATTCATAAAATGGAATCTTACATATCAATAAAGATCAATGATGAACCCGTGAAATATTTCATAAGATAGAGGAACCTGGAAGGCACTATGCTGAGTGAAATTAGTCAGTTTCAAAAGGACAAATAATGTATTAGACCACTATTATAAGAACTCAAAAAATACTTTAAACAGAGAAGAAAATATTCTTTGATGGTTATGAAAATGCGGAGGGAGAGAGAGAGGGAAAGGGGTTGTCACTAATTAGATAGTAGATAAGAACTGTTTTAGGTGAAGGGAAAGACAACACAATACACGAGAGGTTAGCATGACTGGATTTAACCAAAAAGCAGTTTCCTGAATAAACTGAATGCTTAGGAGGCCAGCGTAGCAGCAGTGAGGGTTTGGGGACCATGGTTTCAAAAGACATCTAGGTCAATTGGCATAATAAAATCTATCAAGAAAACATTCTGCATCCCACTTTGTGGAGTATGTCTGGAGTCTTAAACACTAGCAAGCAGCCATCTAAGATGCATCAACTGGTCTCAACCCACCTGGATCAAAGGAGAATGAAGAACACCAAAAACACAAGGTAATTATGAGCCCAAGAGCCAGAAAGGGGCACATAAACCAGAGACTACATTAGCCTGAGACCAGAAGAACTAGATGGTGTACAGCTACAACCGATGACTGCCCTGACAGGGAACACAACAGAGAACCCCTGAGGGAGCAGGAGAGCAGTGGGACGCAGACCCCAAATTCTCGTAAAACAAGCAGATTTAATGGTCTGACTGAGACTAGAAGGACCCCAGAGGTCATGGTCCCCAGACCTTCTGTTAACCCAAGACAGGAACCAATCCCTAAGCCAACTCTTCAGACAGGAATTGGACTGGACTATGGAAAATGATACTATTGAAGAGTGAACTTCTTGGATCAAGTAGACACATGCGACTATGTGGGGATCTCCTGCCTGGAGGGGAGATGAGAGGGCAGAGGGGTTCAGAAGCCGGTCAAACAGACAGGAAAAGAGAGAATGGGGGGAAGGAGCATGCTGTCTCATTAGGAGGAGAACAGCTAGGAGTATATGGCAAGGCGTATATAAGTTTTTGCATGAGAGACTGACTTGATTTGTAAACTTTCACTTAAAGCACAATAAAAATTTAAAAACAAAAATTGAGACTCAAGGAAGTAAAATTAATTCCCTAGAGAAACACAACTCTCGACTGCAAGTCAGGATTGAATCCATATCCTAATGATTTCAGAATGCTCACTATTTTCCTCATTCTGTGAATCCTTCTGATTTTCTGAATCAGAAATGAGGCCAATGAAACTTTTGTCTTTGCAACAAGCCATTATTTTACGATGACTTCTTATGCCAGTGTAAGATCTCTCTTAATAGGCTGTGGTTCTGCAAGAAGCTCATCTTCAGGCCATTAAAATGAAATCAAAGTACTGTTCGTTTTTGGTAATATGCTTTCGTCTAATGTGCATATAAGATTCACTGAGATATGCAGTGTGGACACTTAAATAAAAAATGATGTGTAAGTTCAGAGTGTGAGAACTTCAGGATTTACCTTTCTCCATAACCTAACGAGCCTTGAGGCTGATGCAATACTGTAGGGCACTCCAATGATGAAATGAAGAGTTTGGTCTAATAAATAGTTTGGGACCTTGCAACAGTTTTTTTTTTTTTTTTTTTGTCCCACTTAGGGTAAAGCTACTGTTTCCTCCAAATTTTGTCTTTCTGATTACATTTTACGAAGTTTTCTAGTTCTCCCAAAATAAAGTCATGACACAATCCGGTGACTTTCTTATCAATAGCTGATGGCTTGATACTAAGATACATTCTAAGAAACACTCAAATAATCATTTCTAGGTCTTCAGAATGAGTGCCTTTGTTTAACAATAAAAGTTATGAAATGTGAGAAGTGGAGGTGTGGTTTGATAAAATGAATTATTTTGGGCTATTTACCCTGGTAGATTAGACGTTCAGTATACTAAATGCCTCATGGTACTGGTGCATCCAAATAAGTAACTTTTCCTTTATATTCTACTTAAATTTTGTTAAACTGGCAAACATAAATGTTTTCACTGGAAATAGAAATTTTAAACACCCATATGTATAAAACTGATTTTCATAAATTTCTATAAGCTCATTTGAAGATACCCAGTGTTATATGGGCTACGTATTTTAATAAGATCATTGTTTCCTAAGTAAAGGTTGGATTTGAAGGAAAGGTGTTTGGATATAGAATCAATTTGATTGACTATGAAATCCTGAGTAACTTTTATTCAATATGTGGATCTTATAAGTGTGAAGAATTATACAAGGAAATTTTTGAAAAATTCTCTAGAAGGAATAAAATGACCAATTTTTAGATTTGGATCAAAAGTAAGATTAATGAAGAAAAAAACTCACTACAGATAAAGTTTAATGGCAAAGAAATTTATTTTTAGATCTGTGGTGCAGTGAGTTACTTTGTGTGGCCTTTTTAGCCATGGTCTTGGTGATTCCCACGAAATGATTGGGTGAGGCTGTGAAGGAAGATAAGGTGCTTGTCACCTGCTATGGGGATTGGACAGCCTGCTAATAATGCAAATAAGGTTCATGGAACCTTTGTGGGGGAGAGATCATGGAAATAAGGTGTATAGAAGCCTAATGAGGGGAATGGTCAGTTTTACCATCTCTATGGGTTTTTATGCTTAAAGGGAGTCAATCCTAGAGGCAAGAGGGAGACCTCACTACCATCAGAAGAAGGGCCAGGAGTGGAGCATGACCTTTGGACTTGGGGTCCTTACACTGAAAACCTCCTAGACACAGTGGACAGAGAGAACTGTAACACATGAGACAGCATGAGACAGCAAGAAGCAGCAGCAAGTGCAGAAGAGAACCAACAGCAGCAGACCCAGGAGACTGGCTCAAGATGGCATGGTGGGCTTCCTGGACAAAGGAGCAAGGCAGCTACAGTAGGCGTGCCTCCCCTTGGAGAAAGAGCTGAGTGCCTTCAGGCAGGAAGCTTGCTGGGGGGAGTGGGTTGCCTCCAGGCACTTGTTTTCAGAGCTAAAGAGCTGTGTAACACTTGCCCAAGGAGGGCCAAGGAGCCCAGGGTCAGGGAGAGGCCTTCCTGAAGGCGTGGCTGCGAAGCAGCTGTCCTGATTGCAGAACTATACACTGAGTCATTCCTGATCCTGAATTGTAACTTGTTACTTCCCTGATAAACCCATAATTGTAACTGTAGTCTGTGAGTTCTTTGTGGCCATTGCAATGAATTATCGAATCTAGCAGAGTAAAGAGTGCCCTGAGAGGGACAGTTGTTGTCAGAATTGGTAAAATGGTTAGAGGGTGGAGGCATATTTGACCTCCACTTCATAGGGATCAGTGTTGGGCTGATGATTTTGGTTCTCTTTCCTCCCCCTTGTGAAGTTAGATGAGGTCAGATGCAACAGCACCATTTTCACAAGATCTGTCTCTGAATTTTCTGTTTATAAATACAACAAATTCGAATGACCCCTGGACTCAGGCTGCTTACGTTCTTAATCTTTTCTTTTATTAACTTATTGTGAGAGTTTAGCCAAATTATCTAATTTCTTCAAAGTTTTTTAGTAGAGTACAATTAGAAATTTAGATTTTCTGATCTCTAAGGTACATTCAAATTTCAATGTGAATTCCAAGAGCTACCCAGGATATGTTGCTATTATTGTTAGCTGCTGTCAAGTCTGCTCAAACTCACTGAGTACAATAGAACAAAATGTTGCCCAGTACTGCACCATCTGCATGATCAATTCCATTGTTATGGCCACTGAGTATTATGAGTGTCTTCCAACCTAGGGAGTCTCATTTTCCAGCACTACATAGGACAATATTCTGTTGTGATCCATAAAGTTTTCACTGGCTAATTTTTGGAAGTAGATCAACAGGCCTTTCTTCCTAATCTGCCTTAGCCTGGAAACTCCACTAAAACTTGTCCACCGTGGGTTACCCTGCTGGTATTTGAAATACTGTTGGCACAGCTTCCAGCATCATAGCAACACGCAAGCCATCACAATACTACAAACAGACAGACCAGGATGAACAGTCCAGAGCTGGGGATTAGGGAATCCTAAATAACAGAAAGTCACTCAGTATTTCACAAATGAAGATTCAACAGAGACACACTGAAATCTGTAACATCTCCAGCCTCATTCCCAGAATTTCTGGTCCATTTCGTATGAGGTGGAATGAAATATGTGAGGTGAGTTATGGAATATGTATTTTTTTTAACATCTCTTAACTAATTCTCTTGAACAACTGAGATTGGAAACTATTAATCTTCCCATTCTAGACATGAGAAAACTGAGTTTTGAAAGATCTTATAATAAAGCTTTATTTCAATCTTAAAGCGTCAAAAAGGGTACATATGCAATAAAGATGATATTTGCTTGCTTGTATGTTTTATGTTTTTTTTTGTTTGTGTATGTTTATTAAGTTAAAAATCTTACGGTGGTGCTGAAAGGCAGAGGGAACGTATCCCTTCTCCAAAAATTATTGGAGGTTGATGGAAGATTCCAATGAGCCAGGACAAAACTTTAGGGGATAAAATATAAATAGAGGAATATTAAGTATTGTAAAATATGCAAGCTAGCATTGCAGTGACTATGTTTAAAGTATGTATTATGGAGATTTATGTTTTATGAGTATTTATTTAGCGATTTTTTACCAGTTATGTGCTATTTGTATGCATTATGTTTTAATTAATAAGATTTAATAATCATAGAAATCTAACCAGGTCCAAGGGACTAGATGAGTTAAAAAGTGAGATGAGCTTAGTTTAGAGATAACTTAGACTGAGTTTAAACAGAATGGCATATCTGGAAAAATAAAGAGCTAGACAACACATTTCAAGTTTAGAAAAACAGATTATCCTGAAAATTTTCTTCAAAACTCCATTATTGTTTATTCTTAATGTCTGTGAATCTTATTGGCATCTTGACCACACTGAAGATGCAGATGGTTTCTCCGTTGCTGTGTAAAATTATAAAGACAAAAAGAACGAGGGAAAGAGAGTGTTCCCAACTACACAGGCAGCACTTATGCTAAAAACAGAAATAAACAACTTGGAAAGAGTGAGGCTTAACTTCATTTCATTGCTTAATCTGTGGCCTCCAGAATCTTGCTCATATTTCCCATCGAATGTACTTGTATTCTGAAGCAATACAAATTGGAATGTATCCTAAAAAAAGTTGTAGTGACAATAAATAATTAAAGATCCCAACAACCAGAAATTCTCTCAACCTGTCATGAACACAAGTTTCTTCAGTGGGTTGAGATCATGAAGAATAGAGCAAATTATCTTTATGTCTGTGTAATAGCTTCCTTATAAATTTTCAAACAACTTAACACAGCATTTGGTACAATAATATTTTTAAAGAAAATGAATAAATGAATGAGTTCGTGAATAGATTTCATAATGTTCAAATTATGAGATAATCAATTTTCTTTTTTCATTGAACTTTGTTTAAAGAAAAAAATACTTGAAAATTTAAATTTCTCAGAAAGACCTGTGACTTTTTTCGTTTCACAAATGAAGAAATGGAGGTTCAGAGAAGTTAAATTATAAGCTGTAGGTCACAGAGCTAGCTTCTTAAAAATTTGATACTGAAACTCAACTCAGTAGTTACCTATCCAGTCAGCAATTTTCAGAGATTGTTAATTGTAAGTCTGTCTTGAGGGTGTTGCTTAAGAAAAGTATGAGTGGTTCCAGAGAAAAAAATTGTGGGATAAAGAGCTAGACTCTGTCTTGTAACAAAAGCCAAAGCTTATATTTTATGTGGCTATATATCCCAGTTTATCTGGGTTTGCTCTAATTTATGTTTAGTGACTGCACTTCTTATGCTGTTTTTCATTTTTTTTTCTGGATTTTTCGTGTCTTAGTAAACTATTGTCATTCAAAATTGCATTAAAATTGATTGGACATGGTAGACTCTCATTTAGTACTTGCAGCTTCTGTAAGAGTCTCAATAAATAGTGTGAACCCATGTGCAATGAACACATTTCTCATATTAACACAGGATTGAAACTAGAAGAATAACATCATGAACACATCTCTTCATTACCAAACATTTTCAGATCAAAATAACTTAAAAAATCTCTATCAAGGAGGGTTCTCTGTCATTAAAAAAAAAAAAGTATGTTCAAATCAAGAGGCTAGAGATACATAACTCTTCCCAAACAGAAATGGTTGGAAGTGAGGGGTATTTTATCTTACTGCACCTGCAAGCTGCTTGGTGCGTAAAAGTCAAAGGCTGCAAGAGGTACCCAGCAGTCACCACAAGTATGTGAAATTATATAAAGCATTTGTAAAATACGTGTGGGACAAAACTTTTAGCAAGCCTACCAAAGAGTAGTCAGAGTCATCTAGACACTTGCTACTCAACAAGCTGTTTTCAGACTAGTAACACGGGCTTTATCTTAGAGCCAGTTACAAAAGCAAAATATCAGGCCGCAGACCAGACCTACTGAATCAAAACATGCACTTCATCAATGCCCCGTGCTGATTCACATGTACGTTAAAGCCTAAGAAGTGCTGGTATAGACTTACTTGCTAGAGATTTTGCGATATTTGCATGGTAAATTTGCAATCACATATTTTATTTTTGTACTTTTACTTTACAATTAACCCATTCAGTAGCAATTATGACAAAAAGTACATATTTAATGGAAAATTAAGTTCTGGTTTTCCATTTTACAAGAAATTTTATCATAAGAATGCAACAATAAAATATTTGTATAGGTTGAACATCAACCATAGGGGTCATAATTATGCCATTGATTTCATGTAAAATAGAGGGCAAAAATCTGTTAAAGAAGCATCGGTCAGAAGACTATGGTCAAAGATGATAATTTAAGACAGGAACTGAAGAAGTTGCCGTTATGTATCAATTTTTGAAGCAGAACTTTGATTTAAATAACACACTGGTTAAAAATTAATACCCTGCATTTTATTCCAAACTTGTGGCATCTGTGTGTGTGGTGTGTATGTATATTTTTATGAAAATGTGATGATAGTTGTTAACACAACTACATCATTAGACGAAGAATTTTGCAAACATTTAAATGATGAATAGTGTATGTCGTCATCATCATACATTTTAAATCAAAAACCATTCTAATTAATTCCAATAAAGTTGTTTTTTTTTTTTTTGGAAAATGATATTTGGAAAAGTTTATTTATCAAAGGTCAAACATCTGACATTATGGTGGACGCTACTGCAAATTTAATTAAAAGCTCAACGTTAAAGATAAAAAAAAATTACAATGACTTGAAAAAAAAACACTTGAATTCAGGTACAGCAGGGGGTAGTGTTAAAAGTGATATCCTTGCTATTTTGGCAAACCAACCATAGAGAAATATTCTTGAATTTATTTATTGAGCACAGTAAATACAAAATTTTATCCAAATCAACTGATATATTCTACTTTGTAAACAGAAGCGATATACGTCAAAGATGCAAAATAATGAGTGTCAGCTGTTTTAAATAAGTGAATTATAAATTCTGGGGACAGATTCGTTGTAAAAAAGTTAACATTGAAGTTGGCAGTTTTTTTTTTATCACTTTGATTTTAAAAATTACTTCATATATCAAGACAAGTGACTGACAATAGTATTGAACTTACTTTAGAAATGAGTCATATTAATTTAGTTGCATTTTCTTCACAATCAGCTAGAAATCTTTGACAAAATATTAAACCCATAGTGCACTAAAAATGTTGCTTTTGAAGCTTTAATAAATTTCAGTAATTAAAACAAAGCTTGCAAAAAAATATATGAAAATATAATCCCTTCCAAATCGAAGAAGGAATCGACCAAATTAAATGGTAAGAGCTCAGTGTACAAGATTTAATTTTGAAACTGTATTATTGCACAAATATTTTGACTCGAGAAAACAATATTTTGATGACACTTATTTTTAACTGGATTAATTTGGTTTTTTGGACTGAAATAGAATTGATAATGACTGCAATATTGCAGCAGCTAAATTTTATAAAACACGTAAAGTATCATAAATATAGCTAACACGTTTATATTTGTAGAACATTTGTTGAAAAACTACTCTAAGGAGTGGGGGAAAAATGGTTGAGCCTGTGAAAATATTTGGGCTAAAATATCTGTACACTTTAAGATACCAAAACGAAACCAAACCCGTTGCCATCGAGTTGAATTTTAACTCACAGCGACCCTATAGAACACAGTAGAACTGCCCCACAGAGTTTCCAGGGAGACTGGTGGATTCAAACTGTTGATCTTTGGGTTAGCAGTCAAACTCTGTCCTATAGGGTTGCTATGAATAGGAATCAACTCATCGGCAACAGGCATATTATTATCCCCATCCTACCTATGGGAAAATTATGATCAGAGGGAGCACATAACGAGCCGATTTCCCACAGGTAGAAAATGGTGCTGGAATTGTGTGTCTGACTTTAAAGTCCACACTTGTATTCCCTGTGCTGCTCTACCCAGTTCAATTTGAGCAAGGAGGCTATTGACAGACTACACTGACTGAACAATAAGTGATTTGCATCTGATGGAATCATAACTCTTACAAGAAGTGTCTACATTTCAGAAGGTTCCCCAGAAAACTTAGAGGATTTAGTTGCTTGACTAACAAGTTGAATATGCCTAGTCGTTAAGCATAAACCAAAACCACACCCATTGCCATTGACTGGATTCTGACTCTGGCAACCCCGTGTGTCCCAGAGTAGACCTGCTCCAGAAGGTTTTCTTGGCTGTCATCTTCATGGAAGCTGACTCCCATGGTGCCACTGGGAGGGTTTGGACTGCCCAACTTTAGGTTAGTAGCAGAGCGCAAACATTTTGTGCCTCCCAGGGACCTTTCTTCATTAAGCATAGAACCTAATTCTGATAACTATAATTTTAGCTAGAAGTTGACTTGGCTGGAAATAGACAATATAACCTTTTATTGTTATTACTATTATTTAAGTTGCAGTGGTTTGCATGGCTCTTGGCTAAGTGAAAAACTTAGGTTACGCATCCCTAGATATCAATTCTTTAGCATCCTGCCTCTGGGAAACTGTAATTGGAAGTAAAAGATAAAGTGTAATTATTCTTTACTGTTTCTTCAATTAATTACTTTTCTATTTAAAGGAAGTAATTAGGAATTGATTTTGATTAACATCAAATGGTGTTTAAAAAAAAGCAAAAGAAAACAAACAAAAGGAAAACCTTAATTTATAAGGCTGTCTGGGAAGTCTGCCATTCCCAGCATCTTAGAGGATGAAAGCACTTTGGACATGCTCTGGCTATTTCTACCACCTCACTTCATCTCTCCCATTGTGCATACTGTCAGTTACATAGTCTCCTTGAGAGCCAGTTTTCTGATTTGTAAATAAAAACTATTCCACAAGGTAGTTCAATGGATATTTATTCCTTGATCTAATATTTACTGATTTTTCTTTGAGAACCGAAATCATCTATCAGCAGATACTAAGAATGGAAACTACCTACCCCCACCAACACACACTGCTCTCCGTTGAAATTAGCTTGATTTTACTATTCCATTGTCTTCATTACCATAACTTTACTATTCTAGCAGACTTCTGCTTAGACAAAGGGCTTGATTGCTTATTATGGGAATTTCCCAACAGACTCATCAGTTCTTCAGTAGAAAGCATCAACGGACAGTTTCTGCATTAAGACTCTTCTGAAATTCTCACCTCAGAATCCTTACCTTGATGCTGCCACCAGTCTTATCTGTTGAGAAACTGAAAAGGACCCACTGATATCTAGGACCTGGACTGGTACTACCAGCAAGCCCTTGTTATTTTCTTACTGAACATAGTCAATCAATCAAACATTGATTTCATACAAGGGAACTCTGTGACCATGATGGATTAAGATGAAACAAGACTGATTTCTAACATGTCTAAAAGTAGACAAAATCATGTAAACTGTCCAAACCACAAATTACGATACATTTTTCTCTCTCAGCTAAAATGAATAACCACTGTTTCTTTACCAATTACAATTTTAGCTTTGTTGTTAGTTGCCATCGACAGGATTCTGACTTACTTACCGTCACCCACATGATCATTGGCCCATGAGTCCATTGTGCCTTTTGTGTCGATCCATCTCACTGAGGGTTTACCTCATTTTTATTGACCCCCTACTTTATCAAACATGATGTCTTTTTCTATAGTGATTGTGTTTCCTTATCATGTGTTCGGAGTAAGTAAGTAGAAGTCTCACCATCCTCACTTCTAAGGGACATTCTGGTTGTCTTTTTTCTAAGACTTGTTTGTTGTTTTGTCAGTACATGGGTTATTCAATGTTCTATGTCAACACTGCAATTCGAATGCATCAATTTTTCTTCCTTTTTCATTACCGAACTTTTGCACGCATACAAAGTGATTGAAAGATTGAAAAGACTGGCTTTGGTCAAGTGCATCTTAGTCTTCCATGTGACATCTTTCCTTTTTAAATTTTTTAAGAGGTCTTCTGCAGCAGATTTGCACAATGTACTGTATCTAGTCTTCTCTTTTCCTAGATAAGATTATTAATATAATCATACAATTATCCTCCTGCCACTTCATTAAAGCATCCAATCCAGAGAAAATCCCCTTTTCCTTGGACCCTGCCCCAAATCACCTAACACAAGCCCACATTCTACAATAAATCACTTCTAATACCCTCAAAGTGAGAGGTCCCATGGTTCCCCAAGATATGTGTTCTGACTTTCTGTAATGAATAATATACCCATCTTGTGCAACTTTATGGTTGTTTCTTCTGTTCTTTGCCTATGAGGCTTCAGCACTGTTATATCATGATCCTTACCCAGGCTGAATCTAGCCTTACCCCATTCCCCACCTCTTGTATACAACCACCTACCTCCCATCCCATACCCCACCCTCTGTATTGAAAGACCTGCCCTAAATCAAACTTTAAATTCTAAATAAATTTAAATGTTATCTTTCCACCCCAAGACACTACCAAAGCTCTTTTGAGGTGATGTTCTCCCTGTAAGTAATAAATCCAGCTTTGTCTTATCTGCAGTTTGTGTTGCTCTGTTGGGGAGCTAGTGTTTGACACCATTCTGTAATAACCATTCTGTCAGGCCCATGATAGATCAAAAAAAAATGTAATTTAAGTAAAATAAATTCTCTTTAGCATATTATCCCCCCCCCCAAAATCTAGCATGTGATCATGTTGGTTTACGGTAATGTACAATAACTTTATTTATATTTTATAATATATTTTATTTATAATTTATAATTTTTTTTATGAGGGCACAATTCAAAGTTTTAGAAATGGACATTCTTCCGCTTAGCACTCAGAGTGATTGAAATTGTTCATGTCATGAGAATTTTTTAAGCCTTGTGATGACTTCCAATTAGACTGTAATCCTGTTCTTTATATTGGCCTATAACCCATAAATGATATGACACCTGCCTATCTGTCGACTCTTATCTACCGACATTTCCCCTCTTGCTCCTGAATTCAACCTTATTGGCTTTCTTTTCCTTCCTAATGTGCAAGCCTGGCCCTGCCTTAGGCCCTAGCACTCATTATTTCCTCTGAAAACTTCCCAAATTTTTTTCGTGGTTTCTCATTATTTAGGCATGTTCAATGTCCTTTTCTGGCTTCCATACAGTACTACTAAGAAAACTTTATCTTTGACATTTTTCTTATTAGCATAACTTGTTATTTATTTTCACTTAAAAAAATGTCAAGTACACTGATAAAAACTACAAAACTATATCAACAGCTTACTGTATAGTCACATTTCCAGGTAATATGACAGCTGGATTAAATGAGCCAAACCATGCCCCCAAGAAGTCTTGGTTAAAGACAGAGTTAAATGTTGATTTTATGTCATCTGCTTTTAATATTTATTCCTTTAAAGGATTTTTTTAAACGTAAAAATCTTTTAGAAAAAATTACAATTCTTCAACTGCATTACCTTTTTTTTCTTCCTGTAAGCTGCTTGAATATCATCACGTCAGTTTATCTTATGCCATTTATGATTGAGGTAAGTAAATCACCAAATCAAATCTGATGATGTTACTAAAATAACGAGTTATTTCTTGCTATTAAATTATAATCTTATATATTGGCTCCAGTATTTTGTAAATTTCTAAACTGCCAATTTAAGATTTCACATTTTATTAATTTGTTTGTTTCTGGATTTCTCATGTGGTATAACATAAAAGTACACTAAAAACTATGACAAAAAATGCTGCCAATTTTTCTTTTCATATAATCACTCTCAATAAAACAGCTTGGGTGTTGGGTTTCTTGAATGGCCATGATTAGTATTAGATGAAGGATTTAAATTATCTCTTCAAGGAAATAATCCAAATAATTCTCACTGAAGTGTTTGTCCATTAGAGGGCTTTGTCTATGATAAAATTTAAGAGTTATCGGATGCCTTTTAAGTGTGTACAAAATAAAAAGCTATTAACAGAGACCAATATTTGATGATAACATTTTTAAGTTTGATTTAAAACTAAGGCATGCCTGGTATGAGATGCTAGGTGTCTGTTTTGCTGTATCATCTACAGAAAAGAGATTTCACGAAGAAAACAAGAACATAATGAAACTTTTTGAGGCAAGTTGGAGTTTTACAAAGTCCTTAACCCATGATGAACAAAAATCTATTTCAAAATGATTGCATGTCTTTGATCAAAAACATAAGGCTAACGAACAACATCATACTATCAATTGACTAAATTATTGTATTTATGATGTATATCAAAATTTCATTATATTTCTTGGTAATATTGTAGTTTTAAATAACTTTCTGCATTAAAAATGTACAAATAGATTTGTGAGTTTTCAGAGATAATATATCATTTAAGGCACTAATGTACGTAAAACATGAAATGCAGAAGAGCTCTTTGACCTTCAGACACACCGAAAAGGAAACCCGAAGAAAGGAAAAAAGGCACCAAGGTGTAAGTTTTGACGTGACCATTGACAGAGTGGTCATCAGAGTAGCGATTCACTTGTTTTGGCTTTAGTCCCCTAATTTGTGGTATAAGAACATTAGGCCCGTGCCAGTTCTAATAGTCTATGTAAATTACTGTTTTTAAAGAAACAAATAGCAGTGATAATGTGGGCTGTAGATACTTGGACACGTTCAATTTTTGAAAATACATCAATCTGTATACTTGCAAATGATACTTCAATAAAAATATTAATAATGGCTAATATACATATATCTATAATGTTTCAGGTACATTTTAAACCCAATTTTTTTTTGGTAAGAACATTTGTGTGTAGGTATTATATAATCTTTACCATATAGATGAAAACTGAGGCAAAGAAAGATTAAGTAATTTGGTCACGGTCACTCAGCTAGTAAATGACATACTTGGTATTTTTGGAACCAAAAATCAGTGCTATTAATTTTAACATTACATTGCCTTAGTCATTTAACACATGCCTGTGACTTAAGGAATTACTGTGCAAGGCACATTGCCAGGTTTAGAGGTGTGTAAAACTCCCCAGGTGCCTGCATCTGTACAATTTACAATCTAATACAGAAGGCAGGCAAGTAGACATTACTGCAGTTTTTAGGTGATGTCGAGTCAGCTCTGACTTATAACAACCTATGTACAACAGAACAAAACACTCCCTAGCCCTGTGCCACCCTCACAATCTCTGTGTATGTTTCAGCCCATTTTTGCAGCCACTGTGTCAGTTTATCTCGGGGAGGGTCTTCTTCTTTTTCGCTGATCCTCTACCTTACCAAGCATGATGGATTTCTCCAGGGACTGAACCTTCCAGATAACATGTCCAAAGTATGTGAGACAAAGTCTCACCATCCTTGCCTCCAAGGAGCACTCTGGCTATACTTCTTCCAAGACAGGCTTTTTCCAATAGCCCATGGTATATTCAAAAGCCTTCAGCAACACCATATTTGTTCTTCCTTATTCATTGTCCAGCTTTCACACACCTATTAGGCAATTGAAAACACCATGGCTTGGGTCAGGCACACCTTAGTCTTCAAGGTGACATCTTTGCTTTTTAACACTTTAAAGAAGTCTTTTGCAGCAGTTTTGCCCAATGGAATGCATCATTTGATTTCTTAACTGCTGCTTCTATGGGCATTGATTATGGATCCAAATAAAATGACATTCTTGACGTCAATCTTTTCTCCATTTATCATGATGTTGCTTATTGGTCCAGTAGTGAAGATTTTGTTTTCTTTATGTTGAAGGCTATAGTCTTCGAACTTCATCAGTAAATGCTTCAAGTCCTCTTCACATTCTGCAAGCAAGATTGTGTCATCTGCATACTGCAGGTTGTTAATGAGTCTTCCACCAATCCTGACTCCACATTATTCTTCACATAGCTCAGCTTCTAGGATTATTTTCTTAGCATACAGACTGAATAAATATGGTGGCAAAAGGATACAATCCTGATAAACACCTTTCCTGATTTTAAATCATGCAGTATCCTCTTGTTTTGTTCAAACAACTGCCTCTTGGTCTATGTATAGGTTCCTTATGACCACAATTAAATGTTCTGGGATTCTCGTTCTTTGCAATGTTATCGATAATTTCTTATGACCCACAGAGTGCCTTTTCAGAGTCAATAAAACATAAGTAAACATCTTTCTGATATTCTCTGCTTTCAGACAAGGTCCATCCGACATCAGCAATGATATCCCTCGTTCCCAGTCCTCCTCTGAATCTAGCTTCAATTTCTGGCAGTTCCCTGTCAATGTACTGCTCCAACCATTTTTGAAAGACCTTGAGCAACATTTTACTTGTGTAAATGTTATTAACGATATTGTTAGATAATTTTCACATTTTGTTGGATCACCTTTCTTTGGAATGATCATAAATACAGATCTCTCCCAGTCAGGTGGCCAGGTAGCTGTCTTTCAAGTTTCTTGGAATAGACAAGTGAGCACCTCCAATGCTGCATCCATTTGTTAAAACATCTCAGTTGGTATTCCATCAGTTCCTGGAGGCTTGTTTTTCGCCATTCCCTTCAGCGCAGCTTGAACTTCTTCCTTCAGCACTTTATGTTCTTGGTCATATGCTACCTTGTGAAATGGCTGAACATCAGCCAATTCTTTTTGGTACATTGACTCTGTATATCCATTCATCTTCTTTGGATGTTCCCTATGTTGCTCAATATTTGCCCATAGAATTCTTCAGGACTGCAACTTGAGGCTTGAATTTTTTCCTTCAGTTCTTTAGCTTGAGAAATGCTGAGCGTGTTCTTCCCTTTTGGTTTTCTAACTCTAGGTCTTTTCACATTTCATTATAATATCTTATTTTGTCTTCTCTATTGCCCTTTGAAATCTTCTGATCAGCTCTTTCACTTCATCATTTGGTCTATTTGTGTTAGTTACTTTACGTTCATGAGAAAGTTCAGAGTCTCTTCTGACATCCATTTTGGTCTTTCTTTTCTGTCTTTTTAATGACCTTTTGCTTTCTTCATGTATGATGTCCTTGAAGTCATCCCACAACTCTTCTGTTCTTCAGTTACTAGTGTTCAATGTGTTAAATCTATCCTTGAGATGGTCTCTAAATTCAGGTGGGATATACTCATGGTCATGTTTTGGTTCTTGTGGACTTCTTTTAATTTTCTTCAGCTTCAACTTGAATTTTATCTGAGCAATTGATGATCTGTTCCTCAGTTGGCCCCTGGCCTTGTTTTGACTGATAATATTGAGCTTCTCCATTGTCTCTTTCCACAGATATAATTGATTTGATTTATGTGTTTTCCATCCAGTGAGGTCCACATGTATAGTCACCATTTACGTTGTTAAAAAAAGATAATTGCAGTGAAGAAGTCATTGGCCTTACAAAATTCTATCATGCTCTCTCCAGTGTCACTTCTGTCAACACAGCAGATATTTTCCAACAACAGATACTTTTTCTTTGTTTCCAACTTTCACATTCCAATCATCAGTAATTTTCAATGCATCTTGATTGCATGTTTCATCAATTTCAGACTGCAGAAGTTGGTAAAAATCTTCAGTTTCCTCATCTTTGTCATTAGTGATTGTTGTGTAAATTTGAATAATAGCCATATTAACTGGTCTTCCTTGTAGGCCTATGGATATTATCCTATCACTGACAGCATTGTACTTTAAGAGAGATATTGAAATATTCCTTTTGAAGATGAATAAAATGTCATGCCTCTTTAATTTTTCATTCCTGGAATAGTGGACCATAAGAATATTTGATTCAAAATGGTGAATACCAGCCCACTTCAGCTCACTATTCCCTAAGGTGTTGATCTTTATGTGTTCCACTTCACTTCTGATGACTTCCAATTTTTCTAGATTCATACTTCATATATTCCAGGTTCTGAGTATTAATGGATGTTTGCAGCTGTTTCTTCTCATTTTGAGTTGTGTCACATCAGCAAACAAAAGTCCCAAAGGCTTTACTCCATCTGTTTCGTTAAGGTTCAACTCTACTTTGAGGAGGCAGCTCTTCCTCAGGCATATTTTGAGTGCCTTCTAACCTGAGGGGCTTATCTTCTGGCACTATATCAAACAATGTTCCACTGCTATTCATAAGGTTTTATCTGGCCATTATTTTTAGAAGTAGAGTGCCAGGTCCTTCTTCCTGGTCTGTTTTGCTCTGGAAGCTCTGCTGAAACCTGTCCACTGTGGTGACCCTGCTTGTATCTGAAATATCAGTTTTTGAAATACATTAGTAATGCTTAACAATATCCAGGTCTTCCCACTACTAGGCACCTGAAAGACTGAACCTTCCAGTTGGTTTGGATTTGAGCGAAATGTGGGACTTTTTCTGGCCAAGGAATAGAAGCAAAACGGGAATGTTTCACATGTATTCTGAGGCAGGAATATGACTTGAACATTCTACAGGCTCTCTCTTTTCCTGTCAAGGTGACCTAGAGAGATATTTGTTCCAGATTTTATATCTATTAGATGCTACAGACTGTATTGGCCTGGTTGTCTCAGTGGTCATCTGAACCAAAACTCTCCCTCAACCTCCTCAAGGCACAATGGACATGTGATGTGAGTGAGAAATATAAACCTAAGTTAATTTTTTTTTTTTTTTGTACCAGGTCTTAGAATTTGGGGTTATTATCACCTCTTAACTTTCCAATGCTGACAAAACAACAATATTGAAAAACTGATACCTATATTTAGTGGATTTAAGAAATTAGAGTTTGTTCTCCTGAAAAATACACATTTAAAATAAGAACTAAATTCTAAATAGGAGTTACACAGCGGTAAGTAAGAATTGGATTGTAAATGGAATGTAAACTATTGCCTCAGGCAAAGGAGAAATAAATGGAGACAAGAATAGGGTAGAGTGAAAATAAGGTTTGTGTTTTAATATCACTGTAGTACCAATGAGGCCAGTGGATTGGAGAGAGCAAAAATAAATATAGTATATTAATTAGGAGAATATATCAGAAGCCCAGTTCAGAAAGGATGAAGGCTGGTGCAAGTGTGTTAGCAGGAGACATGTAAGAAGTGTACAGATTTGGTGTAAATGGACAAAAGAGGTTTTGGTTACCCATAAGAGGGAAAGACCCTTGGAAGCAGCAGTCAAGAAATCAAATAATGTATTGCACTGGGTAAATCTGCTGCAAAAGACTCTTTAAAGTGTTAAAAAGAAAAGATGTCATTTTGAGGACTAAGGTGTGCCTGATCCAAGCCATGGTAATTTCAATCACCTCACATGCATGCAAAAGCCGGACAATGAATAAGGAAGAATGAAGAAGAAGAATTGATGTTTTTGAATTATGGTCTTGATGAAGAATATTAAATATACCATGGGCTACCAGGATAATGAGCAAATCTGTCTTGAAGTACAGCCAGAATGCTCCTTAAAAGCAAGAATGGTGAGACTTCATCTCATATACATTGGTCATTTTAACCGGAGGGACTAGTCCCTGGAGAAGGACATCAAGCTTGGTAGAGGGCCGGCAAAAAAGAGGAAGACACACAACAGGATGGATTGACACAGTGGTTGTAACAATGGGCTCAAACATAAAAAAAAAAAAATGACCGATTATAAGGTTGGTACAGAACAGGGCAGTGTTTTGTTCAGTTGCTATGAGTGGGAACCAACTGGAGGACACCTAACAACAACAACAGTTATTGTTGTTGAGGAAGAGGGAGTGACAAAAGTTGATGCTCAAGTATCTAGTTTGATCAATTTGTTTCTTTTTTGTACAAAAACATATATCAATTCTTCCATGTTTTTTGAATCAAAATTTAAAATGCCCTCATTCTTTTTCAGTCATCTCTGAATCCAGCTCAAAATCCATGGTTTGAAGTGTTTCAGCATACCATTAGCTCTTCCTTTTCTGAACTCCCATCACAGTACTTTTATGTATTAGAAATAAGTTTTTGAAGTTGCTATCAAGTGTTTTTAAAGTTTGTCGCCAGGTTGATCGTAAGGAAGTCTGTGCCCTGTACATTTGTTTTTTTCCCTCCAAATCTCTAATGGCTGACCGTATGAGTCACAAACTAAATGGTGTTGAACATGAAAATAATCTCTTGAAAGAAGTCAACAATTTTGATTCAATAGACTGTGATGGAAATAACATATGTCTTTCCTCATTCTACTTATAAGCTAAAGATATGTATGTTCATTAAATACGATAATAACTTAGCAATATAACTATATAAATGTCAGTTGTTGGTGACTTTAATTGGTAGATCAAAAAAAGAAAAAGAGAGAGAGAATGTTGTGAGATATACATGAGGATAGTATCAAAAATGAAGGCAACCACGTGGCCTTGGGAAAAGCAAAGGCCCATAAGTGACATTGAGGGGTGGGATGTGCGATGTGAAGGTAGGCAATAGGAGAGAAGGAATATTTCACATCTTTGAAGTTATGTCCTTATTATCCTTTTTTTCACAGTTATTCCATAATTGTTCTTAGTCTGACAATTTTCAAGAAGAATTTAGTGGAACTCTAACTTGACATTCTATATATTCCAAGTCCAAAGCCCACGCACTAGTCTGTGAGTAAATGTCACTTTTCTGACAATTATTATGCTTAAAGTAATTTTCATGTTAATTAAGTGAAACTCTTCAGGGCGAAAGGAAGGGACCATCTCTATACTTGCTAAGCATTTAAGATATATTAGGCACAGATCTAGATCAAACATTGTTTAATAACATTGTCTAGTCCTCCTGGAATTCAAAGTCTGTGAGATAAAAGAAAGATGCATACATACAGTTACAGGATAATGTGAAAAACACAGACAAAAAAAATTCAGTAAATTATGAAATGCTTAGAGAGTATGGAGAAGAGATTAATTATTGAAGATGGCTCTTGTTCAGCATGCTTGAGCAGGACTTCACAAAGGACTGAGTATCCAAAATGAGTTCTGAAGAATAAAATAGGAATTGACTAAATAATGCAGGATAGGCAAAATCATAATTCCTTTCTCCCAATGTGTCCTCCTGCTCTCTCTGTTTCTTGTTATTTACTATTTACTGAGTCATTTCTGTATGACTGTCAATGAACTAAATATTTACAAGCATATTCTCATGAAATGTTCACCATATCCTTATGCATACTCACCTCTGTTATTAAGGAATACGAGGTTCACAAAAATTAAGCATCTTGCAATTACATAGTTAGAAAGAAGAAGACAAATTTTTAGGTTTAAAGGCATAATAGTAAATGAACATTAGGACTTCATTTGCACCATGTGTATTTAGGGTTCTAAATTGCTTATTGTTTTTTTTCTGTACCTTAAGAATAGGGCAAATCTTTACTGAATACATTTCTTCTTCAGAAACATAACATATACATTTATAAAGATAAATTTTTAAATGACAAAATTGGTGGCTAGTAGTAGATAATTTTATTTGTTGTTTCATGTTATCATTATAAGAGTTTAGAAAGTTTAACATGCTTATAAGTGAGTATAAAATTCAGGAACAAAATGGAAATATCTGTGTAATTTTTACTATTATAAGTGAAAGACATACTGCATTCTTACACAAGTAAATGAAAAAAAATGTATAAGGGGTATTCTGTTAACTTTTTTGATATATGCATAGCAAGCAAGGTATCTAGAGTTTTAGAGAAGGTTTTTAAATGTTTAGGGGTCTGTCTCTAGCAAGGGCTGAATCTAGATCACTAATATTATATACTGATTCTGCCAGTTATATAATAGAGGTAAAATTTCCACTTTATGAGATAGTTTTATAATGCAAAATATCTGTGTCACAAAGTGGTTTCCAGCAAACACTAATAGCTAAAGGTATACTATTTCAACAACTTTTTGTGGAAATTCTAGTACATTTAAAGAATTTAAACAATCTCTTAAAATCTGTGCAATATTTTCTCCCATTATTTCTTTCTCTCCTTATTTACAGTGAAAATTTCATGGAGAAAAACAAGCCAGTATTTTATTCTGCAGAAGTGCAATGTAAGAGTTTGGGATATCATTCAAGATGATATGCAAAGCCATTTCAGCTCTGAACTTCTCTATGATAACAATAGAAAACACACATACACGCACACAAAATAAACCATTTTAGATGGAACTGGAAAACAGGTGTGATCCCCAACCATAATCTGGAAAGAAGAGTTTCCCCAGTGTTGTGAAAATCATGCTTCATCAAGGGAGGAAACCAGAAGGAAAGCCAAGTGAACAAAAGGGATGTTTTGAGGTCCAGAGTGAATGCATAACTCTAAAGCAAAATGCTGGTGAGAACTGGTTCAAAAGTAAAGATAAAAATTCTGAGCTGGGTCACTTCCGTGTCACATAACTAAAAATATCCTTTAATAAATAATAACAACTAATAACCAGATGGGAGCAGTAATATTTTCTCTATCAAGACTCTACTGGGGAAAAAAAAAAGTAGACTATGAGAGACAACCAAAAGATAAAGAAACAATATGCAGCAACTGCATACAAATAATTGTGTCACAACAATTGTTGAAAATTATGACATGCAATTCTGTAAGAATGTGGAAAAATCTATAAAACAAGAAAATATGCACAAGCATGCTTGCTCATGAGATAGAAGAAAAATGAGTTTGCAGAGATTAGAAAAGAGGTAAAATAGATAAACAAAGCCATAATGGAAATAAAAGTCATGTTGGAGGAGCCAGCATTGAACAGACAATACTACTACCTAGTCAGGGACACTGAGGATAGTCTTAACGAAACTGAGTGGAGAACATATTTAAGAAATATATTTATCAAATTATAAATATTCAATAACATAAATTGCCATAATTAATATCCTTTAAGAAAAGGGCAAAATGATTGAAACAAAAAGTCTATATAAAACACAAAAATTTAAAAATAAAATAGAGGACTTTTCTGAAATAAACAAATATTGAATAAAATAAAATAAATAAATAATAAAATAAAATTACACAATCCAGAGATTCAAAGTCTCCCTTTTATTTCTGAGAAAAGATAATATAGATAAGTAAACAGCTATTTAGTATTTCTCATATCATTGAGATTTTATTTCTACTGTGATTTACTGAATCATAAGTTGCTAGAACATTTTTAAATTTTAATCACATTTATTTATCTAATTCTTTTTGTTATTTTTTTCTGCTAAATTTACTGAGTTCAGAAAATTGGCATTGTGTGATAACAATGCTTTGAAGTGGGTCCAAATTTCTTTAACTTAGTAGATGGTCAGGGTATATAGCAATTCTATGAATAATTAAAACACATATTCTCTAATGTCAAATTTGGAATTTCTATAGTTATTTTTTTATATTTATATTTCATTAGATCAAGTATATTAATAATTTTCCCCAAACATTCTATAACCTTACTTATTCTTTTGTCTGTGCTTTGTCTATCAGGTACTAAGTAAGGAAGGCTTCAAGTGAGGGGGACTCAGGACGAAGGCCCATCATGTACCATGGAGATGGACCTGTGTGCTAAAAGAATGGGGCTGGAGCCACTGGGATAATGTTTTGTAGTACCAACCTAAAGCAATTTCTTAGTATCTCACTTGGTCTATGTTCCCAAGTAAGCACTTTTATTCTCTTTTTGATCTCCATTTTTGCTATTTTATAAAAAATATTATTCAAATTTGTTTCTCTGTTTTGGTGGTAAGAGGAAAATTTAGTTTTTGCTTTAATATGAACAAATGTTCCCAAAGAAAAAGCCTAGGGTATGCATAAAGTACATCAGCATAAATATCTTTGGAAAAATGAAAATACTTTTTATATTTCTGCTACAAATCTGTTTCAGAGATTGTGAAGAGAAATGTGTACAAGGACAAACTAATAAGACTATTTTCTATCACAACTATCTAGCTCCAGGTTAGCAAGTAATTTATTTTCCTTTAAGGAAGAGCTGTGCTATGGTTTTGGCATTTTGGAGCATTGCACGTAGTAAAACCTTAAGCTAGATGTTGAGTAGTTGAAAAACCATACAGAAAAGGAGTATTTTGTTTGACTATGTGCACATATATAGTTTAGTTCTAAAAGTGTGAATGGCTAAGAAATAAATCACTCCCCACATTACTGGGGATTTCTTTTTCCTGTTTTTTTATAACCTATATTAGTCTAATCATAAAAGCTCTTACTTATGACTCTTGAGAAATAAAGAAAGGTCCTAGAAAGCTCATAACAATTTCTTAACTATGGCTTAATTTATGTTGTTTAGAAATAGTAGGCTTTTTTTTTTTTTTAATTCTAAACTAAATGTTAATATGTTAACTAGAATCCACGTACCTCAATGAAGCACCCAGGATTAACAAATAAAATTCCCTTCCAATTATCATAACTAAGTTTCTCATCATTATGTGCAGGCATAATACTAATAAATATTTTTAAGCAATTATTCTGTGTAAGTTATAGTTACAGCTCACTTAACCTTCACAACGAGCCAATGTGGAGGTACTTAAATTACAGAGAAAAGAACCAAAGCATACTGAACAAATTGAGGCACGGTTAATAAAATATAAAAAACTAAGAAACCATCAGTAAATCTTGTTTAATGTATTGATAAAATACTTATGGTGTTCTGTATGCATACAAGTGCACTGTCCAGTAATTCATAAGAAAGAGATTAAGATAAATAGTGTTAGCTTACTTTGGCAGAATCCGGCAACAGCACCATAATCAGACAGGAGCCCTAACAGCTAGAACGGAATGGTCAAAAGTAACTTTGATTCCATTTCTTCACTTTTCACTTCACTAGATTTTGTTTTCATACTGTCTAAAATGTGTTAGACCCCATATAATATCCTGTAATCTTTTTTTAAAAATATATACATATATTTTCCTGTAAGAGTTCCCTTTGCCAATACAAGGGTACCTTAGATTGTGGTTTATATTGGGAAGGTGAGAAAATGAGTGGCTAATGGGATTTGGGTCTCTTGATCTCATTCCAGCTTGATCTACATCTTTATTTGTAATTTTCCTCATAGTTCTGTTAGTAATTAAACCAGGAAGATGTCTGTGTAGTTTAAAGGCTACTGACCTTAGATTTGGGACAGCCAGGTTCCAGTGCTGACTCTGCTCTTAAAAGCTATGTGACCTCTTTCAAGAAAGCTAACTCATGGGGACAGCTAAATTTTTAAATGTACCATGAGAATATTGTGACCCAAAAGGATACTGTGTTCATTAATTGATTAGAATTTGTTTTATACACTGTGAAGTACTAGTCACACATAGCGGTTTATTCTTAGCAGTAGTAATTATAGAAGTATTAACATAACTAGTCTTATCAGGTGTTTCTTAACAGGTGACACAAAGTTAAGTAATTTAATACATAGATTTTTGGCACTGTTTTATGCTAACAGGAGAACAAATTTGATTGTAGTGGCATCAGCAGATTCTTTTCACATTTTATACTCTAGTTGTTATATTCTTGACAAGGTCAGACAATGCTTGAAGTTCACGTGTGAAATGTCTATGATTAGAAAATAGCTTTGCAGTTCTTCTCAGGCTGAATGAATTTGAGCCAAAAAGTCTCCTAAAGGAGTCCAAACTTAAAAAAAAAAAAAAACTCCATCAATTTAACTGACCATTTCAGGAGTTTCTTATCACCAAATAGATACTGTTTGTAAAGGTGCTCCTAACCTACTTGACCTTGTCCCATTAGTGACAGTCAGACTCCTACACACTTGAAAAGAGAAAGGGCAAAGTCACCAGGGAATAAACACTCTTTAAGTGCAGCCATTGCGCTGTGCTTCTCAAACTCTAAGCTCCCAAGTGCATGCAATTTTAATAGGGTCTCATCCTGGTGCCACTTTATTATAAATAGCTTGCTAGTTAGGCAGAGAAAGAAGGAACATGACTCTGCTCACCAGACAAACGAAAACAGAACCAAACATAATCCAAAAGCAGAGAGTGTACCTGGAGATGGTCAGTTGGGTCAGTAGCCAACTTGAAGTGGTGTACGATGGTCAAATTTATTTCTTTTTCAAAATCAGGAAAGCTAAATCTGTCTTTTTGAAAAATTCCTTGGTGATTCTTGGAAATAAATACATTTTTTAGTTTCTGATTATTATTTCTTGATCCTTTTCAACGTCAGATGGAAGAAACAATACAGATTAGTCAGATCTGGTTGTTTATGAGGTTGTGTAATTAGTTAACATATTGCCTCTAGTAATAAGAATGATGGATTTTAGGAAAAGTACATTCATTTTTACTCCATCGTGTGTCTTTGAGACAAATCCATTCTGTTTGTTACTAGTAGGACCTGTCAGTTACTTGTTATTCTTATCATGTGCCATGGGGTAGATGTGGACTCATAGCGACCTTATAGGACAGAGTAGAACTACCCCATAGAGTTTCTAAGGCTGTAATCTTTATGGAAGCAGACTGCCACATCTTTCTCCTACAGGGTCACACTGGTGGGTTCAAACTCTGACCTTTCAGTTAGCAGTTGAAGCACTCAACAACCGTTACACCAAAGCTCTTTCTATCAGTTACTACTTACTCTTTAACTTGATAAAGGCTGATCAAGTTATACAAGTATTTTAGTGCATAAATCCTTCTTATAAAGTGATGACTGCTAATATATAAATAAATAAGTTTAAATAAGTAAATTTACCAAGCATTACTTAAGCCATGGACTAATATCTTTAAACTCCCCCATGGTTTTTTTTTTTTTTTTTTTTTGTATCTTTTCAAGACTCTGGGCCAATCTGAGTCCTTCATGAAGTAGATACTAGCATAGATTTAGAAGTACAGAGGATTTATTGGTGGAAACACCTTGAAAGATAGGGAAGAGAGGAGTGGGCAGGAAAAGACTTCTTAAAGTGATCCCGGTCTGACAGCTGTGAAAGTATAGGCGGAAGGAGCAAAGATCAGACAACACAATCCTCATGTCAAAGTGCGATTCAGAGAAAATTACAGCCAACTCAGTGGGGAGTTCTAGTATAAAGCATGCCTTGGGCAGAAATGGCCAAAACCTATTGCCCCACCTTGTACATTTATGTTAGGAAGAAAAATGTATCCCAAAAGATGTCCACATCCCAATTATCACCTAGCTGCTCTGTGAGAGAAAGACTTGGTGGTCTGCTCCTATGATGATTACAGCCTTGGAAACCTCATTAAGGCAGTTCTATTCTGTTACATGAGATCAGCATGAGTCCAAATCGACTCTATGTCACCCAACAACAACATCTTGGATAATCTGGACATTTGCAATGTAATCAAAATGGTCCTTGAAAGTGGAAGAGGGAGGAAGCACAGGAGGTTGAAATGATTTGATGTGCAAAATGCTTGAACTTTTGAGGATGGAGGAAGAGGGTCATAAGCCAAGGGGTATGGACAGTCTGTAGTAGGAGAAAAAGACAAGGCAATGGCTTTTCCCTTAGAGCTTCCAGAAAGGAACACAGCCCTGCCAAAACCTTGGTTTTAGCCTAGTGAAAGCCACGTTAGACTTCTAACCTACAGAATTGTAAGGTAATGGATCTGTTTTCTAAGCCATTAAGATTGTGATAATTTGCTACAGCAGCAGTAGAAAATTAATGTGGGTTTTGATAACAAGAGAGAGGTGTTGCTATAACAAATACCTAAAAATGTGGAAATGACCTTGAAATTGGGCAATGGGCAGAGGCTAGAAGAATTTTGCAGATCATGACAGAAAAAAACCTAGATTGCTTTGAATAGACTGTTAGTTGAACCTTAGAGAAAACTAATTCATCACTAACTGGCTGCTATCAGCTACGTGATCATATTAAAGAATGTTAGGCCACTCTTTTAAATAGAGACATGCTTCCCATGTGTCTAAAGTTTCTGGTGGAATGCATTCTCCCATTTTCTACATTCCTTCTGGATAATTTCCCCTTGAAAACTTCTACTAACAGGTAGATTGAAAGTTATATGAGTTTTATACAAAATCTTATCTTTTACCACACTGAAGACTTCTTTCTTTTCAGAATAAAGTGCTAAAAAAAAAAGAGCAAAACTTACAATTTTGAGTATTCAAAATATTAGCATTAGGTAGGGATGTGGAAATCATGAATAAAGCAGCTGTAAACATATGTGTGCAGGATTTGGCGCGGACATGAGTTTTGAACTCAATTGAGTAAGTACGTAGCAGTGCAATATTTTATGGTAAGACTATATTTAACTTTGTAAGAAACTGCCACGTTGTCTAAGTAGCTGTACCATTTAGCATTCCCACCAGCAATGAAAAAGAGCTCTTGTTACTCCATAACCTTACCAATATTTATTGTTGCCAGTGTTTTAAATTTTAGCTTTCCTAATACAAGTGTATGGAAACCCTGGTGGTGTAGTGGTTAAGTGCTACGGCTGTTAACCAAAAGGTCAGCAGTTTGAATCCACCAGGTGCTCCTTGGAGATCCTGTGGGGCAGTTCTACTCTATCCTGTTAAAGTTGCTGTGAATCAAAATTTATTCCATGGCAATGGGTTTTTTTTGTTTGTTTGTTTTAATATCTGTGTGGTGATATCTTAATGCTGTTTTAAAACTTAGTCTTATTTACTTTTAGGATTTGTGTCCATAGCCAATCCTTTGTCTCCAAGCTAGTGTCCTTTCCACCTCAGTAATCTGTTTACTGAGGCCAGATCAGAGATATCCTCGTTTTTAGGTGCCAGCAAGCTGGTTTCGACTCACAGGAATACTGTATACAACAGAATGAAACACTGCCTGGTCCTGTGTCATCCTCACAATTGCCGTTATGCTTCAGCCCATTGTTGCAGCCACTGTGTAAACCCATCTTTTTGAGAGTCTTACCCTTTTTCACAGACTCTCTACTTTATCAGTCATGATGTCTTTCTCCGAGGACTGGTCTCTCTGATAACATGTCCAAAGTATGTGAGACGAAGTCTCACCGTCCTTGCTTCTAATGAGCATTCTGGCTGTACTTTTTTTAAGACAGATTTGTTCTTTCTTCTGGTAATCCATGGTATATTCAATATTCTTTGCCAACACCATGATTCCAAGGCATCAAACCTTCAGTCTTCCTTATTTATTGTCCAGCTTTCACATGCATATAAAGTGATTGAAAACACCATGGCTTGAGTCCAAGAAAAGCAAACCCATTGCCATGAAGTCTATGCTGACTCACAGCAACTCTATAGGACAGAGTAGAACTGCCTCATAGAGTTTCCAAGGAGTGCCTGGTGGATTCAAACTGCTGACATTTTGGTTAGCAGACATAGCTCTTAACCACTATGCCACAGGGTTTCCTGGCTTGAGTCAGGTGCACCTTAGTCCTCAAAGTGACATCTTTGCTTTTTAACACTTTAAAGACATCTTTTGCGTAAGATTTTCCCAGTGCTTTGGGTCTTTTGATTTCTTGACTGCTGCTTACATAAGTGTTGACATTAGAATCAAGTAAAATGAAATTCTTTACAATTTCAATATTTTCTCCATTTATCATGATGTGGCTTATTGGTCCAGTTGTGAAAATTCTGTTTTCTTTAGGTTGAGGTGTAATACATACTGAAGGCTTCATCAAGTGCTTCAAGGACTCTTCACTTTCAGCAAGCAAAGTTGTGCCATCTGCATATTGCAGTTTCTTAATGAGTCTTCCTCTAATCCTGATGTCCCATTCTTCTTCATATAGTCTAGCTTCTAGGATTATTTGCTGAGCATACAGACTGAATATGTATGGTGAAAAGATATAACCCTGACACGCACCTTTCCTGACTTTAAACCATGCAGTATTCTCTTGTTTTATTCAAACGACTGCCTCTTTGTCTATGTCAGGTTCCTTATGAGCACAATTAAGTGTTTTGAAATTCCCATCATTCTTTGCAATGCTATTCATAATTTTTTACGATCTACACAGTTGAATGCTTTGCATAGTCAATAAAACGCATCTTTCTGGTATTATCTGCTTTCAGCCAGGATCCATCTGATATCAGCAATGATATCCTTTGTCCCATGTCCTCTACTGAATCTGTCTTGAATTTCTGGCAGTTCTGTGTTGATATACTGCTGCAACCATTTTTGAATGAACTTCAGCAAAATTTTACTTGTGTGGGATATTAATGATATTGTTAAATAATTTCCACATATTGTTGGATGATCTTTCTTTGGAATGGTTACAAATATGAATCTCTTTCAGTTGGTTTGCCTGGTAGCTGTCTTCCAAATTTCTTAGCATAGAGGAGCAAGCACTTCCAGCACCACATCCATTTGTTGAAACATCTCAATTGGTATTCCATCATTTCCTGAAGACTTGTTTTTCACCAATGGCTTCAGCGCAGCTTGGACCTCATCCTTCAGTACCATAGATTCTTGATCATGTGCTACCTACTGAAGTGGTTGAACACCAACCGATTCTTTTTGGTACATTGACTTTGTGTATTCCTTCCATCTTCTTTTGATGCTGAGTCTTTTGGTATTTTTCCCCATAGAATCCTCCCACACTGAAACTACAGGTTTGAATTTTCTCTTCAGTTCTTTCAGCAGCTTGAGAAATGCCAAGCGTGTTCTTCCATTTTGGTTTTCAATCTCCAGGTCTTTGCACATTTCATTATAATATTTTACTTTGTCTTTTGGAGCTGCCCTTTGAAATCTTCTGTTCAGCTCTTTTACTTCATAATTTCTTCCTTTCATTTTAGCTACTCTGTGTTTAAGAGCAACTTTTAGAATCTCTTCTGACACTCATTTTGGTCTTTTCTTTCTTTCTTGCCTTCTTAATGTTCTATTGCTTTCTTCATGCATGATATCCTTGATGTCATTCCACAACTCGTCTGGTCTTAAAAGTTATTAGTGTTCAATGCATCAAATCTATTCTTGAGATGGTCTTCAAATTCAGGTGGGGATATATTCAAGGTCATACTTTGGCTCTTGTGGACTTGTTCTAATTTTCTTCAACTTCGTCTTGAACTTGCATATGAGCAATTGATGGTCTGCTCCACAGTGTGTCCCTGGCCTTGTTTGGATTGATGATATCGAGGTTTTCCATAGTCTCTTTCCACAAACGTAGTTGATTTGATTCCTGTGTACTGCTTCTGGCAAGGTCCACGTATATAGTTACCATTTATATTGTTGAGTAAGTCTCCAAGCTAGTGATCTGTTTACTGAGGCCAAGTCACAAAGTTTAAATGCTGGAAACTACTTCTCCACATTTAATGAAATCTCTAGGAACAAATTCTAAAGTGAGAAGCCAATGAGAGACTCACCAAGGAGGTATACAATCTCATTTTATGTTGTTTAATTGGGCTGGACCTTCTCATTTAAGGAACCAGTCACTCAGCTCCTTCTGAAAAGAAATCAAAATACTTTCTGAAGGGCTCCATGGATTCTCTCTCTCCTTCTTAATGTTCTTCTGCCTCACTGTTAAGAAAATATCCTTCCTTTGGAGCCAGACAGACCTGGATTCATACCTGAGCGCTGCAAATCACTCTATGTGAACTTCCTCTTCTCTAAACTTCACTTTTTTTTAATTTTTTTTTTTTTTTGTCGTCTAGGAAGTATAAGTGCTCACTATATAGATTTGTTGAGAAGTTAAATGAGATCATACATATTAAAAGAAAAGCATCACTTTGGAAACACATCATAATGAACACATTAGTAAAGCAGAACCATAGTCAATGAATTGTCTTAGTTTCCTCTAATATGCAAATTCCTTTATTTCACCTTGCTTCTTAAAGAACATTTTCACTTGGTAGAGAATTCTAGGTTTAGTGTTATTTTCAACACTTTAAAAGTATCATTCTGCAGTCTCCTGCCCTCCATTTGTCCCAAAGAGGTCCACAATCATGTGAATTGTTGTACCCTCTATGTATTGCATCATTATTTTCTGTTGCTTTTCAAGATTATTTTTATCATCTTTGGTTTTCAACAGTTTGTCTATGATTTATTTAGGCGTGGTTTGCTTTGTAATTATTCTTTGTAGAGTTTGCTAGTTTTCCAGCATCTGTAAATCTATACCTTTCTCCATATTTGGGAAATTCTGAGCCACAATGTTTTTGCACATATATTATTTCCCCATTCTCTCTCATTTCTTCTTCTTGAACTCCAATGACATATATGTTAGAAATTTTGATATTGTCTCACAGGTCCCTAGGTTCTAATCATTATTTATAATCTTTTTCACTCTATCCTGCAGAGAAAATGACAAGGTATTCACAGGAGGAGAAGCATGTGATAAATAAGGCACAAGAATACAAATAAAGGTGGTGTGTACAGGGCACAGAAAATAAATAATTCCCCTTATCTTTTCATAGGCTGCATGTAGAAGAATTACAAGAGAGGAATCTGGAGAGGTAGGAAAGGACAAATCATTAGGGGCCTTAAGGCTGGATTTTCTTTTTTTCTTTTTTTTAGTAAGAGCTATTGGAAACCCTGGTGGAGTAGTGGTTAAGTGCTATGGCTGCTAACCAAAGAGTCAGCAGTTTGAATCCATCAGGCACTCCCTGGAAATTCTATGGGGCAGTTGTACCCTGTCCTGTAGGGTCACTAGGAGTCGGAATAGACTCAACAGCAATATATATATTTTTTTAATTGAATGGTTTAAGCTAAGGAATTCCAATTTTACCACCATCATGAATCCTGGACTCATTTCTCATCCTTTTGACCTACTGACTTCCGAAGCTCTTTTTTGCCTGGGTTATTTTTGTATTCATATGCATTAATCCATAAAATGGCACTAAAAGTCTTTCCCCGCAACACTTTGTTTTCGAACATTTACAATTGTATTCGATTTTGTTTTCTTTGCATTACAGACAGAGGCGAGGACTAATGATTATAGTCTCATAAACATTTTTTCAATTTTCATGTATTTCTTTGCTAAATTCATTTTCCCAGATTCTATGATGCCTAACCTAGAATATAGTATTTTTCATCTTCACTTTATTTTAAAAATAGGCAATATCTTTGGTCAGGTCTTCTATATCAGCATTTGAATCAGTGATTTGGGCGAAGGTGATTTTTTTGAAAGAGTGCTGTCTGGAGAAAAAAGAATAAGGGAAGCAGAAAAAAAAAAAAAGGGACAAAGTTAAGCAAATATCTCATCTAGAATCTGGTCCCGTCTGATCCCATGGTGAGTTCTTTAGCTTGAATTTCACAAAAAATATAGTCCAATCTTCAAGTGAAGTGTTCTACCTCTTTTTCTTTCAGTCAGTTATTGACTCTTGGCTGCTTTCTGAGTGCCTTTATTAGCCACACTGCTGTAACACGAATACAACAAGTGAGTGGCTTTAAAGAACAGAAATTTATTTTCTCATAGTTCTGGAGGCAAAGAGTACAAATCAGGGTCTCAGCCATGTCAATTTCTTCCTTGACTGTAGACTGGGAGTTCATTAGTTCTTTGGCTTGTAGAGAGATATTCACTCAGCATCTTTCTTCCCCAGTATGTGCTTTCTTCTATGTCTAATCTGCTCCTTTTATAACTCAGAAGTGATTAGTTTTAGGACCCACCCTACACTGATATGACCTAATTAACATAAAAATATAGCCCTATTCCCAAAAGGGATTATATCCACAGATATACAGGTTAAGATTCCAACATAAATTCTGGGGGACACAATTAAATTCATAACACAGGTATCGACAATTTCCTTTTAGAAGTGGGCAATTTTCTGAAACAGGGAAGAGTCACAAATGTTAGTAGCCTACATTCACAGTAGCTGGAAGATGGGTGCACTGTTTTGCTAAGAAGAAATTAGGCTGAGCAGCAATCTGTAGCTGCTACATTGAACCATAATATCTCAAATATGAATTGCAGAAGATTATATTACTGCCTGATATATTCTTTGTATTTTAATCTCTGATATTTTTTCTTTTTTTAGGCATCTTCCTGAATTTAGAAGCTTTTTTTTTTAAATAACTTTCCCGAAGTAAAGATCACTGCTAGAATTTCTCTATGATAGTACCATTTGCCAAACAAAGTCAAATGAATACCGCTACATCTTTCTGTTCTTCTTCAGGAAATAAATTTAATGTTGATAAAAACTGTGAAATAAAACCTATTTGTTAATAATGTCTATGGATGATATCAAGAAGTTATTTCTCCCATATTTTATGAGATGCTCTAAACTTTCATTTATTCATTCAGTGCTGTAAAATCAGTGATGACAGATCTTTGATTACATGGTTCCACTTGTAATTTTCACTTTCCTTGGTAGACATCACTCTTCCATCATGGCACTCTGTTTCTCTGAGACTTAAAACTTATTTCAGTACGGTAATACTAACCGCCAGTCCTATTTGTGTTTGAGTAATGAATTGAAACCTATTTGTCTTCTGTGAATAAAGTAGTGAACCTTTTAATATAAATTTAATTCTCTAAACTTACTAATTAGGAAATGAAATTTAGGTCAGCTCTGCTGGTAAGTCAGTCTTGAAGGAAGGAGAAGTGACCTAATTGTGTAAAAACAAAGCGTAGTCTCATAAAAATCTAATTATATATCTTGGTTCAACACAGATAAAGTCTTGGCTGATGAATACTTAATTGTCACTTTATTAATTCAGACTCAATGCATCCTAAACTATTGAGTTCACAGATACTTAGTCCTTGTTATAAGTCTGAGACTTTGCAGTTTGTATTTTGGCTTAGCAAAGAAGGGGTACCTATTAATATCTTGATTGGGTTAATTAATTATGACTCAAAGATAAAAGCTGGCAGAATCTTAAGAAAGTTTTTCTCATCTCAATTATATTTGCATGTAGCTAATGGTTGTACGGAGACGTGATGGCACAGTGGTTAAGAGCTTGACTAGTAACCAAAAGTCGGCAGTTCGGATCTACCAGCTGCTTTTTGAAAACAGTATGGGGCATTTCTACTCTGTCCTATATGGTCATTATGAGTTGGAATTGACTCAATGGCAATGGAATTTTTGGGTTTTAATGGATTATGACTGCCAGTTGTAGTGCCGTATAATAAACAGAATAATAATTGTTAATCACAGAACTTGGATAAGTGCCCCTCAGTAAACTAGGAGGAAGGAAAGAATTATGTCATCATTATTGTAGTCATTATTACACAGCATCATCATCATTACCATCATCATCGTCATCTAATATTCATGAACTGTTTACTATTTCCAGGCAGTTTGCTAAGTGTTCTATACATATTGTTTCACCTGATCCACACAATAAGCCTGTGTGTGCTGGGTTATTATTATTTTCCTTTATAAAATAAATAGAAGCTTACTCACTGTCAAGCTGTAAATGTTACTAGACCTTATTAAAGCAGTTTTACTCCAGATCCTAGAGGACCCCTAAATCACAATACCAAACTCTGTACTCAAAAACTGAGATATATGATTTTGTTAAGACTATGTAATCCCTATTTAGGAAAATGCATCTAATATTTTTGCAGGTCTTTAGAGTATTCACAGCACATTCACATATTCTTAACAATAATTTGTAACAATCCTAAGGGATTGTTGTGATAATGATCCTTATTTTTCAGACCAAAAAACAGATTCAGGGAGACTATGTGATTTACAAATGATTCCACTAGAAAGGGAGCCACGGTGGCACAGTGGTTAAGAGCTTGGTGGCTAACCAAAAAGTCAGCAGTTTGAATCGACCAGCTGCTCCTTGGAAACCCTAGAGCGCAGTTCTACTCTGTCCTATACAGTTGCTATGAATTGGAATCAACTCACTGCAATGGCTTCTTTTTTTTTTCCACTAACCAAACAACCAAACCCATATAGGTCAGAGTTGAACTAACCCCTAGGGTTTTGAAGGAGTGGCTGGCAGAATCAAACTGCCAACCTTCTGGTTAGCAGCCATAGCTCTTAATCACCATGCCACCTGGGCCTGGAATGCAAAACTTCTAACTATAAAGCTCAACTCTAACACTTGTTTTGAGTTAAAATATCAGGTATATGAATGCTTAAGACTCAAGATCATTGCTTGAAGAGCTGTACAGATAATGTTCCATGGAGTAAGATTCACTAACCTAAAGTCTCATAAGAACTAAAGTCTCAAGTCACTGGATGGTATTTACTTGGGTAAAATGCAACCATGTGAGTTGCAATATGGCTTGAGCTGCAATTTTGAAGTAGATTTACTATATAAGGCATTATGGTAGATGGAAGCATTTTTAGCAGAAAAACCTTTCTCTGCTTAAAAACTATCGACCACACTAAGTACCACTGAGCAGGCTCATCAGGATTCTTATATTAGATGTGGCCTAATATCATCCACATAACTTCTCTACTGACTTTTTTTATGATTCCCAATTCTACTACAACAAAAGGTATGGTGAAAAGATACAACCCTGGTGCACAATTTTCCTAACTAAACCACACAATATCCCCTTGTTCCGTTGGAACAACCGCCTCTTGATCTGTGTACACGTTCCTCATGAACACAGTTAAGTGTTCTGGAATTCCCATTCTTCACAATGTCATCTGTAAGAAGCTGGAGTCTATGAAGGAAAACAGAACATCAAGATTGGAGGAAAATGTGTTAACAACCTGTGTTATGCAGATGACAGACATAACTTTGATTGCTGAAAGTGAAGAGGACTTCAAACACTTACTGATGAAGATCAAAGGCCACAGCCTTAAGTATGGATTACACTTCAGCATAAAGAAAACAAAAATCCACAACTGTAGCAATAAGCAACATCATAATAAAAGGAGAAAAGATTGACATTGTCAAAGATTTCATTTTATTTTAATCCACAATCAACGCCCAGGAAAGCAGCAGTCAAGAAATCAGATGACACATTGCATTGGGCAAATCTCCTGCAAAAGACCTCTTTAAAGTGTTGAAAAGCAGATGTCACCTTGAAGACTAGGGAGCAGCTGACCAAAACCATGGTGTTTTCAGTCCCCTCATATGCATGGGAAAGCTGGACAATGAATAAGGAAGACTGAAGAAGAATTGATGCCTTTGAATTGTGGTGTTGACAAAGAATATTGACTATACCATGGACTGTAAGAAGAATGAACAAATCTGTCTTAGAAGAAGTACAACCAGAATCCTCCTTAGAAGCAAGGGTGGTGATACTACCTCTCACATACTTTGGACATTTTATCAGGAGGGATCAGTCCCTGGAGAATAACATCATGATTGGTAGAGTGTCAGCCAAAAAGAGGAAGACCCTCAACAAGATGGTTTGACACAGCGGCTGTATCAATGGACTCAAGCATAACAATGATGTTGAGGATAGCATAGTACTGGGCAGTGTTACATTTTGTTGTATATAGGGTTGCTATGAGTCAGAACAAACTCAATAGCATCTAATAACAACAACAATAAATCTACCGTTAGCAATTTTTCCTTTCAATTAGAATAATATCTATTTTTAAACACATAGTAGAAAATATTAATGCCACGTTGTCTACATTTTTCCTTGAGTATATGGGGAAAGAGTCGTAGAGTGGATCATCATGGTCACACTAGGCATCTGTAATGGAAAAAGAAAAAAAAATCTAAAAGAAGCACAAGAATAAGATATTAACCCCCAGTAAAAATTTATCCTAATGGTGATGGAAAAATCACATAGGGCTAAAGGTAGAATTGCACAGCTAATTATTGTAATTGCTGTCAGTAATTTGTGCACCTGTAAAAAGTTGAATTGGCAGAACTTATGTGATATATTTACAACAAAAACATAAGAAAAAGTGTAGCTGAAGCTGTTTATGTACAATCAAAAACCTCATGGGATTTGGTTCCTTGATTTGAAGGTTTAGGGTTATGGTTTCATGGGACATGCTAGTTAATTGGCCTAATAACGTGTTAGTGCTTCTTGTTCTACATCCTAGTTCTTTGCATAGTGTCTGAGATCTTAAAATTTTTTAAGCCAAGGCACAATAATTAAACTCCAATTGCCTGGAGCAACAGAGAAAGGAGAGTCAGGAATAGGAGGAGGATATGAAATGTGTCACTAATTGCCTCCATGAACAACTGCCTTCTTTGCCATGAGATCAGAAGAATTGGATGGTGCCTGGCTACCATTACTAAACATTTGATCAATGATTCTATAGAAGAATCTTAATCAAAAGGGGTAAAATGCAGAACAGAATTTCAAGCACTCATGGATTCCAGACTTTCTGGATCCATGGAGACTGGCGGAATGAACCGTTGAAAGTATTGCCCTGAGGTAATCTTTAAAACTTAAACTGAAACTATCCACTGAAGTCTTCTCAAAACCAAACAATAGTTTACCTTAACTATTAAAAAATGTCTACCTTGAGCATTACACTTTTTTAAAGAACTATCTATATGGAATCAAAGTGACAAGAGCAACTTGAAAGATTAGATAGGAACTTTACTGGGCAGTGAGTTTATATCAATAGAGGAAGAACAACTCAGAAAAAGGGGGGTGAGAATGGTTTTACAATTTGAAGGATGTAATCAATGTCACTGAAATGAACATGCATAAATGGTTGAATTGGTGTATGTATAGTTGTATATATTCTCAACAACAACAAAAAAAATAGAAAAAAAAAAGTTTTATCCTAACTTTAAATGTTGACCCAGGAAAGTCCTAAGGGGGAAATAAGATAACCTGTCATTGATCTTTCAATAGAGGAGCAGACTGTTGAAGTTTCTGCCACTGATGCTCTTGCAAACCAGGAAGCCTGTCTGATTCAAGACAGCAATGATGGAATAGGATTAGGGAAACCTTTGTCATAATCCTGGAAGCAAAGAAAAAACCCATGTATTCACCTTTGCAATGATCTTTATTTGACCTTACTTTGGATGGGTTGGGTTACTTGCATTAACCTCTCTAAAATATGGGCTTTTCAACTGTAAATTGTTGTTGATAACTATAGTTAATTCTTAGTTATGAAGATTAAATGAATGAACTATGGCTGGATTCATTGAAAATATATAATAAATATTACTTGCCAAACTCAAAGTCCAATATATTTAGCACAGTTTTTCAGGACTAATGAGGTGATGGATCTTTTGTAGTAATAGGGCTTTAACTTCCTGTTCTGTACTGCACTGATTGTCAACTCTTTAATAAACCCAGATTCATCCAGTGGAAAAATCTAGAGAAATAGGCCACATGTTCTTGCTTACTGAGTATCTACTTATCTTAGCCCTCCCACAGTATTTATGGAGAGATGCTTTGTAACCTAGAGGTATGGTTGGCCTATCTCCCTGAATTGTAGGTATCTCAAATTCAAGGAGATTACTATTTTTTCTACCATAGGAATGTAATAATTCTATAAAAATTATACATTTCTAAGGAGGGGTGAGTCCCTGGAGAAGTACATCATGCTTGGTAAAGTAGAGGGTCAGTGAAAAAGAGGAAGTGCCTCAATGAGATGGATTGACATAGTGGCGGCAATAATGGGTTCAAGTATAACAATGATTGTGAGGATGGAACAGGACTGGAAAGTGTTTTGTTCTGTTGTACGTAAGGTTGCTGTGAGTCAGAACTGGCTTGACGGCACCTAACAACAACAACATCAACAAGGTTATTTACAGAAATGTATTCATAAAAACTTTGTTCAACAATTTTTCCAATTTAATTTAGTATGTGTTATGCTATATAAGCAACATAAACAACAATTTGGCTTCACTTAATATGCTGGAAGATGTTCTCTGCCTAACATCCACCACACTTCCGGTAAAAGCACCCAAATTTCTCTTTTAGGAAAACTTTACTATTTATGGTGGGCTAAATATAGCTGGCCATTTCTAACAAAAGACTTTTGTTGTTTGACTCCAACTCATGGTGGTCTTAAGTAGAACAGAACAAAACATTGCCTGGTCCTAAGTCATACTTAAAATCACCAGCATGTTTGAGTCTAATGTTACAGATAATTGTGCCAGTCCATCTCACCAAATATCCCCCACAACCTCTTTGGTCCTCTACTGCACCAAATGGGACATCCTACTCCAGCAGTTGATTCCTCCTCTTGACCTACCCAAATCAAGTGAGTTGAACAGTGTTCTGTCTTGTACCGTAATGTTTTTAATGCCTAATTTCAGAAGTAGATCTCCAATCTTTCTTCCTAGTCTGTCTAAGTCTGGAAGCTCTACTGAAACCTGTTCACCATGAGTAACCCTACTTATATTTAACATGTCAGTGGCATAGCTTCCAGAATCATGGCAGCATGCAAAACACTACAGGGACAAACTGATGAATGGATAGTGGTAACAAGAGATTAGAACCATATCTAGGCCTGGTCTACAGAGTCTAAGTTATTTGTTCAGGTATGGGCATGTGATTTAATTAGGGCCAATGAGAGTTAAGTCTGGTAGTTCTGCTCAAAATATTGAGACAGAAAAGCACTCAGTTAACAGAACGAAAAGGTGGTAGGAGGAAAATTTAGATGTACCCACAACCAACATGGGCGTTCTTTGGGTAAAGCTTGCCTGATAAGTAAGCCAGCATAAAAGAACAGAGTCAAGAGAAAGAGACAGTATTCTAGTTATATCATTTGAGTCCTTTAAACTAACTAATATTGGCGATAATTAGTCCAGGACTTTATAGTGACATGGACGAACAATTTTATTATTTCCTTAAGACAATTTAAATTGGGATTCTATCATTTGCATTCACAAATTCTGACCAATACAGAAGCTAAATAAACCCAGCTAGTATGATACATTTAACCTTATCTGTTATGTTAACCTGGATTTATAATTTTCTTAAATAAAAAAAGAAAAAACAAACAAAAAAACCACTGCTGCAGAGTCGTATTCTGACTCAGAGCGACCCTGTAGGACAGAGTAGAACTGTAGCACAGGTTTTCCAAGGAGTGGCTGGTGGATTTGAACTGCCAAACTGCCAACCTTTAGATTAGCAGCCGAGCTCTTAACCACTGCACCACCAGGGCTTCTTCTCTTAAATAGTCACCCATAAAATATTTATTTAGGAGCCCTGGTAGTGCAGTGGTTGAGTATATTAAATCTTTAATACCAGCCAGCCATTCTTACATGTGTTAGTGCTTTAAAAAAAAAAAAAAGGCAGATAAAATATTCTTAGAATTTTGGAAGGCCATTAAAGGTTACCCCATGATCTGCTTAAATTTTAAAGGATTCATTCACACTGTACTGAGGAGAATAGACCATACAAGGTAAGGATGAGAGCAAGATTCACTTTAGGGGTATGGGAGCTGCACAGTTAGTTGCACAGAGCTTTACACTTAGAAGAGCTCATATTTAGTTTAACTCTCTACTTTCACTGTAAATAAACTCATAATAATTTTATCTTTGTCTTGAGTTTTGTAAGTGAAGTCTGAGGAGACAATGAACCAGGTGTGGGACCCACCATATGTGTGGAAGCTCAGAGAGACTCAAAGGGTGTACAAGGTAAGCATGCTATATTTATGATTGAGTGAGCAGGAAGGAAAGAGGTCTGACAGCTCCCAGAGGTGATGCTGACACTTTTCTTCTGAACCAGACTTGTTTCCTATGCAGAAAGGAGGCAATGACTTCCAAGAAACACAAATGACTGAGGAAACTGATCACTTCCTTTCTTACTTTACTTATCTCTTATTAGTCATCCGTTTACACTGATGACACAGAAAGAAAGGAAAGATATGGGAAACCATAGTTTCTTATCCTCTCAGTCCTTCCTTATGTATCAGTAACTGAAGGTAGACAGGTTGGTAGGATATGTGTGTAGATCAAGAAATAAACTTTTTAAAAGTTGAGCTAGTTTTGTGATGTGCTTCCAAGATTCTGGTAAGAATAAAATACACGTGCATGTATAAACAACAGTTCTCAGAGATGAACACAATGCTCATTAAATATTTGTTAAATAAATTAATGAATAGCAGGAGAGTTATGTTATTCCAGATAACTGCAATGTATAGTAGTTTCTGAAATATACTACAAATAAAAAAGTTTCAATGATTTAGAGACATTAGCTAAACAACTGAGACAGGGACAGAAGGCTGGACAGCCTTCAGATCAGAATAACTGGCCCATTGATCTGGAAATCTACCCCATGGGTGATGTTACAAGACAACCCACACATGCAGCCTGTGACACACAAAGTCTTACATATCTCTCTCAAGTTGTTTTTCAGGACCCCACCATAGGAGTGGCAACCTACGAATCTCTCTCGTAAATTGTTTTTCAGGACTCTTTTTTTTTTTACCCTAGGCAGTGGTGTTACCAGATAATCCACTTCCTGGACTCTGACACATGAAGTTCTACATATCTTTCCTACAAGCTGTTTTCCAAAGGTGACCAGAATCAGCTGATCCCCGGGCATGTGCTGTGAGAATGGGTACAACCTTACAGTCTTGTCAAGTGGTCACCAAGACTGTGCAGTGGTGATGTGACATTGTCCAAACTGACTCCACCTTGGATTCCAGATGTTTTGCACGCACCTAATTTCTTAACCCCTCTGTTTCTCAGTCCCACTTTTTCTCCCCCAAAGCAATGAATAAAACATGTTCCTGTCTAAAACCCCTTTACAAACTCCAGGGAAACATCCATTCAGAGACTGGAGGCTAGTGTGGGCAGAAGTCCCTCTCCGTCCCTCCCTCGTGAGCCTTTGCTTTTTTTTCCTGTCACTAATAATCCTTTGTTCGTGTGGAACCTCTGAGCCTCTCCTGGTCACTCTTGGTCAAGGAAGGCAAGAACCTAAAAAGGACTTGGTCCCAAGCTGGGAAGCCTTGCTCTGCAATACAGCCAGGAAGAAGTATAGGCTGCTAGAAATATGACACTTGTCCTTGTGACTTGATAAAGTTCCAGGTGTGGATTTCTGAGTCTTCTTCAGAGAAGTGATAATGATTTGATGAAAATGGAGGCCATCGATTTTGGGCCTATACTGTGACAAAAGTCAAGAAGGGCAGAGAGAGGAAAAAATTTGGTTAAATTAAATAAGTTCATCTTAGGCTGCATAACCAGGCACAGCTTTTTAGTAAAGTTTAAAAAGTCTCTTTTTGAAGTTGATTCAGAATATTAACAATATTTTTATTGTTGAGGCATCTGTATGTGAGATTAAAAAAATGATGACAAAGGACTGCAAGATACATATTCATATCTTTTATTTATAGGTAAGAAAATGAAGGCACAGAGAAGTTAAATACTTCACACAAGGTTGTAGAGGACAGAAACAGAATTTCAACCCACATCTGTCAGATTCCAAGTCCTGTGGCTTTTTACTCTCCTCACATTTTCCACAGTGCAAACTCATCTGTGAGAAGACATTTCTTACTCACAGAACTTCCAGGCACACTGCATATTAATTGCCATGCATGTGTGAAAAGCTCTGAGAAGCTTTTCAATAAAGGAAAAATGTTGCCCAATGTCACTTTCACCAAATTTACCTTGGCCGTGGACACTTTCTTTCTGCATAACACTTACTGCATCATCTTTAGGGGATGGCATTTTCAATTCTGACACAAATATTTCACAAAGTAATGACTTCTTGAGTAATAAGCATTCAATTTTATAGAGGCAGAAAGAAAAATAAAGCCTCACATAATGCTGAGTTGTTTGTATTTGAGGATCGACTTTTCTGAATAGGCCAAAACATGCTTTGCCATACCACATATTCTCGTTAGTGTAAAATAGCATAATTCCAAGAGCTTGTCCTTCAAAATCCCAGCTTGTGTTTTTATTAGTGGAGTCAATTTGGTAATTAGGGCAGTTTCACAATCTCTGTGACTTCCCTTCAGATACAAACACCTGTCTCTAATGTCGGGACACATAGTTCTTTTTATATGTCCTCTTTTCAAGGTTCCTCAGCTATCACAGGAAATTGAATTTGTGGTAATGATAAAGCTGGACAATACATAAGGAACACTGAAGAAGAACTGGCACCTTCAAATTATGGTGTTGGCGAAGAATACAGACTATACCATGAACTGTCAAAAGAACGAACAAATCTGTCTTGGAAGAAGGGCAGCTGGAAGGCTCCTTAGAAGCAAGAATGGTGAGACTATGTCTCACATACTTTGGACATGTTATCAGGAGGGATTAGTTCCTGGAGAAGGGCACTATGCTTGGTAAAGTAGAGGGTCAGCGAAAAAGAAGACCCTGAACAAGGTGAATTGACACAGTGGCTGCAACAATGGGCTCAAGCATAACAATGATTGTGAGGACGGCACAGGACTGGGCAGTGTTTCATTCTACTGTACATAGGGTTGCTATGAGTTGGAGCTGACTTGACGGCAGTTAACGACAGTAACGGCATACATATTTTATTAAATATTTGTAAATTTATAAATATTTATAAAAGTTATTTTATTAAATAATATAATGTATTTTTCTCCCTTTTATTCAGTTTTAATATCTGGCCTAAGAACTGGGAGCCCTGAAAACTTCCTTGGTTTGGAAAAGAATCCGTTTGTTCACTGCTCTTAGAGAAGATTCTGGCCAAATAGTCTTTTTTTGTAGATGAAGAACCTCAAATACAGAGAGCTGAGGGGCTTGTCTGGGGTCATAGAAATGAATTAACAACCTTTCTCTGAGTCTGAATAATGATATTAACAACCCAGATACATTTCCAAATTAATCCTGCTTTAGTTAAAAAAAAAACAAAAAACTTTTTTTTCCACTTTAGTTTAATCTTTACAAATTTATATACGTAATATCTTTTTTTAAATATTTTATTTCAAATTTGCAGTAGATAAATAAAATTTAAACCTCTTTAAATTCATTAATTTATTAACACATTAATTTATTCAATATTTATCAAATACCTACTGTGCCAGGCAGAAAACCTGGTGGTGTAGTGGCTAATTGCTACAGCTGCTAACCAAAATTTTGGCAGGTCGAATCCACCAGCCGCTACTTGGAAACCCTATGGGGCAGTTCTACTCTGTCCTATAGGGTTGCTAGGAGTTGGAATCTACTCGATGGCAATAGGTTTGGTTTTTTTGCTGGTTTTTTTTTTTTTTTTTTAATGTACCAGGCATCTCTCAGGATTCTACTTCAATAAGCAAAATATAACAGTCTCTGCATTTGTGAAGTTTATGTTCTAAAGAAGAAATCCATAATCAATATTGACAAAAATACACAAATTATATTGTATGTTAGAAGTTGATAAATACAAAAAAATGTAGAGCAGAGAAAGTGATATTAAAATTGCAGATGTCAGTATTTTTAATGCAAAATGATTTTAAATATTTATATATGCATAGATTGTGTAACTGCATATGATAGATAAAGCATTGTTTTATAAGCAAAAAAAAAGCAAATATTAAAAAGATAAATAAATACCCTTTATTTATTTATTTTTTTTTTTTATTGATTACTTAGGAATCATCTAAGTTGGTTTTCAAGGAGAGTTTGATCTATACACTCATAAAAAAAAATATACACTCATAACCCACCCAAAACTCGCTTTCTTTGAGTCAATTCTGACTCATAGTGACCCTTTCAGACAGGGCAGTACTGCCCCGTAGAGTTTCCAAGGCTGTAAATCTTTTGAAAGCAGACTGCCACATCTTTTTCCTCCAGAGTGGCTGGTGGGTTTGGGCTGCCTAACTTTTGGTTAGCAGCCAAGTGGTTAACCACTGCACCACTAGGGGTCCTTATACAATTACAAAAAAAAATTACAGAGCTTTTTAATATCTGGATTCTAATTAATATGGGATTATAAGAGGGTGACCTTCCATTTATGCTTGTTAGGAGTTGTTTCATGGCATTGGGAGAAGAAGCACGACTAACTTGGAAAAAAAACAAAACAAAACAACGAGCCTATTGCTGTCAAGTCGATTCTAACTCATAGCAACCCTATGGGACAAAGTAGAACTGCCCCATAGAGTTTCCAAGGAGTTCCTGGTGGATTCAGACTGCCAACCTTTTTTTTGGTTAGCAATCATAGCACTTAACCACTACACCACCAGGGTTTCCAAATTAAACCAAATCTCCTGAAAATGATCCTGAGACTTGGGTGTAGTGCAAGGTCTCCAATGCTGGTTGTAAACATCAACCAAGCAAACCCTTTACTTGCCTTTATTTCTCCTGGAGCGTTCTTTCTCTAGACAACATCTCATAAACAGAGTTTTATAATCAAAGCCTCAAATCAAATGTTACCTTCTTGAAGATATCTTTCTACTGCTCTCTTTAAGGCAACACTTCTGCCAAAGAGCTTTCTATCATATTACTTCTTTTACTCTCTTTCTAGCATGGAAAGAACATTGTCTCTTTTTGTTTCTTCCTTTTTGTCCTCCCCTCACTCCCATCTTAAGCTAACGGATACCGGTTCTCCTGGTCTGTCTCATTCAAGTCTATAATCTCAAATCCAGCATGCTCACTAAATATATATTGAATGAATGATGGGTGCCCATAATTGCCACTGGTTAAACTGTTCAGAGTGAATTAGCTTTTCCCTTTAGATAAACATTTATAATATAGTTGAATTATCAGTCCAAGAGTAACTGAAATAAAAAAAAATGAATTCCTAGTACAATCTGGTGGTTAAGTGAGCAGGTTCAGGAGTTCCAGTTCTGGCTTTGTCACTTACTAATCATGTATATTTGGGCAATTTATATAAACTCTCTCTATCTCAGGTTCCTTATCCATAAAATGGGGATAATAATAATGCTCTCCGTTTGGGTTAGCATGAGGATGAAATGACTACTAATTACACAATGATTAAAACATTACACAGTACATAATATACACTCAAAAATGTTTATTTTATTCTTAAATATATAGTGATTATAATTCTCATCCTTGTGATTACACCTGTGAATATTATAAAGGGGGTAGAAGAACAATCACAATATATCTAGCAAAAGCTGTGCCTAAAGATGTAACAAACGTAGTATAGTTTGAGCACTGCTCACATCTACTAAATCAATGCCACCCTCTATGGTATAGCTGTTTTCAGAGAACCATTTAGGTTGGTGTGATTGAAGTCAAGAAAATAAAGGAAGGAAAGTGGGGGAGGAAGGGAAGAAGGAAAGAAGGGAAGGAAGGAAGGGAGGGAGGGAAGAAGGGAGGGAGGAGGGAGGGAGGGAGGGAGGGAGGGAGGGAGGAAGGAAGGAAGGAAGGAAGGAAGGAAGGAAGGAAGGAAGGAAGGAAGGAAGGAAGGAAGGAAGGAAGGAAAAAAGGAAGGAAGGAAAAAAGGAAGGAAGGAAAAAAGGAAGGAAAAAAGGGAGGGAGGGAGGGAGGGAATGAGGGAGGAAGGTTGCATATAGATGGGGCTTATCAAAGCTGATGAGTATATGACTACTGAAATCCATATCCACTTGAAAGTATCTGTAGCTCTTGCAATACACGTGTTTGATGTTCTTCAGTTATGTGTTGTGCCTCTAGCAACATAAAACGTCAGGATAAAGATTCGCTAATACACATACTTTCAATGTACTTTCTCTTATTTAAACCCAAATGTATTTAAAGAAATATTTTTGCTAGTGGAGTTAAATTTAACTATACACTTTATGTGATAGCAACTTAAATTCCCCTTGGCCCAGGCATTCAGCAGAATTTATATTAAATTAGTGCCAGTTTGTGAAAATAAATATTCTCATTCATTTGTTAAATTTCTTGGGCCTTCAATTTATATGTTAAGTCTTCTTATCAGAGTAGATATCAGATTCAATGCTACCATGAAAATATAAAGGCTCAGAAGAAAATACATCAAAAGATAAAGCATGCACTTTTAGAACCTAGAAATTTCATTGGTTCATGGAAAAAGTCTCCTTGGGAGTTGATGTATTTTTTCAAATACAACAGTATACGAAGAGTGAATTATTAAAATTTCCAATCCATTCTAATGAAGCATGTTTTTGAAATATGAAACAAAAGGTTATGTTTTCATGCCCATTTCCCCATATCACTAATTTATACTGGATTACAAAACACTGTTCTATATTTTTTACTTCAACATTTCCATCAAACCTAGCATTTACTGAGTAAGAACTGCACAGAAATTACTACTCTAGGTGCTTTCTCCATTCACGCTCAGATATATACCATTCCTTTAAAAAATTGCTGTTTAGTTAGCAAGATAGATGGACCAGGGACTTTAGTTCAAGGCACTAAGTGCCATTTAGTTTCAGTAAACAGCTAGTATTTGCAGAACACAAGCTGCATACCGCACACTGTTCTGACACTTTATACACTTAATATAGGTTATTTCAATTAATTCTCCCAAGACTTGTATGACAAATGTGCTATTAAAAACTCCATTTTACAAATGAGGAATTTCAGCTACATGCTCTTAACTGTTGTTAAGAAAGTCAAGAAAGGATATAATCCTACAAAGACAGAGATGAATAAACTTTCTATTATGTGTTTAGAAGAAATGTAGAGTGGTGAAGTTTCAGGGAAAACCAAAAAAGTAGGTGGTTTTTGAAGTAGATCATGAGGGTGGGTAGGAGATTCCAGACAGATGGTCAGACGAAGGGGGATACACGCAAAGAGGAGAAATTGAACAAAAGTGTTGAAAGAGGTGTAAAAGCTGTGTTAGTCTTTGGAGAGTAGCTAGAATGCACATCTTTGAGAACAGAGAGAGCAGGAGTACATCCTTCTCCTGGGTGTAGCTCCTCTTCTTCAGAGTGTGATGAGGAGTGGCTGGATTGAAAACATTCAAAACCTTTTATCTACCCTCCTCCATATTAATATGAGAATTTGTTATACAGGCAATTCATATCCCATATGATTGGACTCAATTTAAATATCTAGTCCTATCTTCTGCTACTCCCACCCTTTACAGGGTAGGGATTTGCTGTTCTTCCCATTAACCCTGTGAATTCCCACCCCTGTCATTTAGCACATTATTCCTCCACATGAAGGAGCCCAGGTGCTGTAATGGTTAAGCACTCGGCTGGTAACCAAAAGGTTGGAAGTCCAAACCCACCCAGCCACTTGGCTGAAGAAAGAACTGGCCGCCTGCTGTTGTAAAGATTACAGCCTAGAAAACCTATGGGTAGTTCTACTGTGTCACACGGGGTCACTTTGAGTAGAAAATCAACTCGATAGCATGCAACAACAACAATATTCCCTCTCATACATACCTCATTGCCAGGCAGTGATCGTCACTTCTAACAAATACTCAGAAAGTTCTGGTACAGATGGAATATAGGACATAATTCAAGGAAATGAATTATGAGTCAGTGTTTGGTATAACTTAATGGAACTCTCACTTTGAAAAGTGGCATACTTATCTAGTTAGAAGCTGCGGTCCTAGAAAAAGTTTTTTTTTCTTTTTCTTCAACTATTTTAGAAAGAAAAAAACTAATTTTCTCTTTTATTACAATATCTGCTCCATTTATATGTACCTTGCCAGTGTAAAGTCCCTCATATTTGTTTGTTCCATTTTCAAAGCTTTAGAGGAATGTTATCATAGTAATCACAGCAATGATAAATACAGTAGCTATGAAAGAGAAGTTGAAGTTACTGCCTAAAGCAACTATTCACACTAATTTTTCTAGATGAAAGTTGACTTTGGACTGAAAATGCATTTTAATGTTACCCTTTGAGATATATAACTGTTCTGAAAAATATAGCACTCTTTGTTTGACAGCGAGCTACCAGGAATGTTCACGGGCACACAAGTATTTTCACCTATCATTGAGTCCCAAATCAGAACTCCATGGAGATTGACTTTGTTTGCCTGGTTGGTTGTTTCTTTGGAATTTTGAAGATACAAACCCTGGGCCTCATTCCAGAGAGTCTCAGTGACTAGGTCTTTGCTGAAAAATCGATAGTTTTGAAAAAAACTTTCTCAGGTGAGTTTATGATCAGCCAGGTTTGAGCAACACCAGGTATTCAAAGTTTAAATCAATAGCTTTGAAATCTGACTGAGGATACTGCATATATACTCAGCTGCATACTACAAATGCAGCTCTTTCCTGACCCTCTCCCAAGTGCCCTACTAAACCCTGGTCTGACACTAATGCATCAGAACCTCAGGATGTGGGAGCCCAGGACTAGAGAATTTAAACGGATTTTACTGGCAATTCTAATGTATGCCAGGTTGGAGAAATACTGCATAGAAATGTTGTCTCTCACTTTATGAATGACAAACAAAGGAATATCAGGAACTGGTCAAGAACTGAGAAGTCCGAAAGCCATTCCTATAGTTTGTGTTGAAGGGGAATATTCTTATATTTTGCTCCCAATTTCTTATTTTGACACATTTAAAACACAATGAAATGTTAAAGAACATTACAATGAACACTTCACCTAAGTTCATCAATATTAACAATTTGTATCTTGTATTTTTTTTTTTCTCTTTTGCTGAACTATTTGGGTATAAGTTGCAGGTACCAAGCACCGCAAACCAGGTACTCTAGACTCTGTCTCCTAAAAATTCCTTTCTCCTACATTAACAAAATGTAATTATCATGCTCAAGAAGTTTTATCTCTGATAGGCTTTGCAAACTGTTCTTGTTAGGTGTCCTCGAGTTCTGAATCATAATGACCCTGTGTAAAACAGAGCAAAACACTGCCCGGCCCTGAGCCATCCTCACAATCTTTGTTATGCTTTAGCCCATTGTTGCAGCCAATGTATCAACCCATCTCATTGGCCTTCCCCTTTTTCGACTATCCTACACATTACCAAGCATAATGTCCTTCTCCAGGGACTGGTCCTTCCTGATAACATGTCCAAAGTACTTGAGATGAAGTCTTGCCATCCTTGCTTCTAAGGAGCATTCTGGATGCACTTCTTCCAAGACATATTTGTTTGTTCTTCTGCTAAGTCGATGGGATATTCAATTTTCTTCACCAACACCATAATTCAAAGGCACCAATTCTTCTATGGTCTTCTTTACTCATTGTCCAGCTTTCCCATGCAAATGAGGCAATTTAAAATACCATGGGTTGGGTCAGGAGCAGACTTAATCCTCAAAATAATATCCTAGCTTTTCAACACTTTAAAGAGGCCTTTTGCCCCAGATTTCCCCAATGCAATAAATACATTGTCTCATTTCTTGACTGTTGCTTCCATGGACGTTGATTGTGGATCCAAGTAAAATAAAATCTTTTCTTCCTTTATCCTGATGTTGGTTATCGGTCCAGTTGTGAGGACTTTTGTTTTCTCTTTATGTTGAGGTGTAATCTATACTGAAGGCTGTGATCCTTGATCTTCATCACTAGATGCTTCAAGTCCTCTTCACTTTCAGCAATCAAGTTTGTGTCATCTGCATATCACTGGTTGTCAATGAGTCTTCCCCCAATCCTGATACCTCATTCTCCTTCATATAGTCCAGCTTCTCAGATTATTTGCTTAACATACAAACTGAATAGGTAAGGTGAAAGGGTACAACCCTGACACACACCTTTCCTGACTTTAAAACACGCAGTATCCCCTTGTTCTGTTCAAAGGATTGCTTCTTGTTCTATGTACAGTTTCCTCATGAGCACAATTAAGCTTTCTGGAATTCCCATTCTTTGTAATGTTATCCATAATTTCTTATGACCCACACTGTCAAATGCCTTTACATAGCCAATAAAACTGACACAAGTAAACATCTTTCTGGTATTCTTTGCTTTCAGGCAAAATCCATCTGACATCAGCAATGACATCCCTTGTTCCAAGTTCTGTTCTGAGCCTGGCTTGACTTCTGGCAGTTCCCTGTGAATGTACTGCTACAACTGCTTTTGAATGATCTTCAGAAAAATTTTACTTGTATGATATTAATGATTTTCCACATAACAGAATTTCCACATTCTGTTGGATCACCTTTCTTAGGAATGGGCACAAATGTGGACCTCTTTGCAAATTGTTTGCTTATTAATCTAAGAATGACTTCCCTTTCCATCTTAATGCTTTTGAAATTTCTTTATCTGTCTGCTCCCTATTTGGTTGCCTTTATGTTTCATACCTTTGTGTTTATAAATATACACTAATGTTAGAGAGAAAGTATAATCCATTTTCTTGGGATTTGAGTAACCTCTTGATTGCCTTTGAGCTGGAGAGGACCCTCCAACTTGCCAAAAAAAAAAAAAAAGACAGACCCCCATCATCCTCCCTGTGTAACCTGTTTAAAACAATTATCTACCCAAAACAACATAATCCTGTTTCTCCCTCTCATTATACATGCTACAGTTACATGATAAAACTTTCAAGGGATGCTATTTCATTCTCTCTCTTCCAGTACAAGAATCTTGTATAGTTGGTAATGAGCTTCTTGTATACTGTATCTCTGTTTGATTTTTCACTGACATTATTCAGTACTGAAACAACTTACCACCCGAAAGACAGGGCTGAGGCAAATGGTCCTTGGTAAGTCTGCTGGTACATTTTTATTTATTTTTGACAAAACTGAACTTGTATGTGTAGATAATTAATTATATAATTTTTTGGAAGTGAATATACTGAAATAACACATGGATGTTCCATAAAGACTTTGTCTAAATATCACCAACTTGAAATCATGCTGTTGATAGAATATCTGTCTCAGAATTCAGATCTATAAAACAGACAAATGAAAGTTTCTGTGATTGAAATGAGGTGGTTTGTCATTGTTATTTGTCATCGAGTTAGCTTAGAAACCTCCTTAGTCAAATATCCAAGTTCATCACTTACAAATTCTACGTTCCACATTTCAACATCATTCAGACAAGTTCTTTGCCACTGCATAAAAAGCATCACCCTTCCTTCACTGTCCAATCACATTTATCATTTCCTTTTAAAGCATCACCAGAAGCACATTTAACATCTATATTTCTAATAACATTCCTTTAATAGTGCCATATGTGTTCTCTAAGATGATAGAGAGTTTCTCTATAGATCTCCTCACTTCCTTCTGGGCCCTCATCAGAATTGCCATGGACATCCATGAGTCTACCAAAAGTCTCTTCAAGGCAATCTAGGTTCTTACTGTTAAGCACATAGAAATTGCTCCAGATTCTACCCATTATCCAATGGCAAAACCACTTCCACATGTTAGGTATCTGTTATAGCAGTACGCCCATTTCTTGATATCAAATTCTAAGTTTCTTAGTGCTGCTACAACAGAATTACCACAAGTGGGTAGGTTTAGCAAGCAGAAATTTATTTTCTCACAGTTAGGAGGCTAGAAGAATGAATTCAGGGCACTGGATTTAGGGCAAGGCTTTCTCTCTCTGTAGTCTCCAGGAGAAGGTCCCTGTCTCTTTTCAGCTTTTGTCCCTTGGTTCCTTGGTGATTGCCACATGGCATCAATCTCTCCCTGTTTGTCCTTGCTTTGGTCTGTGACTGATCTGTTCTTTTATATCTCAGAAAGTGAATGGTTTACACTAACATGGCCTTTTCAACATAACAAACAAACAAAAAATCCGCATTCCCAAATGAGATTACATCCACAGGCATAAGGATGGAGACTTACAGTACATAATTTTGGGGGGACACAAGTTAACCCATAATACCTATCTATAGATATTAACCCTTAAGTGCCTCAGTTTTCTTCTTCTTCCTTCCCTTATCACATGTGTCAAGGTGTTTCGTAATATAGATATATCCTATCCTCTACATGGTTCCCCTTGGCGTGCTTGTTTGGATGAGTGCCTCCACTCTTTCAGAGTACCTGATTCACTGCTAAGTCAAATAATTACGATCCTATATTGTAATTCCCTTGCCCGACTAGACAATAATCTCCTGAATTTCAGAGCTTACGTTTATTCAATTTCTTCTATGCACATTGAATACAATGTTTGGGATTGCATAGTACAAGTTCAAATAGGAGATACTTGTTAAATGTTTAACAGATGAGTGAATAAGTAACAACAAAGCTTGAAAGGACCTCAGATTCCAAACCTCTATCTGTTCCTGAAACCCTGGTGGTGCAGTTGTTATGTGCTACAGCTGCTAACCACAGGGTTGGCAGTTCGAACCGGCCAGGTGCTCCTTGGAAACTGTATGGGGCAGTTCTACTCTGTCCTATAGGGTTGCTATGAGTCGGAATCGACTCGATGGCACTGGGTTTGGTTTCGGTTATCTGTTCCTACTTTGATTTTTTTTTTTTCCCCAAAGATAAAAAATATCGGGAGTAAGAAAAACTTAAGCCTTCATCTTAAAACACTAAGGAAGCTTAGGATGAAAAAGAAAGAATATATTTCAAGCCGAAAAGGAAAGCATGTACTGAGCTGTCAAGCTGAAATGTGGGCTCCTTAGAGGAAGTTATTACATGAGTAATTACTTGGACTGTAACTAATGTTACACTTAGGGATTTACATACACTGTCTTACAGTTTTCAAGACAATCCCGTGGCATACTGATTGACTCACCGTTTTATATATGTGGAAACTGAAGGTCAGCGGGGATAAGTGACTTCCTCAAGATTGTTTGGCTAATGACGGGCTGAGCTGGTATTTAACCACAGACGTTTCTGATTTCCAAGTTTGTTCTCTTTTAATTATGTCTGAAACTGAGTTTCCCAATAAATATAATTTTCTGTTCATATTTTTTATTTGTCAAGTGTACATTGCAAAGCTCTAATTTTTGAAAGGTAAGTTTCTTGCATGAAAATGTCCTGGCTGTGCACTGTACTTGAGGGGAATAAGGAGGCTAGGCTTCCTGTGCACTATACTAGATCTGTGTCCCATGCTACTTCTTCTGTACCCTTCGAGATACTTGCAAACTGACTTAGAACAGGCACTAGGGTGCAACGCAGACAGCCTGATATTTCCTTTTGCCAGGTGTTTGACCTGGGGTAAAAAATTTCCTGAATCTTGGTCTCCTCGTGTATCAAATGCAGACAACCTATCTCGGAGGGCTGCACAGTGATTAAAGTACATATATATATGTTTCTTTATATAGAAAGATTTCTTTATATATACATATAAATTATACATAATTTCTGCACTTTAAAAATTAAATAACATTTTCAGAGTTTTGTTTTTTGAGAGGTCTGGATATGCGCAGTTTGATTAAGTGTCCTCATTATATAGGACAGCAACTGGTACAAAATAGGTGCTCTGTAAAAGCTGGATTACTGTGCTTCCTTATCTGGAATTCAGTATGTTTCCCTAGACTCTGGATTTTTTCTCTGTTCTCCAGCTAATTTTCTTTATCCTGTTAGTACTCCATTGGTTTATTGTGCTCTGAGTGACTCACAGATTACTTTTTAAGTCCCAAAATAGCTTCTGTTCTAATTTTGCATCTTAGCATATTGTCTAAGGATTAAGTGTCGAGGAATCAAAAAGAAATGATAAAATGAAATAAAAAGGACCCACACAATCCAGTAGAAAAAATTGGGGTAAGTGGAAGCTTTTTCTCTCAAGTTATTTCTCTAGTAGAACTGTCAGAAGAATAAAAGATTGTAGAGAGGCACAGAAGGAATATTTTGGGTAGCAGAAAGAAAGGTAAGGAAATTACCAAATTTAACTGGTCTCTATGTGCACAATAGCTATCTGGTCTTTATTTTTAAAAGAATAAGAAAATAGGCATAGTGATTGTCCCTGATAAATGTCTCCTATCCTCTTAGCTGATAGCAGTATTTTTAGAGTAGTTGCCAGAAAGCACGAACAAAGGAATGTTTTCAAAACTACTTGCTCTACTAAGGGTGAACTAAAGGAGATTAAGAAAGCAGAGAAATAATATTTTGGGGTTACAGTTTTTACAATATTCATGCTAAAATACAAAGATTTCTTAACATAAACTTTCTAGAAATGTAACTATTTTCTGTATTGAGAAAATGTTACCTAAATTTGTATTTATTTATTTATTTTTCCATGAGCTGAAATAGACGGCATTATTCTATTTGAGCAGGAGAACATCAGCTGTGTTCCAGGACCAGAGATGGACACGGGGAAATAGAAGATACCCTAGTGTTGATTAGAACTTGACTATTAGAACCAGTGTTGTCGCCAATTTTATAAAGAATTGATGCCTTACGTAAATTGGGTCTGTAAGGAGAAAAGACATAAAGACACAAAGCAGTGTCAGACAGAACATGACAGCACTTCTTCCTCTCCCCACGGCAGAGTAGCCCTTACTTGACAGGAAAATGTTTAATTTTTAATAACCAAAAGTAAACGTGGCTCTGAACTCTAGCTTACCATCGCAACAATGAATGTTTTAGAACAGATTCTCTCAGGGGCCTTTTTGAAGAGTGAGGCAATTTACAAAAACAGGAAAGAGGCAATGTAAGAAAGCAGCTGGGATATAAACAGATTGATCAGATTTTCAGATCTGAAACAATAATTCTATATTTGTTGTATTTGTTAAACCTAATCTAAAAATTAATATGTGAACAAGTGTGAACATGTGTTGATATGCGTTCAATCCAACATTGTTTGTAATGGTGAAACATTATAGACCACAAAGATATCCATCAATGTGAAAATTGGTAAACAATTTAAAGCAAATATGTACTATAGAATACCATTCAACCATGAACAAAGAAGTAGATGTGGCAGAGTGTATTGCTGTTCAAAATATTCCATGCCCCATCTAAAATACTTACCTGTTCTGTGTATGCGAAGAGAAGCCCTGGTGGCACAGTGGTTAAGCACTCGGTTGTTAACCGAAAGGACAGAGGTTCGAACCTACCAGTTCTCCACAGGAGAAACATGTGGCAGTCTGCTTTGGTAAAGATTCCAGCTTTGGAAACCCAGGTTCTACTCTGTCCTATATGGTCTCAATGGGTCGCAATTGACTCAAAAGCAATGGGTAAAGGGTGGATAGCAGACTTGGCCATGAGACCAAAGAAATGTGAACAAAAGTGATGTGTGTTGCTTCCAAGAAGCCTTAAGAACTGCTTCATCCTCCCTCCATATTCTCTGTAAACAGAACCAAGTCTGAGTTCCACAGGAAAGAATTCATGAAGCAGAGTGGCGTCTCTCACTTGGTAGATGTGTAGCATGAGTGAGAAATAAACTAGTGTGATTGTGATAAGCAACTTAGATGTTGAGACTATAGAGCCATTTGTTTTTATCTCAGCATTCTAAATTGTCTGATAATGCAAATGTGTTTGTACAGGTATGGCAGTCAATATTGTGGGGTATTGGTGGAAGATAGAAAGTTATACATGCTGGTTAGGTTTTTCAGCTTCTTTGGAGTATTATTCTTTTTCCTCACTCATCATGCCCCGTATAAGTCAGCCTGGCTTATGCTGTGGCTTTCCCTTGGTTATAGGTTTATTAAACAGGAGGGCAAAAAGGACAGCAGATGTTGCATGTGGAGAGAGGAGTCTGCACTTCCTTCCATCATGGGGGAGGTAGTTGCTTCCACTTACTAGGGAGGGATGAGCCATGTGTTCCAGTTCAGAAGGTTCAGACAGTTCAGGGAAGTAAAAATATTCAGAGGCATCCGCCCAGATGTCTCCAGCCTGTGGATTTCAGTTTTCACAACCTGGGTCCTGACCTTGTCAGAATAGATCTATCCTTTATCCTAGTTCATGACTTAACTGTCCTTGAAGTCCTGCCTGGGGCTCTGACAATTAAGTCTTGTGCTCCTTCTTCAATGTTTCCCTTCCTCCTACAGTAGATAATGAGAGTTTACCAAAGAGGACCTCTGGATCTCACACCTTGCTCTTAATTGTCTGTTACTCACCCTGGGCTGCTCATTATCTTTCTGTAGTATATAAATGACAGTAGTAGTAACCCAAACTTAACTATTTTCATAGATACTAATTCTTCATGCATCCTGTAAAATCACACCTGCTAGTTTATTTCTCTCCCCTGGTAAACCAAAAACCAAACCCATTGCCATCAGGTTGATTCAGAATCTTGGTTACCTCATGTGTTAGAGAATAAAGCTGAGTTCTGAGCTCCATAGGATTTCTTGGCTGTAATCTTTGGGGAAGTAGATCACCAAGCCTTTTTTCCCACAGTGCAGCTGCTGGGTAGGTTAGAATTGCCAACCTCTTTTTTGGATACTAGCCTAGCACAAACTATTAGCATGACCCAGGGACTCCTTACATGACATAAGGTAAATATATACATATTTTAATACTAAGCCTTTATGCTTCATTTACAAATGAGACTTTCCAAATGTGAGATATAAAATATTAACCAAAAACCAAACCAAACCCAGTGCCGTCGAGTCAATTCCAACTCATGGCGACCCTATAAGGCAGAGTAGAACTGCCCCATAGAATACTTATTTATTTATTTTTTAATTTATTGTCATGATCACATTTATAACAATGAAACTCTTCCAGCTCTTTCAGTGATAGTATAGCAACTAACATTACATTTAAAGGAATTAATGTGGCTTTCCCTGCATTTTTTAGACTCTTGTTTTAGGAATGATTTCTGTGTTCTCTTTTTCACAATACCTTGGTGTATGTATTTATTATCTCAGCATTTTTATTTATTAGTGCCTAGACAAAAAAGTGGTACAGTGGCTAAGAGTTACAGCTGTTTACCAGAAAGAAGGTCAGCAGCTTAAATCAACCAGCTGCTCCTTGGAAACTCCAAGGAGCAGTTCTACTCTGCCCGATGGGGCCACTATGAGTCAGAATTCATTGGATGGCTAAGTTTTTCTTTTCTTTTTTTAATAGTATATTATTGCTGAATAATGTTGAAATGCACTACAGTATGCTCATTGTAACTGAATCATTTGCTTTATATACCTATTTACTTATAGAATGGTTTTGAAGTTTAACATTTCCAGGGAAGAAGGGCTCCTCTTTCACTTCAAAGGAATTCAGTGATAAACTCAATTCATCAATTCAACTAATTACAGTTAGTAATATCTTCTAAATATCAGACAATTATGTATGAGGTAAAATTACAAAGATTTGTCATATAAATCAATGACCTACATTTATAACTCATGAAAAATAAAATTAAAAAATTCCATTTTAATTAACATGGGATTGCCATTTTTTTAATTTGCCATGGCAGAATAGTAAAAGGAACAGAAGCTAATCATAGTGTTATCCTCCCTATTATTTCATGAAATAAATGTTATTTTAATACCAAAAGGTAAGGATAATTTTAGACTAAAACTGCCCTAAATGGAATAAATTAGCTTATGGAGAATTTCTATTATGTATTTTATTACTACTATCTTTCCTTTTTAATGGTGAAATCTTTGTGAGTGTCAGGAAGTAATCTTTACAACTGAATAAATTAGCTTATGGAGAATTTCTATTATGTATTTTATTACTATTATCTTTGCTTTTTAATGGTGAAATCTTTGTGAGTGTCAGGCAGCAATCTTTACAACTGCATTTAGACATAGTAACCTAAAAAACATTACAATCCCTTAAAAGCCATCTATAGTAATATCTTAGTCATTCACAGGTTATGACTTTATACGAAATATTACTAAGAAGCTTAAAGGAACAGCCAAAATATCAGTTGGGTTTAAATCCATACCCTTTACAAAAAGAGAGCCTTTACTCAGAATGTGTTTACTCTTTATTAACTTACTAAACACTGAGATGAGATCTGGTTACCAGGGCACCGAAGATTAGAAGTAGCAAATAAAAAAGTTGAAGTCTGGAATATGCTTTTCAGACAATATAGAGAAGTGGTGAGTGACAGCGAAGGGAAATGCAAAAAAAAAAAAAAAAAAGTTTTAAAAATATGGCATAGGTATTCAAGATAACTAGCTGTTCATGGTCACTTAATGTTAGAATTCTAAATACTATAATCTGTTCTAATGAATGACTGAATTATACAGTAATTTATTTTGTCCAAAATATGTTTTTGCATCTACTGTATAAATATCGTTCTATCATTGAAAGAAGTTTTAAATAAGAAAAACCATTCCAAATTCTCAAACATGAAATCTGATTTTACTTTTGCCTATTCCTTTTTATTTTGCATAAGTTAAATAAACTTTTATTTTGAAAGTTAGAGATTTAGGGAAAAATTATGAGGATAGTGCAGAGTTGCCATATATCTTACACCCAGTTTCTCTACTATTAACACCTCGTATTTGTATGGCACACGTCACACTAATGAACCAATATTAATACATTGCTATTAACTAAAGTCCATTCTTTATTCATATTCCCATAGTTTTTGCTTAATGTCCTTTTTCTATTCCATTACCCCACCCAGGATATTTTATTACTTTAGTCTTCATGTCTCTTTATGTACGTCTTGATCATGACAATGTCTCAAACTTGCCTTGTTTTTGTTAACTTTGCCACTTTTGAGAAGTACTGCTCAAGTATCTCTTAATTGGGATTTAATAGTTAATTTGTTTAATAATAAATACAAGTTATGGGGAAAGTAGTAAATTGTATTCTTGATATTACATGTAGGAAATCATTTAGAGATATCGCCACACAAGATGATTAAATAAGGTTTTTATTTTTTTTTTAACAGTTAAAACATGTAGCATCCAATGCTGTGTCAAAAAGTAGAGTTGGAGGATATGATATCACGTGCTTGCTCACATGTGTTTGATAATCCTCCAGTCTCCACTGACAGCAATGAACATGCTATGTATATTCAAAACAACAACAAAATTTAGAGATGGTTTGAAAAAACTGGAATTCATTTCTTATCTTCAAGACTGTCCTGACTGTCAAAGAGTCCTAGACAACAGATTGGTAGAGCAAGGAGGCAATGCAAATCAAATCACACAGTTAGAGAAACAGGACAGTAATGGTCCTTGTGCTGACACTGGTAGCACAAATTTAATAATAGTCGTGTAAACCAAGAAACATCCCAGAGATTAAAATAATTTAAAAAGACAGAGATTCTCAATCTCATTTTATTGAATCACTGTAGAGTACCATTTCTGGGCCCAGTTTTTTGTTGGTTGGATGCATTTGTTTTATTTTTTGAGAGAAGAATCAGAGTAGACTCCTTAGCAGAAGTGTAAATCTTTTAGCATGGGATTGCAAGCATCCCATCACAAAAACACAACGTTGCTTCTTTGTTGCTCTAGGCATTGTATTCTGTATTTCATTTTAACTAAGCGTATTCAAAAGAAGTGGAGTCCTGTTTATGCAAAGGGCAAACAGTTACTAGTTTGTAAAACAGCAATTCCTGCATCATCATCCTAGAGTTCAGTTGTTTCCTCCAGAAAAACCATAGCCACGGTCTCCTTTTTTTTGATCCCCTGACTCCCTTATCAAGTCTGGGAAATAGAGAGTAGATAGGAATGCAAATGGTCATAATAGGGATTTATCTGAGGAACGGAGTTATTCAACATTAAAATCACACAGTGGTGATTCACTTTAAATATTTTCACATATTTAATTAGGGTTGCTCTCCCATTGGACAACAATTTACAAATTAGAGTACTTTCCTGCCCATGCCTCACACTCTGCAAACTATATTATGTGACATGGTTAGAAATGTTCTGATTACAATGTATGATTAGGTCACTGTGTACTCACTGTCTAAACAGTGGGATGGTCAAGCACATCCCTTGATAATAATATTTAATGAGAAGGTTAGACATCTCATACAAGGAGAACTTTCTTCTGTACATGGTCAACTTAGACCTGGTGATAAAGGTCTATAATCACATGAGTAAAAAAAAAATCACACGAGTAGCTTGTGTTTATTTCCTCAATATGATCAGTTATTGTATTCAATCACCACTTTTTTTCTCTTACATGTTAAACACAACCTATTTATGTGATATGTTCTTCCTAGTTTGATGAATCAGAATCTGTAAAATCCTGGAAACGTTAGTCATTTTCAAGTCCATTTGTCATAATATTTGAAACTGGAATGCCCTGAAAAAATTGGAATTATGTGGTTATCACGTGTAGTTCATTTGTAGCATTATCAGTGTTTTCAATCAGTTTTATTTACTAGGAAATCTCTATTAATTTTTTTATATTTGTGATGACCTTCTTTACAAATGCTGTTCTACTAATGGGCAAACAGCAAATCAACAACATGATATTCTAACAGCTTTCCTCACCTCCTCACAATCCCTTACATCCTTCTCCTTGGACATATGTCAAACTCTAAATTGATCTTAAATTTCAAAATTTACCTGTATTTTTGCTAAGATAGAAATAAAATAAAAAATAACAGAAGAAGAGAGGAACAATAAGTGAAAATGTGGGTGTAATATAAAAACAAAACAAAAAACCAAACCCATTGCCATCAAGTAGATTCCAACTCATAAAGACCCTATAGGACAGAATAGAACTGCTTCACAGGGTTCCCAAGGAGCAGCTGGTAGATTTAAACTGCCTACATTTTGGTTAGCAGCCATAGCTCTTAACCACTGTGCCACTAGTGATGAGGGCATAATATAAAAGCGGGGATAGATTTGGTATTTAAATTGAATTATTTGCCATGCCAGAAGGTCCAAACTTCTTGAGAAAAAAATAGAATACTTTAAAAGCCCTTTAAACAATACCCATCTTCTAAAAATGTATTAGCATTCTATTCTTGCCAAGAATATATGGTATCCAATTCCCAAAGCAGCAATAAAAGTTGGCTCTTTCACTTCCAGTTTGGTTTGGCTCTTCTTTTGCTGACTGCCAAATATACTTTTGTGTGGGTAGAAAATATTTTATCTGTATGTTTGAAAATACAAATGATTTAAGGAACTAGTCCATGTGTCTGCTCTTGCAGCTAAAAGAAAAATGAAAAAGAAAAAAATTCCAAGCCTGGTAGAAGTAGATTTAACACCAGAAGAAAGATTGCTATTTTAAGTAAATGTTTTTATTCCTTCCCCTATGTTTCTTGAATCTCCAATATCTAAGTTAATTAAATATTATTCAGTTCAAATTTAATATCAGCAGATTCTCTGTTTTCACTACACTGGTGATGTCTTAATTCTCTTTTTTGCATAACTAGGTTAAGATGTAGAATTGATTTTCACAATATGTGTGTAAGTCTTGTTTGGTCATAGCTTAGAGTACTATAAGCATAATCCTAATTAAAGCCACACGTATCTCAAAGTGTTTTTAAGCCCCCTTGTAACTTTTCATTATATTAACATAATACTGAGAAATACTGACTCATGAAGGGCTTACATTAAAAGCATATTCTAAGTGAGGTGTTAAAATTAGGCATTGTCTTGGTTATTATTATCCTCAGAGAAGGGAAACCACTCCTTGCCGTGGAGTCAATTCCAACTCATAGCAACCCTATAGGACAGAGTAGAACTGCCCCACAGGGTTTCCAAGGAAGGGCTGGTGGATTTGAACTGCTGGCCTTTTCTTTAGCAGCCAAGCTCTTAACCAGGGCTCCAAGATAATGAAATAATTATCTGTATCAGTGAGTATCATCATATAAAATTGTTAAGTAGTTTTTCTTATTTCTTCTTCTTCTTCTTTTTTTTTTTTTTTTTTTTAGTCAAGGCAACCCAGTCAAAACCTAGGCTATCCCCACCAATTTAAGCAGGGAAGACCAGACACAGGTACATTTAATGTGACCAGAGAGTACTGTTAAAAACTGACAAGATACAGAAGACTCATGGCACATTAAGCCTTATGTAGTAGAAATAGAAATGTTTAATAAATTATGAAACAAAAGAAATTTGAGTATAATGTTGCTATCATAGGAATGTAGATAAATTTTATTACTGGCATGTGTAGGCCAAAAGAGACATAAACCTACATTTTCTTTAGTGAATGGGAAATTCTACAACTTCCCCAATGGGAAGAGTAGAGGATGACTTATCTCTTCTAAGCAGCACTTTTACATTTTGCATGGTTTGATGGGACAGTTCACTTGTTTTGTTCAAATAATACCTACTGAAATCTTACTCCAGGAAAAATGTGATTCTGGACACACTGTTTTTATTTATTTTATTCATTATCAGCATGCACCCTCAATTGCATTAAGATCTTTTTATCAAAAAATATTGCCCCAAGAAAATTGAAATTATTTCTCAGTTCCATTTGCTATATGTGATAAAAAAAGAAACTGGAACAGAAGACATTTGCTATTACATGAGGCAATTCTTGAAATCAGGGCATCTTCACTCATATGTTCAACCTAATTCTAGCTGATTTTAGATTCTCAAGTAATGATTGCGATAAATAAATGGAGTATTTTATTTGCAATACAGTATCTAGCTCGTCAGTAACGGATTTCAACTTGAGTGAGGTTAGGAATGTGATTTATAATATGCCTTTAAGGAAAACACTACCTATAGGATATCCATATCTCCTAGGTGTTAGGTGTTATGTGGACAGCATTATATGGACAGAGAATCAGTTAAGGTTTTTGAATCTTAGGAAGAAAAACTTCAAAATAGATATTTACAGAAGACAAGTTAGGGAAAGATTTTAGGAAATCAAATAATTCTGGAGTCTTTATCTCTTTAAAATATACTGGTTGGTAAATACAGGTTAGTAACTTATCAAGTTCCATTACCTACATTAGGACTATCGAAAGATTTTGTGATTTTCAAAGCAAGTCATTATATATAAGCCTTTTAGTTTCATGGCACATTATAAAATGCTCAAATCATACAGTTTGCTGAAAGTAAAACATATGGTGAGTCAGTATAATTTAACACAGCCTGGATAGGCTTGGTATGAGTTAGAATTGACTCAGTGGCAATGGGTTTGGTTTTGGTTTGGATAGATTACAAGTGGAATAGAAGGGTCATGCTATCTGAATCTTATGTTTTATAATATTCATATCCCCCACTCAGATATCTGTTGTATCAGATATCTCCAGTGATGGCAAGGTTGTATAAGATGAGGTTGTAAGAGAAGATGGGATTGTATAAAGGATTCAGCAGACAAAAGGTACCTGAAGACAACACATTCTTTATAGTAGAGACACAAGGGCAAGTATGCCCGGCCTATACCCCATAAAAAATAATCTTCTACCTACAACTTTTATATGCAGGTGTCCCAAGCAGAGGATATCTGGGAAAAATAGGTGTCACCAGTGGGTGCGAATCTAAAGCAGAATAGTTGCAACCTCATTAATATTGGGTGCTTTGTAAGTAGTTATTTGATGCCTCCAGTGACCCATGAATATTTGGTGTGGTACTTAATTTGTCCACCCATTTCTTCCTAAAAATCTTCAGTACACATACTCTTTACTTACTTTTTCTATTACTAACATGCCCCACTAGATTCTTATTTATTACCCACACTTTCTTTACCTATTTTTATATTTGTTTATCTTATTATTGATATGACTATTAAACATTTGTAACCAATAATGGAAGAAATGATGAAAGAAAAGAGCTGAACAGAAGATTTCAAAGAGTAGCTCAAGAAGACAAAAGAAAGTATTATAATGAAATATGCAAAGACTCAAAGTTAGAAAACCAAAAGAGAAGAACACAGTCAGCATTTCTCAAGCCGAAGAACTAAAGAAAAAACTCAAGCCTTGACCTGCAATTTTGAAGCATTCCATGGGCAAAATATTGAATGATGCAGGAAGCATCAAAAGCAGGTGGAAGGAATACACAGAGTCACTGTACCAGAAAGAATTGGTCAAAGATCAACCATTTCAGGAGGCAGCATATGATTAAAAATCAATGGCATCGAAGGAAGAAGTCCAAGCTGCACTGGAGACATTGGTGAAAAAGAAGCCTCCAGGAATTGACAGAATACCAACTTAGATGCTTAAACAAATGGATGCAGCCCTGGAAGTGTCACTCATATATGCCAAGAAATTTGAAAGATAGTTCCCTGGCCAGATGACTGGAAGAGGTACACATTTGTGCCCATTTTGAAGAAAGGTGATCCAACAGAATGCAGAAATTATCAAACAATGTCATTAATATCACACACAAGTAAAATTTTCTGAATATCATTCAAAAGTGATTATTGCAGTATATTGACAGGGAGCTGTGAGAAATTCAAGTCAGATTCAGAAGAGGACATGGAACTAGGGATATCATTGCTAATACCAGATGGATCATAGTTGAAAGCAGAAAATACCAGAGATGTTTACCTGTGTTTTATTGACTATGCAAAGGCATACAACTGTGTGGATCATAATAAATTATGACTAACATTGTGAAAAATGGGAATTCCAGAACACTTAATTGTGCTCATGCAGAATCTGTGCGTAAGTCAAGAGACAGTTGTTCAAAAAGAGCAAGGGGATCCTGTGTAGTTTAAAATCAAGAAAGGTGTGCATCAGGGTTGCATCCTTTCACTATACTTATTCAATCTGTATGCTGAGCAAATAATCCAAGAAGCTGGATTATATGAAGAAGAATGTGGCATCACAATTGGTGAAGACTTATTAACAACCTATGATATGCCGATGACACAACTTTGCTTGCTGAAAGTAAAGGGGACTTGAAGCACTAAGTGACAAAGATCAAAGACCACAGTCTTTAGTACGGATTATACTTCAACATAAAGAAAAGAAAAATCCTCACAACTGGATCAATAAACAACATCATGATAAATGCAGAAAAGATTGAAGTTGTCATGGATTTTGCTTTACTGCTTTACTGTGGAAGCGGCAGTCTGGAATTTAAACAACATATTGCATTGGGCAAATCTGCTTCAGAAGACCTCTTTAAGGTATTAAAAAGCAAAGATGTGACTTTGAGGTCTAAAATGTGCCTGACCCACACCAAAACCAAAAGCCAAACCCATTGCCATTGAGTTGATTCCAACTTACATAGTGACCCTATAGGACAGAATAGAACTGCCCTGTAGGATTTCCAAAAAGAGGTTGGTAGATTCAGACACCTGACCCAAGCCATGATATTTTCAGTCACCTCATATGCATGCAAAAGCTGGACAATGAATAAGGAAGACCTTAGAAGAATTGACATCTTTATGATGTTGGTGAAGAGCATGGAATACACCAGGAACAGCCAGAAGAATGAACAAGTCTGCCTTGGAAGATACACAGGCAGAGTGCTCCTCGGAAGCAAAGATGGCTAGAATTCATCTCACATACTTTGGATGTGTCATTAGAAGGGACCAGTCCCTGGAGAAGGACATCGTGCCTGGTAAAGCAGAGTCAGTGAAAAAGAAGAAGACCCACAAAGATATGGATTGACACAGTCGTTGAATCAATGGGCTCAAATATAACAATGATTGTGAACATGGTGCAGGACCAGGCAATGTTTTGTTCTGTTGTACGTGGGGTTGGTATATGTTGGAACTGACTGGGTGGCACCTAACAACAACAATGGGAAATTATACTCTCATTAAAAAAAAAACTTGTCGTAGGGCAAAGCTTCCCAGCTCGGGACTAAGCCCTGCCTAGGTTCTTACCTTCTCCTAACCAAGAATAACCAGGAGAGGCTCAGAGATTCCACACAAAGGTTTATTAGAGACAGAAAGAAAGTAAAAGGCTCGTGAGGGAGGGAGGGAGAGGGGTTACCACCTACGCTAGCCCCCAGTCTCTCACTGAACAAAGGATTTCCTAGGGCTTATAAAAGTTTTTAGGAGGGAAAAAGGCATTATCTTTATTCATTAGATAAGTGGGGATTTCCAGGAGAAAGGGAGGGATTATGAAAATCAAATGCAAATGCAGTTAGAATTCAAGATGGATTTCCTGGCAGAGGTCACTGGAACTAACATGGAGTCTGTCACAAAGATTGCCAGGATGTCAAACAGGACTTATTCTGGGATGTTGTGCATGCATGATGCCTCTGGATCTTGGTTTGAGCCCCAGCAAGGGGGTCCCTGCTCATGTTTGTCTCATATGGAAAGTCATTCATAGGCCACGTTGATCTTTACTGTGCAGACTCTGCACCTGGTGAGACCTTGAAAAACAACTCAGGAGGATTATCAGTAATTTATAGCTGATCAAGCACACAGGGCCTTGAAATGTAGCCTCTTATCTTGTCTAAGCACCTAGCTTGTTAATCACAAGTAGTCTTTGGGGACGCCAACAGTAAAAGTTATGTGGTGGTCTACACTTAGGTTTAAATTCCAAAAATACTGAGTTAGAGGCTATTTAATTATAGCTGGTCAAGCACACAGGGCCTTGAAACGTAGCCCTTATTTAATCCAGCCATCCCGATCTCTTCCCTGTCTCAAACCCACTGCTGTCAAGTTGACCCCGACTCATAGCAACCCTGTAGGACAGAGTAGAACTGCCCCATAGAGTTTCCAAGGAGTGCCTGGTAGATTCAAACTGTCAGCCTTTTGCTTAGCGGCTGTAGCTCTTAACCACTACACCACCAGTGTTTCCGTATATATAAACCATATATATATACATAAATTTATATACATATGGTTTTCTTTTGGAAGGGTCAGGGAGAAAATTTTATGCAAGGATTTGGCCCTCCAGAGGTTCTGTTACATTTCATTGATAAAACTGGATCATATATCCATGAACGAGTCAGAACATTGCTTACCAATTACCAAGGAATCAGCACTGCCACCCCATGTTTCAGAGCACAGCTCCTCTCCAGAGAAGTTTCACAGCTGTGATTTTTTGGAAGCAGATTCTTAGGACTTTCTTTCAAAACATCTCTGGATTTCAGTTAGCAGCCAAACGCTTAACCGTTTGCACCACTCAGGGACTCCACAAACTTTACTTCCTTATCCTTTACGGTGAAGGGAATGGCTGTCAGGAAGGCTAGCGTCTATTCTAGGCAACTGCTAAAATGTATGGTTACTGAAAGGAAGAGATCTGATTTTCGTAGCCCATATAACCCGTGTTAATCTAAGATTCTGGCATTTATTATATTAATTAATATATATGTTGTCATGGCAGTAGCTAGCAAGTCTTATGAAGTAGAATTAAAGGGTATATGATCACAACAAGTTGCCTACATTCTTTTGGAAATGAGCCCACAGGGTATCTTTGGTATGAATTTTCAGCAGTCTCAATCTGAGATGAGTAGTGGAAGACACTAATTCAAGCTGTTTTTCCTCTGGATATGTTCAATTTTCTATTTACCTGATTCTTTTCAGTATAGGTAGCTTGGAGGAACAAAGCTTAGTGCGGAAGTGTCTGAATTTTGTGGTGAGAAGAATAACATCTACAAGTTTTTGTTCTTTGATCATGCTCTTGAGCAATGAATGTGTGCTTGGGGAAGTCTACTAGTTGTAATAACTATAGCAAGTGCTCAACTACTAGCTAAAAGTTTCTAACCCACCCAGAGGGGCCTCAGAAGACAGTCCTGGTCATCTGCTTCCGAAAGGTCACAGCCTTGAAAACCCTATAGAGGGGCTATACTCTGCACACATAGGGTCGCTATGAGTTGGAATCAACTCCACAGCAACTAACAACAACAACTGAAGAACAAAGTGTGCTTATAGTGACTGTTAGCTGCACAAATCTGAGTTACTTTGTATCCTTCTTTTCAACCAGAGTTGATGCGTTCCCGGCAAGACTTTCCTCCATTTTTTTTTTTTTTTATTAACTTTTATTAAGCTTCAAGTGAACGTTTACAAATCCAATCAGTCTGTCACATATAAGTTTACATACATCTTACTCCGTACTCCCACCTGCTCTCCCCCTCTTGAGTCAGCCCTTTCAGTCTCTCCTTTCTTGACAATTTTGCCAGCTTCCCTCTCTCTCTATCCTCCCATCCCCCCTCCAGACAAGAGTTGCCAACACAATCTCAAGTGTCCACCTGATATAATTAGCTCACTCTTCATCAGCATCTCTCTCCCCCCCGCTGACCAGTCCCTTTCATGTCTGATGAGTTGTCTTCGGGGATGGTTCCTGTCCTGTGCCGACAGAAGGTCTGGGGAACCATGGCCGCCGGGATTCCTCTAGTCTCAGTCAGACCATTAAGTATGGTCTTTTTATGAGAATTTGGGGTCTGCATCCCACTGATCTCCTGCTCCCTCACGGGTTCTCTGTTGTGCTCCCTGTCAGGGTAGTCATCGATTGTGGCCGGGCACCATCTAGTTCTTCTGGTCTCAGGATGATGTAAGTCTCTAGTTCATGTGGCCCTTTCTGTCTCTTGGGCTCTTAGTTGTCGTGTGACCTTGGTGTTCTTCATTTTCCTTTGCTCCAGGTGGGTTGAGACCAATTGATGCATCTTAGATGACTTTCCTCCATTTTGTGGTTCTATTTATTTCCATCATGCACATTTTAAATCTTAAAAAAACGCTAGTAACCTCATCGCTCAATAGCAAACACTTTTAACATTTTGAAATATTGTCTTCTAATTGCTAATGAGCTATGCATAATTTTACAGAGTGTGAATAATGTTCTGTTTTAAAATTTTGCTCTGTTTAATGTTTTTTCATTGTATGTTCTATAGATATAGTATAGAAATGCCTTTATAATGTTCTCTTTTTTCATATTGGTAACTTCATTAGTCTTGGTCATTTGGGAACTTATAATTCTACAAGTTACATGTTTTAGAATATTTTACTTTGGATTAGTTCTTGGATAGATGACTAAATGTCATATGTGGGGGAAACAAAAATATGTGTGGCACTTCAATGTCTTTGATACTTTGTGTGACATTGATTTTCAAGAGAATTATAATCATCTACTCTCCCATGAGGTGAAGTAAGAAAAAAAAATTCTGATTTATCAGGACTCTTTAGAACCCTTTAAATAAATGAAAGAAATTTTTTTTTAAGTTTTACTGATGTGAGAAGATACGAAATGTAATCCTATATTTAATTTAGTAAAAAATCATCTTAATAAGCTTGAATATTTAAAAAAATATTTAAATTTTCTTGGCAATTGAGATATTTTGCCTGAGTCTTTGTTCCAATCATTTCAAAACACCTTGCACGGGACCCCTCATTGGTATAATAATTAATTAATTAACCAACTTCACTATTGAGCATCTGGGCAGAGTTTGTCTTTGTGAGTGTGTTTTTCTAAAGGAGACATTGGTAAGTTTATTTGGAAATCAGCTCTTTATCCTGCTTTCTATCCTGTAAGGGAAGGAAGGTCAGGGAAAATCACATATTTATTTGAATGTGTGTGTATGTGTGTGTGTGCGCGTGTGTGCATGCATTCACACTGACAAACACACACACACATACACAATCATATGTTCACTTTTCTCATTCTCTCTCAGATTATATTAAATACTCGACTTGTTTGGCCATGAATACAGTGAAATTAATGAAATAGAGATGGCCAAAGCATGTATAAACCAGACTCAATTATTTTCTCCTTTGAATTTTTGGTTGATATCATCTGTTTTCACTAATAGAAAGCATGCTGATTAAGGGACCAGTTCAGAATTTTTGTTATGATTTATAGATTTTGATATCCATTATCTGGGATCCCATATATCCCAGAAGACCCTGAACACCGTAAATCCTGCTGATATCAGCCAATGATAAAACCTTTCTTAAAAATTTTATGTCTTGAAAATTTATAAAACATGAGGTAAAACATGAAGGCACCTGACAACGACTGCACATACATTTTATTCTAGTCTCCCGCTTCACAAATTTTTATTAGTTTTCATGAAACTTTTCAAAACAACGCATTCTTCCTTACTGCAAAAGCAGTACTTACAGCCCAAATAAATACAGCCAAGGAATTTTTTTCTCTCAGGAAAATTACCACTACAATGCATTCTTCGTTACTGCAAAAGCAGTACTGACAGGCCAAATAAATAAAAGTAAAGGAATTTATATCTCAGGAAAATTACCACTACGTTGTATTCTTCATCGTAACAAAAGCAGTACTAACGGCTAAGAAGCAGAAAGAGCTGCCCTGGAATACTGCAGAACTGCTCACAGCAGCGCATTCTACCTGCTACACTGGAGGCAGTGATTGGGCTCTAAGATTGAATGCAGGGTAAGAATAATTATAGGAGTTCAAGTCTCTGGAAAAGTACCACTGCAATGCGTTATTCCCTATTGTAAAAACATTACTTACTGTTCAGAAGCTAGAAAAACAGGGAACCATTAACACCTGGAAACAATGAATGGCATTAGGGAGAAAATGGCCCACTATGACTGAAATGAATAGCTTATTCTCACATGATAAGTACGTTGCCACAAGAACATAGTAACTGGGAAACATAATGAGGGTTTTTTTTCTCACAGAAATAAACCAAACCAGTCAAAATTTAGAAAATTCAAACATCTAGGAGACCTTACCTAAGACAAAGATCAATGTACACAAATATGAGACTCCAGCTGAGGATTTTTGAGTTTCGGGCATTTCAAAAGACCCCTACCTTATGGCTACATGCATTAAAATCAGGCTACCTCCTTCCCAAAGAACTTCAGGGGCATAAAAATTGGTTGTGATACAGTGTATATCAGGAATCACTAAAGAGAGAAGCTGATTCAGCAGAACACGCCACATCTTCCCAGAGTCCTAGAAGTCACTAACATGGGGGCATGACTATCAGAGACTTTGACCATGCTGGTAGAGCTCGTTCAGGATCCTTCTGGATCTTGAGTCAAATTAGTGCCAGCAAAACTCGCCTTCTTCTAATGGCGTGATGGAAAGAGGCTAACGCTAAAGTGGTTGTAAGCGTCCCTGCATTCAGAGCCACTAATTCTAATACCAGTAAAGCAGAAAGAACTTTATTCACATGTGTATCCCAGATAAGTCTTGGGCCAAAAACTTCTTGAATAGAAAATTTAACCTTTGGATCAATATAATTCCCTGAGCTGAATCTCCTTGCACGGGAAATAGGGAATGAATAGTTTTTAAACTGTCCTTCTTAAGACTTTTGGAAACCCTGGTGGTGTAGTGGTTAAGTGCTATGGCTGCTAACCAAGAGGTCGGTAGTTCAAATCGGCCAGGCACTCCTTGGAAACTCTATGGGGCAGTTCTACTCTGTCCTCTAGGGTTCCTATGAGTCGGAATCGACTCCAGGGCAGTGGTTTTTTTTTTTTTTTTTTTTTGGCTTCTTAAGACTTTTATTGTCAAACTTTAAACATTTGCCCTTTTAATAGCTTAAATGTTTCACTGCTTGCTTAATCATGTTTATTTGTTTTGGTTAGTATATCTAAATTCATATAGCATAATGAGATGAAAAAAACCAAAACCAAACCCACTGCTGTCGAGTCGATTCTGACTCATAGCGACCCTGTAGGACAGAGTAAAACTGCCCCATAGAGTTTCCAAGGAGCGCATGGCAGATTCAAACCGCCAAGCTCTTGGTTAACAGCCGTAGCACTTCAACACTTCACCACCAAGGTTTCCATGAGATGAATACTCACGTTAAATATTACTGAAACCTGTTTGTAATTTTTCTATTGTCATCAGGCCTTTTTGAACAAAAGGCTTCTGCATTTTCATTTTGCACTGGGTCTTGAAAATTGTGTAGGTGGCCTAGTCTGCAAGGTCTGAGGTGCTGGTCACTAAAGGGGTCACACTCTTACCAGGGGATACAACGTGTACTGTTGAAAATATACTGGGGCAGCCAACAAGGCATTTTGGGTTACTTGTATCCAGAGGTTAGCAGTGGAGTAGAAAAAGAAAGATTTAATTCTGACGTATTTTGTTTGTTTTCCAATAGGAATATGACTCAATTAATCTGAATTATATGATGTCATAGTTACTATCATTTATTCCTAGTTTCATTTAGCCAGATTTTTGAAGGTCTACATGTGACATTTACTGTATTAGCAAAGATGTCACCTTGAAGACTAAGGTGTGCCTGACCCAAGCCATGATGTTTTAATTGCCTCATATGCACGAGAAAGCTGGACAATGAATAAGGAAGACTGAAGAAGAAATGGCGCTTTTGAATTATGGTGTTGGGGAAGAATATTGAATATACCATGGACTACCAAAATAGTAAACAAATCTGTCTTGGAAGAAGCACAACCAGAATGCTCCTTCAAAGCAATAATGGCAAGACTATGTCTCATATACTTTGAACATGTTATCAGGAGGGATCAGTCCCTGGAGTAGACATCATGCTTGGTAAAGCAAAGGGTCAGCAAAAAAGAAGATGACCTTCAACGAGATGGATTGACACAGTGGCTGCGACAATGGCCTCAAGCACACCAACAGTCATGAGAATGATGCAGGACCAAGGAGTGTTTTGCTCTGTTGTACATAAGGTTGCTATGAGTGAGAACTGACTCGAGGGCACCTAACAACAACAGCAACACCTGAAATGGAATACTGAATAAAGTGAGATTCCTGCCCTCAAAGCATTTGCAAACTATAGATAAGTGAAGAAATGCTTGTTATACTTTTGTAATACTTTTTAGTACCTTGTCTTTTGATCCTTAACAAAAATTTTTTACGAGTTAAACAGCGAAGATGTTGTTAAGCCTACTTTCTCCCGTGGAGTGGCTGGTCGGTTCAAACCACTGATTAGCAGTTGAGTGCTTTAACCACTATGACACCAGGGCTCCACTGGTAGGTAAATTAAAGCCTAAATTTTTAAATACTTGCTCAGAGCCACAGAACTATTTAATTATAAAATCAACCTACCTGAGTAGCAAACCCCAGTAGGGATATTTATGTTTTTTAAAGATTATCTTGGTGGAATACAATTTTCAAGTTATGTCTGGAAGGGTCAGAAAAGTGTGTAGATTTAACTACAGTTATCCTGTTAACAGGTATTATAGTATATACCTGTGCCATTGGGTCTAAATGCTAATCCTATGATGGTGGCATACGTGGTGATAGAACCAGACACACCAGATTTGTTTGTACCTGGCAGGCCCCAAAGTGACACACGATTCTATTGGTTTTTCTATTGCAATACTGCATCCATTATTTAGAAGCCATTTCAGGCCTGTTTGACATGGTGTCCCATTGTTGTCTGCTGTTAAAAGAGGGTTCATTCTCACAGACATTTCCTAGCATGGAGATCAAAAAGGTGTCAAGTTATTTTCCAAATGCTTTGATCCTTGTAAAAGGGAGTGATGCCAAACAATTGCCCCTTAATTTTTAAACCCTGGTGTAATTTAATCTAATTTTGAACATCTGCTTCTGATCAATTTATACTTGGCACATCCACATGTTTTACCTGTTTTTAGTGTTCTAGTCATTTGTTATTTTCATTTTGTCTCCAGTTAAATGAACTTGTTTCAAAGGGTAGGTACCCTCCAAAAAAAGATTTACACAATTCTATATGTAATTACCTTATATAATTCTTTATATTTTAAACAAGCTTTTAAGCTGTCAAAACATTTCTCTTTTTTTCTTATCATTTGAGCCTCAGAATATTCCTGTTAGGCATGTCGGGCAGGCAGTTTTGTCCCTGTCTCCTGAATGAGAAAAACAAGGTCAAGAGAGGTCAAAAAAATTTCCTAAATCATAGGATTGTTCAGTGACAGAGTTTTATTCACTCTAAGACTCTAGACTCCATTCTATAACATTCTTTCCTAGTGTATTTTCTACTTTGCATAGCAATGGGTGAATCTATATAGTATCAAACATCAATATATAAATTTGAAAATGCACTCAAAGTTATAACTACCAAATGTACATTGTAGGAAATATACACGTGGTGAGACATAAAAAAAAAAAAAACAAAAAAAACTATGATGTCCACTTGTAACTAGTACCTATTTTCCATATAAATATACGGTGCTTATATGATACTTTCTATATGAATTTGGAGGGAAAAATCTGTTATCCAAACTTAATCTCTCTCTTTCTCTCTCTCACACACACTTGTAATTAACAGTATTTCTTTTTAAAGAACTATACCCAAGATTCAGAGTATATTTTGTGGTTAGGAAACAGAGGAAAAGTAATAGACCTTAGCAAAGAGACGCCAGTTGGCCACAGTATATTTCATTATAATCATTTAGGGAGATATGAATAGAAACCTAACTTAAGAAGATATACAGATGGCATATGAACATATAGAATAATACCACATAAAATTTGGGAAAAGAAAAAAATATATATATCACTACATATCTATTAAAATGGCTAAAATCCAAAACACTGACAACACCAAATGCTGAAGTGAATGTGGAGGAACAGGAACTCTCGTTCATGGGTGGTGGGAATGCAAACTGGTACAGCTACTTTGGAATAGTCTGAGAAAGCTAAACATAAGCTTACCATACAATCTAGAAACTGTGCATCTAGATATTTATCCAGATAAGTCAAAAACATATTTCAACATAAAAACCTGCATGAGAATATTTATAGAAGCTTTATTCATAATTGCCAAAATATCATAAGCAACCAATATGACTTTCACTAAATGAGTGCATAAACAAACAACCGTGGTACATCCATACAAGGGAGTATTTTTCAGAGATAAAAAGAAATGAGCTATCAAGCCGCAAAAAAAAAAAAAAAAAAAACATGGAGGAAACTTAACTGCATATTTCTAAGTGAAAGAAGTCAGTCCAAAAAATCTATATGCCATACATATAATTTCATCTATATGACATTCTGGAAAAGGCAAAACAACAGAGCTAGTAAAAAGATCTGTGCTTACCATGTGTTTAGAGGAGGGATTAATCAATGGAGCATAGGGTATTTTTAGGGCAATGAAACCATTCTGCCTGATGTAATGGTGAATACATGACATGATGCATTTGTTAAAACCCACAGAATTACACAATACAAATTGTGAACCCTAATGTAAACTATGGTTTTACATTACAGTTAATAATAATATATCACTCTCAGTTCATCAACTGTCACAAAGGTACCACAGAAATGCAAGATGTTAATGTTTGGAGAAACAGTATTCATAAGGGAGGGGGTCATATGGGAACTCCATATTATCTGCGCAATTTTTATGTAATTCTAAAACTTCTCTAAAATAATAAAAGTTAAAACAGACACTAATATTCCTCTATAAATTTTGGGATTTTTCTAAATATTCAGAAAAGAGAAAGACTGTTGTTGTTAGGTGCCATCAAGTTGGTTATAACTCATAGCAACTCTATGTACAATAAAATGAAACCCTGTCCTGTCCTGCGCCATCCTCACAATCCTTTCTATGCTGGAGCCCATTGTTGCAGACTCTATGTCAGTCCATCTTGTTGAGGGTCTTCCTCTTTCTCGCTGACCGTCTACTTTACCAAGCATGACATCCTTCTCCAGGGACTAGTCCCTCTTGGTAACATGTCCAAACAAACAAGACGAAACCTCTCCATCTTTGCTTCTCAGGAGAATTCTGGCTGTACTTCTTCCAAGACAGATTTGTTCATTGTTCTGGCAGTCCATGATATATTCAGTATTCTTTTCCAACACTGGAATTCAAAGGCATCAGTGTTCCTTCAGTCTTTCTTATTCATTGTCCAGCTCTCATATGCATATGAGGTGATGGAAAATACGATGGCTTGGGTCAGGCACAACTTAGTCCTTACAGTGATGTCTTTGGATATAGGGGGTTTCTTTTTGTACATTAATGAGGCCATACTACTGTAAGGTAGATCCTAAGCCTAATCACTTCTGAATTATAAAAGACCAGAATAGACACAGAGCCACACAGGAAAGGCGGGGGAAGGGAGGGTGTCATGTGAAGACAGAACTACAAGGATTGCCAGTGACTACAAACTGAAATGGACATAGAAGTACCTTCCGCTAAATCGTTTTCCTGAATTCAGACTTCTAGCCTCCGGAACTGAGAGAAATCATTTTCTATTTTTTAAAGCCACCCACTTGAGGTATTTTGTTGTAGTTGTTATAGCAGAACTAGGTAGCTAAGACAGGGTACACAGTCTAACAAACCAAAACAAAAAACCAAAACCCAAACCCAGTGACTTCGAGTCGATTCCGACTCATAGCGACCCTGTAGGACAGAGTAGAACTGCCCCATAGAGTTTCCAAGACTGCCTGGCCAACCCTTTGGTTAGCAGCCCTAGGATTTAACCACTACGCCACCAGGGTTTCCACAGTCTAACAGTTAATGTATTTGTTGTTGTTGTTGGGTGCCTTTGTGCCGTTTCCAACCTGTAGTGACCCCATGTCCAGTTCTTTCTCCTGCATAGCAGCTGGATGGGTTGGAACCACCAGCCTTTCAATTAGAACCGAGCACTTAACTGTTGCACCACCAGGACTCCTTACTTAATATATGCAAAATCAAACTCATTCCCTTCAAGTTGATTTCGTCTCATGGCGACCTTATAGGACTGGATAGAACTGCACTACAGGGTTTCCAAAGCTGTAAATCTTTAGGGAAGCAGACTGCCACATTTTTCTCCTGTGGAAAGGCTGGTGGGTTCCAAACTCTGAGTTTTTGGGAACTTTGGATTAGCAGCCAAGCGCTTGACCACTGCAGTACCAGGATTGCTTTTATTTAATGTATAGGCTTAAAAAAATGCCCTTGATTGGAGCAGTTGAGGAGGAGCTGTCATCGGAGCTTTGATAAAGAACACCTCCTTGCAAAAATTGTCTATGGCACGTTTATATCTATGGCACGTGTACACAGGTATCAATTGGCAAACATTTATTTTTATTTTTTCTTTTGGAACAAAAATGCTACTTTACAATTACCTTTTTTTTTTTTTAACCCCTGAAGCATCTTTTAAAGTTCTGAGCAAAATGAATCATCAACACTAAGACCTATGCTAGCTTCTAAATTTTCAAGTTAGAAAGTATGACTTCTTTTTTTTAATTTGTATTTGGCAATTGTGGACATTTGACTCGGGGATTCATTACAATCACAAAAAGCCTTTTATCCCTAGTTAAAATATAGATAAGCTACAGTGTGGACTTGCATATTAAATCTTAAATTTTATTATGAACATAAAATGAAAAGAAGTGACAGTGAAAAAAGCATACTCACTCACGAAACAATTTTTTCAAAGTGCTTTATTTTCAATATGCTTCATCTTAATAGTCATGCCCTACTGCAATTTCAGAATAAAAGAGCAAGTTATTGTTCTCCTTTGAATTTTTTTTTTCCCTTTTGGCAAAATATTTCGACGATCTATCATTTTAAATTCATATTTCTGGGATTATTTGATTTATTTCACTTCTTAACATAATTGTTCTCTAATCTACTAGTAAAAAGAAAAAAAAAAAAAAAAGATGCCAGTTACCTCTGAAAGGAATTAAACAAAATGCTACCACAAAAGACATTGGTTAGTAGAGCAAATACTAAAAAGAAACAACTCTTCACAAAACCCATAGCTTATCAAAGGGAATTTAAATTCAGAAAAGCAAGAGCAAAATCTAATTATTCAGTACAGAAGTCTTGTACTATTGGCCAACACCTCCAGTTGTTTTTTCTTTTTTTTTTTTTTTAACCCGGAGTATGACAGGGAAATATCTTTGAAGAGAGATTTCTCACGTCATAGAAAAGAGCTGAGTCAGGGAAAGTCAGGGAGAATCTGGTATCTCAGTATCTACTCTTTAACCCAAAAGTTTCAAGAAACTTAGAATCTCCAAATTGGAAGGACTTTGAAAGGTTTTCTAGTTCATCCACTTGTAAGGCATAGGGATTTCCTCAACAGCATCCTGACAGGTGACATTTTAATCTCTGTTTATAAATAAATGTCTCTGCTTATAAATAAATGTTATTCTCTCCCTACCTTGTTTTCTTTGCTGGGCAGTCCTTATATCTTTCCGGGTGAAAACTGATTTTGTAGATGCCCACATGAGCTCACATCCATGAAGAGAGTGTGTCTTATTACCAACTAGAAGTAAGAAATTTACTGAACCTGAAAATAGTCAGATGTAGTCATAGATGTATTTGTGATATGTAAAAACTCATTTTATATATTGTTAAAGATTTTTGTGATATCAGTGTTCCCTGCGTTCAACCAGGTAACCCATATATCACAGTTAAAAAATGGCACTATGGGGCCAGAACTATGGTATATGCTGAAATGGACAGAGAAAATAATTTTAATTAAAATTATTTTACAGTTTTAAATATGGTGTCTTCTCAACTAACCTACTTAGAAGTGATTACTTATCTGCTGCATTTTTCTTCTGAAATATTGTGTCAATTCCTTCCTTTTGGAGAAATGTAAATTGATCTAGTTTTTGAGGTTATGTGATCTAGGGCTGATCTCAGCTCTTTTGATTACTTGAAACAGTGACATTAAATAAGTCTCTTAAACTTGCTGTGTATCAATGTCCCTATCAGTAAAAGGGTGTGCTTGATATATGTTATTCAAAGTTATTTTGCAGGCTCAATTACAGTATATAGGCACATTCATTTCAAAGATATCTTAGTATTCGTATGCAAGACATTTTATTATCCCACATAATTTTAATTCATTTCCTCCATTATCAATGGATTTCTATCCATTTTTCAGAAATGTGATATTTCTCAATAATTGTCAGGCCACTTTTTCAGAGTTCAAAACTTTCTTCCAAGAACTATGTTGCACCTTCAAACTCAGGTCCCTTTACTTTTCAGTCTCTGAGATGCGTGGAACTATGTTCCAGGCCAATTTTTTCCTCTCACTCTTTAACTGCTCTTGTAGCCTGGAAGAGAGCAATTTATTCACTTCATCTGAAACAAAGCTTTTGTTTTGTTTGTTTAAACATTATAGGGGAAAAAAATCTTGAGCCCACTCAAGAGAGGATCCAGCTCATGTTCTCTAGTATGTATTAAAACCAAAAAAACCAAACCAGTTGCCATCAAGTCCGTTCCGGCTCATAGCGACCCTATAGGACAGAGTAGAGCTGCCCCACAAGGTTTCCAAGAAGTGCCTGGTGGATTTGAACTGTCAACCTTTTGGTTAGCAGCCATAGCACTTAACCACTACTCCACCAGGGTTTCCAGTATGCATTAGGTTACCAAAAACTAAAGGCATTGTAGCTTTTCTGAAATATTACCATTAGCAACATTTTTTCCAGATGAAGATTTCACATAAGCCTACTTATTAAAAAGAGAAATGGATATTGAGAACAAAAACCAAATTCAGTTCATTAACTTAATTGCAGTTGATTGCTAGCTGGAGATACAGATCTAAAAAATTAAATTTTTCTTATCAACTGCTTATAACATTTTTTCTGGAAATGATAGATTAAAAGTTTTCTAATTTCAATTATATACATAAGGAGTTTTTACTATAATACTTCCGTTTCCATTTTGGGTCCTTAAACAAACTGATAAGCTAATTTGATAATCACGTACATGTGAAAACCTGTAAAATTCTTAAGATAAATTGGAAATGTAAAGAGTGGGAAAACTTGGTAGAGTTTATGGTGATGGTGTGAGGGAGATGAGATAGTGGAAGAGCTAATAAATATTTTCAACATAAAGTTTCAGTGAGTTTAGAAAGAGAACAAGAGACATCCATGGCGAGACTTGAGAAAGGATACCTTCCAGTTATATTTCCACCCCTGGAGGTTTACTGGCAGGTGTTTGAGCCAGCTTAGTACATTCTGGTGTCATGGTGGGTACAGTTGCAACCGCCTAAAAAACAAGGAAGTTGGTCTGCGCCACATTTGAGTGTTGAGAGCCATTACTATGACGGGATGTTTCTCAGAGGAGTGATTTTGTGAAACTTTTTTGTCTTTTGGCTTCTGTACAGCGAGGTAAGTCTTGTAAGTACGTTTATTATTTCCTTTGTGTTATTGGGAAGGTAGAATTACTGGTATTCAGAAGTATTCAAGTAAATTAGTCATTTTTAGGGGGAAAACAGTTTGTGATACACTTCTTGGGCCATGGTACTGATATGTACTGTGTGTGATATGCTTCTTGAACTACTGGACAAATCGAAGCTCTCCATAGTTGCTCATGTTATTGTGCATTTGTTCATGCCAGTCCCTCAGAGATAACCATTTTTATGATTCTACTAATATATCTTAGTTTTGTATCTTAGATGTACCTTAGAATATTCATATTAATGCATTCATTCAGTGTACACTCTTTTGGGTCTAACTTCTTTCATTCAGCATGCTGTTTCTGAGATCTATTCATTTTGTTGTATATTTAAGTAGATCATTGTTTTACTTACTGAGTAGTATATCATTATGTGAATATGCCATGATTCAGGTTTCCATTTATTTTCTCACATGTTTTTAACAGTTTATTAATTTAAAAATCCCTATATTGATTAAAAAAAATGTTTTTTTCTAAGGAGCATTCTGGCTATACTTCTTCCAAGACAGACTTGGACTTGTTCATTCTTCTGGAAGTCTATGGCATGTCCCATATTCTTCACGAACACCATAATGCAAAGGCATCAATTCTTCTTCTTCTGTCTTCCCTATTCATTGTCCCGCTTCCACATGCATATGAGGAAACTGAAAACACCATGGCTTGGGCCAGGTGCACCTTAGTCCTTAAAATGACACCTTTGCTTTTTAACACTTTGAAAAGATTTTTTACAACAGATTTGCCCAATGCAATGGTCGTTTCATTTCTTGACTGCTGTTTCCATGGGTGTTGATTGTGGATCCAAGCAAAACGAAATCCTTGACAATTTCAACCCTTTCTCCATTTATCATGATGTTGCTTATTGGTCCAGTTGTGAGGATTTTTATATGTTTTCTTTTTGTTGAATTGTAATCCGTACTGAAGACTGTGGTCTTTGATCTTCATCAATAAGTGCTTCAAATCCTCTTTACTTTCAGCAAGCAAGGTTGTGTCATCTGCATATCACATTCTTCTTCATATAGTCCACCACGTGTCTGTCAGTTTGTCATACTGTGGATGCTTGCTTGTTGCTGCAATATTGGAAGCTTAGTGGTTAAGTGTTATGGCTGCTAACCAAGAAGTCAGCAGTTCAAATCTGCCAGGTGCTCCTTGTTAACTCTATGGGGCAGTTCTACTCTGTCCTATAGGGTTGCTCTGAGTCAGAATCAACTTGACGGCAGTGGGTTTGGCTTTTTTTTTGCCACCGGTAATTCAAATATCAGCAGTGTCACTCTTGTAATCAGATTTCAGCTGAGTTTCCAGACTAAGACAGACTAGAAAGAATGACCTGGCAGTCTACTTCTGAAAAAATTGGCTAGTGAAAACCCTATGAATAAGCAATAAACTTAGTAGTTATTATTAATGAGCAAGATCATAGGGACTATCTGTGATAACAATTCCTTTGGCCTTCAGGAGCTTCCATTCCAGGGAATGTTTGAGTCCAAGAAACCTCTTATATGTTATGTGTAAGGCCCATAAAATTCAACCATAAAGCTACAAAGGAACACTGTGCTCATCTCAAAATGGACAAAAACTACAGTTTAGGAAAAAACTGTTCACCTCTCTCCATCATATTTACATGACATGTCTACCCTATTTTATACTTCCTAAAAATGTTGTATCTGGACATCAATTATCTTCAAATATCTTAAATAACTCAAAATATTACAAGGGCATTATAACACTTCAGAATAGTTCTCAACATGTGTTTAAAGAAGTAAGTCTCAGTTTACTATCCTGATATTAGCAATTTAATCTCTAGATCATCAAATAAACCTTCAGTTTCTTTCATATTTGATTATTTAGTAGGTAAATAGCCTTATGAATTATCACTTGCCTGGAGAACTACAAAAGTAAAAATGACTTTGTGCCAGAAGTCTAATCTCTCCAAGGTTACTATCCAAGCTGTGAATATTCATTGTATTTTTGTGGTACTTTATACTTTCTAGAAAATTATATCACTTCTGACCCTCATACCAAGTCTATCTGGGAAGGCATGCATTGATATATCCACTTTATAGCTAAAGAACCTAAGATGTAAAGAAGTGAGACGATTTACACAGACTCACAGGACTAGAAAGTTATAGATAAGTAACAGACAGCAGCCAGTACCTAACACAAAATATGTTTTTAAAAGATAGACAAATGAATACATGAATTAATAAATTAGTGTTAAATTATATCTGGAAGGAATCTAACAGATTTTCCAGAAGCACAGAATAATTATGATAAGTGACTTGCTAGGACCCATATGGCTACTTTAATAGCAGAGATACTGTCACTCAAAGTCTTCAAATTTCCATTTCCCATAGCTTTTTCAAAGCCAGTGACTGACATTTCACCCAGGTATTTGTGGGAACATCATTTCATTCATGTAAAGAAATAAAAGTAAAAAGAAATTTTGCCATGTGTTGATTTCCATTTGTTGGAAAGCTAGGAATTAGGAATATGGATGATTGGCCCCAAATAGTATTCTTTGCCCTAAGGATTCAACAAGGAAATAAGCTGCCATCTTCCCCAGACTAAATCTCCCACCATCCTAAAATTTCTCTTTTAGCTTCCACAGTGTATCTTCAAATATTGTTCACATAATAATACCTTATAAGATACTTACACAGATAGATAGATAGGTCTCTACATATGTATAGATATATATAACTGTTGTTGTTGTTAGGTGTCATCCATTTGGTTCCCACTTACAGTGACCGTATGTATAACAGAACAAAACACTGCCCAGTCCTGCAACATCCTCACAATTGTTACTAAGTTTGAGTTCATTGTTACAGACATTGTGTCAAATCCATCTCCTTGAGGGTCTTCCTGTTTTTTGCAGGCCCTCTACTTTTCCAAGCATGGTCTTTCTCCAGAGGCTAGTCCTTCCTGATAACATTTCCAAAGTAACATGAGACAAAATCTCATCATCCTTGCTTCTAAGAAGCTTTCTGGCTGTACTTCTTCCAAGGCAGATTTGTTCTTTCTTTGGCAGTCCATGGCATATTCACTATTCTTTGCTATCACCGTAATTCAAAGGCATCGATTCTTCTTCAGTCTTCTACGCTCATTGTCCAGCTTTCAGATGCATACAGGGTGATTGAAAATATCATGTTTAGGGTCAGGTGCTCCTTAGCCCTTAAAGTGACATCCTGGCTTTTAAAACACTAAAAAAGTCTTTTACAGAAGGTTTAGCCAATGCAATTTGTCCTTTGACTTCTTTTTTCAATTTTTTTTTTACAATTATATCCTTTGATTTCTTGCCTGCTGCTTCCATGGGTGTTGATTGTGGGGCCAAGTAAAACGAAATCCTTGACAACTTCAGGCTTTCCTTCATTTATCATGATGTTGCTTATTGGTCCAGTTGTGAGGGCTTTTGTTTGTTTGCTTTCCTTTATGTTGAGATGTAATCCATACTGAAGGCTGTAGTCTTTGATCTTCCTCAGTAAGTGCATCAAGTTCTTCTTGCTTTCAGCAAGCAAGGTTGTGTCTTCTGCATATTGCAGGTTGTTCTTGGGTTTTTCTTCAAACCCGAAGCCCCCTTCTTCTTTATATAATCCACCTTTTTGGATTATTTGCTCAGCACACAGATTGAATAAGCTTGGTGAAAGTGTGCAACCCTGACACACACCTTTTCTGATTTTAAATCACTCAGTATATCCTTATTCTTTTAGAGCAACTCTCTCTTGATCTAGGTAAAGGTTCCACATGAATACAATTAAATGTTCTGTAATATCCATTCTTTGCAATGTTATCCATAATGTGTTATGATGCACACAAAGGAATGCCTTTGCATAGTTAATAAAACACAGGTAAACATTTATCTTGTATTCTCTGCTTTCAGCCAAGGTCCATCTGACATCAGCAATGACATCCTTTGTTCCAAGTCCTCTTCTGAGTCCAGCTTGGATTTCTGGCAGTTGGGTGTTGATATATTGCTGCAAGAGTTTTTGAATTATCTTCAGCAAAATTTTAGTCACATGTGATATTAATATTATTTGATAACTTCCATATTCTGTTGGATTACCTTATTTTGGAATGGACCCAAATAAGAATCTCTTCTAGTCATTTGACCAGGTAGCTGTTGTCCAAATTTCTTGACATAGATAAGTGAGCAATTCCATGGTTGCCTCTGTTTGTTGAAATACCTCAGTTAGTATTCTGTCAATTGCTGGAGCCTGTTTTTTGCCAATAGCTTCAGTGAAGCTTGGACTTCTTCCTTCATTAACATAGGTACTGATATATATAAGCAAATTTTTAATTCAAAGGATGCATTACATGTTTTTATTTTGTGTGTATAGTTAGAGATAGGTATAGATACAGACATGGAGATATACATATAGACGTACATAATACTCATACACTTATATATTACATGTGCAGTTATATATATATATAAAGACTAAAATGAATCAGAAAAGGCTCTGAAACTTGCTCTTGGACATAGAGTAGCTAAAGCAAAAGAAAGAAGTAATCGCATAAAGGAGCTGAACAGACTTCAAAGGGCAGCTCGAAAAGACAGAATGAAATATTATAATGAAATGTGCAAAGACCTGAAGTTAGAAAGCCAGTAAGATCCAGTGTATATTGTGCATCATTCAGTGGCATTTGGTTCTAGGGGACTATATGGTGAACAATGGCCTGTAGATTCAAAATACATTGTACCAAACCAAAAACCCATGGTTGAGTCAATTCAGATTCATAGTGACACTATGAGTAGAACTGCCCTATAGGGTTTCCAAAAAGCAACTGGTGGATTTGAACTGCTGACTTTTTGGTTAGCAGCTGAATGCTTAACCAGGGCTCCCACATTGTACCAAGCAGTATAAAATGAAGATGTATTTATATTACATTATACAATGAATATTAAGATACTGCTCTTTGGATTCAGTTAAGCCAAACCTTATTAGTACATGCTGTTTGGTTGCAGCATCTGAGTGCAATGTTATATTATTATTATTTTTTTAATAATCAGTGCTTAATTAAGATAGATCAATTAAAGCAACATATACCTTAAGGCTGTTACAGATCCAAATTTTTGACATGTGATGTGTTAAGAAGACTCCATGTATGAATAAAAAGTATATGTGGTTCTTGGACTGAAGACAATAGCCATCCTTGCCTCCTGCATAACTTTAGCTATTAAAGTTTGTATTTCAAAGTCACATAGTATTTGAATCTTATCCAAGACATGTCTGATTCATCACATTGACTCTATCCCCATTATCCCATAGCGACATGCAAAAAACAGACCATGTTTAAATTGCTCAGTGGCAGCTGGCTGATTTCACTTCTGACGCAGCATTGCATGATTTCCTGGTCTGCTGTGGCAGAGAAGGGAAAGGGCAGCCAAGGTGGTACCTACAGAAACAGTAATTTGATCTATTTCTTGTTTCTGTTTCTCTGCTAACAGAAGAGTTTATAACATTCTTTCAGTGCTGTACAAGGAAATAAAAATTTATGTAGTATGCATTGAGTCATTCATTGAGAAAACCACCTGCCGATTATGTCAGGAACTCAGCTATTTTGGTTATACAGGGTTGAACAAACAGGGACATTTTATATACTTGCACTTTTATGTTTATTAATTAATATACACTTTTTTTTTCTTTAGCAATAAAGAATTTTATAAAGATAACAAACATACCCAAAGTCATTACTTGAAAAGCAATAGATTTATATGTACTATCCATTCAGTTTAGCACTCTCCATTCAATCTTCCACCATCCCAGTATTTTTAGGTGCTTAGACAACTTGACAAGGAAAAATCAGTAAGAAGTAAATATTTGCCTAATGAATACGGTACCTACTTCCACTATAGCTGCTTTTTACTTCTTCACATATCACAAAATGTGAGAATTTTTGGACAATTATTTTAAAATAGACAATCTTGTTTTAAAGATAAATTTTGTCATAAACCATATATGAATAGAAAATAAAATGCAGTGGATTTGAAGAAAACAATGTCATGGTTTCAACCCACAAGAAACTGGCCATTTAAATGAAGATTTATACAAAAGACACAATAGAGGGTGTTTTAAGTTATCCCTGGTGCATTGTAAGTAGGCTATGGTTTGTTGGGTACATTATTCTGTCAGTCAAAAACAAAAGGATTTATAGCTTTGCTTACGAAGTAGGTGCAGTGAAAAGGACCATCTCTGTGTGTCCCAGATTTTTCAGGGGACTTTTTCCCACAAAGACCTCCTCCATGTCTCTTTTGGTCTCAAGGTCACAGTTTCTGTCTCTGAATGGATAGTAACGGGCCATCCAAATTGCCCTCAAACTCGTGAGTTTCTGTAGGTGGCTTTGTGTCTCTCTTCATATTAGTACCTGGGATTCCACTTTCTTTCACTTAAGGTCAGCTTTCCATTTTTGTTTGTATTTTATTGCCTTGAGATTATATGTAATCACAACATAAACCCTGATCATAAATTCAACTAAGTTGGTCAGCTAGAATTTAAACTCACTGAGGACAAGGATCTTTGTCTTTTTTTGTTAATTGTTGCCCCAAGCTTCCAAAAAAAGTTTGAGCAAGTGGGGGGTGCTCAATAAATACTTGCTAAATGATGACTGAAAAGGAAGTCTGAGAAGTTCTACCACTTGATATAATACCTGTAATTTTTATGTTGCACATAATCCTCAAATAAAATATGTTTACTTTTAATTCTATACATGTTTAAATTTGGTCTTGAAGTATAATATTGTTCCAACAATATTACAAACTATGAATACAGCTACATATTAGATTACTTCTCTATTCAAATTCATGTACAGCTCATGTCATTGCTTTGGATATTTCCTAAAGCAAAATTTTCTTTTTAGCAGATTTTTCCTAAAAACTGAGCCTTGGTGGCGAAGTGGTCAAGAGCTACAGCAAGCTACGGCTGCTAACCAAACAGTCGGCAGTTCAAATCCATCAGCCACTCTTTGGAAACTCTATGGAGTTGTCCTACTCTGTTCCATAGGGTCACTACGAGTTGGAATTGACTCGATGGCCACAGGTTTTATGGGTTTATCTTTATGAAGATCATCTTGTCTTTCTCCAGAAATCATTTCACCACTCATATAATACAAGCATTACTAATTTTGGGTATCCACTAGTTTAGGGAACAACTATAGATTCTTTCCATAAATATCACATTTAATTTTTTCAAAAATACTATGAGCTAGATACTGTTGTATATTGTACTGTGAATGAAACAAAAGCTCGGAGAATTTAAGATACTTGCAAGAGATTACGCAGATAGCAAGTGGCAGAAGTGAGATTTTCATTTAAATCTGTCTACCAACTCCAAGTTCTTTCCTCAATGTACTGCTGAAGTGGAACAGAATGAGTAAAAAATCAATGGCAGCAAATGCATCAGTGTTACCTGGACTTACAACTGCAAAGGAAGAAATGGTGGTTAAGTAGAAAATGGAAAAGGTAAAACATCAGAATCTAAAAGGTCAATATTCAAAGCCAGGGGAGGATCAACCAGTAAGCAAAGTAAGCACAGGCTTACAGGAAACAAGGTAGGCACAGGTTTAATTACGGCATGTACAAATGATATTGAATATACCATAGACTGCCAGAAGGATGAACAAATCTGTCTTGAAAGAAGTACAGCTAGAGTGCTCCTTGTAAGTAAGGATGACAAGGCTTCATCCGATGTACTTTGGACATATTATGAAGAGAAACCAGTCCTGGGAGAAGAACATTGTCTTAGTTATCTAGTGCTGCTGCAACAGAAATACCATAAGAAGATGGCTTTAACACAGAGAATTTATTCTCTCACAGTCTAGGAGGCTACAAGTCTGAATTCAGGGTGCCAGCTCCAGGGGAAAGCTTTCTCTGTCTGTGGGCTCTGGGGGAAGGTCCTTGTCATTAATCTTCCCAGGTAGAGAAGCTTCTCAGCACAGGGACCCTGGGTCCAAAGGACATGGTATTCTCCTGGCTCTTGTTTCTTTGTGGTATGAGGTCTCCATGTCTCTCTGCTTGCTTCTGTCTTTTATATTTCAAAAGAGATTGGTTTAAAACACAATCTAATCTTGTAGATTGAGTCCTGCCTCATTAACGTAACTATCTCTAATACCACTTCATTAATATCACAGAGGTAGGATTTATAACACATAGGAAAATCACGTCAAATGACAAAATGGTAGACAATCACATAATACTGGAATCATGGACCAGCAAAACTAATACACATTTTTGGGGAACACAATTCAATCCATAACAGATATCACGCTTGGTAAAGTAGAGGGTCAGTGAAAAAGGGAAGACCCTCAATGAGATGGATTGATACAGTGGCTGCAAAAATGGGCTTAGGCAAAGCCACAATCTGAGAATGGCACAGGATTGGGCAGTGTTTCATTCTGTTGTACATAGGGTCACTATGAGTCCGAACTGCCTTGATGGCACCTAACAACAACAACAGGATAATTTAGAGGAAATGCACTTAAGTTTCAGGAAGAAATATCATATATCAAATATGATTACTGTAAAAATGAGCTTCCATTTTATATACCACCCCAACCCCAATTTCTCTAGGCCTTCAGTTAGGCTTCTGAAAACCAGAAGAGTACATAACCTAGCTCCATAAATAATCAGAGATGCCAGCATTGCAAAAAGAACAAGTGAGAGAAGAGATTCTCTCTTCTTTCAGAAAATAGAAGTATCTTGTCTACAAACCTTAAAATAATGTAGACCTGATCTCACCATGGGCATCGCATATATGCAAAGTGTAATGACAAATCTTCCCATGTTAGGTATTTATCTTTGTAATACAAAATAAACAATTGCAACATATATATATTTCTTGCTTCCTTGGGCTAGAGAGCTTCTAAATCTCCAAGGTGATCTGCTAGTCAGCTAGGACTTCCCTCCAAAAGAAGGCTTCTGTTACTACAGTAACATGCTGGGAAAGGATCTCTTATCTGCCACCAGACTTCAGAGTTAAAACCATTGATTCTGACTCATAGTGATCCTATAGAACGCAGTAGAACTGCCCCACAGGGTTTCCAAGGCTGTAAATCTTTACATAAACAGACTGCCACATCTTTCTCCCACAAGCAGCTAGTGGATTCAAACCACCAGCCTCTCAGTGAGCAGCCAAGTGCTGAACAACTGCACCACCAAAGCTTCTTGGCACCAGACTTCTTTTTGTTGTTAGGTGCCATTGAGTCAGTTCTGACTCATAGTGACCCTAGGTACAGCAGAATGAAACATGGCCCACTCTCGCACCATCCTCACAATTCTTTTTATGCTTGAAACTACTGTTACAGCCGCTGCGTCAATCCATCTCATCAAAGGTCTTCCTCTTTCTTTCTGACCCTCTACTTTACCAGGTATGATGTCCTCCTCCAGAGATTGGTGCCTTCTAATAACATGTCCAAAGTATGTGAAAATGAAGTCTTGTCATCCTTGCTTCTAAGGAACATTCTGTCTGCACTTCTTTTCTCCTAAGACAGGTTTGTTAGTTCTTCTGGCAGTTCATGGTTGTCATGGATTGAATTGTCTTCACCAAAAATATGTGTCGACTTGGTTAGGCCATTGATTCCCAGTATTGTGTTGTAAATCCTAATCTGTCTCTGTGGTTCATGAGCCAAGATTAAAAAAAAAAAAAAAATAGGTTAGATTAAAGAGGATTAGGGTGGGATATTTCACCCTTGCTCAGGTCACATCCCTGAACCACTTTTTATCATACAAGAGATAAAAGGAAAGGGAAGTGATCAGAGACTTGGGGACCTCATACCACCAAGAAAGCAGCGTGAGGAGCAGAACACATCCTTTAGACCTGGAGTTCCTGTGCAGAAAAGTTCCTAGTCCAGGGGAAAACTGATGGCAAGGACCTTTCTCCAGAGCCAAACGAGAAAGACTTTCCCTGGAGCTGACACCCTGAATTGAGACTTCTAGCCTACTAGATTGTGAGAAAATAAGTTTGTTTTTGTCAAAGCCATTTACATGTGGCATTTCTGTTATAGCAGCACTAGATAACTAAGGCAATGGTATATTCAATATTCTTCACCACCACCATAATTCAAAGTCAGCAATTCTTTTTCAGTTTTCCTTACTTATTGTCCAGCTTTCATATGCATATCAGTTGATAGAAAATACCAAGGCTTGGGTCGGGTGCATCTTACTCCTCAAAGTGACAAATTTGCACCAGATTACTAGGACATTATTCAACAAGAGTGATTTTCATGAATAGAGACTAAACACACTGAAATCTAAGTATATATATATAAAAAAAGAAATCTAAGTATAGCATGCTCCAAATCCCTACCTCAAAAACATGTATGAACATTCTCTTTTTGATACTCTAGAATACATAAAAAGTTATAGGGCTTCTTGAAAGAATTAGAACTTCTTAGAATTCTTGGGAGAATTAGGAAGAAATAAGATTTCTTGGAGGGGGGGAAATGTTTGCTAACCCATGGCAATAATACATGCCTCTTGAATTTACACTTTTCTCTTTCATTCCAATTGTCATAATCTTAGAATATGTCTGTATCATCAATCATTTGGCCTAGGGCACAGCACCTGACCTGGCCTTCCTCCTCCACCCCATCTCTTGCTTAACTACAATTACCCTATTTACTCTGCCAGCTGTCTACTTTCTAAATCACCAATCTACACCATATAATTCCTCAAACTGGAAAGCAATATCAGCTCCTCAGCAAGTATAAAATCAAGTGTAATACGGCTCTTTACAATCCAACCTTAACCAACCCTTCTAGTCTTTGATTTCCTACTTTCATCCCAGTTGCTCTCTTTCCAGTCCATCCCTAACTACAAGCTAATGACTTTCACACTTGATTAGGGGTCTCAGTTCATTTTATTCTCTCAGTTTGGAGTGTCCAAAACAATGTGAATTTATTTTTGGATGATATCCCCCTTCAAAGCAAGCATAGTATAAGTCCCTTCTCATGGAGAATACTTCTCTTCAAATACCAAATTTATTGTCCAGGAATTGGTACTGTGCCAGCTTGGTTGCCTGAGGGAGAACCATCACAAGTTTTACATTTTAAAGTCTGCCTTTCTTTTTAATGTTTATGAACTAACCCTTTTGTGCTGAAAATTGAATTCCTTTTGCATGAAGATTCCTTATTGTTTATGTTTCTTTTTCAAATATCTTTTAAGAATGGTGTATCACTGACTACTTAGGTATTTCATCTAGTATCACAGAAAATATGTTTTTCATAAAAAAACTCAAAATAATAGATAATTATTAATTAATATAATTATTTGCTGGGCCCTTGCATTGCAAAAGTCACTATTGTTTTTCATGATCAAACTCATTTAATATCCACAATAACTTTATGCAGCATACTCTATTATTATCCTCATTTTACAAATGGGAACATTAAAAAAGAAATTAAGTATCTTAATGTTACAGGACCAACCAAGTGTTGAAGCTTGCATTCCAGATCGGGATACCTGGTTCCAAATTCTATAAATTATGAGCTAACCCTCAAACAAGTCTTCTTTGACTACGTTAGGAAAAATGGCAATGATCGTTTCTATGTTAGACAGAGAAATGCCTGCTTTTATATTCTCCTGTTTAAAGGGACTAGATTGAATCTTGGATATATAAAATTTTAGGAATTTATAATTATGGTATAGAAATATTGTGTGTCATATATTCATTGAATTATTAACTAGGATTTGCCATAGGTTTTATATAATGAACTCCCTAGACCACTAAAATGTAAGATAAGGACAGTTTCATTTAAATATATGTATCCCTTTCAAGAAGCCCTGGTGGCTCAGTGGTTAAAAGGGTCAGCTATTAACCAAAAGGTTGGCAGTTTGAAACCACTAAAGGCTCTTTGGGAGAAAATGTGGCAGTCTGCTTCTGTAGAGATTTACAGCCTCAGAAACCTTATGTGGTCACTATGAGTCAGAACCCACTCTATTGCAGTAGGTGGGTGGGATCCTTTTTCAGTATCCAGCACAGTGCTCTCTAGCAACTTCCAATAAGTATTTAAATATGAAGAAACAAAAATATATAAAGCTATAAAGCTCTGCCTTTGCATAGCCATTCAGAATAGTTGCATAGCCATTCAGAATAGTTGGGCAAAATTTCATTATTTAATAATATATTCATTCCAGCCATTCTTTTAATTTTTCTTTGTTGGGGATGTAATAGGATTCCAAATGGACATTTACTTGTTCTCATTTCAATATTAATTAAAAAGAGCCCTGAGACAGACACATAAATGGTATTTTGTTAGACATTCAACAACAAAAGACATTCTGTGATTTTTGTAATTATTTATAAATGCCATTGGTAATTAAATTCAGAGCTAATGTAACCAATAGGACTTTATCTTTGTGTCTAGTAATTACCATCACACTGGATGTGTGTTATCACATATTCTCAAATCTTACTTAACTTTTGAAAGGCAAATTAAAATCTACAGTTCTAAGAATATTAATTATAGTATTTCATACCTTGTTAATACTTTTCATCCAAGGACTTCGAGAAGGTGTAGTAGTGTTAATTAAAACTTTATGGGATTTTACTTCCTTTTAGACATATGTGAAGAAGGATCAAGACATCATTATATATTACTAGTGATGAGAGACACCCAAATGATTTTGAAAAAAATCCTGTTATCTTGTTATTTTCTCAACTTTTGAGATACTAATTTCAGAGACCCATGATTAGCCAAATATATTACCTTTTGAAAAATCCTCAGACTATATGATTCCAATATTTAAAAATTAATCAAAGAAAGAGCTGTACCTTCATGGAGTGGAAATAACCGTTTAAATTTTCAATACTTTGGTTTCTGTTACTGTGTTTTTTCTCGTAATCCTCAAGTATGACCTTCTTTCTTTCTACCTGTATCTTTACTCATGTAATGGATCTTTAGGATATTTTAACCTACCTCATGCTTAATGATTCACTCAAATGTATTTAAGAAATATTTACTGTGTGAAACATTATGATATTTTCCCCTAGGCCATTAATTGCTTAATGTCCAATATGGACAACACCCAGTGTTCCCATTCCAAATATTACCTAACATAAAGTGTTTTTCAAATGGTCAGGCAGCATACAATCATTAAGACCAAGGGTCTTGGAGTCTTGACTCTTCTTCACACTTACTGGTGATAAGTAACTTTAACATATTTAAGCATCAGCTTACTAATACTCTACAATAGAATGAATAAACAAGAAAAGGAATACATAATCTGAAAGACAGATTCTGTATTTTACCGCTGGCTCCCAGAGGTAAGATAGACATATGCACATCATTTATATCATTTGCATATAGGCTCGAAATGGCTGTTCTCCAGCTACAAAGGCATTCCATCAAAGAGAGATTAATATTTATTTTAATCGCAACAATGACTATGACATTTCATATTGAATATATTGTCTTATGTTATCGTTAATTAGGTTGTTCTTGTTGTTGTTAGGTGTCCTCGAGTTGGTTCCCACTCATAACCAAACCAAACCTAACCCAGTACCGTCAAGTCAATTCCGACTCATAGCGACCCTATAGGACAGAATAGAACTGCCCCATAGAATTTCCAAGGAGCACCTGGAGGATTTGAACTGCCGGCCCTTTGGTTAGCAGCTGTAGCACTTAACCACTACGCCACCAGGGTTTCCGCTCATAGAGACCATATATACAAAAGAACGAAACACTGCCCAGTCCTTGGCCGCCCCGTGATCGCCGTTATGCTTTAGCCCATTGTTGCAGCCACTGTGACAATCCATCTCGTTGTAGGTCTTCCCCTTTTTCTCTGACCCTCCACTTTATCAAGCATGATGTCCTTCTTCAGGAACTTACCCGTCCTGATAACATGTCCAAAGTATGTGAGACAAAGTCTCACCATCCTCATTTCTAAGAAACATTCTGGCTGTACTTCTCCCAAGACAGATTTGTTAGTTTTTTTGGCCATCCATGGTATATTTAATATTCTTCACCAACACCACAACTCAAAGGTGTCAATTCTTCTTCCTTCTTCCTTATTCTTTGTCCAGTTTTTGCATGCATATGAGGCAATTGAAAATACCATGACTTGGATCAGGGGCACCTTAGTCTTCAAAGTAACATTTTTGCTTTTTAACACTTTACAGAGGTCTTTTGCAGCAGATTTACCCAATGCAATGCATCATTTGATTTTTTGACTCCTGCTTCCGTGGGTGTTGATTGTGGATCTAAGTAAAATGAAAGCTTTGATGTCTTTAATCTTTTTGCCATTTATCATGGTGCTGCTTATTGGTCCAGTTGTGAGGATTTTTATTTTCTTTATGTTGAGGTGAAATCTATACTGAAGGCTGTGGTCTTTGGTCTTCATTATTAAGTGCTTCAAGTTCTCTTCACTTTCAGCAAGCAAGGTTGTGTCATCTGTATAACATAGGTTGTTAGTGAGTCTCCCTACAATACTGATGCCCCAGTCTTCTTGATAGAGTCCAGCTTCTCAGATTATTTGCTCAGCATACAGATTGAATCAATATGGTGAAAAAGGATACAACCCTGATGCTCTGACTTTAAACCACGCAGTATCCCCTTGTTCTGTTCTGATGACTGCCTCTTGATCTATGTACATGTTCCTCATAAGCATGATTAAGTATTCTGGAATTCCCATTCTTCACGATATTATTAATAATCTGAAAAAGAAGCATTTGACTTTTTTAAGTATTTGGGTGCAAACAAAGAAAATTCCAAATTTACCTTTAAACCCGATGCAAACAAAGGCCACAGAAAATCCATCCATCATTTTGTCAACAAGAATTTTGGAAACCAAATATTTTTCGGAACTGAATTACAGTGCCAATAATCCAAATGTAGTGATAACAGTACAGTTTCAGGAAAAGTACACAAACAAAGAAAAGGTCTCTTCTTGAATGCCAGGAAAGAAAAGTTACATATACAACTTTTACCCTTTGAAAGGAGAATCTGGAAGTGTTTGAGGCAGTTGGTGTTTTAGCTATCAAACTAAAGGAATCAACAGATTCTTTCAGATTTCAGTTATGTAGACCTTAAAGACAAGAAAGCCATCACTTATCAAACAATGGTTGTTAGAAAAGTGACCCCAGAGAGGTTAAAAATTTTTGAAAAAGAAATTAAAAAGAATGAATATGTTTAATATTCTAACTGTAGATGAATTCCTTAAACTTGGTTAGGTCAAAGGAAATCACTTTGATACTATAGTCAGAAAAAAAAAATGATTCTGCATATCTGAAAGAGAAAATTTTGGAGGCAATAGAAAAAGTTAATACTAAAGGTTTTGTGAATTACTATGGCCCTCAGAGATTTGAGGAGGAAAGGAAGGTTCATACAGACCAAATTGGACTGGCTTTGCTGAAGAGTGAAATGGTGAAGACTGTAAAATTATATCTTACACCAGAAGACTTTAATAACCCTGTAAATAGAGCAAAGAAATATTTTCTTCAAAATGAAGATGCTGAAAACACACGCTCACTGATGCCTAAATTCAAAGTTTGGAAGAGAGCAGTGTTGGAGTCATTGCATCACTTTGGCACAACAGAGGAGGATTGTATCCAGGCATGGCTCTCTTTCCCCCGTTCTATGCACATATTCTATGTTCATACAGTAATTAGGTATAAACTATGAATTTCAGGCCCCCATGATACGAGCATATTTGCTTTAACCCATACTCCCAAATTTATGAGATCTCTCCTTTAATACTAGAGTCATATCATAGGGTCTTGGTGTGAAGATCATTTATTCAAGCCATATACATAAATATAATTTTTATTTTAATATATATAGAAACAGAAAACTATGATGGCCTTCTCACGATGCTTTTACTATATTTAGGTAACCTAGACTCAACAGATATTATTTTAAACCCTACATTTATGATCCAGATTGTGACCAAATTACAAATCTCAGCGAGCTTAGTAAAAATTTTTTTTTCTTTTTTATCACATAGCTTTCTTTAGATCCCCATGGTTATATTTAACATTAGATATTTCCTGTTGACCATGGTTCATCCCAGTTCCTGAATGATATATCTTTCCCACCACCTGCAAGGCCATGTGGCCCAAGGACCTACATATTAAGGAGGTTCCCATGCTGCTTTACAAAGCCCCAGAGAGAGTGTTCTTTACCCAATTCATCCTCCATGATGTTGGCTTATTCTGTAATACAAGGAATTTTTCTATATTGGGATTTCAGCTTTGATCAGGACCCTTCATTGTATGCCAGTCAGCTTAGCTGGTAGATTTGAAATATATTCCCTTTTTTTTTTTTTTAATTTTGACTTAACAAATTGATTTCTTTTATAGGAGTATATGTCTTCTTTTTTTTTTTTTGAACTTTACGCAGGGCTTATTTTTTTCTTTTGTCATCTCTTAAGAGTTTTTTTGTGACGTTGGTGCGTATGACAGTAAGCGTTACTACCCTCCAACGTTTATTCTCTCTCAAAGCTAATTTATTGACTTTTCTCTTTCTCTCATGATCAGTATCCCCTAAGTAAAATTTAAATTCATGGATTCATTTTTCAAACCATTAGCATCTGTATGGTGTATTATGGTCCTCCTGGTCAATAATACACCACAAGGTAAACCTTGATAATATTAAAGTATATTTTAGAAACCATTGGTTGTATGATACTGACAATTTACTGGACTTCATTCACTCTCACTTTTTTTATCCATAAAAGGGTGCTAATAACACCTGCAACAGAGTACAGGTGAGATGCAATGAAAGCGAAGACCTCTGTGATGTTTTTATTCTTTTATACCCTATTGAATGTCTTCTTTGTGTTAGATATGTGCTATGTGTACGTAAGGGTGGGATGGGGTAGATTACAGAGATGAAAGAGGCACTGTTCCTGTCATGGAAACAGTCACAATTTTATTTTTGTCAAAATCCCTGGAAACTGAAATGAGTTAATTAACACATGACGATTCTAATAATTATATTCCTCTTCGTAGTCTGCATCACAATAAGAGAAGTCAGCATGATTTGCCTGTGGTTTGATTGACTTTCTGAAGAGTTGACTTCACGTGCTGGTCTTGGCAACATAAACGAGTCTTCGCTGACCCTTATTTCCTATTGCTTCAGCTATCCAGTACCTTTCTCCTGGACTCTAATTGCCAATGACCCAGACTCTGTTTCCCATCAAAGATACAAGAAAAACTCTAGATCAGTTAAGTATCATCGAGATGTATCACTTATTGTCTATCAAGACAGTAAACAATACCTGTAATCCTCACTCTCTCTGGAAATGGTAAAGAACTTTGTGGAATGAATATGTGTGTTTTGGGGTGGGGGAGGGCTAAGTGTGCAGGGAACAGCAAAAAGCAGTAGAAGAGGGTCAGTGTAAGAAGTATTGTTTTAACTTAGCACGAGATGTTGATAATCATCCCAACAACCTCAATTTTGCACATATTGCTCCAAGTTTTACAATAGCTGAGATTATGCATTTTTTGTGTTTCATTTTGGTTTCTGTGTTTTCTATAATTAATATATACAATCTATTTAATAAAATGAAATATAAAAATTCATGCCTGCAAAATTGAAAGTAATTTCCTCAGGGGGATAGGATTTCAGATTATTTATTATATTTTATATTATCTTTAAAATAATTTTATTTCAGTGATTGGAGAAAGACATATATATGCCTTATTCCATATTTTCTTAAAAATATAGTGCTTCAAAAATTTTTTAACTGTTTCTCTCTCAGTGTTACTCTCCCTTGCTTGCTTTCTTTCACTCTCAGATGATTATGCCATCTCCAAATAAAAATAATTTTTTCTCTTAGTTATCAATACTTATATCTAGGAAATATACACAATTATATAGGTTCTAATGTTTTCTCCAAAAATAATATAAGTGTACATTAGTCGCATCTCTTCTGTTGACATCTTATTTAACATTTTGATACTTCCCATCTGATCCCACCAGAGGCTCCTTAACTGGGTTTACCCACCAAGTCCTTCTCTATTCTGATTCTTCCCACTTACTGCTGCCACATTGTTGTGTCTGTTGTGTTAAAAACGGTTAGATGGCTGCCATGAATTATTCAGTTAAATACAAACTTTCTGCTAAATATCAGAAACTTCTTTCTTCATCCATATCATTTTCTTTCCTGTTTATCCTACTCTTACCCTAAAACTGATCAAAATGATTGACATTGTTTCCTTATCACCTTACTGACCCTTCTGCTTTCACATCTTTGATTATGTCATTTCATTGACCTGCAAAGTATCATAACCTTTCACACTTTTTACTATCCGTCGAATCCCATCTCAAAAAACATTCCTTCCCAGATGCCTTTTCTCATTATCCCAAATAAATCTGATCTCCATACTTTCAATAGAAACACAACTTTGCTTGTGGGTTTTTCACAGATGCTCTTTATCAGGTTAAGGGAGACCATTTCTCATCCTAGATTTTTGAGTGTCTTTACCAAGAAAGGGAGTTGGATTCTGTAGAATGCTTTTTTTGCATCTATTGAGATGATCATGTGTTATTTTTTTCCCTTACCATATTAATACGGTGTATTATTTTTTTTAAATAATTTTTATTGTGCTTTAAGTGAAAGTTTACAAATCACGTCAGTCTCTCACATATAAACTTATACACACCTTACTACATACTCACATTTACTCTCCCCCTAATGAGTCAGCCCGCTCCCTCCTTCCAATCTCTCCTTTCGTGACCATTTTGCCAGTTTCTAACCCCCCACCCTCCCATCTCCCCTCCAGACAGGAGATGCCAACATAGCCTCATGTGTCCATCTAAGGCAAGTAGCTCATTCCTCATCAGCATCTCTCTCCAACCCGTTGTCCAGTCCAATCCATGTCTGATAAGTTGGCTTTGGGAATGGTTGCTGTCCTGGGCCAACAGAAGGTTTGGGGACCATGACCGCCGGGGTCCTTCTAGACTCAGTCAGACCGTTAAGTCTGGTCTTTTTATGAGAATTTGGGGGTCTGTATCCCATTGTTCTCCTGCTCCCTCAGGGGTTCTCTGTTGTGTTCCCTGTCAGGGCAGTCATTGGTTGTAGCCGGGCACCATCTAGTTCTGGTCTCAGGATGATGTAGTCTCTAGTTCATGTAGCTCTTTCTGTCACTTGGGCTCATAATTACCTTGTGAGCTTGGTGTTCTTCATTGTCCTTTGACCCAGGTGGATTGAGACTCGTTGATGCATCTTAGATGGCCACTTGTTAGCGTTTAAGACCCCAGAGGCCACACTCCAAAGTGGGATGCAGAATGGTTTCTTAATATATTTTTCCAATTGACTTAGATGTCCCCTGAAGCCATAGTCCCCAAACCCCTGCCCCTGCTTTGCTGACCTTCGAAGCATTCATTTTATTCAGGAAACTTCTTTGCTTTTGGTTTAGTCCAGTTGTGCTGACCTCCCCTGTATTGAGTGTTGTCCTTCCCTTCACCTAAAGTACTTCTTATCTACTATCTAATCAGTAAAAATCCTCTCCCACCCTCTCTCCCCCTCCCCCTCATAACCACAAAAGAATGTGTTCTCAGTTTAAACTATTTCTCAAGATCTTATAATAATGATCTTATACAATATTTGTCCTTTTGCAACTGACTAATTTCACTCAACATAATGCCTTCCAGGTTCCTCTATGTTATGAAATGTTTCACTGAGTCATCACTGTTCTTTATTGATGTGTAGTATTCCATTGTGTGAATATACCATAATATGGTGCATTATATTTAATGGAAAGATTATTACAGAGATTAACCCAGATTTTCCTGAGGAATCTGCAATGGCCTTCGCTGAAGCAGGTGCCTTGCAATACAGATACTACTAATATTCCAGAGTCTTTAGGAACGAAGGTTTGGGTCACTCCGTCGGCCGAAGAACCATCGCTAGCTGAGGTCTTAGATGAAGGCAACGAGAATATAGAATGGGTAGTAGAAGGCAGCTATAAATACCAGCTATGAGCACATGGCCAGTTAAAGAAATAAGAACTTTAATCGTCAGGAGTATTTGCATGTTTCTTTCTTATTTTGTTATATGTTTATGTCTTTGTGTGTGTATCAGATATCTTTGTTTTCCCCCTATCTTGGTCACCTAGTGCTGCCATAACAGAAATACCACAACTGGATGCCTTTAACAAAGAGAAATTTATTTCCTCAAGGTAAAGAAGGCTAAAAGTCTAAATTCAAGGTGTCAGCTCCAGGGGGAAGTTTTTTCTCTCTGTTGGCTCTGGAAGAAGGTCCTTGCTCTCAATCTTTCCATGGTTGAGGAGATTCTTGTATTCAAAGGACACACTCTGCTCCTGGTGCTGCTTTCTTGGTGGTATAAGGTCCCCAACTCTCTGCTTGTTTCCCTTTCCTTTTATCTCTTGAAAGATAAAAGGTGGCACAGGCCACACCCCAGGGAAAGTCCCTTTACCTTGGATCAGGGAGGTGACCTGGGTAAGGCTGGGGTTACAATCCCACCCTAATCCTTTTAACATAAAATTAAACTGACAGAATGGATGACAACCACACATGGCCTAACCACGTTGATACACACATTTTTGGGGGGACGCAATTCAACCCATGACACCTCCCTCTCATATTCCCTTACTTATCATATAACATAGGATACATAGGCTTTACATCACAGTATTTAAATTAAAGAGTATCAAGGATAAGAGTAAACATCACCTAAGGACTTTTTTTTTTTTAAGGGACTTACCATCCTCTCTGGGAAAGGGGTTATTATGGTTTTGATTGTACACTATATATTTATATCATATTTATTGTGGTGAAAATGTGCACACTAATACAACATTGAGAAGAATGGAATTCTGGAACACTTAATTGTGCTCATGCGGAACCTGTACATCAATCAAGAGGCAGTCTTTTGAACAGAAAAAAGGGGATACTATGTGGTTTAAAATCAGAAAGATGTGTGTCAGGGCTATATCATTTCACCATACTAACTCAATCTGTATGCTGGGCAAATAATTTGAGAAGACAGACTTTATGAAGAAGAATGTGGTGTTAGGCTTGGAGGAAAACTCATTAACAACCTTCAATGTGAGATGACACAACCTTACTTACAGAAAGTAAAGAGGACTTGAAACATTTAGGGAATAAGATCAAAGACCACAGACTTTAGTATGGATTACACCTCAACATAAACCAAAAATCCTCACGACTGTACCGGTAAGCAATATCATGATAAAAGGAGAAAAGAATGAAGATCTCAAGAATTTGATTTTACTTGGATCCACAATCAATGCAGCAGTTTGTGGAAGCAGTAGTCAAGAAATCAAGCAAAATATTGCATTGGGCAAATCTTCTGCAAAAGACCTCTTTAAAGTGTTGAAAATCAAAGATGTCACTTTGAGAACTAAAGTGAGTCTAACCCAAGCCATGATACTTTCGATCACCTCATGTGCATACAACAGCTGGACGATGAATAAGGAAGACAAAAGGAGAATTGATACCTTTTGACTATGGTATTGGCAAAGAATATTGACTATAGCATAGACTGCCAGAAGAACGAACAAATCTGTTTTGGAAAAGGTACAACCAGGGTGCTTCTTAGAAGCAAGAATGGTGAGACTTTGTCTCATATACTTTGGACAGGTTATCAGGAGGGACCCTTCCCTAGAGGAAGACATCATGCTTGGTAAAGTAGCGGGTCAGTGAAAAAGAGGAAGACCCTCAACAAGATGGAATAACACAGTGGCTGCAACCATGGGCTCAAACTTAGCAATGATTGTGAGGATGGAGCATAACCGGGCAGTGTTTCGTTTTGTTGTACATAGGGTTGCTATGAGTTGGAACCAATTCCAGGGCACCTAACAATAACAACAGCAGTACAACAACTTCCACATTTACAACTCAATGACATCGATTACATTTTCCTTGTTGTGCCACCATTATCACTATCCTTTTGCAAAATATTCTACCACCATTAACATAAATTCAATGTACTTCCGTTTTGTTATTGTCTTTATTTGGAGATTAAGTATGGATTAAGGAGATGAGTTTGGGTGCCAAGTTGATCGGGGTGTACTGTCATGGTTACTTTTATATGTCTGTTTTGCTAGGCTATCATGCTTATTTTTTTGGTCATTCATTACTTTCCCTCACATTTCCACCTTAGGGTACCTTGCCATACAGGGTTGCATCTTCTTATTTTTAGTCGTAGTTACCACTTGCGATTGGTGACTAGACACTAAGATGTTTTTATTGCTGGGGAATCTTCATTTCAGACTGTAATTTCCAGCTGTTCTATGAATATGTTGAAAGATTGAAAACTTTCCCCCAAGATCTAGAATAACAAAAGGATTTTTGGTCTCACTGCTTCTGTGCAAAATTGTATTGGTGGATCTAGCCAGGTAATTAGGTAAGAAAATAAATAGACACCCAGAGGTAAAGGAAGAAGTAAAACAATCTTTATTGCAGATAATATCATCTTGTATATATAAACACGAAACCCTGGTGGCATAGTGGTTAAGAGCTACAGCTGCTAACCAAGAGGTTGGCAGTTCAAATCCACCAGGCGCTCCTTGGAAACTCTATGGGGGCAGTTCTACTCTGTCCTATAGGGTCGCTATGAGTAAGAATAGACTTGACGGCAGTGGGTTTGGTTTGGTTTGGTATATAAACAAAAGAAATCCACTAAAAAAAATTATAACTTGTAAACACATTCACAAGATTGCAGGACAAAATATCAATATACAAAAAACAATAATTGTATTTCTCTATGCAGTGACAATGAACAATACCAAAATGATATTAAAAAAAATAATTTCTTTTACAATAATATCACAACTATTAAATATAAAAAAATAAATAAAAGAAGTGCAAGACTTATATACTGTTTCTACAAAGCTTGGTTGAAATAAATTAAAGAAGATCTAAATATTAAGAAGAAAACACTATTAAAGTGTCTTGATTACTGTGACTTTGTAGTTAGCTTTGAAAAAAATTTCAAGTTCTCTAGCTTTTCTTCTTTTTCAAGATTGTTTTAGCTGTTCTGGATCCCTTGCATTTCCATATGAATTTTAGAATCACTTTTTAAGACTTTTACAGAAAAGACAGCTGAGATCTTGATAGGAATTTTGTTGAATCTGTAAATCAATTTAGGAAAAATTAGAGTCTTTAAGAGATTTGATCCATCAACATGGGATGTCTTTTAATTTATTTAAGTCTTTTATTAACTTCTTTCAACAATGGTTTGTAGTTTTCAGAGTGAGCAGAATGAACATATCTTGTTAAATATATTCCAAAATTTTGCATTCCTTTTGATGACATTGTAAATGGAAGTGTTTTATTCATTTCACATTTAGATTGTTCCTTGCTAGTATACTAAAAAAAACAATTGATTTTTATATATTGGTAATTGTTCCTGCAATATTCTTGAACTAATTTATTAATCCTGATTAAAAAAAAAAATCTGTTCCCCTCTAGCCAATTCTGACTTATAGTGACCTTATAGGACAGAATAGAACTGCCCCATAGAGTTTCCAAAGAGCAGCTAGTGGATTTGAAGTGCTGAACTTTTGGTTAGCAGCTGAGCTCTCTATCACTGCACCACCAGTGTTCCAAACCAAACTCATTGCTGTCCAGTTGATTCCAACTCACAGAGACCCCATAGGACAGAGTAGAACTGCCCCATATGGTTTTCAAGGAGCAGCTGGTGGATTTGAACTGCTGACCTTTTGGTTAGCAGCCAAGCTAAGCATTCTAATTGGGGCCCAGCAATCCGTACGTTTTAAGAAATATACCTGTGCTTTTGTTGCCAGTGTTTAATTTCCCTCACTTTGATGTTGATGTCTGGCATGTTAATTCTATGTGTTAATTAGCACAGATATTACATTCATATTTTTCAGTATAACCAAGCTGTTACTACCATGTCTTCCTCAAAAGCAATAGCCCCTCCTTAAAACATTTCTCTATCTTCTTAGGTTTAGCTCCCAAATTTGCTAACAAAGGACTTTCTTATTCTTAAATATTTTCTGATTGTGTTATTTGATGGCTCTCTCTGCAAGACAGCCAGGTTCGTTTAGGACATTATCTTTGGAATCCTCAGTTCTTTAAAAATAGACTTTAAAAACTCAAAATATAAGATCAAGTGTTTAGGGTCATATAGAAGTTTTGGCTTGAGGTATGTTCAAATTACTTTAAAAATTGCAGGTTATCTCAAGAGCATTATTTAAATGATACCACGTGGAGAAAGAAATGGATGTACCTGCCCCTTCCTATTTTCCTGCAGCTTGCTAACGTGCCTCATGTTGTTTAATAGTACATCAAGAACTAAAGAACTGTCAATTTTAACTTCTTAGTAATGTATATGCTCAAAGTTTATATTCATTGCACTGTATGTGACTCCTAGAGGTAGTAAACGTTTAATTTTTCTTAATGTGTTAAGGAAATTAAAGGCAACAATGGATTTTGATTAGCTTTGGGAGCCCTCACTCAGTATCCTGCCATATACCCACATGCATGAACTGGCAAGTAGGTTTTATTTAACAGCAAGGTATTGTCTAGGACAACGAGAGAAAAGTTTTTGTGGAAAATAGGTGTGAGAGCAGAGAAGAGAAAATAATGCTGAATTTTAGCAAATATCTGTGAAACCTTCATTTGTTATTATTTCCAACATACCCGTTGATGTCGAGTTGATTCCGACTCATAAAAAGCATATAGGACAGAGTAGAACTGCCCCATAGAGTTTCCAAGGAGTGCCTGGTGGATTTGAACTACCAACCTCTTGGTTAGCAATTTTCACAGTTAACCACTAGGCCACCAGGATTTCTATTATATACTGTGGAAAATTTGCAGGCTCAAATGCATGTTTTCTTTTATTTCTCTCCCCAGGTTTAACATATCCTGCTGTAATTGGGCCAAAAGAATATCATCCGAATTCTGGCTCCAGAGCGTCAGGTCTTCTGAAGGAGTTGGCTTCATACAACGCCTTCTGTGATATTTTGGAAGAAGCAGGAGGCTCTCCTCCAGAATGCAGACATGGTGGATGGTTCTCAAGGTCTCTGGAAACTGGCTGTTTTATACTGAAATATTGGTCATCTTACTATAGCATCTGGATTTAGAGCATCCAATAATTCAACTTGATTTGTTTTACTTTATATCAGCAATCTTATACACAATTTAAGAAAAATTGTCAATTTATTAATTTGGAGGAATTAGGTTCAAAAAAATTATTAATTATTCTTAAAAAATTGCTAAAACTATGATGAACAAAACAAAAAGAGTGATTTGAGCCATAATTCAGTGACCCAGACCACAAAAACTTACAATGGCTTTCTTCTCTATGTCGCCATAGTACTTTGTTTATGGATATATTATAGTCTATGTTATGGCCTAGCATTTATTTTTATTTTTACTTTTTTATGTTTGGAAAAGTATTTTACCTTCTTCTGCCTATTTTTAAACTTTTTTTTTTTTAATTAGCAAGCTTAATATTTGAGAGTAGTTTTAGTGTACAGGAAAACTGAGCAGAAAGTACACTTTTCACACATGCCCTCTGCCCCAGGTTTCCCCTTTTATTAACATTTTGCATTGGTGTGGTACATTTGTGGTGCATTGGTAACAACTGATGAACTGATAATAATGCATTATTACTAATTAAAGTCCACAGTTTATATTAAGGTTTGCTCTTGGTGCTGTACATATTTATGGAGACAAAGTCATAATGCATGTGTTCGTCATTACATAAATGTGTTAGACTAGGAAAGAATACAGGATATTGACATTTATTTTCTGTTAACTAATCCAATAACTCTCTAGGCAAACCTAATTCCTCCAAATTAATAAATTGATATTTTTTTCTTAAATTGTGCATACAGAATAGTTTCACTTCCTTTAGAATGCCCCCACTTCACCTATTCATTCCTCCTCCCCAACCCACTAAACCTCTGCTAACTACTGATCTATGCACTGTCTCTATACTTTTGCCTTTTTCAGAAAGTCTTATATTAGAATCACACAGTATGTCTATAAAAAAAAAATGTCTATAGCCTTTTATAAATGGCTTCTTTCACATAGCGATATGCATCTAAGGATCCTCCTTGTCTTTTTGTGCTTGGCTTGGTGCTTTCTGTGGCTGTTCCCCTCTGCCAGCTCCCGGATGCTGCTTCATGCCTCTCTTTGGGAAAGGATAGTCTCGGGACTGAGGGGACTAAAAGCACTCCTCAACTAGGCTACTTGTGGGAGGATTTCCCTCGTCAGTGCTCCTGGCTGTCCTGTGTCCTTTGGCTGGTGAGGTGAGTCTCCTGCCTTACTGGAGGGAGAGATCTTCACCTGGTTGGTATTTTCAGTGGAGATTTTTTATTGCTATTTATTGCTTAGACTCCTGTGAATCAAAGTATGAATGAACCAACCTGAAAATCTTCTCTTGCTAGATTGGCATTCAGGAAATGCTATACCTGAGACTCCTTCTTCTGTTGGTTGGAGGGTCATAAGATACCCTGCTATTATGTTGTTCTTCCAGTCCTGGACTTCTAACCAGTTTGCCTTCCTTCTTCCAACTATCGAGTTCTCCTCTAGCTGCCTTCTGTGCCCCATTTGGAGGTTTTAGTTATACATATTGTCCAGTTCAGAAATTTTCTATCTAGCATTTTAATTATGTCTAAAAGGCTTCTCTTCTCACTTTAGATGGTAAGAAATTTGAGACACGGGGCAATACAAATCATTTCATTCAGCACCTAAGAAAATACTTGTCATAGCAGACAATAATATTTATCCAATAGAATTACATAAATTTTTAGCTAGAGAGAATGTATATGAAAAAAATTAATAATGTCACTACAGAGATGAGAAATCAAGGAGCAGAGAGGAGAGTATGTGGTTTGCCTAGAGTTATCGGCTCAGTTAATGTGTCAAGATCCCCTTGTGCTCTTTCCCGGTCTAACATACTTATTATTGGCTCTATCAGCCAGCCTCAGATTTATTGCTTTGATTCAGCAAGGCATTTCCTTCTTATAATTTCTTGCTGTTTTCTACCAATACCTGAAGATTTCTGAATAGCAAAACAATACCAAGGACCATTTTGTGAAAAATACAACAAATGATGGTGGTCTCAGAAAAATTGGCCCAAAATGCACATTTCTAAACAACGCAGAACTTAATGGCAATTTTTTATCCTTTGGAAAATTATTGATATTTGCTGTCTCCCTTTGCTATCACTTAATTTGATAAATAGGGGTTCCATTTCTGCCTGGACTTTGTTCTGTCATAGATCATTCATGAATTTCTGTTTGTATTATATGTTTCCCTTTAATTTTACTGTGTTCTAGTTTAGGGAATTATAGAAATGTCTTAAAAGATTTTATAAGCCTATATTGCAATACAGAACAAAATACAGAACAAAGTAATTAACCAGACAGGGAGCACAGATACAAACCCAACTAAAATTTGGCAATGAATCACCGTGAAACCCAAACTCCTCTACCTGTTTTACTTGTTAAAGTTTTATTCATTTATTAACTTCAGAGAATTATGATACCATAATAAAAGCAAAAAAAAGTTACAATTCTTTTTTACGATTTTATTTTGTTATTGTTGTTGAGAATACACACTGTGAAATATACACCAGTTCAACAGCCTCTACATATTCAATTCATTGACACTGATTACATTCTTAGAGTTGTGCAACCATTCTCACCCTCCTTTTCTGAGTTGTTTCTCTCTCCCCCATTAACAAACTCACTACCCCCTATGTTTTCTATCTTTTTTTTTCTAGTTGCTGTTGTCAGTTTGATCTCAAATAGATAAATCTTCAAAGAGCACAATGCTCAAGGCAGACATTCTTTACCAGTTAATCTAAACTATTGTTTGCTTTTAAGAAAACTTCAGGGGATATTTTTGGTTTAGGTCATGCTTCTTTTAATGGTTTTCCAAAGAATAGGCTGCTGGACTCAGTCACAGGGTCCCGTTATACAATGTGTGCTGCTTTTCATGTACCAATAAACCAGTTGCCATCAAGTCAACTTGAACTCGTGGTAACCCTACATGTGTCAGAGTAGTGCTGTGCTCCATATGGTTTTCAATGGCTGATTTTTCAGAAGTAGGTCCCCAGGCCTTTCTTTCTAGGTGTCTCCAGGTGAACTAAAACCCCCAAACTTTTTTAACATCTGAGTATTTTAACCATTGGCACCACTCAGGGACTCTTCATGAACCAAACCAAAACCAAAACCAAACCCATTGCCTTCAAGTAGATTCTGATTCATAGCAACCCTATAGTACAGAGTAGAACTGCCTCATAGGGTTTCCAAGGAGCACCTGGTTAATTTGAACTGCTGACCTCTGGGTTAGCAGCAGTAGCTCTTAACCACTACTACGCCACCAGGGTTGTGGACGCAAGTAATTCAGAGGGCTTTATAGAACTATATGGTTTGGGTGTCACCTTGCATACTTTTTTTTTGCTAGATCACCACATTTTGGCAGATTCAGGTTGTTGTCAAAAATAACAGAAATAAATTGACTGTTCTAGTAGTGTTGGTATAAATTTATATGTAAGGGTGAGGATACATAATTATTTTAATAAAGATATGTTTGTGGTTCATCCCATTTCGTCATTTAGACACCCAGCTGTGCTTCTCCCTAGGTCTTCTGTATAATTGGATGGGTGAGCTGCATATTGGAGCACCTAATTTGTGCACGGTATTCTGATCAATCTGCATATTTCATAGCTTGAATTTCCAAAGGTAGGTACTTTTTTAATCAGACTGAATTTTTAGCTTATCGTGGTAATGTAAGCATTTTGAAAACCTGTGTCTAGCCATTTATTGCACTCTTTTTCTCAGTTGTCAAGCTTAACACTTTCAGTTTTTGTTTCCTTTAATACTGAAAGTAGTTCCTCCATCAAAGTACTCAATCAACCACTGCATCTAGTTATGTCTATTCCCATTCTTTCCAAATTATGATATATTGATTAATGTAATGTGAATGAAGGAAAGTGAGATACAAAACTTTCATTTATTCACAAGAATAATCTTTGGTTCAAATTGATGTTATTTTTCCCCTAGGAGTATGGATGCTGCAGACTGAAAATAGCACAAAGTTTGGAATCAGATCAACCTCTTCCTTTTTCTTTTATATGGCTATTCCAAAGAATATCCATTAAGAAGAGTTTAATGTCCTTGACTTGCAGGTCTGTGGTGAGTGATTAAGAGGTAAATTTCTCATAGATATTTTTCAAAATGTGTAATTCTCATATCCCGTGGTTAGTGCACAGTTAGTCCAGTTCCCACATATCCCCTTCAGCAGCATCCAAAGACTTTTTGTCTGTCTCCTGGTATTCAGAAAGCTGATATTGAATCTACCAGTTGCTGCTTGGAAATCCTATGGGGCAGTTCCACTACGAGTAGGAATCAACTTGACAGCAATGGGTTTGGTTTGGTTTTTTTAAACTTCTTATACACTGAATAGATAACAATAATCATAATAAACAACTATCATTTAGTGAATGTGTGCACAAGTGTGTATGTGTATGTGTGTGTGTCAGGGAAACTATTATAATAATGATAATGGATAAGGTTTATGGAGCTTATGTCATGTCCCAGGTACTCTTAAAGTACTTCATATCGGTAGTTCATTTAATATTCACATCAACCTTTTGAAGTAAGTTCTATTTTTTGCCCTTTCCCTCATTTGCTAGATGTGGATAGTAAGACACAGAACTCAAGGGAATTAAGTAATAATTCAATGTCATATAGGTTGCAAGTGGTAGTTTGTAATAAACATTAGCCCAATTCACACTTAAGGAAACTGTAATCAAAATTCACACCAGTTCTTCCTATTCCAAAGTGCATGTTCTTTTCACTTTGATGAACTGCTACAATTTTCGCTGAGTTCTTGTAGTTCTAAACATCCATATTAGTTTTAGTTTATACCACACCAAATACTATTATGTTTCCCGCTTTTTCCATCCATGCTTGTTGTCCCTTTGGAACAGAGTCATTTTATTCATTCATTATTTTCCCATAAGGTTTCACTAAAATCATCAACTCTAAAATAATGTCGATATACATATTACAGGGAGTTTTAATTAGGATTGTATAGATAATTAATATTAAGTCCACCTAGTACATAGAAACTATTTCTTAATTAATCATTGAATCTAAATCTTCCATGTAATTAATTTCCTTATCCTTTTTCTTAGTTTACTGTGTATGAGAAATCATTTAAGAAATGTGAGTAGGATGTAATTTTCTGTATATTAATAAATCAAAAACTAAACAACTTGACACCAAACAATTTTCTTAACAAAGTATTATTATCAAATGTTGGGAGATACACTGAACTCTGACACCTACAAGATCAATATGGTAGACCTATGTCTTCCATATCATTTCACGGCATCTCAAATTTAGGAGAAGTTTTGAAGATGACTGAATCAGCCATTGTATGAACCCACTTTATCACAGCATTAAGAGATGGCTCTTCTGGTTTGGCTTAAATATTTACAGAGCTAGGGACAACTGGACCACTGTTTGTCTCAAGAGAGTACACTCCATTTGGGGATATATGTAATTTCTTTTGTATAGGGTCCTATCCAGTTTTTCTGTGTCTCCCACTCAACCATCCTAGGAAAATCTATGGAGAAACACCTGCTAAGTCTAGCCTTTCTTCCTGAATGGAAGATATTGAGATATGACTAGAGATTAGACATTGAGACATTGATGATATTTTTGTATCTAGCATTGTTTAATGTTGGCCAACTGTAAAAGATAGCAATTACATTCAAGTTGCTGAGAGATACTATAATATCATCAATCAAAAGAGTAATGCAAGCCTGATACCCCTTCCAGTAGAATTGTTGGTTTTATTTTACAAACGTGAAAAGTGAAGTTGAGAGAATTTGTATGACTTATCCAAGGTAATAAATTTAATACATAGTATTTCTTATATTTAAGAATTTAAACATTGGATTAGCCTCTGTGTTTAATAATATTTGTTCTGTGATAAAAAATTTTATATGCAACATTTTCTGCCTCTATTCAATAGTTACATTTTTTATAGACTGTATCTGGCAGAAGTTAAAGAATAAAAATTTAATAATTACTCCAGGAAGGATTGGAAAAGGAGATATGCTTAAGTGATTCAACATCCTGTTTACTCTTGTGTTTAACAGTAAGCCTATGATTCTGAATAGGTAAGTGTACAGATTTTTTTTTTTAATGCTAGCCATTCATCTCATGAATGCTTTGCCAGGAGGTCATGAGATCTTCATCATGCTTCATCATGGGGAGTAAGACAGGCATATTCCTGAATCTCATCTTTCTTCTTTAATAAAATAGTCTTCTGAATCCCTCTCTGCTTTCCTCCTCCTTTACCATTGCAAGTGTACACTGCGAAGACAGTTTGCATGAAGTATTTTGCAAGACTTTTTTTTTTTTTTAACACTAACCATATAAAGCCCCAATAGTTTCAAATGTGGGCAAATAAGGAAACCAACTTGGGATGTTTTTTCAATAGGAAAGGCATTTTCACTTATTTGAAGTTGTTTGTTCTTCCTTTCATACCCCATCTTTTGGGAGTAGAAAATCTCCTACTCTTCCTGGACATAAATTTAGATTCGATTTGGACTTCTTTGATGACGTTCTCTGGTGGCGGAGTAGGGGAAATGGAAGGATAGAAAACAAGTCTATGGCCTTCCAACTCTACAGAATTTATTAGCCTTTAAACTGGGCATTGAAAGATGGATAGTCATTAGCCCTGTGGACAGCCTTGTGGAGAGCCTGATCAGTGTCTTGGAAATGTGAACTCGTAGCACAGGATTGGAGAAAACAAGCAGTATGCTGTGTTTATAGCATTTACTGAAACTTATATATGGGGACTGGTAGCAATAGTGTTTTGGGACAGAGGGCTCTAAATGTAGGCAGATGCCAGCTTAAGAAGTCTGGAAGTTGTCTTAGAAGTAAACGTGAATCTACTTGGGTGTAGGGTACTATTTACTTTGTTTTTATTTGAGTTGATATCTGTGAAGTAGGTAATCTGATAATGTCTCTTTTTAGGACAACACCTTTGCTGGCTGAACTATGGGCGTCTTAGAGAAAAATGAGGCTAAAGAGGGAGAGTTATTGTTGGGAAGAGAATTCAGAAAAGAGTGTGGGCTCTAACTAAAATATCTAGAAGTGAGAAGAGAAGAGGAATCTAAAATACACATTTGTTCCAAAACCGAACCAAACCCAGTGCCGTTGAGTCGATTCCAACTCAAAGTGACCCTATAGGACAGAGTAGAACTGCCCCATAGAATTTTAAGGAGCGCCTGGCAGATTTGAACTGCTGACCCTTTGGTTCGCAACTGTAGCACTTAACCACCACACCACCAGGGTTTCCACATATTTCTTAGGGGTACATTAATACATAAGTCCTCCGCACTGAACCACATTTTTACAAAATATTTCTTGGGGAGTCAAGTTAAGTTTATAATACTGTCCCCCAAAGCTGTATCAGTATTGAACATGACCCAAGCTGTGAGCAGGAGGAGAAACTTCAGAGCTCAAAGTGCAATGATCACAGGATAAGTCTTCCCAGCACGCACTGAAGACTCAGGGATGTGTAACATTCTAATTAAAATGACATTAAATGATCTTGGACCCAACTACTCAGGGCCAGAAAATAGATACAGTAGTTCAGCATTTCTGAATTAATTTTGTAATGAATGGTTTACGGTCTTGTCTACTGAAGGACGGCCTCCCACAATCAAAAAATGATGTTCATTTGATGCCTTCAAGCCAGGGCTTTCTTTTCAAGGTAATGTGATGGTAAATCTGTATGTGGAAATTAAACTGGGTAGTTGATTGTTTGTTTCCTTTCTTCCTCTTTGGTTCTGCTCAGTGAACTAAATGGACAAACTTACAAGTTGACTGTCTCTTGGTTTGTGATAAATGAATGTTAAAATTTTAAGATAATATATCTTATTTGTACAAGTCTTCAATATTTGGCCAAAGGTGGAGGAAGAAAGACAATTGGAGAAATATAGGAGTGTTGGAGAATAATTCAAGCTTTGATACCATGAGTTTTGGGCATAGAACAAAGGTGAGTTATTTGGGAAAACAATTTTACTATTGTTACCCTTCAGTTATATAACTGAACTTAGAAAGGAACTTATCAACTTTGCCCTGAAACTATGACTTTGATTGTTTTGGTACTTAATAAAATCAGTCTCTGGTAAATTTAGCCAAATTTCATCTTCTGGTAATATAGGAAAAGGGAGATGCCTTGACAAGTCTACCTTTTCTCCAGGATGACTCAGCTCATGATAGTAAGGGTGAGAAAAGAAAGGAAAATGCAAAGAGTTTCAGGTATTCTTCAATGAGCCAAGAATATTTCCTTTGACGTGGTGTTTGAGCAAGAACTTTATGTAATGACACTATTAGGGTCCTGTTTAAGATTCCAAATGAAAGGGAGTATCGTGAAAATTATGCTCAATTAGGCACTTTCCTGGCCTACTTTGTGAGCTTTGTTACCAATGAACGTTTAATTATCTGGGCACTTGCAATGCTATTCTGGTCTTCTGGGATTTCCATACAAACTTCGTCAGTGCTGTTTGCAGGGATAGAAGTTGGTTCCCTGGGCTGCCTACTGTTGATGGAAAACCTCCTGGGGACAAGTTCTACTTTTAACTATTACAAAAATGCGTTTTTTAATCAAAGTATAGGAATAGCAAATTCCCCCTGATTTCAGCATTTGTAATCCTCTGGGAGTTTTCTAAGAATCTCTGGGTGTTATAAATGACTACTAATGAAAAGGTTGGTGGTCCCAGTCTACTCAGAGGTGAGTCAGAAGAAAGGCCTGATAACCTGATTCCTAAAGGTCACAGCCTTGAGAACCCTATGCAGCACAGTAATAGTCTGAAACACATGGGGTCGCCAGAAGTCAGAATCAACTAGAGGCAACTCTTTTTTTTTTTTTTTTTCATTTGGTTTGGGGCTTTTTTGGTGGTTATGGTTTTACCCAAGGCAAGCTGGATATATCTGCAATAGGACTGAGAGGTAAAGAATTCCATAAAGAATCTACATCTTCTTTGTGTTCTCACAAGATGAAAGCCAGCTTCAACAATAGCTACAAAGTAAATAAGACAGTTATTAACATATGATACAAGTTATAATTATTTCCAACTTATCTGATGTTTCCTCCCTGAGTAACACTGCTATCTCACTGAGTTCTTTAGCTTGCCTGTGGAACATGGAGAAAACAAATTTGAAGAAGTTTCTAATCAATACAATCAAAGTATCAGACGAGGCTGGTACTAATATTGAGCCATCTATTATTTTCTTTAATTTTTGAATTTAATAAATGTGTGTTTTGATAATCAAATGATTTTATCCTCATAGTTAGCTATGGTTTAGTTAATGAAGAAACTGCCCTATAGCACACACTGAAGTGTATTTTTCATAACTGTTATCTCAGGTAATACGCCACATCAAAAGGGTTTTTGGATCAAAGAATAAGAGTCAGGAAAATTTCCATAATTAGATATTATATTTGAAAACAATGAAAAATTAGAACTCAAACTTCACTGAGTATCTCAATTACCTAGAGTACTTATTAAAGAAAAATGTGGGTTTAATTACAGCACATCTGATATGCTTTTAGAATAAAAACATCTCGTCTTATTGAAAAGTCCTGAAGTTAATAAATGAGATGAGATTCCCTCATGAACAAAAGATTATATCTTTGTTTGCAGGGATGCTGCAATATTTTATAATTTTTTTTTTTTTTTTTACCAGAGAAATTGATGATTGTTGATATATCTGAAAGGATATGATACATCTGAAAGTATATGGATCACTGTATTTTTTAAATCTTAGAGTCTAGACACATTCAAGGTCAGATTCCTTTCTAATTATTTTACATTAAAATATTTTTCTTGTTCCATAGAACTTTGCAGTAGAATTGAATTGTTTGGTATTAACCGAATGCCTTGGTATTGACTGTAACCCAATGTGAATACTTGATCTCTCCTTGAGGAGCTCACATTTGTGATGATTCTGTTTCTAGCTTGCTCTTTCAGCATGTTTTAAAGTGGTAGGACTTACTCAAATGAGAAGAACTCAAAGGATATTTTTTTCTTCTTCCTCATTTCAATTTAACTTCATTCATATATTCTCAGTTGCTGCATTCACAAGACCTATTCCATAAAGCAAATGCACTACTGGAAGTGTTTGGTTGTCTATGCCAAGAAATTTGGAAGGCAGCTACCTGGCCAACTGACTGTGAGAGATTCATATTTATGCCTATTCCCAGGAAAGATGATCCAATCTAATGTAGAAATCATTGAACAATATCATTAATATCATGCACAAGCAAAATTTTTCTGAAGATCATTCAAAAGCAGCTGCAGCAGTATATCTACAGGGAACTTCCAGAAATTCAGATTGGATTCAGAAGACGATATGCAACTAGGGATATCATTGCTGATGTCAGATGGTTCCTGGCTGAAAGCGGAGAATACCAGAAAGATGTTTACCTGTGTTTTATTGATTATGAAAAGGTATTTGACTATGTGGATCATAACAAACTATGGATAACATTACGAAGAATGGGAATTTCAGAACAGTTAATTGTGCTCATGAAGAACCTGTACATAGATCAAGAGGCAGTCATTCCAACAAAACAAGGGGTACTACGTAGTTTAAAGTCAGGAAAGGTGTGCATCAGGGTTGTATCCTTTCACCACACCTATTCAGTCTGTATGCTAAGCAAATAATCTGAGAAACTGGACTATATGAAGAAGAATGGGGCATCAGGATTGGAGGAAGACTCATGAACAACCTGCAGTATGCAGGCGACACAACCTTCCTTGCTGAAAGTGAAGAGGACTTGAAGCACTTACTGATGAAGATCAAAGACCATTTCAACATAAAGGGAAAAAAAAAAGTCCTTACAAACGGACCAGTAAGCAATATCATGGTATACAGAGAAAAGATTGAAGTTGTCAAGGATTTCATTTCACTTGGGTCCACAATCAACGGCCATGGAAGCAGCAGTCAAGAAATCAAAGGACGCATTGCATTGGGCAAATCTGCTGCAAAAGACCTCTTTAAAGTGCTGAAAAGCAAAGATGACACCTTGGAGACTAAGGTGCTCCTGACCCAAGCCTTGGTGTTTTATTTGCCTCATATGCGTACGGAAGATAGATGATGAATAAGGAAGACTGAAGAAGAATTGACACCTTTGAATTGCAGTGGTGGCGAAGAATATTGAATATACCATGGATCGCCAAGAGAATGAACAAATCTGTCTTGGAAGAAGTACAATCAGCATGCTCCTTAGAGGCAAGGATGGTGAGACTACATCTCACATACTTTGGACACGTTATCAAGAGGGATCAATCCCTGGAGAAGGACATCATCCTTGGTAAAGTAGAGAGCCAGCGAAAAAGAGGAAGATTCTCAACAAGATGGACTGACAGTGGTTACAACAGCGGGCTCAAGCATAATAACTATTGTGAGGATGGGGAAGGACCTTGCGGTGTTTTGTTCTATTGTTCATTGCGTTGCTATGGGTCAGAACCAACTTGATGGCACCTAACAAAAAAAAAAAATTCCATAAACACAAAGAAAGTTTCTGTTTAAGTTATTTTTTGCTTTGGTGATGTCAAAATGCACTTCCAAGACCCATTGGAGTGGTTGCTTTCTCACCTGGTGTAGCAGGAGAAGGAATGTTGGATTTAATAAAATGAGACAATTCTTTCACCTGACACCTTGCAGACACTCTACCTGTCAGTAAATTTATAACTTGATTTTACTTGATTGTATGAGGCCCAGAGAAAATTGAGGCTAAGAAAAGTGCCTCCCCCACCGCCCAACAACAATAAAACAAAGAAAGAAAGCATGTACACATATGAGACAAAGGGTTTGGAGAGGTGGAGAAGGTAGAAAAACTTAGCCTTCCTTCCCTCCCTCAAAAAAAGGCCACCTCAAGAGCTTATTTCTGACTTTCCATTAACTCTATTCCATTTGACAGAAACTGTTGTAGCATGGCAAAACTTAGCTTTTATTTCATTCAATACAATATTTATCATTTTTTTTAAAGATAAGTCAGAGTCAAGTGAATCTCTTGGTTTTTCTCAAAATATTACATGAAGCATCCTGTCATTGTAAACAAAATATTTTTGTGATATTTTAAAAGCACAAATATACAGATACAGCTTTTTTAGAAAACGTGTTTGTGTTGATTTTCCATGTGAATTTTATATTTTATAACAAGAAAATGAGTTAATTGCTGTTATGTTAAGAATCTAGATTTTTACTTATAAAATATTTATTTTTATTCATTTAATTTTCTTTTCTCTATTATTTGACAGAAATTTCAAATTCCTCCTTGCTCCAAAAGTGAGATTAAAAAAAAAAAATCAGTAGAAGAGGGTTGAAGGAATGACAAATAGAATAAGAAAAATTATAAATAAATGTAAGAAACTATGTTAAACACATTCAGTTACTATTTTATTCATATTCTTTTTATAGTATAGACTTGATGAAAAGCATGCAATTTTGTCTATCTTAGTCTATTTTTTCCAAAAGTTTGACCAATTATGATTCTTTAGCAATAATATATTTCAAATAGATATCTGCAGATGTAATTTCATAAAGATGATATTGCCTTTTCTCAATAATTTTTCAATTATAAGTTAGTTTTGAACCTAAATGTTGTATAACAGTGTTTCTACTTCATTCTGGATCCTAGGCCTCCAATGAGCTAGCTATTTAAATTATTCAGAGGATGATGAAACGCTGTGGATCCTTAGTATTATGACAATCGAACTTGCAACCATCCTGTAAGTGCTAGATCAAAACCAACCAATGAAATCCACATTCCTCAAGACAGGATCTTGCTAGCTTGAGAATATTGTTTATTTTTAGGTTTTATTTCTATAGTCAGCATTTTGGACTAAGTCTACAGAATGTCAAAACAATTCATTAAATGATTTAACTGGTTAAATAACTCATTAAAACAGACATTTGACAGGATATAGAAAAAAATTCTGGAAGAATGACTCAATTAATTAGATTCTTTGGGGTTCCATAGATACTTCTTCTGTGTATGTTTAAATGAGTTACTCCAAATTCCAAAATCCCTTTATTAGAAACGATTGAGATGATTTTTGGCATCAAGTTAGATAATGGAGAAGGTACTAAAATACATACATGTGCAAGCAGAAAATATGTGCTGTGAATTGAGTTCAGCACCACCATCACCCCCCCACCAAAGTTATGTTGAATTCCTAACCCCTGATGCTTGTGAATGTGAACTTGTTTGGAAATAGAGTATTTGAATATGGTATCAGTTCAGTTAACAGGAGGTCATACAAAAGTGGAGCAGATCTTAATCCCATCTGAGTGGTTTTCTTATAACACAGAGGTATAAGCATATGAATATGTGCATTAAAGTCTAAGTGTAAAATTTCACATGTAAGTATTTTCTTACACATTTGTGCATATATACATGTATGCATGTAAGTGTAAAACCTGCTGTCGATGAGTCAATTCCGACTCATAGTGACCCTATAGGACAAAGCAGAATGGCCCCATAGAGTTTACTAGGAGCCACTGGTGGATTTGGACTGCTGACCTTTTGGTTAGCAGCCTGAACTCTTAACCACTGCACCATCAGGGCTCTGCATGTAAGTATAAAACCAAAAAAATAAAAATAAACTTGTTGCCGTCAAGTGAATTCCAACTCATAGCGACCCTATAGGACAGAGTAGAACTATTCCATATGGTTTTCAAGGAGCGCCTGATGGATTCCAACTGTCAGCCTTTTGGTTAGCAATTGTAGCTCTTAACCACTACCCCACCAGAGTTTCCCATGTAAGTGCAGGTATATGAATATATGTTGTTTATACATGTAAAAATAGCTGAAATTTCACTTATCCTTCCCAAATAACCAGCAAATACTCAAAAAATAATTTATTTGCAAGTGAACAAAGTTAAAATGATTAATTCGATATAAGTAAAAAAAATAAACAAGAGCCATACTCATTCTAATAATAGTATAAGGATTTGAAACAAGGATATGATACTTTGGGGTTAAAATTTATTTTTTTATAACTACACAGGTTAACGAGATTATGAATGCAATCAACCAAAGAATTTGGAGGATTTACCCAAAGTCACAAGAAAGCAGAATTGAGACTCCCAATGAGGAAGCCCGTGTTGCTTTAGCAACACTGCAAATACTAACTTGAGGTTAAAGATACAATACAGATTCCTTGGTCACATTCTATGTTTGCTAAAACATATTTTATAGGGATTGAGTCCAGGACTTTACATTTATATTACAAAATTGATCTGAACCTAAGGTCGCTGAAGTATAACAGCCACAGCTGTATATACACTATGCTACCTCTACAGCTATTTTTAGTGACAGGATTTCCAATTCTCTCTTTATAGGAGCTCTATCTAGTTATCCAAATGTTCTTTCCAACATGCAAAAAGCAAAACACTTACAACTCCTCATTAAGAAGGTGTAACACCTGGTAGTGCTGGCAGTTTCTAAGCCAACATTGAAGTATGGTTGCTTCTCTCTCCAGTCTTGGCCTACCTCCGACATAGCAATTACCTTACCAGACTGAATCACCAAGTTTTCAGATTAGCAACTGGTGGGCTTATATTAACTTTACCTAAAATAATTTGGTCTTTTTCCTTGGTTAATGAGAAATAATTCTAAACCACTCTAAACTCTAAACTCAACGCTACAGAGTATATTATTTCATTATCAATATAATATATTTCTATACATCAAATAATTTAAACACAAATTTCTGGACAGTTTTGAAAACAAATAAAACTTGTTTTAAGATATATACAGCATTATAAAACTCACTGTCCATTCTAGTCCTTCTGGAATGCTATTTCATAAAATTAAGCAAGTCAACCATTCTGACACAGGTGGTAGAGGGAAGCTTATGAGAAGGGGAAGAAGATCTGGGAAAGAAGAAAATACTGGTTCCTCTTAAATTTCATATCCCTGTACCTTTTCGGAAACCCTGGTAGCATAGTGGTTAAGTGCTACGGCTGCTAACCAAAAGGTTGGCAGTTCAAATCCGCCAGGCGCTCCTTGGAAACTCTACGGGGCAGTACTACTCTTCCCTATAGGGTCCCTATGAGTCGGAATCGACTTGACGGCACTGGGTTTGGTTTGGTTTTGGTTTATACCTTTTCCTCTGAAAAATGATAACAAAAGGTATGATGTCAGGTATTTGGATTCAAGGAGATGGAGCAGAAAAGCCACATACCAATCCACCCATCTAGTGAAGGGGTGGGTGAGAAAACAAGGACACATTACTCCAGTCATGTAGATCGACTTACTTAAACTTACAATATAGTACCTTGTTTTTAGTTACAGTTGTAATAGTGTATATCTTGCCTTTGATTTTTCTTATTCTGTATGCAGATTCTCCCCACATATCTTTATAGGCATCTACCCTGTCCAGGAGGAGCCCTGGAGGTGCAGTGGTTAAGCACTCGGTTATTAACCAAAAGGTCGGTGGTTGGAACACACCAGCCACTTCCCAGGAGAAAGATGTGACAGTATGATTCCATAAAGACTTCCAGCCCTGGGAAAGCTATGGGGCAGTTCTACTCTGTCCTATAGGATCTTTATGATTTGGAATCCACTCAACAGCAATGGCTTTGTTTTGGGTTTACCCTGTGCAGATCTATACACATTAATCACTTTAGAATCACTTAATACAATTCCATGAATTGCTTCATCTTTTATTCCATGAATGCTGGAGCCACAGCAATTTTTAAATCCGTTTTAGAAGTTGTCGCTGGAAATGTCAACCTTAATCTCAGATACACGTTCATTCCTGTAAATGCCTATTCATGACCTCCACACTATATTCACATATTATATTTTAGATTTCATTAAAAGCTTATCTAAAATTGTGAGACCGTATTGTTAGGAATAATTATTCATTTTATTAAAATGTATTTGGCTATATTTCGTTAGACATATTTCATACACACAAAAGTGTATTAAATAATATATGTAAAAGTATGCTAAACTTTACACATCCATTACATCACCACCAAAGGGGCAGTTATCACATAATTTGTGCTTCAAATTTTTGTGTTCTAATGCATACCAAAATATGCTTAAAGTGTAAGACTAGAGTCATGATTAGGTAGCATTGTGGAAAAAGCTAAAGAGGAATTAAAATGTATGCTGTAGCATCAGCGATACTTCTGTTATTGCAAAATCTGCTTCGGAAAGCTATATGTATTTGAGAATACTTTCCTCAGAAACTTTTTGTCTTCAGTAGGCTTTCAAAGTTATTCTGTGAGTTGACAGTGGTCAGTGAAGAAAAAAGCAATTGAAGGAAGCACGCAAGCCTGAAAGTCTATTGCACCTAGTAATAAACAAGATGACAGGTTCAGTTTTCCTCATGTCCTAACAGATTTTCAAAAAAAAGGTTGTTTTTTCTAACTGCAAGAACGACTGCTTACCTATCTTCAGAGATGTCTTCTGCGTCAAAGTCACAGGACAGTTCACCTAGAGGCAAGAGATATACGACATAAGAAAGTAAAGTGAAATGTTTGTACGTTACAGCAACTGAGGTTGACCTCTCATCTCTCAGTTAAGTTTGTTTTATAAGAAGGTTAATAAGCAGTGACAGTAAAACTGATTTATTATTTAGTTTATGATTGTGGGAAACCCTGGTGGCGCAGTGGTTAAGAGCTGCAGCTGCTAAGCAAGAAGCTGGCAGTTTGAATCCACCGGGCGCTCCTTGGAAACTCTATGGGGTAGCTCTACTCTGTCCTATAGCGTCCATATGAGTTGCAGTTGTCTCGACAGCAATGAGTTTTTTTGTTTTTTGATACGTTTGTGGAAGCATAGATGGAAGGGAGAGAGGGCACAAAGGAAGTGATGATAAATGGGTTTTTAATTTAAAATATTAATTATATATGATTTAATGATAACACTGTTGATAAGGCACTTCCAAAATGTTGGGGAAAGTTTTGGATCTTTTCAGAGAGATTCCTCAATGACTGGAAGTGTTTTGTCAGTGTGTGGTATATGTGACTACAGCTGCTAACCAAAAGGTTGGCAGTTTGAATCTACCACGTGCTCCTTGGAAACTCTGTGGAGCAGTTCTACTCTGTCCTATAGGGTTGCTATGAGTCGGAATCGACTTGATGGTAACAGGTTTGGTTTTTTGGGGGTTTTGGTACATGTGACATCAGCCTCCCATTCATGTAGTTATTCCTTCCATCTATTTCTTGAGAAAATCTCTGATCCTGTCCCTGTACCAGATACTAATCACCCTTATACCCACGCAAACCCACTGCCATGAAGTCAATCCCAACTCATAGCCACCCTTTAGGACAGAACAGAGCTGTCCCATAAGGTTCACAAGGCTGTAACCTTTATAAGGGTAGATTGCCACATCTTTCTCCTGCAATCACCCTTATAGCACCCCTGTGAAAGCAAGGACTCAGATTCTGCTGCCAAAGACAGGTGTCTCAATCTTACTACGGATTTTACTCTGTTTCAGCCTTAACTGTAGCAAAATTGTCTGAATCTGAAAGTTTTGTTTTGTTTTTTACAGACATAATAGCTTTATAAATAGAGCAAAATTTTTTAGAATGTAAAATCTGTTGATTTCCTTGTTTTACTTTTTTAATATATCTCGATCATCAGGATTAGCAGGATTAGTCTGAAGCTAATTTGAGCCTCCTGTCAGGTCATTTTCCTTTCCCATCTTTCCTATTTTCTCCAGCTGTCTACATCCCCCTGGACTCTCGGCTGGTCTGACAGTTGCCAAGTTGTCTATTAGTGTGGTTTTATCAAAGCTGTTATTCCCTGAAAAACATCTCCCAAGTTAGCCAGATCTCTGGGAGGGTTCAGAGATACTGGAGTTTCATCCTAATCAGAGAGGTAATAAATTGTGGCTCCCTTAGGACTTTTTTTTTTTTTTTTTAAGACTGTTCATCTTTGTTACAGTCTCATGTTGAACCCAATCCAAAGGCTTTAAGAATAAGGGAGGCCATGGACCTTATCAGAACTGGGGCTACTTGTAATTTCTCTGATCTGGAGTAATACTGTAACTAATGCAACAATTGGGTAAACCATATTCCTTCTCAGAGGTCTTAACCTTTAAGTAAAGCCCTTCCTACCTGACTTAATCCAGAGATTCACCTGTATCTGTGTCTCTATAACTTTGCATCTCGATCTTGACCCCAAAAATACATTTATATTTAAGGGAATAATTCCTTTTTTTTTAGCAGGACACTTGTCACCCAAGAAGTAATGTATCTTTCCCCATTGATGTGGTTGATGTTTTGGAAGTCAGGAACCTACATCTAGCTTTGTTGCCATCAGTTGTGAGATCTTGTACAAGTTATTTTATTTTTCATTTTTGGGCTCCTTTGGCTCCCAGACTGGTCAAGGAAACTGGATTTGGTTAAGTCTAAAACCCCTGCTAGGTTTAATATTCACTGAGCTAGAGAATGTGAAGTAGCTCAATAACCCTGTTTAACAAAAATGTATAATGAAAAATGTTTAGGGAGGGACTCTATTATCTTCAGTGCCAACAATTCCCAGATTCACTAAGATTTTTAAAGAGTATGATTTTTACACCTGCTCAATTAAAATATCATGTACTTGAAAGGCATTATGTAAATAAAATTTCATCTAAAGCAAAGATTAAAATAATATATTTCTGGGAAAATTTAATATAAGTGGAATTAGATGGAAGCTAAGGGGAAGAAAATTTGCAGAAAGAGAGAATGTACAGGGAAATTTCATGGATGTCTGTGTCATTATGATCCCAGCAAGAAACAGATGACACACTCAAAGTTTTTTAACTAAAGAGAATTTAATGAAAGACTGACTCGACACATCTAACAACAACAACAATCTTTACGGAATCATATGATTGTGTCTTTGTCTCATGTCTTTCTACTGAGGAGCAGCTTGGTGAGTCTGAACTGCCAATCTTTTGGTTAGCAGCCAATTGCTTAACTCTCATCCCAACAGGGCTCCTTACAGAGAGCTTAGAGCCATGAAAATGGAGCCATCCCACAGGAACCTTAGAATTTAGTAGAATCGTTTGCTCTTTAGTAGAGATGTTCCTACCTTGAACAGTAGGCATCCATATTCGCTGAATACAAAGTAATGGGGATAGGAAATAAAATTTCTATAGAAGTGGGTTATTAGGTAAAATTTTAAAATAGGCCCCATCTATCGCCTCCTCTTGGTTTCTACACTCATTAATTTTGGCTCTTAGGGAAAAGGACACCAAATAGCAGCTGCTAGTTTAAGACATAGATCACATGCTATGGGGAAGCACTCAAAATTCAAGAGCTTTTTTTCACATTCGATGCTGAAAAATTAATCTCTATAACCCTTTTGTCAATACTATTAAGTCAGCTCCTACAAGTGAAAGGGCATATAGTAAGACCAGTCAATTCTGTGTATGAACCCATTACCATATTTATTTCAATGTATAGTGAATTCTTTAATAAAAAACAAAATTTTGTGGGATACCTTGAATATAAATCATTTTTATAGGTTTATTTTATCAATGCTATTTTAAATATAAAGAAACTGAAGTTAGTGAGGTTGACTAACTCCATGAGGTTACTAATAGCAAATGGATTTTGGCTTTTGATCAGAATTATATATATATATGTATATTTTAATTCTGCACTAATTATCTCATTCGATTTTCAAAACAACTCATTTTAAAGTACTACAAACTGCAGCTAAAGAAGATAGTATTCCTAGTGTGGAAATGTTCTTCCCTCTTCATATTATAGTGAAAAATAGTTATTCTGAAGTCTACATTAGAAGGATTTTCCGTCCCCTTGTACAGCCGGCTCATTTTGCCAAAGAAAAGCTTAACATGTGGGGTAATTCATATTTGAAGAAAAACAAGGCTTCTTTATCTCCATTCTTTGAAAGGTTGTTGAGTTGTCACAGAAACTAGGATTGAGGGCTATAAACGGATTTTGAATTAAAAACCAAAAAAAACAGTGCCGTCGAGTCGATTCCGACTCATCACAGCCATTGCACTTAACCACTATGCCACCAGGGTTTCCAAATTTTGAATTATTCTGTTACAAACCAAAAACTGCAATTATCAATTAAAGACGTGATTTATGGGGATAACAATCTAAATTTTTTGGCTAATTATCTTGAGTAAGCATAGATATTTTGCATAGAAATATCAAAAGTGTGGATTTTAGGAATGTTGATTGGATTTTTCAGAATGCTGAAAGTAACGTATAAGGGAAAGTCCCAAGTCCAGGTGTTGAGCAAGGATAGGGAACACCCTGTAAGCCACATCCTGCATAACTTAATGATATGCTGGAGTTAATGAACTTTGTTATTTAGCGAATAAAATCTTTTTGTTGTACCAGCTTGTGAAAGGAGAACTGAAGTTAAATTTTTAAGAAGTTTGTAAGCCACTTGTTAAAGTTCTTAAACACGTTGCTGTTGTTAGGTGTCGTTGAATTGATTTTAACTTGCAGTGGCCCCATGTGACAGAGTAGAACTGCCTTATAGGATTTTCTTGGCCGTCAAGTTTATGGGAGCAGATCACAGGTCTTTCTCCTGCAGGGCTGATGAGTGAGTTTGAACCCCCAGCCTTTCGGTTAGCAGCCAAGTGTTTAACCATTGTACCGCCAGAGCAAAAAAGCCTTTATTAAAAATTAAATTACATGAACTTGCAGCTAATTATGTAGCATCTACTAAAAACTCACTATTTCCTAATTATTTTACTAAAATTTGTCATAATTTATCCTCTTGAGATTATTTAAATATATTATGTTTGTATGGTTAAATTTTTATGGTTAATTTACAGATCTCATCCCAGTGTGCAATGTTCAGAGATGTCTTGTTGGTAAGCCAAAATTGATTGTGGTCATAGTACATACACAACAAAAATTGGTAAATGCCACAAATCAGGTCTCGATTCATAGTTTTGTTGATTATCTAGATTTAATAATGTGAAGGGAAAAATGTTATTAAGACAAATTAAACTGAAAAATAATTCTTATCTGTAGCCATTACATTGTGAATCATACAAAAAATTGAGGAGATATTCTTTTGGTATTGAAAAACTATTATTTAATTTCTTTTATAATGAATAAGTAAAATTTTAACTTAGATCTTTTTTGTTGCACTTTGGTTTTCCACACTAATATACGTGAAAATACCAGTGAATATTCATGTAGGAGTTACCCATGATTTTTAATGGCAACTTTAGTTTGGCTATAATACAAGTGTATGGAAAAAAAATAAATGAATGCACTATGGGAGTATTGATTAGCTATAGGAAATTTGCAATAAAGATGGCTGCACCTTTTATTATTATTTGAAAATTGTTTCTCTCCACATTGTTTTCCTCTCTTTTGACTTCATTTTCTGAGACTCTACCAAATTGCAACAAAGATGTCTGACAACCTTCAGCTAAAATTCTACCTCTTCAAAATCACAGCAAGAAAAGGATTTGTTTTTTCCAACAACTCCAGTGAAAGTCCCAGGATTGATTCTATTGGAGTGGTTTCGATTAGAATCAATTGTGGTACACAGGATTGTTGCCATGGAAATTAAATTCACTTTGCCTCTATTGTGGTGGGTTCAATTGCATTAAAGTACAATAAACTGAGTATTGGGGTGAAGCATTTACTCATGGCGTATACATTCCTTTGGAAGCCCAAGGTCCAGAATGTTAATTTGCTTCATGTCACAAGGTAAGTTACTGGCAGAAGTTGGTATAAATCCTCAAGCCCAGACCATTCATCTTTCCATTATCCCAAGTTGACTGATGGCACAGATTTTTAAATGCCTAGTATCATCATAATATAAGGTTATTATTTGAGAAGGCTAGTGGTAGAGGCTCAATGCTTTTAAAACAAGCTAAAGTAATTTGGAGCTCAGTTTATTGAGTAAGATTTATGTTGAACTTTAAAAATTTATAAGGTAGTGAAAAAAAAGTTACTATAATTTAATAAAAATACTCTCCATATGTCTTAGAAAATGATTTGAAAGATATTTTAAAATAGATTGACTAAACCAAATACAAGTAAATATTTAGGCAGTTTTGAGTAAAAATATATATCTTTAAAATAATCATTATCATGAAAAAATTCTATCCCAAAATGCCTTTATCTCTCTAATTTATATATACATCGTTAGTCATAAAACATAAACTAAGGTGGCATGATTAACTCAATTTCATGTGATTTATCTTTGAAAAATATTTTTCAGATACGAATGTCAAAGCCTGTTCTTTAAATCTAATACTACTGAAAGAACTAAAAACAAAGAAACAGAAAATTTTCGGGTGATATCTCCTATATATATTAATTCAGAAATGTTAAACATTTAATAAATAGAATCATAAGGCATTACATATAAAAAAATAAAATGTTAGTTTTTCATTATCATTAAAGATTTGCCTAATGAGATTTTTTATGTCCTTTAGAAAAAAAAATCTAAATTTTAACCCCTTGTGAGTTTTTCCCAATTCAATTAGTAAATTCAGTGCAGTAGAAATCCAAAACCAATAGAAAATTGTATAGGCATAAGATACGTATATATAAAAAAAGGATTTGAAAAATAAATTTAAAAAGTTCAGAACAAAGGAAAAATAAAAGATTTGGTCAATATATATTGTTAAAGTATTTGAATGTCTGCAAAGTTCTCAGAAGAGAAATTCCAGAAATCGTTTAATGTGAAATATAAATTGGATATATGCTAGCAATCATAATAAAAGAGAAAAAGAGAATGCATCAGTCATATTGAAGTAATTGAATATTTTAGAAAAATATTTTATATTTAAGACGCTATAGATGGATAATAGAATTAAATATAGATTTTTAAATATAAAAAATACTACATGACAGCAAACTTTCTCAAACAAGAATCCTGCTAACTACAGGCCCTAATTAGTAGGCTATCCACCTGAATTTAGAGACCATCTCAGGGTATATTAGATGCCTACTTTAAGTGAATGATTTGGGGAGATTTCTAGATACCTGTTACCATTCCTTTAGGTGGTTACTTTTCTTTGTGTATTGAAAAGTGTTATTAATAGGACTTAAATTCAATTGCTCCTTTCTCCAGTGGAAGCCCGAGAAAGAAAGGAAGGAAGGAAGATGATTACCTGGCTAATATTATAATGACAAAACTCCTGGAAACACACTAATGGTACTTATTAGTTGGAGAATCCTTACACATGGAATGCTTCAACAGATTGTGCTTCTTAAGTATGGGATTGACTATGATAAATAAATACGAAGTGTATAGACTTTTTTAGACTTAAGTGGCATGGATTCCTATAAAATGCCACATAAGTTATATAATCACCGTAGTATAAAATAGAAATATTTCATCACCAAAATTGCTGCCTTCTCTGTAGTGATGTTCTGTTTGTATCATTCACAAAGATCCATAATTAAATTCTAGTACAAAGAACACCCTTATGTGGCAAAAATGATCTAGGATTGAGGGTTCTCACTTGACCTGAGCCTCGCGATGACTTAAATCACTGAATTTACCAGTAAGGTTTGACATCGTGTACATTTTCTGAATCATCTTTGTCTCACTGGTTTGTAAACAATAATATGTGGAGAGTATGCCCCTTTAGGAAACCCTGGTGGTGTAGTGGTTGTGCTACTTGGCTGCTCACTAAGAGGTTGGCAGTTCAGATCTGTCAGGCACCCCTTGGGAGCTCTATGGGGCAGTTCTACCCTGTCCTATAGGGTTGCTATAAGTCGAAATCAACTCGATGGTAGTGTTTTGTTTTTTTTTTAATCTTAATTGGAAGGGTAAATATTGTTAAGAAATTGGTAGGCTGTTTTTCTAACTCCTTTCCAGGCTTACACCAATAAATACACATCTTATACATATTTTATAATAAAAAACAGGTAATTAACCCATTGTTTATTTATTGAATATACTTTCAATTACCAGAGTCAATATTAACCAAGTCTGGATATAAAATTAAGAGTCCTTTAAAAAACAAAGCAGTCGTTTTGAAAACCTTGTATTTTCTTTGCCATGACAATGGGTATTAAAGTAGTTAAAAAAAAAAAAAAAGTATAAATAGTCCTGTGTCTCTATAAATGGAAAAAAAAAATTTTTTTTTGTTTTTTTCCTCTATAAATAGTGCAGTTAGTGTTCAGGAAAAAAAAAAAGGATATTTTTCTTGAGAAAAAGCTGAATGCAATCAAAAGCTTTATTTGACATGTGATCATTTAATATACCTACAGCACTTATTTATACAAGTGCTGCTTGCTGATTCAGGCATTCAATAATAAATATCATAATATTTATTGAAGACCTGAATCAGCAGTACATTTATAATTTCCACATAAAAAGGAGGGACTCAGGGGCTGCAATCTTCTAATAGAAATACGCTGAAGATACAATTATAGAAAAAGCACACTGCATTCACTCAAATTGAAAGTTAATTTAAGGTAGCTTTGGAAACTGTCGTGGTATAGTGGTTAAGTGCTATGGCTGCTAACCAAAGGGTCGACAGTTCAAATCTGCCAGGGGCTCCTTGTAAATTCTACGGGGCAGTTCTACTCTGTCCTATAGAGTCCCTATGAGTCGGAATCGACTCGAGGGCACTGGTTTTGTTTTTTTTTTTTTTTTGGTTGGAGTCTAGGTAGAGCAGTGGTTAAGAGCTCCACTGCTAACCAAAAGGTTGGCAGTTCAAATCCACCTGCGGCTCCTTGGAAACCCTACGGGGCAGTTTTACTCTGTCCTATAGGGTCACTATGAGTCAGAATCAACTTGATGGCAATGGCTTTTTTTGTTGTTGTTTTTTGGTTTGGGGGGGCCAGTGGGGAAGGTAATAAAGTTCACCCAACCCCAAGCCACATCTGTTGCAAATGGTCCTGTAGAAAAAATAATGTAGTTATGTTAAGTTAAGAATTCTTCTCTCTTTCATAATTTTATTTTCTTAAATTCAGTTAACATAAAGATAAATGTGTGAGGGTGTAAGAAAATAGTAAATGTTGAAATGCACGCTAAATTGGAGTTCCAATATCTAGAGGAGTGGTTTGGAAGGGTCTCTGGAAGTGGGCTGTTTGGTTAAAATCCCAATATTTCCAGTTGCTGGGTTTGTACAAACTTCCTTTGTGCCTATGTTAGCTTATTTTTTTTTTAAATGAAAATGGTGTTATCTATTTTGATACTATTATAAGAATTGAATAATATAGATAAAGAAAACTTACACATATGGCTGGCACAGAATAAGCACTCCATAAATGTTACTTTTTTTTCCTTTCATTTTCCTCCTTTCTTCCCCCCTGTCCCCAACTCCCCTCCCCTCATGTCCCTGAGTTGTGGCTCTCTTTCCTTTTCCTTCAAATACAATGAGAAGTAGCAAAATAAATTCAGAGTGGCCATTAGCCTTGACCAGCTAGAGTGTATTTCCTTAACCTATTCACCTACCCTCTTGACACTAAATCAATTATTTTGTGACCATGATTTCTTTTTTTTTCAAGTAATGCAAAGCTTTATAAGATATTAATTTTAATATTGCAACCATGCAAATTATTTATGTGCATAGTATATACAAGCACATATTATGGGCATGGGATTGTGGAAACTCACCCACAGAATCATGAATCACAGTATTTTTTTCCACAGCAGATAAGGAGGGGCATGAACATTTTTTCAATATATTGTAATGGATCTCAGATGATTAAAGTTCAAAAAAATGTTTTTTTGAGGCATTTTTTCTAACTTTTGTCCTTGTTTTCTAGTAAATGGAATAAATACTTGGATATACAGTTTTTTGTGAGTAAAAAGTAGTAGATATGCTGTCTTGGGGCGATAGCTAATCCTTAATTTTCACATTTCCCCTGAGGACAAAAACTTAACTGGGTGTTTAATTTTATTGAAAATGACTACAGAGTAATCGATAAATACTTGAATCTTTAAATTTTGCAAATACAAATTTAAAAAAATATACCATTAAACTAGTAAACCAGCTGCCACTGAATTGGTTCTGACTCATGGAGATCCCACGTGTGTTGAGTAGAACTGTGCTCCACAGGGTTTTCAACAGCTGACTTTTCAGAAGTAGATTGCCAGCCTTTTTTTATTGCAATTTAGATGAAGGCTTACAGAACAAACTAGTTCCTCTTTAAACAGTTAGCACACATATTGTTTTATGACGTTGGTTAACAGCTCCACAACATGTCAACACTCTCCTTTCTCAACCTGGGGTTCCCTGTTACCAGCTTTCCTGATCCCTCCTGCCTTCTAGTCCTTGCCCCTGAGCTGAAAGGGTATCTGGGGACCATGCTGTCAGGGTTTCTCCAGTCTCCATCAGGCCAAGAAGTCTGGTCTTTCTTTTTGAGCTAGGATTTAGTTCCCCCATTTTTTTCCAGGTCTCTCTGGGACCCTCAATTGTGATCCCTGTCAGAGCAGTCAGTGGTGGTAGCCGGGCATCATCTCATTGTACCGGACACAGTCTAGTGGAGGCCATGGCAGATGTAGTCCATTAGTCCCTTGGACTAATCTTTACCTTTTATCTTTAGTTTTCTTAATTCTTCCTTGCTCCCAAATGAGTGAGAACAGTGGAGTATCCTAGATGGCTGCTCAAGGGCTTTTAAGACCCCAGATCCTACTCACCAAAGTAGAATGTAGAACATTTCTTTATAAACTATGTTATGCCAATTGAACTAGATGTTCCCTGAGACCATGGTCACCAAGTGCTCAGCCCAGCATTTCAGTCCCTCAGGGAGTTTGGATGTGTCTATGAAACTTCCACGACCTTGCTTTACACAGGTTGTGCTGACTTCCCTGGTATTGTATACCTTTTTACCCTTCACCAAAGTTACTACTTATCTATTGTTTATTTACTGTTTTTTCATTCCCACCCCTACCCTCCCTCATAACCATCAAAGATTGTTTCTTTTTTTTTTAATAATTTTTATTGTGCTTTAAGTGGAAGTTTACAAATCAAGTTAGTCTCTCACACAAAAACCCATATACACCTTGCTACACACTCCCAATTACTCTCCGCCTAATGAGACAGCCCACTCTTTCCCTCCACTCTCTCTTTTCATGTCCATTTCACCAGCTTCTAACCCCCTCCACCCTCTCATCTCCCCTCCAGGCAGGAGATGCCAACATAGTCTCAAGTGTCCACCTGACCCAAGAAGCTCACTCCTCACCAGCATCCCTCTCCAATCCATGGTCCAGTCCAATCCATGTCTGAATAGTTGGCTTCAGGAATGGTTCCTGTCCTGGGCCAACAGAAGGTCTGGGGGCCATGACCACCGGGGTCCTTCTAGTCTCAGTCAGACCATTAAGTCTGGTCTTATGAGAATTTGGGGTCTGCATCCCACTGCTCTCCTGCTCTCTCAGGGGTTCTATGTTGTGTTCCCTGTCAGGGCAGTCATCGGTTGTAGCCAGGCACCATCTAGTTCTTCTGGTCTCAGGATGATGTAGTCGCTGGTTCACATGGCCCTTTCTGTCTCTTGGGTTTGTAATTGCCTTGTGTCCTTTGTGTTCTTCATTCTCCTTTGATTCAGGTGGGTTGAGACCAATTGATGCATCCTAGATGGCTGCTTGCTAGTGTTTAAGACCTCAGACGCCACTCTTCAAAGTGGGATGTAGAATGTTTTCTTGATAGATTTGATTATGCCAATTGACTTACATGTTCCCTGCAACCATGGTCCCCAGACCCCTGCCGCTGCTACGCTGGCCTTCAAAGCATTCATTTGATTCAGGAAACTTCTTTGCTTTTGGTTTAGTCCAGTCGTGCTGACCTCCCCTATATTGCGTGCTGTCTTTCCCTTCACCTAAATTAGTTCTTATCTACTATCTCATTAGTGAATGCCCCTCTCCCACCCTCCCTCCCTCCCTCCCACCTCTCGTAACCACAAAAGAATGTTTTCTTCTCAGTTTAAACTATTTCTCAAGTCCTTATAATAGTGGTCTTATACAATATCTGTCCTTTTGCAACTGACTAATTTCACTCAGCATAATGCCTTCCAGGTTCCTCCATGTTATGAAATGTTTCACAGATTCATCACTGTTCTTTTTCGATGTGTAGTATTCCATTGTGTGAATATACCATAATTTATTTATCCATTCATCCGTCGATGGACAACTCGGTTGCTTCCATCTTTTTGCTATTGTAAACAGTGCAGCAATGAACATGGGTGTGCATATATCTGTTTGTGTAAAAGGTCTTATTTCCCTAGGATATATTCCAAGGAGTGGGATTGTTGGATCATATGGTAGTTCTATTTCTAGCTTTTGAAGGAAGCATGAAATCGATTTCCAAAGTGGTTATACCATTTGACATTCCCACCAGCAGCGTAGAAGTGTTCCAATCTCTCCACAGCCTCTCCAGCATTTATTATTTTGTCTTTTTTGGATTAATGCCAGCCTTGTTGGAGTGAGATGAAATCTCATTTTAGTTCTGATCTGCATTTCTCTAATAGTAATGAACATTTCCTCATATATCTGTTAGCTATCTGAATGTCTTCTTTAGTGAAGTGTCTATTCATATCTTTTGCCCATTTTTTAATCGCGTTATTTGTCTTTTTGCAGTTGCGTTTTTGCAGTATTATGTAGATTTTAGAGATCAGGTGCTGATCAGAAATGTCATAGCTAAAAACTTTTTCCCAGTCTGTAGGTAGTCTTTTTACTCTTTTGGTGAAGTCTTTGGATGAGCATAGGTGTTTGATTTTTAGGAGCTCCCAGTTATCTAGTTTTTCTTCTACATTCTTAATAATGTTTTGTATACTGTTTATGCCATGAATTAGGGCTCCTAACATTGTCCCTATTTTTCCTTCCATGATCTTTATCGTTTTAGATTTTATATTTAGACCTTCGATCCATTTGGAGTTAGTTTTTGTGCATGGGGTGAGATATGGGTCTTGCTTAATTTTTTTGCAAACGGGTATCCACTTATGCCAGCACCATTTGTTATAAAGTCTGTCTTTTCCCCATTTAACTGTTTTGGGGCCTTTGTCAAATATCAACTGCTCATATGTGGATGGATTTATGTCTGGATCCTCAATTCTGTTCCATTGGTCTATGTATCTGTTGTTGTACCAGTACCAGGCTGTTTTGACTACTGTGGTGGTATAATAGGTTCTAAAATCAGGTAAAGTAAGGCCTCCCACTTTGTTCTAAAGATTGTTTCTTTTTTATATAAACTTTTTATGAGTTTTTACAGTAGTGGTCTCATATGATATTTGTTCTTTTGTGATTCACTTATTTCACTCAGCATAATGCCCTCCAGACTCATCCATGTTATGAGATGCTTCACAGATTCATCGTTGTTCTTTATTGTTGTGTAATACTCCATTGTGTGCACATACTACAGTTTGTTTATCCATTGGTCTGTTCATGGGCGTCTAGGTTGTTTCCATCTTTTTACTATTGTGAACAATGCTGCAATGAACATGGGAATGCATATGAACAGACCTTTATTCTGAGTTGTATCTTCATTGTCTCAAACCTCCAACATTTTCTTTAGTAGATGAGTGTGCTAGCCATTTGTACTACCCAGGGACAATATTCCATCAAAGGAAAAAAAAAAAATCCATCATGGTCTATTTAGGAGTTTTCTAAAAATTATTTCTACACTAAAACTATGAGCACATTTTTCAAAAATGTTAGCTCCACTTGAAATAGAGTAAAATATTTTCATTGACTTTCTTTTGTCACATTTATTTGCAATGATCCCGGTCATTTTAATTTGTCTTTAATTAAAATTATCTAGTCATCTAACCCAATCCCAACTGTAACAATTGAATGGAATATTTCTTGTTTACTATTACCCGTTGCCATCGAGTAAATTGTAACTCATAGTGACCCTAAGGGACAGAGTAAAATTGCTCTATAGCATTGCCAAGCAGATTGCCTGATGATTCTCCCACAGAGTGGCTGGTGGATTCAAACTGCTGACCTTATGGTTAGCAGCTGAGTGCTTTAACCACTGTGCCACCAGGGCTGTTTCTTAATTACTCTATCAAGTAAAAATTATTACTGTAGGTCACAACGGAACATTTAAGTATAAAAATCCATTTGCATCAAATTGTATCTATTCTTTGGCTTCCTATTCAAAGCATTTAAATGACTTATTCTCAAGAAACTTTGATATTTTGAATTGGAAATCATTTTATTAATAAAGAATGCTTTTATATTAGATTTTAAAAGTTATTCCCTTCTGTTGTGATTAAAAGATTATGGGTCACCATTTCTAGTTTATTGTTTAAAGATAAAATTGTATATTTTTTACTTGATTTTAAATTATAATTTGATTTTAAAAAAGTTAAAGAGGTTAGAACAATGAAAATGTAAATTATCTGAATCTAATCATAGTTTAGAGACAGTATAGACAGAAGAGATATACAATATGCTATAGAAATAATACATATTCTATTAAGTAAGTGATATTTTATTTTCTAAGAAACATTACAATTAAAGTGTTCCTACTTTCAAAACAATGGCAAATCAAAACTTGATCAGGATTTTCACGGAGTTTAAAAAGGCAATATAAAAATTCCTGTGCAAGATTAAGTTGTTAAGAATCATTAAATGATTTTCAAAAATATAACTAAGAAGAACTATATTTTACATATCGCTATATTTCCATCTATAAGAGCAATAATCCATTTATGTATATGTTGTTGTTGTTAGGCGCCCTTGAGTTGGTTCCAACTCATAGCAACTCTATGTATAACAGAACGAGACACTGCCAGGTCCTGTGCCATTTTCATGACTGGTGTTTTGCGTGAGCCCACTGTTGTAGCCACTGTGTCAATACATCTTGTTGAAGGTCTTCCTCTTTTTTGCTGACCCTCTACCAAACTGTGTTGGAGTTGCAAAAAAGCCTGAATAATGTCCATACACCTACAAGGAATACCAGTTAATATGACTATTATTCAAATTTATGCATCAACAACTAATGGTGAAGATGAAGAAACAAGATTTTTACCAACTTCTGCAGTCTGAAATTGATTGAACATACAATCAAGATGCACTGATAATCACTGGTGACTAGAATGCAAAAGACGGAAAAAAAGAAGAAGGATCAGTAGCTGGAAAATATGGTCTTGGTGACAGAAATGAGGCCAGAGATCGCATGGTAGAATTTCGTAAGACCAATGACTTCACTGCAAATATCTTTTTCACCAGCATAAACGGTGACTATACACCCGGACCTTGCCAGATGTAATACACAAGAATCAAATAAACTATATCTATGGAAAGAGATGATGGAAACATTCAATATCATCAGTCAGAACAAGGCCAGGGGCTGACTGCAGAAAAGACCATCAATTGCTCACATGTAAGTTCAAGTCAAAATTGAAGAAAATTAGAAAAAGTCCACAAGAGCCAAAGTATGACCCTTAGTATTTTCCACCTGAATTTAGAGACCATCTCAAGAATATTTGACATGTTGAACACTAATGACCAAAGACCAGAAGAGTTATGGAATGGCATCAAAGACATCATACATGAAGAACACAAGAGGTCATTAAAAAGACAGAAAAGACCAAAATGGATGTCAGAAGAGACTCTGAAACTTACGCTTGAATATTGAGTAGCTCAACCAAAAGAAAGAAATGATGACGTAAAAGAGCTGAAGAGAAAATTTCAAAGAGTGACTCCAGAAGATAAAGTATTATGATGATATGTGCAAAGACCTGGAGATAGACAACCAAGAAGGAAGAACACCCTTGGCATTTCTCAAGCTGAAAGAACTGAAAAAAAAAAAATTCAAACCTCGAGTTGCAATATTGAAGCACTCTATAAAGGAAAATATTAAATTATGCAGGAAACTTCAAAAGAAGATGGAAATAGTACAGAGTCACTACGTCAAAAAGTATTGGTCAACATTCAACCATTTTAGGAGGTAGTTTTTTTTTTTTTATGTGATCAAGTACCAATGGTACTGAAGGAAGAGATTGAAGCAGCACTGAAAGCATTGGCAAAAAACAAGTCTCCGGGAATTGAGGGAATGCCAATTGAGGTGTTTCAACAAATGGGTGAAGCACTGGAACTGCTCACTAGTCTATGCCAAGAAATTTTTGAGAGCACTGCTCTGCTAGTGATTCTAAGAATTGGTCCCTAACTAGCAGCATTACTGTCATCTGAGAACTTGTTAGAAATGCAGATTCTCAGCAGAGATTAAACATGAGCTAATGGATGCAAAGCCCTGCTTCAATCATTTCAAAGTAAGGATAAATGTACATAACATTAAAAGGCAAGGAGGAGTTGTCCATAAGTGGGACATTCCTAGCAAGGGGGGGTTGCCTGTATATGTATATGTATATGTATATGTACATGTACATGTATAAAGTGTATGTAAATGCATATGTATATCTAAATGTATATGTAAATGTTAATATATAAATGTAAATCCATATGTAAAGGTATATGTACATGTGAATATACACATGTATGTATACGTATATGTATATAAGGAGCCCTGGGTGGCATAACGGTTAAGCGCTTGGCTGCTAACGAAAAGGTTGGCAGTTTGAACCTACCCAGTAGTTCTGCAGGAGTAAGACCTGGCAATCTGCTCCTGTAAAGATTACAGCCTAAAAAACCCTCTAGGGCAGTTCTACTCTGTCATGTGAGATCACTATGATTTGAAAATTGTATGGAGAGCAACTAACAACAACTAAAACATATGTGTGTATATATATATTTATATACATACATATTATATATATGTCATTGTCATTAAGTAAAATTATAAGTTGAAGCATAGGAAGCATATAATTTTTCTTAATCACATGCACACAAACACACATTAATGCATGTATATATAAATACATTTATCATATTCACATATATACTTGTCCACTAATGCTGTGTTCTTCTTGTGTAAGAAATTTGGTAATCTTATAAATACGTTTAATGGACAAGGAAGAAAGGCCAGGAAAGTAATAAAGCTGATGAGTGGAAAACTGTCAAAAGGGGACTTTTTTTTTCTAAACTTGTCTGCATTTTGTAGAAAATGTATCCCAAAACTACATGTGAATGATTATCTTTGTAACCTAACATATATGAATCATTTATCTTTCTGTCCACAAATCACCTGGCATTTCTTGAATAAAACAGTTTCCCAACTGAGATTGATAGGAATGAATACTTGAGAAATAGATCATGTTTTCTGACTTCAGCTGACCCACTAACGGTGTATTCATGGGAGGAAAAACAAACATATAGCAGAGGAAAGTATTTAAATTATTATTAGCCCATCTTTACCCTATAGGAATCTCTGAAAATTACATTTCTGAAGTTCGTCAATAGAAACCTTAAACACTGTACTTGGCATCAGTGTCAAAAAGCAATCCTTTAGGGATGGGTTATGGGAGGCTATTCATGGAGGCTCTGTACTGTTTTCCTCTGAGCATTAGGATTAGTAAGAGTAAAGCCAGTATACCCCTTGGGAATAGACATATATGGGGGAGGCCTGGATTGACTCACCACAGTCCATTGTCTTTTCTTATAGATGGGACTTAGAAACTACAACTAGGAGCTAAACATGCTGATTAATGGATGTTATCAAGAATAAATTATATTAATTACAAGTTCATAGGGAATAGACATTTTTCAAACAAAGTTTTGAAAAGGGGAACCTCCTTAGAATAAAATTAGTAATTATGTCTTTGTGGTCTTATTTTCTCAATTGACATAATGTGATATTTTGATTAAAATTTAAGCATCACTACCATGAACAATTTCTGTTGATATGTTCCAACCTCAATTTTCCTCTCTCGTGAATACACACCACTTCGCTTATCTGCCTATCACCCCAGAATCCTCCCCATTTTACAATCTGCTACTCTCATCCTGAAATCATTAATTCCACGACAAATTTCTTAATAAATCTGCCTGTTACTCACCATCCCCAATTTTTAATCATCCCTCACATCCACTAAGCCAAAACCAAACCAAACATGTTGCCGTTAAGTGGATTCCAGCTACAGTTCCATACATGCAATAGCATGTAAAAGGCATACTCATTCAAAAATATGTCTCTGTGTGTGTAGTTTTTTTGTAGTAATATCAGGATAGTTTTATGTATTTCCAAGTGACCTAAAATACAGAAGGATTTATTTTTCCTTATTGGGTTTTGAAGAAATTTATTTTCTTATCTTTTATAGAACTAAAATGCTATAGAACAGGTTTTTGACAGAGTCTTGTGCCTCAGAGACAAGAACCTGCACCAAGATTGATCTTCTAAACTATTTCCATGACAGTCTCATCGTGAAGCAGGGAGGAAGATAAATGAAATAATAAGAGACCATTTATTCATAGGAATTATTTTTTCATTGATTGACATCTGAACTCAGAGAACATATGATTTCGTTTTTCCCCAATAGGGTGAATCAAGTTATTGAACATAATTTTTTTTCTAAGGCAAATATCCTTTATTTCATCCCATATACTTAGAGACTTGTTTCTATGCCAGGACATTAATCTTGGATCTCAGTTCCTTATTTAAAATTAAAATTATCATGATTTGCCATGTAATCTAGAACAAATCAATATTATTTTCTGCCTGGTTCTTCCTTAATTGATTGATATCTTAGATATTTCTATTAAAAGGAATTTGTTGTTAGCTGCCATTGAGTTGGCTCTGACTCATGGTGACCCCATGTACAATAGTACAAAATGTTGCCAGACCTTGCACCATCTTCAGTCATTGGTATGCTTGAGTCCATTGTGATAGCCAATGTGCATTTCCAGTGCCTTCCAACCTAGGGGGCTGATCTTTCAGAACTATAGCAGACAATACTTTGTTGTGATTCATGGGGTTTTCACTGGCGTCTTTTCAGAAGTAGGTTGCCAGGCCTTTTCTTCTAGTCTGCTTTAGTGTGGGAGCTCCACTAATACCTACCCATGATGGATGACTCTACTGGTCTATTGGAAATACTAGTGGTATAGTATCCAGAATCATAGCAATCTGCAAGTTACCACAGTGCACCAAACTGACAGATGGGTGGTGGGTCACATGGTTACAACCTCTCTAATTCTGTCTTGGTTATCTAGTGCTGCCATAACAGAAATACCACAAGTGGGTGGCTTTAACAAAGAGAAATTTATTTTCTCACAGTCTAGTAGGTTACAAATCCAAATTCAGGCCACTGGTTCCAGAGGAAGGCTTTCTGTCTCTGTTGGCTCTGGAATAAGGTACTTGGCCTCAATCTTCCCCTGGTCAAGGAGCTTCTCAGAGACAGGGGCCCCGTGTCCAAAGGAAGAACTCTGCTTCCTTGGTGGTATGAGGCCCCTCTGTCTCTCTGCTTGCTTCTATCTTTTATACCTCAAGAGATTGCCTTAAGACACAATCCAGTCCTGTAGGTTGAGTTCTGCCCCACTCACACAACTGCTGACCATCCTCCCTCATTAACATCATAGAGGCAGGATTTACAAGATGTAGGAAAATCACACAATACCAGCCCAAATGATACACACATTTTGTGGGGGACATAGTTCAATCCATGACACTAATCTTTCTTAATTTCGTTGTTGTTTGTTTCTTAGTTTTTTTTTTTTTTAATTAACTGTCATTAAGCTTCAAGTGAACGTTTACAAATCCAATCAGTCTGTCACACATAAGTGTACATACATCTTACTCCGTACTCCCACTTGCTCTCCCCCTATTGAGTCAGCCCTTTCAGTCTCCCCTTTCTTGACAATTTTGCCAGCTTCCCTCTCTCTCTATCCTCCCATCCCCCCTCTAGACAAGAGCTGCCAACACACTCTCAAGTGTCCACCCTATATAATTAGCTCACTCTTCATCAGCATCTCTCTCCCACCCGCTGACCAGTCCCTTTCATGTCTGATGAGTTGTCTTCGGGGATGGTTCCTGTCCTCTGCCAACAGAAGGTCTGGGGAGCACGGCCGCCGGGATTCCTCTAGTCTCAGTCAGACCATTAAGTATGGTCTTTTTATGAGAATTTGGGGTCTGCGTCCCACTGATCTCCTGCTCCCTCAGGGGTTCTCTGCTGTGCTCCCTGTCAAGGCAGTCATCGATTGTGGCCGGGCACCAACTAGTTCTTCTGGTCTCAGGATGATGTAGGTCTCTGGTTCATGTGGCCCTTTCTGTCTCTTGGGCTCTTAGTTGTCGTGTGACCTTGGTGTTCTTCATTTTCCTTTGCTCCAGGTGGGTTGAGACCAATTGATGCATCTTAGATGGCCGCTTGTTAGCATTTAAGACCCCAGACGCCACATTTCAAACTGCGATGCAGAATGTTTTCATAATAGAATTATTTTGCCAATTGACTTAGAAGTCCCCTCAAACCATGTTCCCCAGACCCCCACCCCTGCTCCGCTGACCTTTGAAGCATTCATTTTATCCCGGAAACTTCTTTGCTTTTGGTCCAGTCCAATTGAGCTGACCTTCCATGTATTGAGTGTTGTCTTTCCCTTCACCCAAAGCAGTTCTTATCTACTGATTAATCAATAAAAAACCCTCTCCCACCCTCCCTCCCTCCCCCCTTCGTAACCACATTTTTACTATTTCTCAAGATCTTATAATAGTGGTCTTATACAATATTTGTCCTTTTGCCTCTGACTCATTTCGCTCAGCATAATGCCTTCCAGGTTCCTCCATGTTGTGAAATGTTTCACAGATTCGTCACTGTTCTTTATCGATGCGTAGTATTCCATTGTGTGAATATACCACAATTTATTTACCCATTCATCCGTTGATGGACACCTTGGTTGCTTCCAGCTTTTTGCTATTGTAAACAGAGCTGCAATAAACATGGGTGTGCATATATCTGTTTGTGTGAAGGCTCTTGTATCTCTAGGGTATATTCCGAGGAATGGGATTTCTGGGTTGTATGGTAGTTCTATTTCTAACTGTTTAAGATAACGCCAGATAGATTTCCAAAGTGGTTGTACCATTTGACATTCCCACCAGCAGTGTATAAGAGTTCCAATCTCTCCGCAGCCTCTCCAACATTTATTATTTTGTGTTTTTTGGATTAATGCCAGCCTTGTTGGAGTGAGATGGAATCTCATCGTAGTTTTAATTTGCATTTCTCTCATGGCTAATGATCGGGAGCATTTTCTCATGTATCTGTTGGCTGCCTGAATATCTTCTTTAGTGAACTGTGTGTTCATATCCTTTGCCCACTTCTTGATTGGGTTGTTTGTCTTTTTGTGGTTGAGTTTTGACAGAATCATGTAGATTTTAGAGGTCAGGCGCTGGTTGGAGATGTCATAGCTGAAAATTCTTTCCCAGTCTGTAGGTGGTCTTTTTACTCTTTTGGTGAAGTCTTTAGATGAGCATAGGTGTTTGATCTTTAGGAGCTCCCAATTACTGGGTTTCTCTTCATCATTTTTGGTAATGTTTTGTATTCTGTTTATGCCTTGTATTAGGGCTCCTACGGTTGTCCCTATTTTTTCTTCCTTGATCTTTATCGTTTTAGTCTTTATGTTTAGGTCTTTGATCCACTTGGAGTTAGTTTTTGTGCATGGTGTGAGGTATGGGTCCTGTTTCATTCTTTTACAAATGGGTATCCAGTTATGCCAGCACCATTTGTTAAAAAGACTATCTTTTCCCCAATTAACTGACACTGGTCCTTTGTCAAATATCAGCTGCTCATATGTGGATGGATTTATACCTGGGTTCTCAATTCTGTTCCATTGGTCTATGTGCCTGTTGTTGTACCAGTACCAGGCTGTTTTGACTACTGTGGCTGTATAATAGCTTCTGAAATCAGATAGAGTGAGGCCGCCCACTTTCTTCTTCTTTTTCAGTAATGCTTTGCTTATCCGGGGCTTCTTTCCCTTCCATATGAAATTGGTGATTTGTTTCTCTATCCCCTTAAAATATGACATTGGAATTTGGATCGGAAGTGCGTTATATATATAGATGGCTTTTGGTAGAATAGACATTTTTACTATGTTAAGTCTTCCTATCCATGAGCAAGGTATGTTTTTCCACTTAAGTATGTCCTTTTGAATTTCTTGTAGTAGAGCTTTGTAGTTTTCTTTGCATAGGTCTTTTACATCTTTGGTAAGATTTATTCCTAAGTATCTTATCTTCTTGGGGGCTACTGTGACTGGTATGTATTTGGTTATTTCCTCTTCGGTGTTCTTTTTGTTGATGTAGAGGAATCCAAGTGATTTTTGTATGTTTATTTTATAACCTGAGACTCTGCCAAACTCTTCTATGAGTTTCAGTAGTTTTCTGGAGGATTCCTTAGGGTTTTCTGTGTATAAGATCATGTCATCTGCAAATAGTGATAACTTTACTTCCTCCTTGCCAATCCGGATACCCTTTATTTCTTTGTCTAGCCTAATTGCCCTGGCTAGGACTTCAAGTACGATGTTGAATAAGAGCAGTGATAAAGGGCATCCATGTATGGTTCCCGTTCTCAAGGGAAATGCTTTCAGGTTCTCTCCATTTAGAGTGATATTGGCTGTTGGCTTTGCATAGATGCCCTTTATTATGTTGAGGAATTTTCCTTCAATTCCTATTTTGGTAAGAGTTTTTATCATAAATGGGTGTTGGACTTTGTCAAATGCCTTTTCTGCGTTTATTGATAAGATCATGTGGTTTTTATCTTTTGTTTTATTTATGTGATGGATTACATTAATGGTTTTTCTGATATTAAACCAGCCTTGCATACCTGGTATAAATCCCACTTGATCAGGGTGAATTATTTTTTTTGATGTGTTGTTGGATTCTATTGGCTAGAATTTTGTTGAGGATTTTTGCATCTATGTTCATTAGGGATATAGGTCTATAATTTTCTTTTTTTGTAATGTCTTTACCTGGTTTTGGTATCAGGGAGATGGTGGCTTCATAGAATGAGTTGGGTAGTATTCCGTCCTTTTCTATGCTTTGAAATACCTTCAGTAGTAGTGGTGTTAACTCTTCTCTGAAAGTTTTGTAGAACTCTGAAGTGAAGCCATCCAGGCCAGGGCTTTTTTTTGTTGGAAGTTTTTTGATTATCGTTTCAATCTCTTTGTTTGTTATGGGTCTATTTAGTTGTTCTACTTCTGAATGTGTTAGTTTAGGTAGGTAGTGTTTTTCCAAGAATTCATCCATTTCTTCTAGGTTTTCAAATTTGTTAGAGTACAATTTTTCGTAATAATCTGATATGATTCTTTTAATTTCATTTGGTTCTGTTGTGATGTGGTCCTTCTCGTTTCTTATTCAGGTTATTTGTTTCCTTTCGTGTTTTTCCTTAGTCAGTCTAGCCAATGGTTTATCAATTTTTTAAATTTTTTCAAAGAACCAGCTTTTGGCTTTGTTAATTCTTTCAATTGTGTTTCTATTCTCTAATTCATTTAGTTCAGCTCTAATTTTTATTATTTGTTTTCTTCTGGTGCCTGATGGATTCTTTTGTTGCTCACTTTCTATTTGTTCAAGTTGTAGGGACAGTTCTCTGATTTTGGCTCTTTCTTCTTTTTGTATGTGTGCATTTATTGATATAAATTGGCCTCTGAGCACTGCTTTTGCTGTGTCCCAGAGGTTTTGATAGGAAGTATTTTCATTCTCGTTGCAGTCTATGAATTTCCTTATTCCCTCCTTGATGTCTTCTATAACCCAGTCTTTTTTCAGGAGGGTATTGTTCAGTTTCCACGTATTTGATTTCTTTTCCCTGATTTTTCTGTTATTGATTTCTACTTTTATCGCCTTGTGGTCTGAGAAGATGCTTTGTAATATTTCGATGTTTTGGACTCTGCAAAGTTTTGTTTTATGACCTAATATGTGGTCTATTCTAGAGAATGTTCCATGATTGCTAGAAAAAAAAGTATACTTGGCAGCAGTTGGGTGGAGAGTTCTGTATAAGTCAATGAGGTCAAGTTGGTTGATTGTTGTAATTAGATCTTCCGTGTCTCTGTTGAGCTTCTTACTGGATGTCTTGTCCTTCTCCGAAAGTGGTGTGCTGAAGTCTCCTACTATAATTGTGGAGGTGTCTATCTCACTTTTCAATTCTGTTAAAATTTGATTTATGTATCTTGCAGCCTTGTCATTGGGTGCATAAATATTTAATATGGTTATGTCTTCCTGATAAATTGTCCCTTTTATCATTATATAGTGTCCTTTTTTATCCTTTGTGGTGGATTTAAGTCTAAAGTCTATTTTGTCAGAAATTAATATTGCTACTCCTCTTCTTTTTTGCTTATTGTTTGCTTGATATATTTTTTTTTCATCTTTTGAGTTTTAGTTTGTTTGTGTCTCTAAGTCTATGGTGTGTCTCCTGTAGGCAGCATATAGATGGATCGTGTTTCTTTATCCAGTCCGTGACTCTCTTTCTCTTTATTGGTGCATTTTGTCCATTTACATTCAGCATAATTATAGATAAATAAGTTTTTAGTGCTGTCATTTTGATGCCTTTTCATGTGTGTTGTTGGCCTTTTCATTTTTCCACATACTTTTTTGTGCTGAGACATTTTTCTTAGTAAATTGTGAGATCCTCATTTTCATAGTGTTTGACTTTATGATAGTTGAGTCGTTACGTTTTTCTTGGCTTTTATTTTGAGTTATGGAGTTGTTATACCTTTTTGTGGTTACCTTATTATTTACCCCTATTTTTCAAAGTAAAAACCTAGCTTGTATCGTTCTATATTGCCTTGTATCACTCTCCATATGGCAGTTCAATGCCTCCTGTATTTAGTCCCTCTTTTTGATTATTCTGATCTTTTACCTATTGACTTCCATGATTCCCTGTTATGTGTATTATATATATATATATATTTTAATTAATGTTAATTTGTTTGTTTTTGTGATTTCCCTATTTGAGTTGATATCAGGACGTTGTGTTTTGTGACCTTGTATTGTGCTGGTACCTGATATTATTGGTTTTCTGACCAAACAATATCCTTTAGTATTTCTTGTAGCTTTGGTTTGGTTTTTGCAAATTCTCTAAACTTGTGTTTATCTGTAAATATCTTAATTTCGCCTTCATATTTCAGAGAGAGTTTTGCTGGATATATGATCCTTGGCTGGCAGTTTTTCTCCTTCAGTGCTCTGTATACGTCGTCCCATTCCCTTCTTGCCTGTATGGTTTCTGCTGAGTAGTCTGAACTTATTCTTATTGATTCCCCCTTGAAGGAAACCTTTCTTTTCTCCCTGGCTGCTTTTAAAATTTTCTGTTTATCTTTGGTTTTGGTGAGTTTGATGATAATATGTCTTGGTGTTTTTCTTTTTGGATCAATCTTAAATGGGGTTCGATGAGCATCTTGGGTAGATATCCTTTCGTCTTTCATGATGTCCGGGAAGTTCTGTGTCAGGAGTTCTTCAACTCTTTTCTCTATGTTTTCTGTCCCCCCTCCCTGTTCTGGGACTCCAATCACTCGCAAGTTATCCTTCTTGATAGAGTCCCACATGATTCTTAGGGTTTCTTCATTTTTTTAAATTCTTTTATCTGATTTTTTTTCAGCTATGTTGGTGTTGATTCCCTGGTCCTCCAGATGTCCCAGTCTGCATTCCAATTGCTCGAGTCTGCTTCTCTGACTTCGTATTGCGTTGTCTAATTCTGTAATTTTATTGTTAATCTTTTGGATTTCTACATGCTGTCTCTCTATGGATTCTTGCAACTTATTAATTTTTCCACTATGTTCTTGAATAATCTTTTTGAGTTGTTCAACAGTTTTATCAGTGTGTTCCTTCGCTTTTTCTGCAGTTTGCCTTATTTCGTTTGTGATGTCTTGAAGCATTCTGTAAATTAGTTTTTTATATTCTGTATCTGATAATTCCAAGATTGTATCTTCATTTGGGAAAGATTTTGATTCTTTTGTTTGGGGGATTGGAGATGCTGTCATGATCTGCTTCTTTATGTGGTTTGATATGGACTGCTGTCTCCGAGCCATCATTGGGAAACTAGTTTTTGCAGAAAATCTGCTAAAAAAAAATGCAGTCAGATCCCTATCAGAGTTCTCCCTCCGGCTCAGGCTATTTGGATGTTAATGAAGCCGCCTGGGGACGGTAGGGGAGGGATCATAGAGATAGGAGAGTAGCACCTCAGAATATACCCAGAGTTGCTTGTCTTGCTTGGAATGACTGTTATATCTGAGATTTCCACGGGGTGCATCGCCTATGTGTGCTGGCTGTGTAGAGATTGCCCCCGGGGTGTCTGGCCTGCTAGAGTCACAGTCAGATCCTCCGCTGCCAGCCCCACGCCCAATGTCAAGTTTCCCCTACTGGGACGGTGCACTCCCGACTCCAAAATCAGTCGCTGCCTCCTGGGGACTCCCCGTCCCACCAGCCGCGTCGCCGTGCCACCCCGGAAAACTGGCTGGGCCCCCCCCCCAGAGTCAGCTCAGGCAAGCGGAGCAGCTCCCCGTGCCTGCGCTGCGACTGCGTGTCCCAGCTGGGACGCTGCTCTCCCCACTCCAAGACCAGTCGCTGCTCCCTGGGGACCTCCCCCACTGGCCGGGTTGCCACGCTGCCCGCGTGAACCGGCTGACCCCCCCTGGGGCTAGTTCAGGGTGGTGGAGCAGCTCTCCGTGCCTATGCCATGCCTGCGCCCAGTCAAAATTCTGGCGGGACGGTTCCCCGGCTGGGACACCACTCTCCCTGCTCCAAGACTCGTCACTGTCTCCCGGGGACTTCTCCCACCGGCTGCGTCGCCATGCCGCCCTCGTGAACTGGATGGGCTCCCCCGGGGTCAGTTCAGGGGGGTGGAGCTGCTCCCCGCACTTGTGCCATACCCGCGCCCCGCCAAAATCCCGGCGGGAGGGCTCCCTGGCTGGGACGCTGCTCTCCCCACTCCAAGACCTGTCACTGCCTCCCGGGGACTTCTCCCACCGGCTGCGCCACCACGACGCCCATGCAAACCGGCTGGGCCCCCTCCTGGAATGAGTTCGGGGGCCAGGGCTGGGCCCCTTGTTTGTGCCGTCTGCCCCCCTGGGCTCTGCCCCAAATCGGGCGCCGAGGGTCACCTGACTGGTACGCTGGCTCCAGGCTCTGAAAACAATCGCTCCCTCCCCGTATTTGTTCATTCTGCTTCTCTAAATCTGTGTTTGTTGTTCAGGGTTCGTAGATTGTTATGTATGTGATCGGTTCACTTGTTTTTCTGAGTCTTTGTTGCAAGAGGGATCCACGGTAGCGTCCACCTAGTCCGCCATCTTGGCCCCCTGTTTCTTAGTTTTGTATTGTTTTTTCTTTCGGTTTTCTAAAACTTTTTTGTACAGATTCTTTCTTTGAAACTACTAGAGTCCTTAGCTTGGATATTAGCAAGAATAAAATATGAGTTGAGAATAAAACTATGGAAATGACTTTTTTCCACTATATTTTGAAGCTTTACAATGGAGGAGGGGAGAATTATTTATTATGTCTCTTCTATGGTAGGATTTGAGGATAATTTAAAAATCTTCCCTTTTTATTAGTTGCTATTCCTTATATAAGTTAAAACAAGCAACTGAAATCAGTCATCTATTTAAAAAGCACATACAAAATTTATTGTGTGAAACATCCCTAAGCAGCAAGTACTGCATTTTGTCTTCAAAGACAAGATCTAATTGTGGTTAAACTGAACAAAGTTTAGAATCCTTTATGTGTTTACAAAGATTTAATACTCAGACATTCTCATCCAAAAAGTTTAGACGATTCAGCCACCGTCCTTCAGTTTTATAGACAAGTGCCTGAAGCTTTAATTTTCCTCCCGTATAGCTGGGATTCCGAAGAAGTATGATCACAACAAAAACCTCTGGGTATTGGGTAATGGTTTCAAATTCTCACTGGCCACATGCAATTGGTTGAAATCCACACGCAGTTAAGTATGACCTTGGTTTAAACATCTTAGTAAACAGTTTCACTTCCAACAATATTTTTGAAGATCAAGGGAAAGAAACACAAAATGCAAGAATACTGTAACAATACACCAGGAAATAGTACTTGAGCAGAGTCTGTTGTCAGAAACTTCAAAATAGAAGAAGAAATGATATAGTGTGTGCAGTGATGCTTACTGGAATCATATAAACATCAGCCAGGGTAGTGGCTGGTTAGAAACATGTTAACATCACCCCTCCCCACAAAGGGAAAGGCTTCAGGCTTCATTAACTTACCGTTTAATGCTGTGTCCAGGAAAATAACCTGAGTGTGTGAGTTTTCATGATGATGGATTAAGTGTGAATGCGATTTTATGTCTGGAGCTATTTGCTGCCCTGCCAGAAACAGCCTCTCACCCAGCAAGAGCTCTATGTTGGGCCTTTGATTTTGAAATCATGACAGAATTTCCAAATGGTTTCTGCAATTAACAAATGAGGTCATTAACATTTTGTATAAAATTAATTATTATGAAATGACTTGGCTCTTTTACTTCCCTCTGTACTAAAATCTCAACTAACTGTCATTGAAAGATTTTTATTCCTGACATTCCTTATTTTAGAGTTTATTCTTTGGTTTATGCTCCCCAATTGTTCATAACGATGGATGTCACCTCTGTAATCTTTTAATAATAATTTCATAGATTGTTAAATTATGTCAATTTTTTTAATACATAACATATGTGAGTTTTTTAATACATATCATAAGTAAAGTTATACATAAATTATTCCCTAAACAATCTGTCCACTACCCATGATTTTGTCATGTTGTGGTGGCTTGCATGTTGCTGTGAGGCTGGAAGCTATGGCACTGGTATTTCGAATACCAGCAGGGTCATCCAAGGAGAACAGGTTTCAGCAGAATTTCCAGAGTAAGACAGACCAGGAAGAAAGGACTGGCAATCTACTTCCAAAAATTAGCCAATGAAAACATTATTTGTCACAGAACATTGTCTGACTTTCATGCTTTGGACACATCATCAGAAGAGACCAATTGCTGGAGAAGGAAATCATGTTTGGTGAAGTAAAGGGTCAACTAGGGTGTGAGAGACCCTTGGTGAAATAGATGGGCACAATGCTCACAGTGATAGATTCAAACATGTCGGTGATTATGAGGAGAATGCAAGACCAGGCAATGTTTCATTGTGTTGTACATAGGTCGCCAGGAGTCTGAGTCGACCGGACGACAGCTAACTACAACAACAACATTTTGTAAGGTATATGTTTTATCGTAATCCCCACATATGTAAAATAATAATACAAAATTATAAAAACCTTATCTGGTTATCCAAAATTTTCACTAATATTAGAAAACGCTATATTAATTAAGTAACAGGCTTTGCTTGAGGACAATACAAAATCCATGGTGAAAGCATTTTCTCTTCATTTTCTGTAAAAATGGGGTGGGAGCAGTATCTGATCTTCTCTAACTTCACAAGAGAGAAGGAGAGTCAAGATCAACAGCCTAAGGCTAGCTTTTATGAAGTGGAGGTCAGACATGGCTTCTTTTTCTGCCATCTTTACCAATTCTGACAACAACCGTACCTCCCACAGCACTCTGTACCTCTCTGCTGAATTCGATAATTTTTTGCAACGGCCACACAGAACTCATAGACCATACTCATGACCATGAGGTTTATTAGGGAAGTAACAAGTTCCAATTCAGGTTCAAGAATGCTCAGGACTCAGTTCTTCCATTAAAACAGCCCTTCTCAGCTGTGCCCACTGGCATACCTCTCTCTTACCCCTTGGCCTAGGCTCTGCTCTGACAAGTGTTACAAAGGTCCTTTAACTCTTCTGATTAGTGCCTCTAAGCACCCCACTCTGCCAGTAAGCCTCACCCCTAAGGCGCTCAGCTCTAGCTCTGTGGGTTTGCAAACCAAGCTGTCAAGTATCCAGAGGCACCCCACTCCACCAGTAAGTCTTCTGCCAGAAGGCACTCAGCTTTCTCACTCTGTGGGCTGGGAAGTCCACTGTGCCTCATTCTGCTGGTCTCTCCTGGGGCCAATTCTCTGCCACTGCTCCTTGCTGTCTTCAGTGTTACAACTCTCCCTCTCTGTCTCCTGGTTCCAAAGGTGCTTCTCAGCGCAGAGATCCTGGGTCCAAAGGACTTGCTCCATTCCTGGCTCTTCTTTATTAGTAGTAGTGAGATACTCTCTTTCTGCCTCTAGGATGGTTCATTTTAAGCCTAGCAGAATAGCAAAACTGACAAGTCCCCTTGATGGGCCACAAGCCCTCATTTGCATAGTCCCACCCAGTCTTTTGGTGGGAGTTACAAGACCATGGTGAGAAAGGTCATACAAAAATGATCCATCATACTGCATTGTCTTTGCCAAATAATAAGATGCAGTTGAGTTTAAATGAATTTAAGGCTTCAGAGAAATTTCCTTCGGCAGTTGGGTTTGGTTTGTATGTATTACTGCACTGTGATCAATGTAAGCCTGTCATTCACAAGCACTCTTTTATTTAATAACAACAGCTTTAATGAAATTTAATTCACATACCAATACTCGAACTCTTTAAAGTGGGCAAATCAATTAATGTTGCCTACTGCATTCACAAAGTGTGCAAGAAGTATCACCACAATCAAATTTAGAGTATTTTTATCACTCCAACAAGAATCAGCATACCCATTACTTTCCACATTTACCAGGCTTAAAACCAAAAATACCCAAACCTGTTGTTGCCAAGTTGCCAATCTTTTGGTTAGTAGCCGTAGCTCTTAACCACTACGCCACCAGTGTTACCAGCCTTAAGCAACCACTAATCTTCTCTATTTTTATAAACTTGTCTATTCTGGACATTTCATATAAATGGGATGATACAATATGTGTCTTTTGTGACTGGCTTCTTTCACTTTAGCATGATGTTTTCAAAGTTCATCCATGCTATGGTATGTATCAATCCCACATTCCCTATAATGGCTGAATAATATTACACTTCATGGATAGAACACATTTTATTCATTCTTTAAATTTGCGGACATTTAGATTTTTCCATTTATTTGCTATTATACATAATGCTGTTATGAACATTGGTGTATATGCTTTAGTGTGAACGTAGGTTTTATTTCTCTTGGGTATGTATCTAGGAGTGAAATTGCTGGGCTGTATGATATTTAATTTTAAAGAGCTGTCAGAATGTTTTCCATAGAAGCTTCACTATTTCACATTTTCATTAGCAGTGTATGAGGTTATTAATTATATCCTTACCAACACTTGTAATTATCTTTTTCATTATAGCAAACCCAATGGATATAAAGTTGTACCTAATTGTGGTTTTTGGCTTGCATTTCCCTGATGGCTAATGAGATCGAGCATCTTTTCATGTGTTTATTGACCATTTATATCTTCTTTAGAGAAATTCCTATGTTTAATCTTCATCTGTTTTTAATTCAGTATTATGTAGTTGTAAGCTTTTGTTTTTTGTAGTTGTAAGAGTTCTTTACATATTCTAAATACAAATTCCTTATCAGATATATGATTTCCAGATATTTTCTCCCATTCTGTGGGTTGCCTTTTCACGTTCCTGATGTGTTTTGTACCCATTTCTGACCTCATTTCGAACAGTGAGCTTCTGTGCTCTGCATATTATTCAGGATACTTGCTTTTTTAATGTTACTAAAATATACCAGACTTTGGACCTTTGTATTTGTTGTTTCTTCTACCTGCAACACACTCCTATGTATCTATAATGTCCATCACTTTCTTTTCCTCTAGATCTTAGTTAACTGTCAGTTCCTAAAAGAGGCACTACCTGACTTCTACCTGACTACTTGATGTAAAATGAATTCCTACAAAGTCCATTTCTAGAAAATTTCTCTTCTATTTATCACATTTGAAATAACATTGAAATGTCTTATCTCTTTATCTGCATATCTGTTTATTGCTGATCTTATTTTACTAGAATTTAAGAGATAAGACAACAAGGACCAGGTTTGGTTTATTTATTACCATATTCAAGGACTTACAACAATGTTTAACAGAATATAGAATTATACTGAGTATTCATTGCTTTAATTAAATGAAAGACACAAAATATAATCAAAAACTTTCAATGGTATCCTTTTTTAGAACCTGTATTTAGTGCAATTTCAATAACAGAAAAACAAAATGCTTTTCCATATTCTTCTAGCAGCTATGTTGAAAGCTATGTAGAAGAATATGTTTCCATATTCTTCCAGCAGCTAAGAGTGAAAATGTTATTTGTGTCTTAGACTCATCCATTTGCCAAATGCATTTATGTTTTGCCTGTTCTTTTAGATAAACTGTATACACACCCTCCTGCATAAGTAAGGAGATAAATATTTCTATGTATTAAATGTTTTAACCTTTGGGCCATATTTGAACCTTAAGGGGCCTGGAAATCCCCTGAAATTCTGGGAAATTTACACAAGTTAGGGTTTATGTTTGTTTATATGTTGTATGTTGTGAGTCCCCCCCCCCCAGTGAAACCATGTGTATATATTTTTAGGAAATAATCTATGGTTTTCAATAGCTTTTCAAAGTAATTTGAGACTCAAAGGAATATTATATTAGTCCCCTATAAAGCAAAGTTATTTTATTAGGATGCCAGGTATCTAACTACTTCCAGTTTCAGAGAATAATAGCTTAAATAACTGAAGACTATTTCCCTAGATATTTAAATTCATTAATGGTAGTTTGCTAAGTAATTTGTTGTTGTTAGGTGCCACTGAGTTGGTTCTGACTCATAGTGACTCAGTGTACAACAGAATGAAACACTGCCCAGTCCTATGCCATGCTCAAAACTGTTGCTATGTCTGAGCACATCGTTGCAGCCATTGTGTCAGCCCATCTTGTTGAGGGCCTTCCTCTTTTTCAATGACCCTCTACCTTACCAAGCATAATGTCCTTATCCAGGGACTGGTCCCTCCTGATGACATGCCCAAAGTACATGAGATTAAGTCTTACCATCCTCCATTCCAAGGAGCACTCTGGCTGTACTTCTCCTAAGACAGACTTGTTAATTCTTCTGGCAGTCCAGTCTATGGTATATTCAATATTCCTCACCAACACCGTAATTCAAATGAATCAATCCTTCTTCACGTCTTCCTTATTTGTTGTCCAGCTTTTGCATGTATATGAGGAAATTGAAAATATCATGGCTTGAGTCAGGTACAACTTCGTCCTCAATGTGACATCTTTGCTTCTCAACACTTTAAAGGGGTCTTTGCAGCAGATTTGCCCAATGCAATACGTGCTAAATAGCTACTACATTTAAATGTGGAGTGTGAAATGGACATGGTACAGAGGTGAGGACATGAATGAAAGATGAACAAGCTCCCTCCACTAGTGTTCCTTATAAATGCTTCTTGTGTGAAAATGAGCCCATGCGTTTTGTTCATGGAAATACTTAAAAGATACTTATTTCATGAATGGAAAAAAAAAAGTTTCATTCAAAAGAAAAAAAGAAAAGATAACATTTTGGAAGTTATCTCTGGCTTATCAAATAAAACTGCATCTCTATTTACATGTTTGCAAACCATAGCGTCTAAAGACTTGGTAATTTTACAAACAAGGTACAACTACTGTGTGAATTTAATTCATCATTTTATTGAGGCTACTCCAAAGTGGCTCAGAGTCTGACAGTCACTTTAATGCCCTATGACTTCTATGAGAGAATGATTAATCAGCTTTGACTGTCCCAGCTGTGCCTGAATTTGGACCTGGACCCTAGCCTGGAATGACATGAAAACAAACAATTCTTTAATCATTTTTGTATCACTGTTTTAAAAATTATATGAGCTAATTCAGATTCTTGATTAAAATTGTAAAAAAATATTTAAACTACTTTTGTATCAAAGGAATGGAATAGAATATTCTCTCCTCATTACTGTTACCCAGAAGAAGTAGTTGTATTATCCTATGTGAATTTCTTTCTTTTAATAGTCATGCAGACAATAAAAAAAAAAAAAAAAAAAAAAAACATTTCAGCAATACAGCACCATAGTGACATGTATAAAAAGAAAAAGAGAAATCCTAAGGATTAACAAGAACCATCTCTTCTAATTATTTTTACAGGTTTCTATTCCTTTAATTCCTCTTTAATAAATTCTGTCATTTGGAATGTGATATGTTTCACTTAGATTTGAATTGGAAAGCTGTGCTTAAATTGAAGAAATTTCTAGAAACCATGTCAACATCACTGACATAAGACTGTGTTTAAATATAATCCAAAGTAATTGACATTAAATATGAAAAAAAAATCTAGACTTCCATAAATAAAGAAACTTAGCCAATGAGAAGGGACCTGACAGCTGTTTCTCTTCTGACTTTATCATAAAGCATCAATTAAAAAAGTGGGAAATTTCATTTCAGTTGTGATAAAAATTAGCCACATGTAAAAAGTTATCACAGCTAATGAAATGCCAAGTTTGAAGCATTGACACAGGTTTCTCACAGTATGGTGTGGGCTGCTTCACATGGATGTGGCACATATCGCCCAGGCTGGGTGCGCTGACTTAACAGCAAGGAACAGAATGACTTCTCCTGAGGCAAGGAGCAGCAGAACAGACCATTTTATTCTGTGAAAGTCCAGGTGTCTGTACATAGGTCCTTATTTTATCTTAATAGCATCCTCAGATGGAGTTAGCAAGGTGAGAGGAGGGGTGATAGGAAGGAGTAGCATATTTTAATACCACTTTACAGATGGAGGACCTGAGTTTCCTTGATCAGACAGGCTGGTCTAAAGTGAGATTATTACATTCTTGCCAGCCAAGTCAATGGCAAAGCCAAGGTCAAAATTCAGCTCCCAGTCTTCTTTGTCTTGATCTTTTCTCCACTTTAGCAGTCAAGAAAATGTTTCTCAGTTGTTCTGCTTTATTTCATATCACATTTTACTAAGAAATGTTTGGGAAAAGAGGGAGGAGAATTGACTTTTGATAAACTGCTGATCTAAATCAGTGATAGTAGTATATGCTTTTCATTAAATTATATTTAACTCTCATGGCAACCATATGTGAACTATAAGGCAGATGTTGCTTGTCCCAATTAACATGAAAAAACAGAGTCACTGAGGCCAAGTAGAAAGTAATTAAAGTGTTGTGGGTATAATATCAAAGCCTGAGTAATAGTCTATCTGGTTACCAGAATCTTGGTGGAGTTCGATGGTAATTAACCAAAGCTTTACATGAGCAAATATGAAGGGTGTTTATATCGGGGGCTAAAATAACTATATCTGAAAATCAATGTGGCTCTCTCAAGAATTATCCTAAGAGCACAGCTCAGGATATCACCTCTTCTTTAAAAAACAGAGGGTTTTTTAGTCTCATTTCATTCTGACTTTATAATGGTTTTTACCAATTCACTAAATAATATCTGTTATTGTTGTTAATGCCGTCAAATTGGTTCCAGCCCATAGTGACCTTATATACCAGAAAAAACACTGCCTGGTGCTGTGCCATCCTCACAGTCATTGCTAGCTTTGGGCCCACTGTTGCAGCCACTGTGTCAATCCATCTCATTGAGGGTTTTCCACATTTTCCCTGACTCTATACTTTACGAAGCATGATGTCCTTCTCCAAGGACTGGTCCCTCCTAATAACATATCCACAGAAAGCAACACAAAGTCTCACTATCCTCACTTCTAAGGAGGATTCTGGCTGCACTTCTTCCAAGACAGATTTGCTCATCATCTGACAGTCCATGGTATATTCAATATTCTTCACCAACACCATAATTCAAAGGCATCAATTTTTCAGTGCCTTATTCATTGTCCAGCTCTCATATGCATGTGAAGTGATTGAAAATACCATGGATTGGTTAGCCACACCTGAGTCCTCAAAGTGACATCTTTGCCTTTTAACACTTTAAAGAGGTCTTTTGCAGGAGATTTGCCCAATGCAATACATCATTTGATTTCCTGACTGCTGCTTTCATGGGTGTTGATTGTGGATACAAGTAAAAAGAAATCCTTGACAACTTCAATCTTTTCTCCATTTATCATGATGTTGCTTATTGGTCCAATTATGAGGATTTTTGGTTTCTTTTTGTTGAGGTGTAATCCATACTGAAGGCTGTAGTCTTTGATCAGCATCAGTAAATACTTCAAGTTCTCTTCACTTTCAATCCTGATGCTGCATTATTCTTCATATAGTAGAGCATCTCAGATTATTACCATACAGATTGAAAAAGTATGGGAAAAGGATACAACCCTTACGCATACCTTTCCTGATTTTAAATCATGCAGTATCCCCTTGTCCTGTTTGAATGACTGCGTCTTTGTCTATGTACAGGTTCCATGTGAGCCTAGTTAAGTTTCCTGGAATTCGCATTCTTCACAATGTTATTCATAATTTGTTACAATCCACACCAGTCGAATGCCTTTGCATAGCCAATAAAACACAGGTAAACATCTCTCTGGTGTTCTCTGCTTTCAGCCAAAATCCATCTGACATCACCAATGATGTCCCTTGCTCTATACTCTTTTCCGAATCAGGCTTGAATTTCTGGCAGTTCCATGTCAATATATTACTGCAACAATTTTTCGATTACCTTCAGCATAATTTTACTTGCATGTGATATAAATGATATTTTTTGATAATTTCCACATTCCATTAGATCATCTTTCTTTGTAATGGGAATGAATAAAGATCTCTTCCAGTAGGTTGGCTAGGTAGCTGTCTTCCAATTTTTTTGCCATGGAGTAAGCCCTAGGTTTCAGCATTGCATTTGCTTGTTGAAATATTCCAATTGATATTCCATCAATTTCTGGAGACTTGTTTTTCACCAATGCCTATTCGGGAGGCAGTATATCATCCACCATTTCAAGAGGCATAATATGATCAAGAACTAACGGTACTGAAGGAAGAAGTGCAAGCTATATTGAAGGCACTGGGGAAAAACAAGGCTCCTGGATTTGATGGAATACCAATTGAAATTAACATTTACTTAATGCCTTTTCTATGTACCAGAGCTTTACCTAGATTTACAATGATTACTTGTGATTACTTAAGCTTGAAGATGAGTAAACGTGGAGGGCATTTTCCTTAGAGGCAAATATGTGTTTATTACTACCCAAGTTTGAGATCTTTGTTAGAAACCTAAAAATGTATATGCAATAGTGTTCAAAGCCTTGGGGATACTGTGAGAATGTGAATATTTTAAGACCTATAAAATTTGCCTCCTAATCATCTATAATTGGGGAACTTTGGGATAAAGATGCATAATCATCATTTATATATTATTTACTTTTATTTTGCTACATAAATATTCATATGTGTCTCATTAGAAAAATCTGAGCATTAGGTTAGGTTGTAAGGATACAAACTATTGTCTTCTGGTTAATTAATAATTTGAGGACACTCCATAAAAACATAGTGATAGGCGATACTTAAAATAATTGTATTGCTATAATAGTCTTTTACACAGGGGAGTTTCAGATGAAGAAAATGGTATACATTTAAGTTTTCTAGGATTTGCCTTGCCTTTTTAATCTTGCAAGGACAGATATAAAACAATCTGTATCCCTGACAGTGGAATAAAATGCATCGATAGCTCTGAATTTTAGTTTTTACATCTCTAAAAGGGAGATAATAACAACTAATTGTTTATTTTTATTTTAAGGTTTAAAGAAGGTAATTCACTCGAATCTTTTAGAACTGTGACTTACCCATTGTGGGGTTAAATAAATATAATTTCCATTTCCAAAATGTCTTACTATTATAAGAGAAAAAAAAGCTACTTGTGTAAAAATAGACATAGAAAATGACTAATTAGGTCTGACTGTTTTTGCTGACTGTTTAAATTCCTAATCTGTCCATCATTAATTTCTAAATTGTTATACTGGAATGTGCTGTAACAACTTCTTATGCAGAAAACTGTTTCCCAGAATTATATTCCTTGAATGGTTTCAGTTTATTGATGTACAATAGGGGAACTGCGTAAAATTTGGAAGATGGAAGTAAAACAGAAGCCGTTGTCCCTGGATTCATCACAGAATCCTTGGTGGCTTCCCGCTTGCACCCACTCTTTACTCTGCATAGAGCTCCTCTCCCTCAACTCTGAAATAGCAGTAAAAATTCATTTCTTTCTAAATTTGTTTACTGTAAATGAAATAATTTCAGGTTGATTATTTGTGGAGCTAGGTAATAGATGTATTGACTTAACATATTCTAGGCATTTGTCATAGAAAGACATTTATTAAAGATATACTGATCTATTTGTAGGAGCCCAAGGACCACAAAGCTTAGGTTGTACTAAAAATCAGAGGCTAAAAATGCTCCTGGTAATGCTTGCTCTCCACTTTTAATATCTGCTGTCCTTTGTGTGCTGCTTAATTTTATATATAATGAAATATGTATATGAAAAAATAAATATATATATAAATATATATACATACATATTCTTATTTTTTTTTCTCAGAAAGATTTTGTCTGCTTCTCGATATGTACAACATTAAATTTAATGTATTTTTCCTGTTGTTCATAAAATGATGTCTCTGGTTTCATTTTCAAACATCTAGGAGTCTTGGGCCATCTTTTCACCAGCTATCCGATCAGCTGTGGCTGGGGGAGCAGAGTCAAGGTTTTCAGGATCCCTCACATGGGGTGGATACCCTGGTGGTGTAGTGGTTAAGTGCTACGGCTGCTAACCAAAGGGTCGGCAGTTCGAATCCACTAGGCACTCCTTGGAAACTCTATGGGGCAGTGCTACTCTGTCCTACAGGGTCACTATGAGTCAGAATCGACTCGACGGCACTGGGTTTTGGGTTTGGTCACATGGGGTGAAGATCTCTAAGAAAGGCTTTCATCGTTAGTTGGGCAGACACTCCAAAAGCCAGCTGCATCATTGTCCTGAAGGGCAACAAATGTTATCCAAGTCAATCCTTTCAGCAAAATTACAGAGAAAGTCAGTCAGGAAGCTTAATTAGAGAGGTTTACACACTTTGCCCAGAGTAACACAGCTGATTAACAGATCCATGATTCAAATTCATTCTACCTTAACTTTAGAGCCCATGAAACTCTTTCAGCCCCTATAAAACATATATGGGAGCCTCCAATTTGCACTTTGATGGAGAAAAACAAACTCACCTATAGGTGAAAATATTTTTTGAAATTTGAGTGATTTTTTTTATCATGTAGTTGCACTTACCACAAATGATCCCACTCTTATTTATCAAATTCTGTACAGATACATAAATTAATTCTTTGTGTTTCTGATGAATAAGGAAAACAATAAACATTTTATTAAAAAAAACCAAACCCACTGCCGTAGAGTCAATTCTAACTCATAGCGACCCTATAGTTACTGAAGGTGAAATTTGATAACCTTATTTCAAGGGAAAGGATAAAGATTATGTATATATGTTCAACCAAGATTTCAGTTTAATTGTTCCATTATCTTGGCCATTGAGTTTGATAAGAATTGTGTGTAATAAATGGCATCACAAAATATACTGGCAGCCATGATTTGTAGGACTGGGAGTTACTGATAAGTAACTGATAAGTGCATTTTCTCTCAAAATATCAAATTTCCATATTCTAGGGAGTCACCTTTCCTACAATATATTCATAAATGTAACCTGAACAGCAGGATAAATTATACAGAATTCAACAATATTTAACATTTGGCTTTAGGGAGAGGAGCATTTCTATATGTGTGTGACACTTTATTAATAGCACAAATCCTTCTTCTCATTCTCTGACCCTCAATCCTTTCCTTTGAATCACTCAATATGCCAATATGAACTATATATGACAACACAAATATGAAAGAGAGAGAAAGGAAGAAGGAAGGAAGGAAGGGGCAAGGGAGGGAGGGAGGAAGGGAAGGAGGGAGAGAGAGAAAGAAAGAGAGAAAGAGAAAAAGAGAGAGAGAGAGGAAGAAAGGAAGAAAGAAAGGGAGGAAGGAAGAAAGGAAGGAACGAAGGAACAAAGGAACGAAGGAACGAAGGAAGGAGAAAGAGAGAGAGAAAGAGAAAGAGAAAAAGAAAGAAAAGAAAACTCCATTTAAGTACGTATTCTCATCCCCGTCTCAGTTTTTTCTCTCATTGACTCAGCCCAAAGAAAATATTAGGCTGAAATAATTTTGAAATAGAAGGTTCGATGCATGATATTCATCAACACCAAAGCACGGATGGTGAAGGTAGGAATGTAGAACTTCCTGTCTCTTTGTCCTGAATCACATAGTTAATTTAAGCAGTCATAATTATCTACACAATGTGAGTGAAAGATTGCATACATATTGCTTGAAATTTTAAGTGAGCCATACCAAGCAACTAAGGTCTGCTTTTCTTTAGTTGAAAATGATCATTGGATAGAGAAATAGGAAACTAGATTATCAAAATTAATTGTACCTTAACATTCCTCACATGGACAAAACCTTTATAGAGATAAAACATTTGTTTAGAAAAAAAAAAAGCCTACAATTTCCAAATGATAGTTGCAGTTGTTATTAGCCACTGAAAATATTATTATGTGACTTGATATGAAAATAGCCAGAATATGGTACTTAGCTTATACAGGGCTCCTGCAATGAATATGAACTCTTTTCTGTTAGGAAAAAATAGAAAATTTGTTAAGTATCTTGTGACAAGTCACGTACAGATCCTCTGTTGGCAAAATAAGCAGTAATCAGTTTATTAATTCACAAGAAGTATATAGTTTCTTAAATAGGAGGAATATTAATATCTCAAGTAGAACAGATGTAACACTAAGGTATAAAAAAAAAAAACTCAAAACTCATTGGCGATGAATCGATTCTGACTCATAGCCACTCTGTAGGACAGAGTAGGACTGCCTCATAGGGTTTCCAAGGAGTGCCTGGTGGATTTGAACTGCTGACCTTTTCGTTAGCAGCCGTAGCACTTAACGACTATGCCACCAGGGTTTCCAAGGTACAGGGTATAAAAAAAAAATTTTTTTTTTTTTTACAGGGTATACGAAGCAATTAATTCTTGTATGAAAGATTAATCTCAATTTAGATGCTTAATAAGAACAACAAAGAAAAAGGACCTGCCATCAGTTTGTCAAAGCCACACCTTTTCTCCCAATCTCCACAAGCATTTCACTCTCACCCCAGAGAGTCCAACAATGAAACAATCTTTCCCTAACCTAAACAGCAGTAAATGGGCAAAAGACATTTAATACCGGATGCTCAGACATAAACAGATAGAGGCTAAGACTTGGTTATTAGCTAAGGGAGGCTGAGGAATCCTGCACTAAAAAGTGAGAAGGTGGAGCACCAGCAGAGGAAAAGATTGATGTACAAGAGCTGTGAGAAGTTGGAGAGGCTCAGTTAAGAGTCTTTGTGCATTTCTCCTCTTTCAAACTCTACCTTGAAAATTCTTTGTTGTTGTTGTTGTGTACTATCAAGTTGATTCCATCTCATTGTGACCCTATATACAGAGTAGAACTGTCCCATAGAGTTTACTGTGGGAGTAAATCATTCAGATCTTTTCTTCTGCAGAGCCGATGGCGGGTTCGAATGGCTGGTTAGCAGCCTAACACTTCAACCATTGCACCAGGGCTCCTTTTACAAACTCTAAACCCACTGGCCATTGTCATCGAGTAGATTCTGACTCATAATAAACCTATAGGACAGATTATAACTGCTCCATAGGGTTTCCAAAGAGCAGCTGGTGGATTTGAACTTCTGACATTCTGATTAGTAGCCATATCCCTTAATGACTGGGCCAGCAGGGCTCTCTGAACTCTCAGCTTCACCTTCTTAACTGCAAAAATCTGTCAGGCTCTGCCTGGGATCTTCTACCCCACCTCCCAGCTTGGAAATTTTCTCCCCGGGGGTAAGCTTGGACAGTCATGATCACCTCATTGCTTTCCATCTCTCAGAAATCATAGTCCTTCACTGTGTGACATCATCTTTTTTTTTTTTTTTTAAGTTGTTATTCATAGAATGAATTAGAGAGGGTCAATAAGTAAGGCCAGGTAGGTCTTTACCAGCAATTCTCATGAAAGATAATGGTAACTCAAATTAGCATGGTGGCGGTGGAGTTGGAATGAGGATGGATCTCATAAGAAAATTCAGTAGGACTATCATTTTAAAAAAGCAATATGAAGGTGGAAACAGCCTTAAATATGGACTTAAAAATATGGGCTATGACTATAAGATGTGGAATGAAAGGTATTGCATGAATTAGTTGGCTTTTTCTATAGGCAGGTTTAGGTGGTAAATACAGAAAACTATATTTCTCAGACTCCTGGAAAGAAGGTTGCTACAAAGAAGGAGAAATCTACACAAAAACCTAAAGAAATGGAAAACAGTAAGTGGAAGGGTTGCACATGGCTAAAAAATGGGTTGAATTAGAACTAAAATGGAGTTCAGATCCAAGAGGCCTCTTTTGAGTGTTACCCAGAGGAACTCCAGGGTGAAACAGAAAACAGATATGCAATAACATAGGTATCTTGTCCTGCTATATGAAGGAGGGACTGAGGACCAGATTTTTAAACGTGTGCACATCAGGCTTGAGTAGCATTTCTGAAAGAAAAACTAGTTGCAAATACAAATTTCAGAATAAAAACTATTTTAACTGTGGTTTGGAAATATGCATTTTTTACCATACAATCCAAACAATTCTTATGGCTGTTAAAGTTTGAAACACTGAGCTAAGGATTTTTAATATGATTTAATAGGCAGTGTAGAGACAGATTTTTGTGAGCAGGAAAATATCGTGATCACAGCTGTGATTTAGGAGGTATAAACTGGAGGACATGCGTGTAGTGCCTAGATCATAAGGTGGGGTCAGTAATGCCAGTGCACTTATGGTAAAAACACTGAATTAATAATGTTTAAGGATTTGCTAATGATATTTTTCATTGAATATGACTAGTTATAAAATTGTGAGTTTTCTCACTCTGCAAAAATGGGTCATGAGAGACAAATGTATTATTCTTGATATCTCAAGAGTAATATATTCTTTAGCCAAATTACACAGCCTGAAAATTAGATCTTCAAGCTACAGATAAGTTGGATTGAATTTATCATGGTAGGAACATTTCATTGTGTGAAAATATACACTTTGTGCCTAGAAAAGCATTCTGACATATTAAGTTCTCAATTGTTGAGGAGTCAGCTAATTTTGTATGAAAATAAGGAATTATGGATGCAAGATATGAAAATGCAGATGCACTCAGAATGAACACTGGAAACTCAGGGCTGGCAACAAAAAGTCATTTGAAATGATTTTTACCATCAGCTTGCCCTTGGATTAAAAAAATCGGCCTTTATTCCTACTGTGATATTTGTTTTTATCAGAAGCCCTATACAATGCTCCAAATTCAGGTTAAGGGAAATGATCACATTGTTTGACTAAATGTAACATGTATTCTCAAATTGACCTCTACTGAGAATATGACCTCTTCTAAATAAATTATATAAACAATTGATGTCTACTGAGAGAAGCCTGTCCTATGTAGAGATGAGACAAGCACAGTTCAACGATGTTGCTGGGGCTTCCCCTAACTCCTCAGGGTCCCAAATACCTTAATACACTCCTCTAGGCATAATCTAAATAGAAACCAAAATCTTTGTTAACACTAAACTATGAAGGATTTTGTATTCATCTTCTTAATGTAGAACAGGATGTAAGAAATAATCAAGTTAAGGATAGTAATGGGGTAGAATGATTTTCAAAACTGAGTAAGGGGTACACGGGATACAACATAAAATTCTGTTTAATTTGTACACGGTAGAAAATTTCCAGTCCAATTTTTTTTTTAAGTAAAAAAAAAGAACTTCAGTAATAGGCTGGAGTTCAAATCCTGCGTTGTTTAATAGACAAGCTCTGTGACATTGACCAAGGTGCAATCTTTCTGAATCTCAATTTCTTTGTAGATCATTCCTTCAATAACAGTGACTACAAGTTATGCATGTATACTCTGAGGAGCCCTGCTTGCACAGTGGTTAAGCTCTAGACTTCAAACCGAAAGGCTGGCAGTTTGAACCCACCAGAGGCTCCTTAGGAGAAAGACGTGGCAGTGTGCTTTCATAAAGATTACAGCTTTGGAGATCCCATGGAGCGGTTCTACCCTGTCCTATAGGGTCGCTGTGAGCCTGAATCAACTGGATGGCTGTAGGTTTGGTTTCGTTTCTGGTTTATGTATACTCACTGGTAAAGAGCTTGGCTGCTAACCAAAAGGTTGGCAGTTTGAATCCACCAGCCAATTCTTGGAAACCAGTTCTATTTTGTTCCATGCTGTTATTGTTGTTAGGTGCCATCGAGTCCATTCTGACTCATAGCAACCCTAGGTACCACAGAATGAAACATTGCCCCATCCTGTGCCATGCTCACAATCGTTGTTATGCTTGAGCCCATTGTTGAGGGTCTTCCTCTTTTCTGCTGATCCTGTACTTTGCCGAGCCTGATGTTCTACTGTATGGACTGATCTCTACTGAGAGCATGTCTAAAGTATGTAAGACGTAGTCTTGCTATCCTTGTTTCTAAGAAACATTCTGGTTGTACTTCTTCCAAAACATATTTGTTGATTCTTTTGGTAGTCCATGGTATATTCAATATTCTTCACCAACACCACAATTCAAAGGCGTCAATTCTTGTCTGGTTTTTCTTATTCATTCTCCAGCTTTTGCATGCAAATGAGGTGATTGAAAATACCATGGTTTAGGTCAGGTGCACCTTAGTCCTCAAGGTGACACCTTTGCTTTTCAACACTTAAAAGAGGTCTTTTGCAGCAGATTTGCCCAATGCAATGTGTCTTTTGATTTCTTGACTGCTGCTTCCGTGAGTGTTGACTGTGGATCCAAGTAAAATGAAATCCTTGACAACTTCAATCTTTTCTGCATTTATTACGATGTTGCTTATTGGTCCAGCTGTGAGGATTTTTGTTTTCTTTATGTTGAGGCGTAATCCATGCTGAAGGCTGTGGTCTTTGATCTTTATCAGTAAGTGCTTCAAGTCCTTGTCACTTCCAGCAAGCAAGGTTGTGTTATCTGCATAACGTAGGTTGTTAATGAGTCTTCCTCCAATCCTGATGCTCCATTCTTCTTCATATAGTCCAGCTTCTCAGATTATTTGCTCAGCATACAGATTGAATATTAGATACAGTGAAAGGATACAACCATGACACACACCTTTCCTGACTTTGAACCATGAAGTATCCCCTTGTTCTGTTAGAACAACTGCCTCTTGATCTGTGTACAGGCTTCTCGTGATCACAATTAATCATATTTTCCAGAATTGTTAAGCAGAGAAACATCTTATGACTTGTGAAATAGTGTTGATATGCAAATGCTAATGAGGAACTGAGACACAACAATATGTATTCCGTCTTTCCTATTCTAGTAAGATTCCAACACTGCCTAAATGTGGGACTCAAGAATACTTAATAAAGTGATGTCTATTTAATTTTTTAAAATAAAATTCTATTTTCCTATTCCAGCTTTGAAACTGCACCAAGTTAAGGCAATTTGTTGTTGTTGTTGTTGTTATTGAGAATATAGCACAGCAGAACACACATCAGTTCAACAATGTCATGTACAATTCAGTAATATGAATTACATTCAAGTTGTGCAGCCATTCTCACCTCCTTTTCCAAAATGTTCCTCCCCCATTAACACAATCAATGTTAACTAAAACGTAGACATGGAATACAAGTAGTTGTCATTTTGTTGCTTTTTATTTTATTGACCCTAAGTGTCATTTAGAAAGTTATTTATTAAATGAGATTTTTTTTTTTGCAGCATAAATATAAATAAAATAATTTATCTTTATAGACTTCAATTTTATTTTTCTTTTTTTCAATTTTGATTTGTTTTATGTAGCTACTTTCTACTAAAAATAACTTAGATTAATTCAAACTATTAGTTCACTGTTTTACATTTTACTACCAAGTCTTAAAGTATACACTTATGTAGTACCAGTATCTGTATCAATACAATGTGATATTATTGATTATCTTGTCATTGATGAAGGCTATAATTAATTACATGCAAGAATTTTGTAAGGAACAAACTATGTCTGTTAATGCAAATATTTTTAGTCTAGAATATTACAGTTGTTTACTGCATATGTTTTTAATGTCAAATAAAATTATAGTAAAGCTACTAATACAAAACCTACTATGTTTGTATGTATTATCTCATTTATTCCTAATAACAACCACATGAAGAAGGCATAATTATTATCCCCAGTTGACAGATGAGAAACTAAGGCTCAAAGAAAGCAAATAGCTCTTCCAAATCATGGAATTAGCAAGTGAGAAAGTCCAGGTTCCAACCCCACCTTACGGTGGTGGTTAAGATTGTGTGTCAACTTGGCTGGGCCATGATTCTCAGTGTTTATATGTGATCGCTCCTATGGTTGAATCTGCAGTGAGTAGCCAATCAGTTAAAAGGGAGTTTCCTTGGGGATGTGGCCTGCATCCAAATATAAGCAGAGATTCTGGCTTTTTTGCTCGCTCTGGATCCTGGTTGCCTCCTGTCTGTCTGACCTCCGGCTCTTGAGCTATCAGCTTATCTGCCTATCTTGGAATTCACAGATCTCTGACCTGCCAGTCTTGGGTTCTCTAGCCCCTGCAGCTACAAGAATTGAGAGAAGCCCCTATCCTTATACATGGACTTGGGACGTTTCAGCCTCTACAATCGCGTGAGCCATTTCCTTGATATAAATCTCTCTCTCTGTATATTTATCCGCTTTACTGGCTTTGCTTCTTTAGAGAACCCACCCTAAGACACTTACATTGTATAAGTAAGGTAGACATAAAACCAAATGAGAAAGCTGTATGAGACAGCTCAAGAAGACACGAACAAAAACATTTGGAGAGGAAGAAGTTCATAGCAACCCTATAGGTCAGAGTAGAACTGTTCCATATGGTTTGCTGGGAGTGGCTGGAGGATTTGAACTGCCAACATTTTGGTTAGCTGCCAAGCTCTTAACCACTGCACCACCAGGTCTCTGGTAGGAAGTTATCTGAGTTTAATTAGTTGTTACTCTTTTATGATTGAAAGAATGATTTTTTTTTAAGTACCCCAATCACTTCATCTTACCAAATTATTTAAATTAGCCTCACACTAGAATAATGTTAAGTGGGTGAAGAGGGAATATGGAAGAGGTTAGTTAACCCAATATTATGTAAAATCACTAGAAAGAATTATGAGAATAATTGCATCCGTGCTGTATAAGTAGAGTCAACACAACCCAGTGCTGTGGATTCAAACTGCCGACTCTTTGGTTAGCACTACTCCACTAGGGTTTCCAAGTCAACACAAGCATATACTTTATATAATGTAAACTATATAAGATTATCTTATATTAAATTGAAATAACATGATACTGCACAGATTCTCTCTTCTACTTTAATACTTTCTAATTTTTTTTTTTTTTAATTGCGTGTCACCTTCTGGATCTTCTGATGCTTCTATCATTTTTGTCAAAAAGTTACCATTTGCACTGGAACTTCTATACTAGTTAAAAAGAAATCTCAGTATTGCTATTCCAAAGTAGCTCAAACAGGGTTTGCATCAGTAATTTACATCGTCCAACATACTCTGGCTACTGTTAGCTACTGTACAGCTTCATGTAAAGCTGAGATTTAGGAGAAATTTTCTCAAAAATCCTGTGGCTGCAAAAGCCATTGGAATTGCCTCTCTGCAGCTCAGCAGAATTTAAAGTGGTAATAGAGGTTGATATTTTGTAGGGAGATAGCATCTAAACAGAATCTTCTTTAATGCTGTGCAGAATTCTTTGATTCAACTACTTTCTTTATTTTAATGTTAAGCATAACCTCCTCTCTCTCTGCCCAGAATTGGGATGTATAACAACCTCTTGTACTCCTCCGTGCAAAATAATTATTGTAAATGATAATAATGATTAAGATTATCATGTTATCTAAAATTTTCTTTATAATATTGCAATAGAGACAGGGTGATATATATATGTGTGTTTTAATTCAAATCTATATTTTCATGACAGTTAACATTTGAAGTTCTCTAATTATTACTCTCTAATTTGGAAACTCTGCGTCGTAGTGGTTAAGTGCTACGGCTGCTCACCAAAAGGTCGGCAGTTCAAATCCGCTAGGCACTCCGTGGAAACTCTACGGGGCAATTCTACTCTGTCCTGTAAGTTTGCTATGAGTCAGAATCGACTCGACGGCAGTGGGTTTGGTTTGTTTGGTTTAATTACTGTCCAGGAATGGTGTCTTACAAGCACTTCTACTGTGGCTATAGGATCTTCGCTAACGTATTTGCTAATTACTACAAGTAATATTTTTTTCATAGTAAAATATATGGAAGTCAGTGTATGCGGATTAGATGGGGAGACTCTATAGGCACCTGTACCCTTATAAGAATCTCAGGGGTGTGTGCAGCAGCCTGTACCTTCAGGCAACGGCACTTGGCTTACAGTTCAGATTTGGTCCTGAGTTCTTGTATTTACATACAGGATTCTGAGACTTGATTGGACCATAAAAGTAGACGAACCTGCCATTAAATATTGCTGTATCTACCTCAAGAAACCCTTCCCTAAGAGATAATTCCTGAAGTGCTTACAAGAAAAGATGGGTAAAATTCATCATCATTACAAGAAGATAGTGTATAAGTGTTGAAAGTTTGTGTATGTGTTTGTGCAAAGCATTCGTGCCAATAAATGTTTTTACGGACAGAAGAATCCAAGTTGAGCTTTGAATTTTATTAAAACCATGCATCTGGTTACATAATTTTAAAGATCACCTATTAGTAATATTAAGAAACAACCAATTTCCAAAAAAAAAAGAGAAGAAAATAAAAGCCAATAGTTGCAAAGGTCAAATTGGTTCATGTCAGTTGAAAACAATAATATCAATAACAGCATCTATGGAAGGCTCATCTTGAGCCAGACATTGTTCTAAGCACCTTATTTGTATTGTTACATTTAAATCCCACAACAAATCTATGAAGTAACTAATACTTTATTCCTATTCCTCAAATTGAGCATGCATATACATTAAACATACCTATATTAATGCAATTGTAATCATTCTATAAATCCAAATTTATCTTTTTATTTTACTTAACATTTCAAAATGTTACCTTATTGTCCTATTTACTTTTCATTATGGCTCCACATTTTTATAATATTTATAATATTAATGTACCATTTCAATATTTTTTATGCACTTCAGTTATTTCCAGTTTTTTTTTCTTACTGTTTAATAATAAACGCATCAATGTGTGTCTCTGTGAATCAAAAAGTTGGCTTCAGTTTTTTTTATTTGTTTTTATAATCTTAGAAAAAATTCCTTGGACTCAGATTTTGAGGTCAGAGTATACAAATGTCTTTATAACTAACTCTACATGTTATCTTATTTTTTTAAAAAAGTTTATACCATTTTACAGTGCCTAAAGTACGTCCACACATCTGTCAGTTTGTCATACTGTGGGAGTTTCCATGTTGCTGCGATGCTGCAAGCTATTCCACTGGCATTCAAGTGCCAGCAGGGTCACCCAAGGTGGATAGGTTTCAACTGAGCTTCCAGACTAGACAGGCTAGAAAGAAGGAACTGATGGCCTGGTTCTGAAAAGAATTAGCCTGTGAAAACCTTATGAATAGCAGTGGAACATTGTCTGATCTAGTGCCAGAAGATGAGCCCCTCAGATTGAAAAGCATTCAAAATACTACTGGGGAAAAGCTGCCTCCTCAAAATAGAGTCAACCTTAATGATGTGGATGGAGTCCAACTTTTGGGACCTTAATTTGCTGATGTGGCATGACGCAAATTGAGAAAAAACTGCAAACATCCATTTATTATCAGAATATGGAATGTATGAAGTATGAAACTAGGAAAATTGGAAATAGTAAAAAATGAAATAGATATTGATAAATATCGATATAGAAAAAAGGCATTAGCGGGCTGAAATGGACTGTTATTGGCCATTTTGAATCAGATGATCATATGGCCTCCTATCCAGGAATGGCATTGCATTCATCATCAAAAAGAACATTTCAAGATCCATCCTGAAGTACAATGCTGTCAGTGATAGGATAACACCCATACGCCTATAAGGAAGACCAGTTAATATGATTATTGCTGAAATTTAGGCACCAGCTGCTAAGGCTTAAGATGAAGAAATTGAAGATTTTTACCAACTTCTGCAGTCTGAAATTGATCAACATGCAATCAGGGTACATTGATAGTTACTGGTGATTGAAATGTGAAAGTTGGAAACAAAGAAGAAGGATTAGTAGTTGGAAAATATGGCCTTGGTGATAGAAATGATGCCAGAGGTTGCATAACATAATTTTGCAAGACCAAGGACTTCTTCATTTCAAATACCTTTTTTTCACCAACATAAACAGTGACAATACACCTGGACCTTGCCAGACGGAATAAATAGGAATCAAATTGACTATACCTGAGAAGAGAAATGATAGAAAAGGCCAATATCATCAATCAGGACAAGGGCAGGGATCTGACTTCAGAACAGTCCATCAATTGCTCATATGCAAGTTCAACTTGAAGCTAACGGAAATTAGAACAAGTCCACAGGAACCAAAGTACGACCTTGAGTATATTCCACTTGAATTTAGAGACCATCTCAAGAAAAGACTTCAGGCGTTGAACACTAGTAATCGAAGGCTAGAAGAGTTGTGAAATGACATCAAGGATATCATACATGAAGAAAACAAGAGGTCATTAAAAAGACAGAAAAGAAAGAAAAGACCAAAATGGCTGTCAGATGAGACTCTGAAACTTGCTCTTGAATGTTGAGTAGCTAAAGCAGAAAGAAGAAATGATGAAGTAAAAGAGCTGAACAAAAGATTTCAAAGGGCATCTCGAGAAGACAAATTAAAGTACTATAATGGCATGTGCAAAGATGTGGAGTTAGACAATCAAAAGGGAGGAACATACTTTGCATTTCTCAAGCTGAAAGAACTGAAGAAAAAATTCAAGCCTCGAGTTGCAATAGTGAAGGATTCTATGGGGAAAATATTAAACAACACAGGAAGTATCAAAAGAAGACGGAGGGAGTACACAGTCATTATACCAAAAAGAATTTGTCGACATTCAACCATTTCAAGAGGTAGCATATGATCAGGAACCGATGGTACTGAAGGAAGAAGTCCAAACTGCACTGAAGGCATAGGCAATAAACAAGGCTTAAGGAATTGATGGAATATCAATTGAGATGTTTCAACAAATAGATGCAGCACTAGAAGTCCTCATTCATTTATGCCAAGAAATTTGGAAGAGAGCTACCTGGTCAAGCGATTGGAAGAGATCCATATTTATGCCTATTTCCAAGAAAGGTGATCCAACCAAATGTGGAAATTATTGAACAATGTCATTAACATCACAAGCAAGCAAAATTTTGAATATCATTCAAGAGTGGCTGCAGTAGTATATCGACAAGAAACTGCAAGAAATTCAAGCCACATTCAGAAGAGGACGTGAAACCAGGGATATCATTGCTGATGTCAGATGGATCTTGGATGAAAGAAGAGAATACCACCTATGTTTTATTGACTATGCAAAAACATTTGATTGCTTGGATCATAACAAATTACAGATAACACTGTGAAGAATGGGAATACCAGAAGACTTAATTGTGCTCATGAGGAAACTGTACATAGATCAAAAGGCAGTTGTTTAGACAGAACAAGGGGATACTGAGTGGTTTAAAGTCAGGAAAGGTGAGCATCAGGGTTATATTCTTTTACCATATATATTCAATCTGTATGCTGACCAAATAATCTAAGAAGCTGGACTATATGAAAAAGAACAGGGCATCAGGATTGGAGGAAGACTTATTAATAACCTGTGTTATGCAGATGATACAACCTTGCTTGCTGAAAGTGAAGAGGACTTGAAGCACTTACTGATAAAGATCAAAGACCACAGCCTTCAGTATGGATCGAACCTCAAAGTAAAAAAAGACAAAAATCCTCACAACTGGATCAATAAGCAACATCATGATAAACGGAGAAAAGATTGAAGTTGTCAAGGATTTTATTTTACTTGAATCCACAATCAACACCCATGGAAGTAGCAGTCAAGAGATTAAAAGACACATTGCATTGGGCAAATCTGCGGCAAAAAACCTCTTTAAAGTGTTAAAAAGCAAGGATAGTACCTCCAAGACTAAAGTGGGCCTGACCTAAGCCACGGTGTTTTCAAAAGCCTCATATGCATGTGACAGCTGGACTATGAATAAGGAAGACCAAAGAATTTATGCCCTTGAATTGTGGTGTTGGTGTGGTGTTGGTGAAGAGTACTGAATATACCATGGACTACCAGAAGAACGAACAATCTGTCTTGGAGGAAGTACACCCTGAATGCTCCTTAGAAGCAAGCAAGGTGAGACTATGTCTCGCATAATTTGAACATATTCTCAGGAGGAATCAGTCCCTGGAGAAGGATATCATGCTTGGTAAAGTAGAGGGCCAGCAAAAAAGAGGAACATCCTTCATGAAATGTATCAACACAGTGGCTGCAACAATGGACTCAAGCATAATGATTGTGAGGATGGTGCAGGATTAGGCCGTGTTTAGTTCTGTGTGCATAGGTTTGCTGTTTGTTGGAACTGACTCAATGGCACCTAAAACAATAAAGTACTACATTAATGCTTTCATTTTTCTGCATCTACCAATTTGTGTTATAAATTTAATTTTGGCTAGTGTTTATAGTATAAATACGATTCATCAAGCCTGATTAAATGCATTTCCTTCATTACTGAAATGGGTGTGTTAACAAATCCGGAAAGTGGGTGCTTGTCTGGTGGGCTCAGACTTGCCAATTATCTGGATACCAGTCCTTGAGAAAGAAAAAGTAACTTTATTGCAATGGGCAGAGCAAGGTGCTGGGAGGAAGTTCCTCAGACCTGGCTCAATGTACAGGGAAGCAGGGCTTATATGTGATTTGGGCAGCAAGATGGCAACCACACAGGTGTTCTGGGAAGGGAAGGCTCTAGAAGGTGGCCAGGAAACAGGAAGTGACATTGTTCTTGTAGGCCCCCCTTGCTTCAAAACAGGGTCTGGGTGGTGATTTTTCTTCTAATTTGTTCCTGCTGTTGCTGCATCTTCTGTTGAGGTCATTAGATGTTACACCTGGCCCTTCTGCACATGTGGGGCAGGCCAAATCTGATTTGGGCTAGCCTAAATACTAATGGAAATATACTGGCATTAGTGAAGTCAGGTTACAGGTGAGTATTTTTTCCATGGGTGTTTAGTATCTGCTTCTCTTATTATGTTAATTGATCTCTTTACAATCATTTAACTTTTTAAAATTCAGTACCAAATGTAGAAAAGTATATAAGACATTTTCTCTTTATTTATCACTTGCTTGCAAGAGTAAAATAAAAAAAGAAAGTGAGGGTTTCATTTGGTATTTCCGTTTGCAAAGTTAATGACGCTTCAAGACACGATGATGAGATGTTTGACAGATGACTAGGGTAGCTGGAGAATAAAACTTGAAAATGTTTAGAACTTTCTTGAAATCTGATGCACTTTTTGCATATCTCTCTTAACAATTATGCTTAAAATGACTAAAAGGCAAAATAAAAATTAAACATAAATTTATTTTTTAGAAAACACCTGAAAAGCAAAGTCATAAAAGGAAGTAAATTACATTTCCCTTGTAGCAGGAAAGAGAGATAATGAATCTCCTGAAGTCTATAACACAAATGTATAGATGCCAGTTAAAATTTTTACATGAAAACATAAATCAAGTGACAAAACAGAATTGAACATATATAAAGAGATGGTAGCATGAGAATGATGAAAAAGAGTTACTGAGTTGTTAAGAAAATTATAAACCATTTATTTCTATTTCCAATTACTTTTCACAGAAGTAATGAATAAAGTGATAAGATACTATAAAGGCGTTGACAAATAGTCCAAGGAAGACATTTCCCCTGGGTTTGATTACCCTGCAATATGTTTTAAGCATAATTAAGCATGCCTCCTTCTCTTGCTTATATTATAAGGCACAAGATAAGAGATGAAGGAATATTTTGAAGGAGTGGGCAGGTTCCCTACAGGTTGTTTCTTCCACTCAGGTTGAGAAAGCAATTGTTGCACAGTTTAATTTCTCAATTGATACCGGCACATGTTCCTTAAAATATAAAAAAAAATATTAACTGTGGAATGTTGTTTTTACCATTACAGTCTTTCTTCTATTCCTAACTTTGTCAAATCAGTATCTTTACTTAAGTGATGTACAACTGCAAAGAAAAAAAAAAAAATTATGAATCTGAGTGAATAAGTTTCCTGGAAACTTATTTCTGAGACAGAACAGAAACTAATGTGATAGGGACTCATTGCCTAGGTTTTCAGGATACCAAAGTCAGATAGAACTGAGCTGAAGTCCCAACACCAACATTCTTGGATCTATAACTCTAAGCAAAGCCTGAATTTTTCTGGGCTTCATATTTTTTCTCACACTAAAAATGCATATAAAATACTGCCTTGGATTATTGGAAAGATTAAAATGAGGTTCCATGGGGAAATTAATAAAGACTCTGGCTCCTAAAAATAAAAGAACTCTTCAAATATACTGCCCCTTTCTCTTTCATTGTAGCCCTGGAGGCACAGTAGCTAAGAACTCGGCTGCTAACCAAAATGTTGGCAGTTCAAATCCCTCAGCTGCCCTTTGGAAACCCTATGGAGCAGATTTACTATGTCCTGTAGGGTGCCTATGAGTCGGAATTGACTTGCTGGCTATGGGTTTTTCGTTTTCATTTTATATTTTTAAAGGTAGTAGTGGTATTGGAAAGCCTGATATGTTTTCTGAGGGAAGTTGATACCTATGACTTAGAAGTCAAATAACATCTAAAAGTTCTTTGCTCAGTGTGAGAATCATAATATCTTGGAAAATAAATGGACCATGCAGATCTATCCTCTGTCTTAACAGATGAGGAAACCCAAGCCCAGGAAGAGGTAAGGATTTTCCAAGGATACTCAGAGATACAATATTAGAGCAGAACCTACAGTCCAGCTCTCTTGATTCTCCAGGTATGCATGTGTACCCTCAAAAATCCTTCTTTTCTATATGTGCATATGGTACTTCTAATGATTTGCATGTTAGTGTTCCACATCTTTTACTTAACTTCGTTCATTCTGGATAAATATATAAACTTTACTCCACATTGACTATGGAAATTCCCCTATATTTGGCTGGTTGTTCAATGCTTCTAAAATACTGTATAAAAACCAGCATTATGCCAGCCAGGTGAAGTTTAAACATAGATTGACATAACTTAGAAACAAAGATCAAAGTAGAAGTAATACTTTCTCTTGACTAATTCAGGAAAATAGATTTCAGCCAAAAATGAAATGTATACAGAAAATCCCTTTTTATTCTCCTGTTAAATTTTAAAGAAGTCTTCACTCTATTTGACATTTTGTCTTCCTTCTCCTCCCCATATAAAAACATAGAAATATCAAAATTCTTCTGTACAACGTGCGTACTCCATGAAAGCTATAAATGTCTCTAAATAGGACCACAAGACGCCCAATATATTTTTGATTCCCATTAATACTTCTGATCTTAAATATTTCTTCTTTAAACAATATTTCACAGTAAAAATTTGTAGATCATAGTCTCTATTGGTTAATAGCATATTAGAAGTTTTTTAGATCAGATTAGAAGTGTTTTAAAGATCAAAGTAGATCAGCTTATCAAAGTATATAGATTTTGAACCAGAAACCACTGTTTGGTACATTGGTGATGAAGAACACTTTGTGTCTGTATGTGTACGTATCTGTGTGTGTGGTTTAATATGATTACAGCTCAGACTCAAAATCAGAAAAGACAATGAAAACAAAATTGGAGACAGAAATAGAGATATATTTATGTTCACCCAGAGATATATAGAGCTACATACAAAACATACATATATACATGCATATGTATATTTGTATGTATCTGTGTTGTGGTTTACACATACAGTATATATATATATATATATGTATTTATATATATTCATGACTATTTTCCTATTCCTTTAAAAATATCTTTTTAATGGTTGTGGAGTGTACCATTTTTGAGAGTATCTTATTTTAACAATTCTTCCACTAAAATGTATTTTTCCTTTTGCATGTTTCACTATTAAAATGACATTTGGATAAATATTTCTGCAATGATCTTAAATAATCTCTGCTTGTTCCCTTAGAATAGCTTTCTAGAAACAAAATTATTTCCTGTATTAGGGTAATTATATCAAGGATCTTGGTGTACATTGTCAAATCACTTTCTATGAAGCATACAAGAAATAGAGTTTCCAGATAGCAGCTAGAATGATTTTTTTAAAAAGTAAATCATGTTATGTCATGGCCTGACTTAGGAACCCATTCAGAATATTTCCATTACTCTCAGAAAGAAAAATATAAACCATGCTTCTCTTATTCAATATTATTAAACACCTTGGAATTACACATACAAAAAAGTCCAGAGAATTTGTTGACCTGGACTTCACTACAAAAAAAAAAAAAAAATTAAGAGCTTACAATTGAATGGAAATGACGCAATATGGTATCCTAGAACTGCAAGGAAAAATTAAGAACACAGAAATAATAAATGTCCAAGAAAATATTATACGCACATTAGTTTTTCAAAAAAAAAATTCACGTTTTTTATGACGAATAACTACTAAAAACAAAAACAAAACAAAACAAAACAAACAAAAAAAACCTGTTGCCATCGAGTTCGTTCCAACTCATAGTGACCCCATAGGACAAAGTAGAACTGTCTCATAGGGTTTCCAAGGATCAACTGGTGGATTCGAACTGTCAGCCTTTTGGCTAGCAGCCATAGCTCTTAGCCACTGCACTACCAGGGCCCCAATTAACTACTAACTATTTTTTTTTTTTTTTTATCCTTAATAGACTGTGATTCATTCAAGAGTTATCCAATAGTGAACACCTACAATGTGCCCCATCCTGTACTATTCTTCTGTACCTCTCCTCATGGGGCTTGCATTCTACTGGGTTAAGGGCTTTGAAAAATGTGATTTCAGTGAGGAATAGAAAGTGATTATGGAGTCCCTGTATGGTGCAAACAGTTAACACGTTTGGCTGCTAACTGAAAGGCTGGAAGTTCAAATCCACCCAAGGGCTCTTCAAGAAAAAAGGCCTGGTGATCTACTTCTAAGGGGCCCTAGTGAAGCCTTGGTTAAGCACTTGGCTGCTAACTGAAAGATTGGTGGTTTGAAACCACCAGCACTCAGCAAGAGAAAGATATGGCAGCCTGCTTCTGTAAAGATTGCAGCCTTGGATACACTATGGGGCAGCTCTACTCTGTCACATAGGGTTGCTATGAGTTGTAATCAGTTCTATGGGTAATGGAAACAACTTCTGAAAAATCAGCCACTGAAAACCCCATGGAGCACAGTTCTACTCTGACACCTGTGAGGTCACGAAGGGTTGGAATGGACTCAATGGCAACTTTTACTGGTGATTGATAAATAACCTTAAAATAGGTGACTGTGAGTTTTCCTCTGTTGAAGTGGTATTGAAGTTGAGCTCTGGACAGGAATAAACCAAAAATTAAATAGCCAGGAAAGAGCAGAGACAGTGACCAGAGGCAAGAAAGCCTTGGCAACTAAGATATAGATGTTAGAATGAGGCTGGGCAAATAGGTGGAACTAATATTCTCTATTCATTCAAAAGACAAATCACCCAATAGCCAACTCAAAGAATATTAAATTCACTAAATCATTTGTCTAAAGAGCAACTTACTGTATGGCCAATTCTATGATTGAATACTTTGCCAAATATTATTTTCATAACAACATTTCAAGAAAAAATCAAGTTTTTCTCTTCACAGCCCTGTTTCTGTAGCCAGAAAAAGAGATTATGAAAGAGGAAAACTTAAATGAGAAATCTTGAATATAACTATGAATATATAGTATTATTTTCAATTTTATTATTGATCAGGGAGATGGAATACAAAGATGAAATCCCTAGAAATAAAGTTACGAAGAGCAGATGAAATCTTTCAGCTGAAATAAATGGTTTAAAAAAGTTTTTACAGACAACTGATCATTTGTCAACTCGGCCGTTTGAGGAGTTCGTTTTGTTGAATTGACTTAGAAGGATGGCATAAGAAGAAGCTTTACTTCCTATCTGGGTCAAAGTTAGTGAAGAAGTGATTTATACAGTATAATATATTTCCTTATTTTATACTGTCAGCTCACCCTTGTATCAGTTCTAGCAAGAAAAATGGCACTTGGGACTCATTTGGACTGACTGTCCATTGAATAGGCATACTCACCTCTCCAGTCCTCCCGGATGGTCATGTACAATTCACTATTAAATTGATACTTGTTAGTTGTAATTCATGCCAAATCACAGCCAATTTACTCAGAAAAATATATTCATTCTCAATGCTGTTAAAGTGAATTTTTGGGTAGATAGATACAGAGCTTGTGATTATTTGTATATTTGTGGAATAACATATTTTTTTCTCTTCTCCAATGTTTTACTCAGAGATCAACCCAAAGAACATTACTGATTTTTAATTCAATAATAAAAAAAAAACTCTTGAATTCTTAGTGACATATAACTCTCTGTTATCTTATATTCAAAATTTATTTTACTACAATTTCTAAATTGGAATGAAAATAGCATTGATGTAAAATACAGAAAGCTCACTAGCCTCATTGTGACTACAATTGTATTCCTATGTGTAGGGCAGATGCATCTTCATATTTCCTGTACTTCACACAGTATCCAACACTTAAATATTCTTTTTAAAATATTACATAAATGATAAAAAAGATCACTACATTAAGATACATGGGCCAATTTTCAAGATTAGAATGACAACTGCTTAATGCAGTGGAAAAGTCATTGCACTCAAGATCAGGAAACCAGGCTCTAATTTAAGCACTGCTCTGGGCTTTATGTACCTTATTCTTTTCGTTTTGTTTTTCGTTTCTCCCTCTAAGCAAATTTCAACAGATGGTCGCAGGCTTCTTTTCCCTTGTGCTGTACTCTGAAATCAATCTAATCACCAAGGAGAGACATTGCTGCCTAGTGCAGCTATACAAGGGTAATCCATTAGACACGTGAGAGGAAAAAGAATGAACCACAAGTTTGAAGAGAAATTTTTTCCTCTTAAAAGTTGTATCACCATTAGGCCCTTGATATGTCCTCAATGTCTTTGTGGAATAAGTGAAAAAGAGGCCCTGAAATCCCAATAAAATCATGTGACGTGGTCCGGAAGAAAGTTAAATATCCAAATAGATATACTTCCAGAACCATTACAAGGGCCTTCAAAACCTTACATCTCTGGCCATATTCCTCATATTAGGTGTTTGGCACCAGCTCTTCTCTCCTTATGAACTCTTTCCTTCAATATTCACATAGCTTAATCCCACAAGTCTTTCAGGTCCTTGCTCAAATAATAAGCTTTTCAAGGAGGACTTCCTTACGAATTGTATGTAAGGTCAAAATTCAGTCTTCTCTACATGCTGTACTCTCTCTATTTTCTGATAACACTATAACCTTCTAATATAATATATAATTTAATTATTTATTGTGGCTCCCCATGTTGCTAGAATATAATCTTTATGATTTCAAGAAAATTGTCCTGAATCCTTTTCAAGAATCTTTTGCTCATTAAAGTGTCTCAAACACTTAAAAGATGCCAGAGCTGTAATAGCTGTTCAATATGTGTTTGCTGAATGAATATATGATTGAAAGAATGATTAAGGAAATAGCCTTTCTTTAGGATTGAAAAAGCAAACCAAATTCATAGGCATTGAGTCAATCCCAATTCCACTAATAAATCCCTAACAACTAATCATTGTGACATCCTGACTCATTCTGAAGACAAATCTGAGAGGAATACATAAGAATACTTTAGCTGTGACCTCTAAGAACAAGACTGAATCATATCACTGTGAATTTGTGATGTCATCTGAGCTACAAAACATGAAGACCTAATCGGCTGCAATCAGGCTAACTAGTAGGGATTGCCTCCACCGGAGTCTCTATTGGATTTATTCACAGAGAAATGGAGTCTGGGTGAAACATGACTATTCTCAGGTAATTAATAGTATAGAATATTGCAGTGTTGTAGTCTCAACACAGAAGCACCTACCTGACAGCACATGCATACATGAACACATATTTGCAAATTCCTGTTACATGTGTATGAACATATAGACTCTCCACACCTCTACACTCAGGATTATTTCCCAAAATAACTAAAAGAAAAATAGGCATACCTAATTCACAGTTGTAATGGCTATACATTTTAAATATACAAAAACAACACTTACTCAGTAGTTGTATATATTTGGTAAAATCCCTTTTTATCAAAGCCACAAAATCGTCTATTCTGTGACTGACTATCAGTTGATGTATGGTGACTAGTTCTGGGATGTGGGAAAGGTTAGATTCTGACTAACTCATACTTTCAACAGCTTATGCTGACATTCATAGTGTGAGTCATAGTTCAGTGTTCTCTCTATACTTCTGGAACCTTTAAGCTCTGGTAAATAGCTCCAGTAGTTGTCAACCTTGCACAGTTTTAAGCTCAGAGGTCAGGTATCATCTTCCACTCAATATTGTTAGGGAAAAGAACACCCATGGCCATTATTATCTCTCTTTCTTTCTCTGTGGTAGACTTTGTTTCTCTCAAGTATGCATATCCACACATAATAATTTGTGTCTTTTCTCTTTTAGTCAATAGATAATTAGAGCCTCACTTGGAAACATCCGATTTCCATCATTGTCTGTAGTAGACTGGATAATGCTGCAATGGTATTCAATTTCTGGGACCTGAGAATGTTAACTTATTCGTCCAAAAAAAACAAAATTGGTAGACGTGGTCAAGTTGAATATCTTGAGATGGGTAGGTCATTTTGGATTATCAGAACCCTAAATATAATGTGATGTCCTTCTAAGGGGGAGTCAGAGGGAGATTTGACTACAGAAGAGGTGAGAGTGGTGTGAGGATGGAAGCAAAGATAAATATGAAAATGTTATGCAGTTGGCCTTGAAGAAGGAGGAAGGGACCCCATGCCAAGGAATTCAAGAAATGTAACTCTAGATGCTGGAAAAAGCAAGGAAATAGGTTTTCCTCTAGAGCCTCCAGAGGTAGTATACCAAAAAAAAAAACAAAAACCAAACCCAGTGCCATCGAGTCGATTCCGATTCATAGCGACCCTGTAGGACAGAGTAGAACTGCCCCATAGAGTTTCCAAAGAGCGCGTGGCAGACTCGAACTGCCAACCCTTTGGTTAGCAGCCATAGCACTTAACCACTATGCCACCAGGGTTTCCAGAGGTAGTATGGCCAAGCTAATACCTTGGTTTCAGGACAAGTAAAACTTGTTTTAGATTTTTTTACCCCTCAAACTATAATATAAAAAATTTCTATTGTATTAAGCCACTAAGGTTGTGGTAATTTGTTACGGCAGCAGTAAAAAACAAACATATTTTCTATTCCTATATTTCAGTCACATAACAAATAAATATATAATTCGGTTTTTTCTATTAAGGAAGTCACAAAATATTTGAATAAATAAGACATAAAAGTATGTTTCATTAAACCGTATAAGAAAACAAAAAACAAACCCATTGCTCTCCAGTCGATTCTGACCCAGCAACCCTAAGAGAGGACCGCAAATTGATATAGGCAGAATTCAAGGATGGTGGTTATGTGAATGATGATAATTATGACCATGAAAACGATGACAGCTAAATTTTATTTTGCATTTAACATACTGATGTCATTGTCCTATGTGCTTTTCATGAAATCCTCATAACAACTTTACCACAAAGACTCTGTCAGTATCTGCATTTTCAGGTAAGGAAATAGGGATGAGAGAGGTTGAGTAACTTCCTAAGTCACACAGCGAGCAATGGATGAAGATCGTATTCCAAATCTATTTACCTCCAGAAAACAAGCTTTAAATTATGTCACTTCTGCTGGGCTCTGTAACGATCAAAGATAACTTCCTCAAGTGGACTGAACTTCAGGTTTTGAAATTTATTAAGATTTTCATTGGAGGAAAGAGGAAGAAAAATAACAAGTCTGGTCAAATGACAGGGAAAATAAATTTTCACCTTTTCATCTTAGAAGTGATCAGAGAGTCTTTTCCTGGCTGGTATCTTCAGGGTTTGCCAGGGGAAGTTAGATATTTCACTAAAAATTACTCTGATTTACATTTACCTTGCTAATCAAGTTTGGAACGAGGACAGAATGAATTTGAATATATTATAATTTTCAGGCTGATCCTGATAATACCAAACCCACCCACTGTCATCGAATCGATTCCGATTCATACTGACGGTGTAAGACAGGGAAGAACAGCCCCATAGGGTTTCCAAGGCTGTAAATACTTGCAGAAACTGACTACCAAATCTTTCTCCTCTATGGAGATGCTGGTAAGTTTGAACTGCTAACTTTTAGATTAGCAGCTGAAACCCTAACCAGCACTCAGTGAGTTCCTTGATCCTGATGACACCATCTGGAAAAAACTCGAGAGAATTGAAAGAAACTAGAAGAAAATGTCTTTCTCTAATTCTTATTGTGTGAAAGTGAAGAGAAGAATGCATTTATCCTGTCCACTCAAATGTGTGAAGCCTCTTTTTTTAAAAGACTGAAGAATTCATCATTCTGTCAGGCCAGCTGGATTTCCATACCTTGTGCTTAATCACTTCCAAGGCAGATGGAAACGTTGACGAAGGCACTAAAGAAACAGTTCCAATTAATGACAAACGCAGCAACATCCATAAGATGCTGTGTTGATTTACTAACGTTGCAATAAAAGAAATACCACAAGTGGGCGGCTTTAAAGAACATCATTTTATTTTCTCAAAATTCTGGAGGATAGGAGTCCAAATTCAGGGGTATGCTTTCCCTTTGTTGGCTCTAGGAGAAGGTCTGTCCTGGTTTTTTTCAGCTTCTGTAGCACAGAGTATTTCTTGGCAATCTTTGGCTTATAGAATAGAAGAATGAATCCTCACATGGTGTCTGTCTTTCCTCTGTGTGTGTGTGTGTGTGTGTGTGTGTGTATGTGTGTGTGCGCGCATCCCTGTGTCTATTCGGCTGCTTTCATAAAACACCACCCAGAAGGAGAGGAGCCCTGATGGCACAGAGGTTAACCTCTTGGCTGCTAACTGAAAGGTCAGTGATTTGAACCCACCAGCTGTTCTGAGGGAGAAAGGTATAGCAGTCTTTGTAAAGACGACAGCCTTGAAAACCCTGTGGGGTAGTTCTACTCTGTCCTATAGTGTCACTATGACTCGGGATCAACTCCACGACAACAGATTTGGACACTCAGAAGGGATTAAATTTACGACCTACCTTATTCTAGTACGTCATCACTGACATAAGAAAATACAAATTCTATTTCCAATAAGGTTATATGCACGGATAAAACGATTAGGACTTTAATAAACTTTTTGTGAGGACACAATTCAATCCTTCACAGATGCTATCTCAATGCTTTGCCAAAGATGCGCTGTAATAGAATTTATAAAAGATTAGAAGTGAAAAAGCTTTGAAATCCAAAACTTGGTTCGATGTATCAGAGATTTGAAAACATTATGCTGAGCGAAATAAGTCAATCACAAAAAGACTAACATTGTATGATGTTGCTAATATGAAATACCTAGAATAGGCAAATGCATAGAAATCAGAGTTTAATAGTAGTTACCAGGGGCAGGTGGGGGTGAGGGGAAATCATCATTTAGGAAGTAGTGAGGTTTTGTTTATGGCCACAGAAAATTTGCCAATGGATATTGATGATAGTTGTACAACATGATTGATATAATTGTTCTCACTGAATTGTATATGTGAAAAATGTTGAAATGGCAAATGTTGTGTTAACTATAGTTTTATAACAATATTTTTTTTAAGAAGACAATTTTATATCAGTGAAAATTATGATGTGCCAGAGACTGCTGGAAAAGAGTAAAGACAGTGCAGCACAGAGCCATTATATCCTTTGAATATCTAAAAAGAAAGCAAAAAATGTTTGATTTTTTTTCCCCTGGATCTATGTAGTCAAGATAGAAATGTGAGTGTTCTTGGAAGGCTGAAAAGTGAGAAAAATGGAAGGATGGCCAAGCAGGATTCACAAGCTTCTGCTTCCAAGACACACAGATTAATCAGACATATACGTTTAAATACCATCAAGGTTTGTTATTGTTGTTAGTTGCCCTCAATTCAATTCCTATTCATGGAGACCCCGTGTGTGCAGAGTAGAACCGCACCATAAAGTTTTCAAGACTGTGACCTTTCGGGAGCAGGTTTATCTTCTCAAGTGTCTCTGGGTCAGTTCGAAAGTCCAACGTTTCAGCTAGTGGACAAGCGCTTAACTGTTGGGCCACTCAGAGACACCACTAAAATTAAGAGACAATAAAAAGTAGCTTGGCAGAAGGGAATAAAATTAGTTTCTGGAATCAGAGAAATCCAATTCTTAATATAGATTTGCCGTTTATTGACAGGATATCCTTGAGAATGTTACTGTCCAATTTATTCATCATTACAGTGTGGGAAATAGTTTCTATTTCTGAGGAACCTTGATATTTTGTGTGTAGAGTCATATATCAGTACATATGCAATAGTCATTTGGTGAATGATTATAGAGACTGTTGTTACTGCTGTAATTGTAACCTTCTAAGCATGAAGATGACCCCAATATACATAAAGGTAGATCATGCCATTTGTAAGTAAGTTACTCTACAAGTGTATATAGGAACATATCTTACCTACTTTTTAAATAATTTGGAAAAAAAAAACTTAAAACAATTGCTCTAAAGACATAAACCTGTGCCATAAAGTAACAATTATACATATTTATCTTATTCTTTCCATGAACTGTCATTGTCATTCTTTTTTTTATTTCACTCTAAGAACACCAGGAAACATGCCTGTAAAACCTAGTTAAGAGGGAGAAATTTTCACTGCTGCAGATTGTGTGTGTGTGTATGGAGACAGAGAGAATAATATTCATCACAAAAACAAGAATTATTTAAAGAACTACATTTTTAGATAGTAGATAAGAACTACTTTAGGTGAAGGGAAAGACAGCACACAATATAGGGGAGGTCAGCACAATTGGACTAAACCAAAAGCAAAGAAGTCTCCTGAATAAACTGAATGCTTCGAAGGCTAGTGTAGCAGGGGAAGGGGTCTGGGGACCATGGTTTCAGGGGACATCGAAGTTAACTGGCATAATAAAATCTATTAAGAAAACATTCTGCATCCCACTTTGAAGAGTGGCGTCTGGGGTCTTAAATGCTAGCAAGCAGCCATCTAAGATGCATCAATTGGTCTCAACCCACCGGGATCAAAGGAGAATGAAGAACACCAGGGACACATGGTGATTATGAGCCCAAGAGACAGAAAGGGCCACATGAACCAGAGACTACATCATCCCGAGACCAGGAGAACTAGATGGTGCCTGTCTACAACTGATGACTGCCCTTACAGGCAACACAACAGAGAACCCCTGAGGGAGCAGGAGAGTAGTGGGATGCAGATCCCGAATTCTCATAAGGCCAGACTTTATGGTCTGATTGAGACTAGAAGGACCCCCGTGGTCATGGTCCCCAGACCTTCTGTTGGCCCAGGACAGGAACCATTTCTGAAGCCAACTCTTCAGACATGGATTGGAGTAGACAATGGGTTGGAGAGGGATGCTGGTGAGGAGTGAGCTTCTTAGATCAGGTGGACACTTGAGACTATGTTGCCATCTCCTGCCTGGAGGGGAGACGAGAGGGTGGAGGGGGTTAGGAGCTGGCAAAATGGACATGAAAAGAGAGATTGGAGGGAGAGAGCAGGCTGTCTCATTAGGGGGAGAGTAATTGGGAGTGTGTAGGAAGGTCTATATGGGTTTTTGTGTGAGAGACTGACTTTATTTGTAAACTTTCACTTAAAGCACAATAAAAATTATTTAAAAAACTACATTTTTAATAATTTGGTCTATTTTCAACTTCTTTGAAAATAATGGTAGCCGCTATTTTTTATACCAGCCATTCTATGTAGCTTTCCTTTCAACATTATATTATTCAGTCCTCATTCCAAAATATTATACATACTAGGAAAGAAAAACTCAAAGAAGTTAAGACTGTTGGCAAGACCTCATGGTTGGCATGTGGTATAACCAAGATTCTTGCCTAACATGAAACTCTTCTTTCTACTACACCTAGCTGCAATTCTAACTAAAATACATTAGTCTAATTTTATCATTGATTAAACATTCCATATTGTTTAAAATAAAGTTTGATTTGAAAATCAATAAATACTACTTATTTAGGCTTGAAACATTCAATCAATTACAATATTACTGATTATAAGGTTGTAATTTTTCTCACTAAGTGACTAAATCTACAGTAGTTTTTTGTTTGTTTTACCCCAATTTCTGTAGTAATCTGTGTATAACATAAATTTTCAATAGCAACAGAAACAGACAATTCATGGTTAGATTAAAAAAATCCAAATGCCTATAAAAAAAATCCCATTAATATAAACCAAACCAAAATAAAGTAGGATAAAAAGGAATTGTGGTGGCTGGCGTGATTTTATTTTGCATTTACTCTCACTTTCAATTTTAAGAGGTTTATATGTTTTACATAGTGTCACCAGGAGATCTAAACACTATTTAACGTGTATATTGAAAATATTTCAGGTTGCTGACTGTCTTAATTATCTAGTGCTGCTATAACAGAAATATCACAGGTAGATACCTTTAACAAACAGAAATTTAGTCTCTTACAGTCCAGAAGGCTAGAAGTCCAAATTCAGGGTGCCACTTCCAGGGGAAGGCTTTCTCTCTCTGTCAGCTCTGGGGAAGTTCCTTATCATCAACCTTTCCCTGATCTAGGAGCTTCTTAGTGCAGGGACCCCAGGGTCTAAGGGATATGCTCTGTTCCTGGCTCTTCTTGCTTTGTGAAATGAGGTCCCTCTCCTCTATGCCCAATTATCTCTTTTATATCTCAAAAGAGATTTACTCAAAATACAACCTAATCCTGTTGACTGAGTCTAGCCTCATTAACATAACTGCCTCTAACCCTGCCTCATTAACATCATAGAGGTTAGGATTTACAACACTTAGGATAATCACATCAGATCACAAAGTGGTAGACAACCACACAATACTGGGATTTATGGCCTAGCCCAGTTGATATACATTTTGGGGGGATGCAATTCAATCTGTAACCCTGACTAAAACAAACAAAAAAATAAAAAAGGAAATTGGATAGCATACTTGAAGCAATGCTATGTTGTTCTATAATTTAATTAAAGCTTAGTGGGCTGGAAGGGGGCTTTGAAAAAACTGAGAAATATAAATAAAACATGAAATTTATTGACTGTGTTATAAATAATGACAAAAATCCAGGAGTTATTTTATTTTTTCCCCATTTTTTGCAATAAACAACTGAGTCTAGAAAAGAGATTAATGCCCTTATCTGCGTCCCACAAAGGAAGTAAAATCATACTAAGCCCTAAAAACTTGTTAACCAATGGAGAAAAAAGAAATTGTTCGTAAATCATCACCACTGAGTTTCTCTGAAACGTTAGACACTCTCCTAGGGACCGAGGGTATAGAGGGAAGAAGTTAAATTGAAAAAGAAAAAAAAAAAATCAGAGAGATGACATTTTTTAAGTGGTAAGGCAGGCAGTAAAGAAGTCAACAAAGATAGAACTAGAATAAATTGCAGAGGCAGTAAGTGGTCAAAAATAAGTAAAGCAGAAAAATGATCCGGCCGGTGAGGAGACTGTTCATAATTTAGGTACTTTGTTTAGGAAAGACCACTCTATAGTGGTGAAATTTTAACCTTACCTGTAATGAGGGAAGGGAGAAATAATGAGAAGGCTAGAGGGCAGGTATTCTAGGCTGAGGTCTTTGAGAGAAATTACTTTGTCATATTCCAAAAAAATGTAAGACTAGCATACATCTAGTGAGGCAAGACCAAAATTAGCAAAGTACAAAGTGGTGGGATTTGAGATTAGAGAGACAGCATTTGAATTACAAATGACATTGCTGGGACTTTGAACTGTTTAAGATAGGGAATAAAATGATCTGGATTTTTTTTTTTAATTGCTGTAAAAATGTAGATGATACATTTGCCAGTTCAACATTTTTCATGTGTACCATTCAGTGAGACCCATTACATCAATCATGTTGTGCAATCATCACCAAAAACTGTTGCCAAGTTTTCCAACCCATAAACAGAAGCTCACTGCTTCCTACACTGTGATTTCCCCTTTTCCCCCTCACAGTCCTCTGAGTAGTCCAATACTCCCTATCCAATTCATCCGTCAGTGGAGGAACTCATCCACTGCCAACCCACAGCTCAGAAAGGAGGGAGCCAGGAGAATAAATGCTTCTACTTCTCTTCCCTCCCACTCTCCAGTGCCTTCCATTGACTGAACACAACCTAAAGCCAGAGAGCAAAGGATCATAAAGGTTATACTCCTGGAACACTCCAAGAAGTGCAGGAAGGTAGAGAAGAATTAAAACTAATCTAGAAAATAAAAAAAAAAAAAAGAAGAACAGAGAGAATATATTCAGCACAGTCATCCTTCCCTTCTGTGCATAAAATTGCCCACCTGGAAATATCCACAGAAAGTATGTGTTACTCTGTGAATTCTGTGTGCTGAAGCTTAAATATACAGAAGCAGGTCAGCTAATCCTCATATATTCTCAAAATTTGAAACTTAAAGTGCCACAGTTGAGACTTCACCCAGCTGAATGACAATTTTACACACATCCTGATTGAGTTGTTCTACAGAGTAATAAGTAGCCATTAGAGTCATTCATCAGTGATGGTGTTTTGTTCTTCCTTTCTTGAAGAACAGTCAGGCAAGATGGGTGCTTAAATTATATCAATTCACTGACATTGCTATGGCTTTAATAATTCCTATTAAGGCAGCAATTTAAAAGGAACTGAATTTTTTTTTTTTTTACAAGGTACAATGCTGTACAGATTCTCACACTGTGCCACTCATTTCATTGCTACCTGGAATATAATGGAAAAAAGAAAAAAAAAAGTTTTGTAGAATAAAACACCTTAGCAAATATATATATTATTCATTATAAAGTATGGTAATTTGTTCAGAAAGACAATCGTAATAAGTTTCTGTAATCTGCTAAAAAAAAAAAAGACTAGAAATCAAAACATACGCAGCTTTTTCAGTATTTCTTGTATACTTATCATTTTTTTAGGCTTTTTGCAGGACAGGAAAACTACTGTTATTGTTAGGTGCCATGGAGTCATTTCCAACTCATAGCTACCTATATACAACAAAACAAAACTCTGCCCTGTGCTGTGCCATCCTCGCAATTCTTATGCTTGAGCTCATTGTTGTAGCCACTGTATCGATCCATCTCATTGAGGGTGTTTTTTTTCGCTGACCTTCTGCTTTATCAAGCATGATGTCCTTCTCCAGGGGCTGGTCCCTCCTTATAACATGTCCAAAGTATGTGAGATGAAGTCTTTCCATTCTCGCTTCTAAGGACCAACTATTCAGTTGTACTTCTTCCAAGGCAGATTTGTTCATTCTTCTGGCATTCCATGGCATATTCAATATTCTTTGCCAACACCATAATTCAAAGACATCGATTCTTCAATCTTCATTATTCATTGTCCAACTTTTGCATGTGTATGTTATGTTGTTGTTAGGTGCCATTCAGTTGGTTCCAACTCACAGCAACCCTATGCCCAACAGAATGAAACACTGCCCTGTCCTGCACCATCCTCACAATTGTTGCCATGCTAGAGCCCGTTGTTGCAGCCACTGTGTCAATCCATCTCATTGAGGGTCTTCCTCTTTTTTACTGACTCTCTACTTTACCAAGCATGATTTCCTTCTACTGGGACAGATTCCTGCTGATAATATGCCCAAAGTATGTGAAACCTAGTCTCACCATCCTTGCTTCTAAGGAGCATTCTGGTTGTACTTCTCCCAAGACAGATTTGTTCCTTCTCTCGGCAATCCATGGTATATTTAATATTCTTCGCCAATACCACAATTCAAAGGTGTAAATTCTTCTTCAGTTTCCCTTATTCATTGTCCAGCTTTAGTAAGCACATGAGGTCGTTGCAAACACCATGGCTTGGGTCAGGCACACCTTAGTCCTCAAAGTAACATCTTTGCTTTTTAACACTTTAAAGAGGTCTTTTGCAGCAGATTTCCCCTATGCAATGTGTCTTTTGATTTCTTGACCGCTGATTCTATGGGTGTTCATTGTGGATCCAAATAAAATGAAATCCTTGACAACCTCAAGTTTTTCTCCATTTATCATGATGTTGCTTATTGGTTCAGTCCTGAAGATTTTTGTTTTCTTTACATTGAGGTATAATCTGTACTGAAGGCTGTGGTTTTTGATCTTCATCATTAAGTGCTTCAAGTCCTCTTCACTTTCAGCAAGCAACGTTATTAATGAGCCTTCCCCCAATCCTGGTGCCCCATTCTTCTTCCTATAGTCCAGCTTCTCAAAATATTTGCTCGGCATACTGATTGAAAAGGTATGGTGAAAGGATACAACCCTGACACACACCTTTCCTGACTTTAAACCATGCAGTATCCCCTTGTTCTGTTCAAAGGACAGCCTCTCGATCAATGTACAGATTCCTCATGATCACAATTAAGTGTTCAAGAATTCCCATTTTCTACAATGTTGTCTGTAATTTGTTATGATCTACACAGTTGCATGCCTTAGCATAGTCAATAGGTAAACATATTTCTGGTATCCTCTGCTTTCAGCCAGGATCTATCTGGCATCAGCAATGATATTCTTGGTTTCATTTCCTCTTCTAGATCCAGCTTGAATTTCTGGCAGTTCCCTGTTGATATACTGCTGCAGCTGCTTGTGAATGATCTTCAGCAAAATTTTGCTTGAATTTGATACTATTGTTATTGCTCAGTAATTTCTACATTCAGTTGGTTCACCTTTCTTGGGTATAGGCATAAATACGGATCTCTGTCCATTCATTGGCCAGGTAGCTGTCTTCCAAATTTCTAGGCATAGACAAGTGAGCACTTCCAGTGCTGCATCTATTTGTCGAAACATCTCAATTGGTATCCCTTCAATTCCCGGAGCCTTGTTTTTCGCTAAGGCCTTCAGTGCATCTTGGACTTCTTCCTTCAGGACCATCGGTTCCTGATCATATGTTGCCTCCTGAAATGGTTGAATGTCGACCTTTTTTTTTTATTGTTTTTTTGATATAGTGACTCTGTGTATTCCTTTTATCTTCTTTTGATGCTTTTTGTGTCATTTAATATTTTCCCCATAGAATCCTTCAGTATTGCAACTCAAGGCTCGGATTTTTTCTTCAGTTCTTTCAGCTTGAGAAATGCCAAGCCTGTTCTTCCCTTTTGGTTTTCTATTTCCAGGTCTTTGCTCATGTCATCATAATACTTTACTTTGTCTCTCCAGCCACCCTTTGAAATCTCCTGTTCAGCTCTTTTACTTCATCATTTTTTTTTTTCCTTTTGCTTTAGCTACTCGACGTTCAAGAGCAAGTTTCAGAGTCTCTTCTGACATCCAATTACGTCTTTTCTTTCTCTCCTGTCTTTTTAGTGACCTCTTGCTTTCTTCATCTATGATGTCCTTGATGCCATTCCATAACTCACCTGGTCTTTAGTCATCAGCATTTGATGCATCAAATTTATTCTTGAGATGGTCTCTAAATTCAGGTGTGATATACTCAAGGTCATTCTTTGGCTCTCATGGACTTATTCTAATTTTCTTCACTTGCATATGAAGCAATTGAAAATACCATGGTTTGGTCAGGTGCACCTTTGTCCTCAAAGTGACGTTTTTGTTTTTTGACACTTTAAAAGAGGTTTTTACAACATTGTTTGATTTCTTGATTGCTGCTTCCATAGATGTTGATTTTGGATCCAAGTAAAATGAAATCCTTCACAACTTTAATCTTTTCTTTGTTTATCATGATGTTGCTTATCAGTCCAGTTGTGAGGACTTTCGTGTTCTTTACGTGGAGATGTAATCCATACCAAAGGGTGTAGTCTTTGATCTTCATCAGTAAGTGCTTCAAGTCCTCTTCACTTTTAGTAAGCAAGGTTGTGTCATCTGCATATTGCAGATTGTTAATGAGTCTTCCTCCAATCCTGATGCTGTTACTACATCCCTCTTTTTAAGAATAATTAACTGACTTTTATAATCTTAAAAAGAAAAATTCAGTTTTCTTTCTGGCAAGATATGTCTAAGTGGGAAAGTTACCCACAGGGTAGGAAAGGTAGCAGTCAGTGTTGCAATTGCAAATAAAATCCACTGCAGTAAGTTCAACAGAAGACAAATTTATTTAAAAAGATATTAGATAGCGGACAGATTTCTTGTGAGAAGCCAAGATTAGGAATTTGAGGTTATGCAGCTACAGAAAACACTCAAACTACACCCTAACGCTATCCCAGCAAAAATACTGCGAACTCTGAGTGCAGACGCAGCAGCTGCGCGTGCTGCTGCCATGGGATAAGAGGCATCAAGATCTCTGCCATCCTGCTCCCAAAGCTGACTTTCTTTGCCATCATCTTCACCGGAAAAAATGAATTTCTTATTTACCTCCTTCATCATATTGCTGTTTTCTGAATGAACGCCTCATACTTGCACTTCAGATTCTTAGACCTAGGATACGTACTTAACCCAGAACCCAGAAATTGGGTTCTGGGTTAAGTATAGACTCAGGAAATGGAGAAAATGAGTTTCTGAGTTCCATCTTGGGAGAAAAAATACAGATTGTGGCAAATTCTTCTAATGTAGGATAGCGTCACATGCATTATCTGCCCCCTAATTATGTATCTCTCTCTCTCATTCTCTTTCTCTTTCATCTCTCAGCCTCATTATGAAAGAAGAAATCTGTGTCAGAACTTAGATTTAGAGTATTAAAAAAAATCAAATATAGCATCAACAAGTACAGTCCTCTCTTACAGGGATTGGTATGAAAATAAAGAGATTTAATTGTAGTAACTGAATATGAGATATGACTGATAAAAAAAAAAAAAAAACTCTTCCAACTGTAAGGAGGCTTTCAAGGATGGATACCACTGATTCAGATCCAAATGTCGTTCTGTGGCATTAGCTTCCTTCTGTGCAAATTGTTTCATAGGACTAAAACACAATCAAGAAACGCTGAAGTGTCATTTCAAGATAAAGCCACTCATGTAATACAGGGGCATAAGAGATGAAGATTTTTCTCTAAAATCAAAGAAAAAATATTTACTGCATTCTTAGAGATTTAGGAAATCTAAGAAGCAATTTCCCCTTTTCTTGAATTTTATAACATGTAGTTTAAGGTTGGATTATAATTAATTTTCATGGTCTCCTGAAGCCTAAAGAGACAGAACCCCTATATTGGAGCACTCAGAACTAGTCAAAATAATTCAGAAGTCATGAAAATCTTTAATGTTTGTAAAACCTAAGGTTAAATGACTGTACATTTGCATGCAGAAATAGACATAGTGATATAACCCTATTTCAAAAGAGAATATGTCTTCTATACATGCGTCTGATAGTCACTGTTCTCATCATAGCACACATGGCCATTCACTGTGCAATCACTATAAAACCTGCAAGTTTAGTTTTATAAGAACTAGAAAATCAGTAAAAACTAGCAGACCACTTACTACTTACGACTGGGAACAAAGACATGAAGACAAGAATGAATAAACTTGTGCTTAAGAAATGAGGGAGACAAAAGAGGAACCTGATACTAAATATAATTATTTTGATTTTGGTCTCAAATTACCTTCAAACTTTCCTCTACTTCCCTCTTAATAGAATTTAATAGAAAACCCTAAGTAACCAGGTTCAAGGATGGTTTGAACAGACATTCAGGTGATATCATCTAATCAGTAGTGAGGACTAACACAGATCAATTTTTTCTACTTATCACTTCAAGTGGGATCCAGATTGCTCTGCTATACATAAAGTATAACCATTTTTTAGGGACAAATGTTTTTGAATCAGTGTAGTATTGGCCTGAACACTACTATAGCTCATTAGATTTTTTCATGCATGTCTATGACATTGTCTATTTCATGCATGTCTGTGACATCATAGGTGAATAAAATCTTCCAATCTCAGAATCTATTCTTTCTGTGGGCTAACATTAAACTTTAGTCAATCTCACTTAAATAAAGTTTCTTTATTTTTCATTCCATTAAACTTAATTTACAAATGTATGCTTGGGATTGTACTGGGAATAATTAATATAGTTCATTGTCCATATTTCATATCATTCTGAACTTCATGAAATTATTATGCATCTAAAACACTTTGAGGGACCTCAAAATAAAGTTTTACCTTTATCTATTGAGAGGGCAATTCATTGAAAAAGTGCCTGAAAACATATCTCACTTTAGAAATTAGTCTTCTTGCATTTTTAAAAAGAATCCAAATTGCATCTAGCATTAAGAAATAGAATATCACAGCTGTAGATCTGACAAAAATGTGAAATTTGAGAACCCTTATAACATGAATGAGTGATATCCATTTCTTAAATATTTCCCTAATGTACACTTTCAAGCTTTGAAGGTGGATTTTTGACCAAAAATTGGTTAAGTACATTCTGTTTGAAGAACATTGTATCTGACATTGAGGAAGGAAAATGCAAATGAAAACGTGGGGTTTAATCTTAAGAAACTTACAATCCTATCGAAAAGTAAAAATATTAAAAAAACATTAGAATGTAAAACAAAAATAGCATGGCATGAAGCTCGAGACATAAGTTTAATCAAGTATGTGAGAATGGACTTGAGAAGAAGTCAAGGAAGTAGAGCTAATCAGAAAAAGCTTCTTAAAAGAGGCATATTTTCACTAGGCCTGGGAAGATATGTCTAAGTTGGAAAGGTACAGGGAGGGGAAAATAGACTTTAAAGGCTAGTGCTTATTAGTGAAGAAATGCAAATAGAAATAAACAAGTTGTTGAGAAAAGAAGTGATGTGTATAAAGCATAGTCGTTATTATGCACTCGCTAAGAGCTTTACTTCCATAATTTCAATCCGTTCAACAAACCGATGGGGTAAATACAGTTATTAATCACCTGTTAACAGTTAGGGCCCTAAGATCGGAGACATTAAATAATTTAGAAAAGGTCAAATAGCTGGTTAATTTAGGGGTCAGAGTTTAAGACCTTGGGAATTTAATTGTAGACCTCATGCTCTTTATCAAAAGGTATTTTACAGTTTTTATTTCATCACCATCAGACAGACTTTAGATTAGATTTCTCCATCCATAAAAACCTGTAATATATATATTTTTTAATTTGATCTCATTTAAACTTTATGAAATCAATGTGTATATTTCTTGAATTATAATTATTTGAGTATTTATTTTAACACATATTTAATAATAAGATACTTGAGGGCTTGGATTATTTTTTATTCATCTCCAAATTACCTATATTACCCAGCAGTGTCTTGCACATAAAAAATGCTTAATAATATTTGTTGAATATAAGTAACTTTATAAAAGAGAGAAGAAATACGAGGAAGTGTTTTTGGAAAAGTATGCCTCGGTAGCTAGGCTAAAGAGCTGGGATTTGATAGGATAGAGAATTAAGTCTCATTACAGTTTTCATACATAGGGACAAAATGTGATGGAAACAGAAGTTTTGTTTGTTTTTTTCCACAATATATAGTGGAAATAAAAATATTTCCCCATAGGAATGCTTAAAGGAACAAACCTGAGAACACCAGGACTAGATGATAAACTACACCCAAGTAGCTGATATATGAAAAATGTAACTTGAGAGTTATTTATTAACTGGGTGTATTCACTTTTTTATATTTATTTTATTTTTGGTTAAAATATACAGAGCAAAACACGCACTCACTCAGCAATTTTTGCACGTACAAGTTCAGTGACATTGGGTACATTCTTTGTTTTGTCAACAATCTCACTATTTCTACTCAAATTTACCATTAGCTTTACCCATTATATAACATGTAGATAAAAATGTCAACATTTGAGAACTTACTGATTCAAAATTTCTTTAAATATCAAAACCAATAAGACAATATATATGCAATTAAAGCCCACCCACTGCCGTCGAGTTGATTCCAACTCATAGCTACCCTATAGGGCAAAGTAGAACTGCCCCATAGAGTTTCCAAGGAACTCCTGGCGGATTTGAACTACTGACCTCTTAGTTAGCAGCCGTAGCACTTAACCAATACACCAACAGGGTTTCCGTATATCATAAAAAAAAAAAACAAATCCACTGCCGCCCAGTCGATTACTACTCATAGCGACCCTAGAGGACAGAGTAGAACTGCCCCATAGAGTTTCCAAGGAATGCCTAGTGGATTTGAACTACCGACCTTTCGGTTAACCGCCGTAGCACTTAACCACTATGCCACCAGGGTTTCCTCCATATATCATAAAAAAAAAAAAAAAAAATGATATCATAAATGAAGTAGATATCATAAATCAAAAGTTATTTACAAAAACAAAGAAATAGATTTAATTACTTCTCACATCAATATTTCTCTGTGCTTCAAGCACCTAGAAATAACAAAAGATAACAAAATAAAAATATATAAGAAGTTAACTTTAGTCTGAGCACAGATTAAAAAAATTGACTTGAAGGATGTTACTATGGAAATATACAATTTCACACAGCTTATACAAATGTATACTATGTATTTTTGTATATCTGCAACATAAAGGAGATTAAGCTGATGAAATATTAGATTCTGGATATATTCATAAGATAAAGCCAACAGCATTTTTTAAGAATTTGATTTAAGCTGTGTTTCATGAAAATAAAGACCTTTGTCTGGAATATTCAGACAGTTTTGTCATTAACTGAGAAGGGAGAGACTGTAGGTGGAGTGGGTTTGAGGAGAAAGAGCACATGTTTGTTTGAGACATATTAACTTTGAGATGCTTAAATCTAAGTAGAGATGTCAAGCAGGCATTTGGAGCTCAGGAAATATAAATTAGAAAACCATTGGCACGGAAGATATTTAAAGTCTATGCCTGAATAATAACACTGAGGCAGTAAATATAGAGAAAGAAGGTCCAAGTACGAAGACACAGGTCAGGCCAAGGTTGAAAACTGGCAATGGAAGCTGAGATGTAATTAGTAAGGAAGGAGAGGAAAAGAAACAAAAATACACCCCAAAACAATAAAACAGAGTAACAAAAACCCACAAGAATACACAAGGGAGGTGCCTCAGAAGCCCAGTAAACAGAGTCTAGAAAGGAGAAGCAAGGATTAACCATGTCCAATGCTGTTGATATATCAGGGCAGCTGAGAATCAATAATTGGTCAATGGATTAGCAACATGTAATTCATAACATAGTTTCACAATAATAAAAATGTTATATAGTGCTTATGGATGCATACTTAGGTAGTAATTCTTTTTTAAAAGTACATATATATATATATATATATATCTCATAGGGTCACTACGAGTTGGAATTGACTCAACAGCAATATATACATATATGTTGTTGTTGTTGTTAGGTTCCTTTGAGTTAGTTTTGACTCACAGTGACCCTATGTACAACGGAACAAAACACTGCCCTGTCCTGTGCCATACTCGTAATGGTTGTGTTTGAGCCCATTGTTGCAGTCAGTGTGTCAATTTATCCCATTGAGGGTCTTCCTCTTTTTTGCTGATCCTTTATTTTACCAAGCATGACGTCCTTCTCCAGGGACTGGTTCCTCCTGATAACATGTCCAAAGTATGTGAGGCAAAACCTTACCATCCTTGCTACTAAGAAACATTCTGACTGTACTTCTTTCAAGACACATTTTTTCGTTCTTCTGGGAATCCAGGGTATATTCAATATTCTTCACCAATGCCATAATTCAAAGGCATCAATTTTTCCTTATTCATTGCCCAGCTTTCACATGCATATGAGGCAATTGAAAACACCATGCTTTGAGTCAGGAACACCTTAGTCCCTCAAGTGACATCTTTGCTTTTCAATACTTTAAAGAGGTCTTTTGCAGATTTCTCCAATGTAATGTGTCTTTTGATTTCTTGACTGCTGATTCCGTGGGTGTTGATTGTGGATCCAACTAAAATGAAATCCTTGACAACCTCAAACCTTTCTCTGTTTATCATGATGTTGCTTATTGGTCTAGCTGTGAGGATTTTGGTTTTCTTTATATTGAGGTGAAATCCATACTGAAGGCTGTGGTTTTTGCTCTTCATCAATAAGTGGGTCAAGACCTCTTCACTTTCAGCAAGCAAGGTTGTGTCATCTGCATAACGCAGGTTGTTGATGAGTCTTCCTCCATCCTGATGCCACATTATTTTTCATATAGTCCAGTTTCCTGGATTATTTTCTCCGCATACAGATTGAGTAAGTATGGTGAAAGGATAAAACCCTGATGCACACTTCCTGATTTTAAACCATGCAGTATCCTCTAGTTCTGCTCGAATGGCTGCTTCTTGGTCTATGTACAGGTTCCTCATGAGCACAATTAAGTATTCTGGAATTTCCAGTTTTTACAATGTTATCTATGATTTGCTATGAACCACATAGTTGAATGCCTTTGAATACTCAATAAAACACAGGTAAATATCTTTCTGGTATTCTCTGCTTTCAGCCAGGATCCATCTGATGTCAGTAATGATATCCACGGTTCTATGTACTCTTCAGAATCCAGCTTGAACTTCTGGCAGCTCCCTGTTGATGAGCTGCTGCAGCTGCTTATGAATGATCTTCAGCAAAATTTTACTTGTGGGTGATATTAATGATATTGTTCAATAATTTCCATATTCTGTTGAATCACCTTTCTTTGGAATAGGCATAAACATGTATCTCTTCTAGTTGGTTGGCAAGGTAGCTATCTTCCAATTTTTTTGGTATAGACAAGTGAACACTTACAGCAATGCATCCGTTTGTTGAAACATCTCAATCCATATTCCGTCAAGTCCTAGAACCTTTCCTTATGATTGGAGTCACTTTTATGGAATAAGCTAAGCATTGTTATCCTAACAATGCTCCAGTCAATACTGTATCTTCAAACCATAGGGAAGACTCGCTTATCCTAGCTTAGAATATTACAGGATGTATATGGCAATTCCCATGCCTTTGCCAACCATATTCTCACCTTGTAATTTCTCAAATGATCTTGATGGAAGAAAATGAACCATCTTGCTTCTTAAATATATAACAATTTTATTGTCTACTTGAGGTACCTATGAGAGCTTAGTTAGTAATCACTTAAGAAGTAATTGTTCACAGCAGTAAATATTTGGCAAGGTTCAACCAGTGTCCAAATTACAAGGCGTTCATTTATTCCATCCAATAAATTAGCTTTAAGGATCTTTATATGTTCTGTTTGCTGTCAGTGTTTGAGCATAAACATTTCAAAGAAAATCATATTTGTATGTCTTAGGCAGTTAACAAATTTATTCTGTGAACTTGGCGATAACTTAACGTATTTTTTATCTTTGACCTGTAAAATAAGGAAAAATAATTGTAGTACAACTTCAAGAAGAATTTCTCACAAAGATGCGAGGTAAGAATGAGATCCTGTTTTTAATCACTGTAATCACTGAGTCACGTTCCTTGAATGAAAGGGTTTTATTAGGCTGTGGGTTCCCATTAGAATAGCAAGGGAAAAGTAGCAAAGTGTTCAGGCTATAATTGGATAGGTCAGGGCGAGAATATCCTCGGCAGTAACTGCGGGTGAATTAGCTGATTTTTCCTAATGATTTCACAGCAAATTTACTTTGCCTAGTTATTGCTTTAGCTATAAGGTACATCTTGAATCATAATCCCTTACATCTCCTGCTGCAAGGTTGACTTGGCTTGTGACTGCTTGAGCTCCACACTTGTTTCTATTTATTTCTTAAAATATCTGAAAAAGAGATTTGTCTCTCCAAAGATGCAAGTATGAAAGTGACAAAAATCATATTAGAGACAACTCTAAGAAAAATCACAGTGTATAATGATTAATGTTAAAATGGAAATGTTTTATATCATCAATTCTTAGAAAGACACTATTTCATGTTTTAATGTTTCTAATAACAGGGAGCAGGCACCTGAGAATAAAAACATATTGAAATTTAATTTAATGCATATACATATATTTTGGTTATGGAGAGCTAATTTGTTCTTTTAAAACAAGCGTTACCATGAATCATTCTGTGCATCTTATCCTACCACCTGCATTTTGACTAAAATATTGACTTACACCTCCAGAATTAAAGAGAGAAATCCATGAAAAGGTTTTAGCTCTTGTAAGCTGTGCCCTGTTATTAGAAATATTAAACATGAAAAAATGTCTTTCTAAGAATTGATGATGTAAAACATTTCCATTTTAACATTAATCACTATACAGTGATTTTTCTTAGAGCTGTCTCTAATATGATTTTTGGCACTTTCAAACTTGCATCTTTGGAGAGACAAATCTCTTTTTCAGATATTTTAAGAAATAAATAGAAACAAGTGTGGAGCTCAAGCAGTCACATAAAGTGTCATCTGTACAACAAGCCGAGTAAGTTTTAGATAGGAGGGGCTTTAAGGGAAGAACATAGTAATGGCTAGTTTTAGACAGGATGCTTCTGCAGGTGTTTTTACTTTCATTTTAAATTTAATCGTCCTTGTTATTGTTCTGTGCTGTTGTGGCATAAATTGTGTGTCAAAAAAGTGTGTGTCAACTTGGCTAGATCATAATTCCCAGTATTGTCTGATTGCTCATCATTTTGTCATCTGAAATTATTTTCTTTTGTGTTGTAAACCCTACCTCTATGATGTTAATGAGGTGGGACTACAGGCAATTACGTTAATGAGGCAAGACTCAATCTACAAAATTAGGTTGTATCTTGAGTCAGATATGAAAGAGAGAAACAAGCAGAGAGAAAGGGAGGCCTCATGTCATCAAGAACGAAGAACCAGGAGACGAAGCCAAGACGGTGGAATAGACAGATGCTTCCAGAGAGCCCTCTTTACAACAAAGACCAGAAAAAACAAGTGAAATGAGTATATTTGTGACAAGCTGGGGGCCCTGAGCATCAAAGGCAAACTTAGACAATGAACTGAGGGGCAGGGGGAGGAAGTGGCCATTCAGAAGTGGAGAGTAGTTACTGGACCTGAATCACAGGGAGCCCTCAGGCACCATTCCTGGGGCGGTGGCAGCGGGCTGATACTAGCCTTTGGTTACAGTTTTCCCAGGGAGAAGCAGCCAGCCGCACACCTACTCACACCTCCGGAACCTGAGAACAGAGCTCTCAGCAAAAGCTAAGTACTTGCATACATTTTACTGCACCTCCCCACCCCCAAACCGGGTTCAGCGGCTGAATCCCTGGGCCTGAGCTAGACCCTGGTGAGCACCTAAAGCCAACCTCCCAGCCTTGGGGAAGGAAAAAATTTGCAGTTGGGGGGAAAAGATAATTTGCTAGCTCCATTAACCAGGGGATACAAAGAAATAAAAGTTAGTTTTAAATTTAGAAAAATAGGGGTAAATAATAATGTAACCACAAAGGAGACAAACCATCATATTCATCAAAATAAAATACAAGGGAAAAATACAGACTCAGCAGGAACAAAATCAACAAAAACAAATATCAGGAAAGGACAATATATAAAGAAAAGAAAATCTACTCAGCACATAAAATCAAATGGGAAAAACAAACTGTCAACACACAAAAAAAGACATCAAAATGATAGCACTAAATTCCTACCTGTCCATAATTCCCTTGAATGTAAATGAACTAAATGCACCAATAAAGAGACAGAGAGCAGCAGAACGGATTAAAAAACAAGATCTGTCTATATGCTGCCTACAAGAGACACACCTTAGACTTAGAGACACTAACAAACTAAAACTTAAAGGATGGAAAAAAATACATCAAGCAAGCAACAATCAAAAAAAGAGCAGGAGTAGCAATATTAATTTCTGACAAAATAGACTTTAAAGTTAAATCCATCAGAAAGAATAAGGAAGGACACTATATAGTGATTAAAGTGACAATACACCAAGAAGATATAACCATATTAAATATTTATGCACCCAATAACAGGGTTGCAAGATACATAAAACAAACTCTATCAGAATTGAAAGTGAGGTAGACAGCTTCACAATAACAGGAGACTTCAACACACCACTTTCAGTGAAGGACAGGACATCCAGAACGAAGCTCAATAAAGACAAGGAAGATCTAAATGCAACAATCAGCCAACTTGACCTCATAGACATATACAGAACACTCCACCCAACAGCAACCAACTATACTTTCTTTTCTAGTGCACATGGAACATTCTCTAGAATAGACCAAATATTACGTCATAAAGCAAGCCTTAGCAGAACCCAAAACGTTGAAATATTCCAAAGCATCTTCTCTGACCATAAGGCCATAAAAGTGGAAATCAATAACAGGAAAAGCAGGGAAAAGAAATCAAACACTTGGAAAATGAACAATACCCTGCTCAAAAAAGACTGGATTATAGAAGATATTAAGGACAGAATAAAGAAATTCAGATAATCCATTGAGAATGAAAACACATCCTATCAGAACCTTTGGGACACAGAAAAGCGGTGCTCAGAGGCCAATTTATATCAATAAATGCACACGTCCAAAAAGAAGAAAGGGCCAAAATCAAAGAATTATCCCTAAAACTTGAACAAATAGAAAGAGAGCAACAAAAGAGACCCACAGGCACCAGAAGAAAACAAATAATAAGAATTAGAGCTGAACTAAATGAAATAGAAAAGAGAAAAAAATTGAAAGAATTCACAAGACCAAAAGCTGTTTTTTTGAAAAAATCAACAAAATTGATAAACCACTGGCCAATCTGACAAAAGAAAAACAGGAGACGAAGCAAATAACCTGAATAAGAAATGACCCAACTGAAATTAAAAGAATCATATCAGATTACAATGAAAAACTATACCCCCAAAAATTTGAAAAATTAGAAGAAATGGATGAATTCCTAGAAACACACTACCTACCTAAACTAACACAAACAGAGGTAGAACAACTAAATAGACCCATAAAAAAAGAAGTGATTGAAAAGGTAATCAAAAAACTCCCAACAAAAAAAAAACCCTGGTCCAGATGGCTTCACTGCAGAGTTCTACAAAACTTTCAGAGAAGAGTTAACACCACTACTACTAAAGGTATTTCAGAGCATAGAAAAGGACGGAATACTACCAAACTCATTCTATGAAGCCACCATATCCCTGATGTCAAAACCAGGTAAAGACACCACAAAAAAAGAAAATTATAAACCTATATCCCTCATGAATATAGATGCAAAAATCCTTAACAAAATTCTAGCCAGTAGAATTCAGCAACATATCAAAACAATAATTCACCATGATCAAGTGGGATTCAAATCAGGTATGCAGGGATGGTTCAACTTAGAAAAACAATTAATGTAATCCACCACATAAATAAAACAAAAGACAAGAATCACATGATTTTATCAATTGATGCAGAAAAGGCATTTGACAAAGTTCAACACCCATTCATTATAAAAACTCTCAGCAAAATAGGAATAGAAGGAAAAGTCCTCAACATAATAAAGGGCATTTTTACAAAGCCAACAGCCAACATTACCCTAAATGCAGAGAGCCTGAAAATATTCCCACTAAGATCGGGAACCAGACATGGAAGCCCTTTATCAACACTTTTATTCAACAATGTGCTGGAAGTCCTAGCCAGAGCAATTAGGCTAAATAAAGAAATAAAGGACATCCAGATTGGCAAGGAAAGGCAAAGTATCTCTATTTGCAGATGACATGAACTTATACACAGAAAACCCTAAGGAATCCTTCAGAAAACTACTGAAACTAATAGAATAGCTCAGCAGAGTATTGGGATACAAGATACACATACAAAACTCAGTTGGATTCCTCTACACCAACAAAAAGAACATCGAAGAGGGAATCACCAAATCAATGCCATTTGCAGTAGCCCCCAAGAAGATAAAATACTTAGGAATAAGTCTTACCTGAGATGTAAAAGACTTTTACCAAGAAAACTACAGTACACTTCTGCAAGAAACCAAAAGAGACTTACATAAGTGGAAGAACATACCTTGCTCATGGATAGGAAGACTTACCATTGTGAAAATGTCTATTCTATCAAAAGTGATCTATAGATTTAATGCAATTCCGATCCAAATATCAATGACATTCTTTAATGAGATGGAGAAACAAATCACCAACTTCATATGAAAGGGAAACAGGCCCCGAATAAATAAGGCATTACCGAAAAAGAAGAACAAAGTGGGAGGCCTTATTTTACCTGATTTTAAAATCTATTATACTGCCACAGTAGTCAAAACAGCCTGGTACTGGTACAAAAACAGATACATGGACCACTGGAACAGAATTGAGAATCCAGTCATAAATCCATCCACATATGAGCACCTGATATTTGACAAAGTCCCCAAAACAGTTAAATGGGGAAAAGACAGTGTTTTCAACAAATGGGGCTGGCATAACTGGATATCCATCTGCAAAAAAATGAAACAAGACCCACACCCCACTCCATGCACAAAAACTAACTCCAAATGGATGAAAGACCTAAATATAAAATCTAAAATGATAAAGATCACGGAAGAAAAAATAGGGACAACGTTAGCAGCCCTAATACATGGTATAACAGTATACAAAACATTATAAAGAATCCAGAAGAAAAATTAGATAACTGGGAGCTCCTAAAAATCAAACACCTATGCTCATCCAAAGACTTCACCAAAAGAATAAAAAGACTACCTACAGACTGGGAAAAGTTTTTAGCTATGACATTTCTGATCAGCGCCTGATCTCTAAAATCTACCTGATACTGCAAAAACTCAACTGCCAAAAGACAAATAACCCAATTAAAAACTGGGCAAAAGATATGAATAGACACTTCGCTAAAGAAGACATTCAGGTAGCTAACAGATATATGAGGAAACGCTCATGATCATTAGCCATTAGAGAAATGCAGATCAAAACTACAATGAGATTTCATCTCACTCCAACTAGGCTGGCATTAATCCAAAAAACACAAAAGAATAAATGTTGGAGAGGCTGTGGAGAGATTGGAACACTTCTACACTGCTGGTGGGAATGTCAAATGGTACAACCACTTTGGAAATCGATTTGGTGCTTCCTTAAAAAGCTAGAAATAGAACTACCATATGATCCAGCAATCCCACTCCATGCAATATATCCTAGAGACATAAGAGCCTTTACCCAAACAGATATATGCACACCCATGTTCATTGCTGCACTGTTTACAATAGCAAAAAGATGGAAACAACCAAGGTGCCCATCAATGGATGAATGGATAAATAAATTATGGTATATTCACGCAATGAAATACTATGCATCCATAAAGAACAGTGAGGAATCTGCGAAGCATTTCATAACATGGAGGAACCTGGAAAGCATTATGCTGAGTGAAATTAGTCAGTTGTAAAAGGACAAATATTGTATAAGACCAGTATTATAAGAACTTGAGAAATAATTTAAACTGAGAAGAAAACATTCTTTGGTGGTTAAGAGGGGGGCAGGGAAGGAGAATGGGAGAGGGCATTCACTAATTAGATAGTAGATAAGAACTACTTTAGGTGAAGGGAAAGACAGCACACAATACAGGGGAGGTCAGCACAATGGGACTAAACCAAAAGCAAAGAAGTCTCCTGAATCAACTGAATGCTTCAAAGGCCAGCGTAGCAGGGGCAGGGGTCTGGGGACCATGGTTTCAGGGGACATCTACGTCAATTGGCATAATAAAATCTATTAAGAAAACATTCTGCATCCCACTTGGAAGAGTGGCATCTGGGGTCTTAAATGCTCGCATGCAGCCATCTAAGATGCATCAACTGGTCTCAACCTATCTGGCTCAAAGGAGAATGAAGAACACCAAGAACACAAGGCAATTATGAGCCCAGGAGACAGAAAGGGCCATATGAACCAGAGACTACATCATCCTGAGACCAGAAGAACTAGATGGTGCCCGGCTACAACCAATGACTGCCCTGACGGGGAACACAACATAGAATCCCTGAGGGAGCAGGAGAGCAGCGGGATGCAGACCCCAAATTCTCATAAGACCAGACTTAATGGTCTGACTGAGACTAGAATACCCCAGTGGTCATGGCCCCCATGTCTTCTCTTGGCCCAGGACAGGAACCATTCCTGAAGCCAACTCTTCAGACATGGATTGGACTGGACCATGGATTGGAGAGGGATGCTGGTGAGGAGTGAGCTTCTTGGATCAGGTAGACACTTGAGACTATGTTGCCATCTCCTGCCTGGAGGGGAGATGAGAGGGTGGAGGGGGTTAGAAGCTGGTGAAATGGGCACGGAAAGAGAGAGTGAAGGGAGAAAACAGGCTGTCTCATTGCGGGGGGAGTAATTGGGAGTGCGTAGCAAGGTGTATATGGTATTTTGTGTGAGAGATTGACTTGATTTGTAAACTTTCACTTAAAGCACAACAAAAATTTTTTTTAAAAAAAGAAAGAAGAACCAAGAGAGAGTGTGGACCTGGAGTCCCTGAGCTGAGACTCCCCTGGAGCAGGTAAAGATTAATGACAAGGATCTTCCCCCACAGCCAACAGAGGACAAAGCCTTTCCCTAGAGCTGGTGCACTGAATTTGGACTTGAAGCCTCCTAAACTGTGAGAGAATAGACTTCTTTTTGTCAAAGCTGTTGGCTTGTGATACTTCTGTTATAGCAGCAGTAGATAATTAATACAGATGCCTTCGAGTTGGTTCCAACTCATAGCATCCCTATGTACAACAGAAGGGAACACTTCCCGGTCCTGTGCCATCCCCTTAATCATTGCTAAGTTTGAGACCATTGTTGTAGCACTGCGTCAATCCATCTTGTTCAGAGTCTTCCTCTTTTTCTCTCACCCTCTACTTTACCAGGCATGACGTTCTTCTCCACAGAATGGCCCATACTGATTTCAGGTCCAATGTACATAAAACAAAGTTTTACCATCCTCACTTCTAAGGAGCATTCTGGCTCTGTTTCTTCTAAGATTTGTTCGTTCTTTTTGTAGTCCATGGTGTATACAATGTTCTTTGCTAATACCATAATTCAAGGCATAAATTCTTCTTCTGTCTTTCTTATCCATTGTTCGCATGCATATGAGGCAATCGAAAATGCCATGGCTTGGTCAGGCACAGCTTAGGCAGCAAAGTGATATCTTTGCTTTTTAACACTTCAAAGGGGTCTTTTGCAGCTGATGCGCCCAAAGCACTGTGTCTTTTGATTTCTTTACTGCTGCTTACATGGACGTTGATTTGGATCCAAGTAAAATGAAATCATTCACAACTTTAATGTTTTCTTTGTTTATCACGATGTTACATATTGGTCCAGTTGTGAGGCTTTTTGTTTTCTTTATGTCAAGGTGTAATCCATACTGAAGACTGTGGCCTTTGATCTTCATCAGTAAGTGCTTCAAGTCCTCTACACTGTCAGCAAGCAAGGTTGTGTCATCTACATATCACAGATTGTTAACGAGTCTTCCTCCAATCCTGGTGTCACGTTCTTCTTCATATACTCCAGGGTCTTAGGCAGGATTCTCTAGAGAAACACAACCAGTGAAGTGTGTGTGTGTATATATATATATAGAGAGAGAGAGAGAGAGAGATTTATGTCAAGGAAATGGCTAATGCAGTTGTAGACGCTGGAAAGTCCCAAGTCTATAAATCAGGCTGGAGACTTCTCCTGTTTCACGTAGGTGCAGGAACTGTTGAACCCAAGATTGGTAGGTAAGGCAGCAGACCAATCGCTCACAGGCTGGGAAGGCTGATGCATCCGAGGATCGGCAATTAAGCTGCTCGCTCATGTCCCAAGAAGCAGAAGTGAGAAGGAGCAAAAGCCAGTGAGCTTTACCAGAAAGTCCACATATATTGAATACAGGTCTCACTCCCAAGGAAATTCCCTTTCAGCTGATTGGCTGTTCACAACAGACCTTATCATGGAGGTAATTACATTATATAAGATCTCACTATGGCGATAATTATATCAATACCAAGCTGCCAAACTATATCATAAGTGTCAAACCACTGAGAATCATGACCCAGAAAAGTTAACATGGAACCTTAACCATGACATCCAACTTCTTGAATTATTTGCTCAGCGTAAGATTGAATAAGTACAGTGAAAGAATACAGTGGTACATACCTTTCCTGATTTTAAATCATGCAGTATCCCCTTGTTCTCTTTGAAAGACTGGCTATTGGTCTACTTACAGATTCTGCATGACCATGATTAAATGTTCTGGAATTCCTATTCTGCAAAATGTTATCCATAATTTGTTATGATCCATATAGCTGAATGTCTTTGAATAGTCATTAAAGCACAAACATCTTTCTGGTATTCTCTGCTTTCAGCCAAGATCCATCTGACATCAGCAACGATATCTATTGTTCCACACTCTATTGTGAATATGACTTGAATTTTTGACATTTCTCTGTGGATACGCTGCTGCAATTGCTTTGGAATGATCTTCAGCAAAATTTTACTTGATATCATTTGATAATTTCCGAATTCTGTTGGATCACCTTTCTCTGGAATAGGCACAAGTATGGATCTATTCCAGTCAGTTAGCCAGGTAGCTGTCTTCCAAATTTCTTGACATAGATGAGCAAGCACTTCACATCCATTTGTTGAAACACCTCAATTGGTATTCCATCGAATTTAATTACACTTAGTCATGATTTCAGCTGTCTCGGGGCAATGATAAGTTTTATTTAGACCAACAAAATGCAACCATATATCGTCTAAGAGTCTGAATTTTGTTATGAAAATCTGTAATTGTACGTCATTGCACTGTAAAACCCAAAAACCAAACCCACTGCTGTCAAGTTGATTCTGACTTATAGTGACCCTATAGGACGAGTAGTGTACATTTATGTATAATACTTTATAGTTCTATCTGGTGATTTTGGATTATACTAGAATACCTTGTCTTGTTTGATTACTATTAATTTTCTGAGCTTTTGTCCCTAGTTTTAATTTACTCAAAATCCTTCCAAAAAAAAAACTCTGATTAATACATAACCTGAAAGTACAGTATAAATTAGAGACCCACTGCCGTTGAGTCGATTCCAACTCATAGTGACCCTATATGACAGAGTAGAACTGCCCCATAGAGTTTCCAAGGAGCAACTGGCAGATTCAAACTGCTGACCTCTTGGTTAGCTGCCATAGAACTTAACAACTATGCCACCAGGGTTTCCAAAATTAGAGGCTCATTGTGATTTTTTGGTTTTGATATTTTTATGCAGCAAGATTATTAGGACTTACTAAAATCTGTTTTTCAGGCCAGAAACTTTCTGGGGATTTCAACTATGCATATAAGCCCTACTGAATTTTTAGTATTTTATGATTCCTTTTAATAGGTTAAAACTAGGTTAATTGGTGTTTCATAATAAGCATTTCTCATTATCATTGCCAGACTGAGTACTTTATGTGGATAAGAGAGGAATACGTATTGGCATTTTACATAGGACTGACAAGTATGTGAATTTATTTTTCAGAGATGTTGTAATTAACATTTGTTGTTTATGTTTATCCAGAATTTGGCCAAGCTTTATATTTGGTGATCTCCCTAGAGAGCTGGGAAGAAGGATCTGCTTTTTGCTACAGAAGCCAATAACAGGAAGACATTTCCTTTTTTTTCCTTTACCTGGCAGCTATGCCAGGGGCACGTGAACTAAGCTTAAAAATTAGCTAAATGGATATTTCTGTCTGCTATTCTGATCTGTGATGTAATAATATATATTTTTAAAAAATGTGAGATAGTATTCAGGGTGAGAGCCAAAAACATCCAAATATTTTGGAAAGTGTCCAAAGTGCTAGTTCTAGAAATATGTAACTTAAATATCCAGGAATGTATAGCTCTAAAAATGGCTGTATCTAGACATGCGGCATCATTTTGAGTCAATATTTATCTGCATATTCTGCTTTCTCTCTTTTATTTATTTTTATTGAATCATCGATAAACTCTATTTCAGTGGAAATCTCCAGCTTGTTTCCCAGTAAGTCTAGCAAAACTCCCAAGTTTGCAACTAAACGATAAGGCTTGTGCCCATTGTCCATAAACCAATGTGCCATGTGTAACCCCTCGATCTAGTGAGTGAAGTTAATGTTACCCAAACCTAATGCACTTATTGTGAGAGAGGAATATGTCTCTCACCAAAAAACATGGTGTGGGAGGCAGAGCTAAGATGGCGGAATAGACAGACACTTCCTGCAAGCCCTCTTTATAACAGAGACCCCAAAAAAACAAGTGAAACGAGTGTATTTATGACAAGCTAGGGGCCCTCAGTATCAAAGGCAAGCTTAGAAAATGAACTGAGAGGCAGGGAGAAAAAGAGACAGTACAGAAGTGAAGAGGAGTTACCAGACCTGAATCGCAGGGAGCCCTCAGGCACCACTCGCGGGAGTGGCAGAGGTGGGCTGGTACTAGCGTTTGGCCAGTTTGCTTAGGGAGAAGCAGCCAGCCACACAGCATACTCACACCTCCAGAACCAGAGAAGAACAGCGCTTTCAGCAAAAGGTAAGTACTTGTGTATATTTTACTACCCACCCCCCACAAGCCAGCTTCAGCAGCTGAGTTACCTGAGCATGAAGTACACCTTGATGAACACCTAGAGCCATCTTCTCTGCCTTGGAGAAAGAGTAAATTTGCAATTAGGGGAAAAGATAATTTGCCAGCTCCACTAACCAGAGGAGCTCAGGACAGAAGCAGCTCCTCTACAGGCATAAATGATCTGTGGCCTTTGAGTGTCTTTCCCCTTTATATGGACCTGTGAGGGCCTATCTGGGGAGAATAGACCCTTGTTGGCAGACTCCAGCTGTTTCAGCTCTGCAGTGAAGAGGTGGGTGTTTGATGTTTGGCATTGCTTTGCCTATTAAGCAGAGTCCTCATCTACCCACATCAGGAGCCTAAGGACTGGTAGCTCCACTCAGATCACCCAGCCACCCATGACAGGGGTCCAAGGGTAACTATTACCTCCCAGTCCTTACAACCAAAAACATTGGGTGCCCATGGTCCGTCTTCAGAACCCACCCACCTATAGGCTCTAGGGAACAGGGACAAGCTTTCCTCAGAGATACATGGGGGACAATTCTCAGCCCTCTGCCTTGTTCAGAGTGTGACTACCTGCTGCAACCAGATACCGGTACCTACATCAATCACTCCTGCCCCTCTAAGACTGTGGGACAGACCCTGTACCACAAACCTGGTGGTCAGCTATCTGGACACCTGGGCTGAATTCATACAAGAAAACTGAATGGACTGCTAGATTGATATACCTGATAACAGCTCTAGCCAGCTGGGGACAGGATGTCAGAGCTCCAAAAGAGAAAACAGTCAAGCTAGCTAACTCAAGCAACCCATTTGGGTATATCAAAACAAAATAAAGGAAGAAGGTATGACACAGTAAGTAAACATAAAATAAACTAATACAATAACTTATAGATGGCTTACAGATAACAGTCAATATCAAGTCACATAAAGAAACAGACCATGATCTCCTCAACAAGCTCTCAAAACAAAGAATCAAGGGATCTTCTAGATGAAAGTGCCTTCTGGGAATTACCACAGGCAGAATACAAAGGATTAATACACAGAACCCTTCAAGACATCAGAAAGGAATTGAAGCAATATGCAGATTAGCCAAGGAACACACAGATAAAGCAATTGGAGAAATTAAAAAGATTATCCAGGAATGTAATGAAAAATTTAATAAGCTGGAAAAATCCATAGGCAGACAGCAATCAGAAATTCAGAAGATTAATAATAAAATTACAGAAGTAGACAACTCAATAGAAAGTCAGAAAAGCAGAATTGAGCAAAGTGGAAGGCAGAATTTCTGAACTTGAAGATAAAGCACTTGGCACTAATATATTTAAAGGAAAATCAGATAAAAGAATTTTAAAAAATGAAGAAACCATAAGAATGATGTGGGACTCTATGAAGAGAAATAACCTATGAGTGGTGGGAGAACTAGAACAGAGAGGAATAACAGAAAATGCAGAGAGAATTGTTGAAGATTTGTTGACAGAAAACTTTCCTGATTTCATGAAAGATGAGAAGATATCTATCCAAGATGCTCAACGAACTCCACATAAGGTAGATGTTAAAAGAAAGTCACCAAGACATATTATAATCGAACTTGCCAAAACCAAAGATAAAGAGAATTTTAAGAGCAGCTAGGGACAAATGAAAAGTCACCTACAAAGGAGAGCCAACAAGAATAAGCTCGGACTACTTGGCAGAAACCATGCAGACAAGAAGTCAATGGGATGACTTATAAAAAAAATTGAAGAAAAAAAAATTGCCAGCCAAGAATCATACATACGGCAAAACTATCTCTCAATATGAACGTGAAATCAGGGCATTTCCAGATAAACAGAAGTTTAGGGAATTTGTAAAAACCAAACCAAAATTACAGGAAATAGTAAAGGGAATTATTTGGTTAGAAAATCAATAATATCAGCTATCACCCCAAGACTAGAACACCAGGCAGCACAATCAAAAGTCAACCCAGACAGAGAAATCAAAAGAATAAATCAAGATTAAAAAAAAAAAAAACACTCAAAACAGGGCAACAGTGATGTTATTATATAAAAGAAGGCAAAATTGAAACAATAAAGAGGGACTAAAAATGTAGTCATAGATCTTCCAAATGGTGAGGAAGATAAGACGATACAAAGAAATAAAATTTAGGTATAAATTTAAAGAAATAAGGCTAAATAATAAGGTAACCACAAAAGAGGGAAACTATCTTACACATCAAAATAAAATACAAGAAAAAGTAGAGACTCAGCAGAAACAAAATCAACAAGAACGACTATAAGGAAAGGACAATATATAAAGATAATCTAATCAGCACAGAAAATTAAGCGGGGAAAAGAAACTGTCAACAGCATACAAAAAAAGACATCAAAATGACAGCACTGAATTCATACCTATCCATAATTACGCTGAATGTAAATGGACTAAATGCACCAATAAAGAGAGAGCGGCAGAATGGATTAAAAAACATGATCCATCTATATGCTGCCTACAAGAAACACACCTTAGACTTAGAGACACAAACACACTAAAACTCAAAGGATGGAAAAAAATATATCAAGCACACAACAATCAAAAAAGAGCAGGAGTGGCAATATTAATTTCTGACAAAATAAACTTTAAAATTAAATCCATCCTAAAGAATAAGGAAGAACACTATATAATGATTAAAGGAACGATATACCAAGAAGATATAACCATATTAAATATTTGTGCACCCACTGACAAGGCTACAAGATAAACTCTATCAGCACTGAAAAGTGAGATAGACAGCTCCAGAAAAATAGCAGGAGACATCAACACACCACTTTCGGTGGAGGACAGGACATCCAGAAAGAAGCTCAATAAAGACACGGAAGATCTAAATGCCACTATCAACCAACTCAGCGTCATAGACATATACAGAACACTCCACTCAACAGCGACCAAGCATCCTACCTTTTCTAGTGTGCATGGAACAATCTCTAGAATAGACCACATATGAGGTAATAAAGCAAGCCTTAGCAGAAGCCAAAACACTGAAATATTACAAAGCATCTTCTCTGACCATAAGGCCATAAAAGTGGAAATCAATAACGGGAAAAGCAGGGAAAAGAAATCAAACGCTTGGAAAATGAACAATACCCTGCTCAAAAAAGACTGGATTATAGAAGACATTAAGGATGGAATAAAAAATTCATAGAATCCAATGAGAATGAAAACACTTCCTATCAGAACCTTTGGGACACAGCAAAAGCAGTGCTCAGAGGTCAATTTATATCAATAAATGCATATATACAAAAAGAAGAAAGGGCCAAAATCAAAGAATTATCCCTACAACTTAAACACATAGAAAGAGAGCAACAAAAGAAACCCACAGGCACCAGAAGAAAACAAATAATAAAAATTAGAACTGAACTAAATGAAATAGAAAACAGAAAAAAAAAAAAATTGAAATAATTAACAAGACCAAAAGCTGTTTTTTTGAAAAAATCAACAAAATGGATAAACCACTGACCAAACTGACAAAAGAGGAGAGAAAGCACATAAGCCGAATAAGAAATGAGATGGGTGATATTAAAACAGACCCAACTGAAATTAAAAGAATCGTATCAGATAACTGTGAAAAATTGTGCTCTAACAAATTTGAAAACCTAGAAGAAATGGATGAATTCCTAGAAACACACTACCTACCTAAACTAACACAAACAGAGGCAGAACAACTAAATAGACCCATAAGGTAATCAAAAAACTCCCAACAACAACAACAACAAAAAACCCTGGCCTGGACAGCTTCACTGCAGACTTCTACCAAACTTTCAGAGAAAAGTGAACTCCACTACTACTAAAGTTACTTCAGAGCATAGGAAAGGACGGAATACTCACAAACTCCTTCTATGAAGCCAGCATATCCCTGATAACAAAACCAGGTAAAGACTCCCCAAAAATAGAAAATTACAGACTTATCTTCCTCATGAACTTAGATGCAAAAATCATCAACAAAATTCTAGCCAACAGAATTCAACAACAGATCAAAAAAATAATTCACCATGACCAAGTGGCAGTTAATACCAGGTATGCAAGGATGGTTCATCATTGGAGAAACGATGTAATCCATCATATAAATAAAACAAAAGACAAGAATCACATGATTTTATCAATTGATGTAGAAAAGGCATTTGACAAAGTTCAACACCCATTCATTATAAAAACTCTCAGCAAAATAGGAATAGAAGGAAAATTCCTCAACATAATAAAGGGCATTTATATAAACCCAACAGCCAACATCACCCTAAATGGAGACAGCCTGAAAGCATTCCCCTTGAGATCAGGAACCAGACAAAAATGCCCTTTATCACCATTCTTATTTAGCATTGTGCTGGAGGTCCTAGCCAGAGCAATTAGGCTAGATAAAGAAATAAAGGGCATCCAGATTGGCAAGGAAGGAGCAAAATTATGTATATTTGCAGATGACATGATCTTAAACACAGAAAACCCTAAGTAATCCTCAAGAAAACTACTGAAACTAATAGAAGAGTTCAGCAGAGTGTCAGGATACAAGATAAACACACAAAAATTAGTTGCTTTCCTCTACACCAACAAAAAGAACATCGAAGAGGTAATCGCCAAATCAATGCCATTTATAGTACCCCTCAAGAAGATAAAATACCTAGGAATAAATCTTACCAGAGGTGTAAAAGGTTTAAACAAAGAAAACTACAAAACCCTTCTGGAAGAAACCAGAAGAGACTTACATAAGTGGAAGAACATACCTTGCTCATGGACAGAAAGATTTAACACTATAAAAATGTCTCTTCTACCAAAAAGGATCTATAGATTTAATGCAATTCTGATCCAAACTTCAATGACATTTTTTAATGAGATGGAGAAACAAATTGCCAACTTCAGATGGAAGGGAAAGAGTCCCCGGATAACTAAAAGCATTACTGAAAAGGAAGAACAAAATGGGAGGCCTTACTCTACCTGATTTTAAAATCTATTATACCACCAGAGTGGTGAAAACAGCCTGGTACTGATAAAACAACAGATACATAGACCAATGGAACAGAATTGAGAATCCAGACATAAATCCATCCACATATGAGCAGTTGATATTTGACAAAGGCCCGAAATAGTTAAATGGGGAAAAGACAGTCTTTTCCATAAATGGTGCTGGCATAACTGGATATCCATCTGGAAAAAAAATGAAAGAAGACCCATACCTCACTCCATGCACAAAAACTAACTCCAAATGGATCAAAGACCTAAATATAAAATCTAAAACGATAAAGACCATGGAAGAAAAAATAGGGAAAATGTTAGGAGCCCTAATACATGGCATAAACAATATACAAAACATTAAGAATGCAGAAGAAAAACTAGATAACTGGGAGCTCCTAAAAATCAAACACCTATGCTCATCCAACGACTTCACCAAAAGAGTAAAAAGACTACCTACAGACTGGGAAAAAGTTTTTAGCTATGACATTTCCGATCAGTGCCTGATCTCTATTATCTACATGATACTGCAAAAACTCAACTACAAAAAGACAAATAACCCAATGAAAAAATGGGCAAAAGATATGAATAGACACTTCACTAAAGAAGACATTCAGGTAGCTAACAGATACATGAGGAAATGCTCGTGATCAATAGCCATTCGAGGAATGCAAATCGAACTACAATGAGATTTCATCTCACTCCAACAAGGCTGGCATTAATCCAAAAAACACAAAACTGTAAATGTTGGAGAGGCCGTGGAGAGATTGGAACACTTCTACACTGCTGGTGGGAATGTAAAATGGTACAGCCACTTTGGAAATTGATTTGGCTCTTCCTTAAAAAGCTAGAAATAGAACTACCATATGATCCAGCAATCCCACTCCTTGGAATATATCCTAGAGACATAAGAGCCTTTACACAAACAGATACATACACACTCATGTTCATTGCAGCACTGTTTACAATAGCAAAAAGATGGAAACAACCAAGGTGCCCATCAATGGATCAATGGATAAATAAATTACAGAATATTCACACATTGGAATACTATGCATCCATAAAGAACAGTGATGAATCTGTGAAACATTTCATAACATGGAGGAATCTGGAAGGCATTATGCTGAGTGAAAATAGTCAGTTGCAAAAGGACAAATATTGTATAAGACCACTATTATAAGAACTGGAGAAGTAGTGTAAGCAGAGAAGAAAATACTTTTTGATGATTATGAAAGGGGGGAGGGAGGAAGGGTGGGAGAGGGGTTTTCACTAATTAAATAGTAGACAAGAACTACTTTAGTTGACGGGAAACACAGCACACAATGCATGCAAGGTCAGCACAACTGGACTAAACCAAAAGCAAAGAAGTTTCCTAATAAACTGAAAGCTTAGAAGGCCAGCGTAGCAGGGACGGGGGTTTGGGAAACATGGTTTCAGGGGACATCTAAGTTAATTGGTGTAATAAAATCTATTAAGAAAACATTCTGCATTCCACTTTGGAGAGTGGAGTCTGGGGTCTTAAATGCTAGCAAGTGGCTATCTAAGATGCATCACTTGGTCTCAACCCACCTGGATCAAAGGAGAATGAAGATTACCAAGGACACAAGGTAATTATGAGCCCAAGAGACAGAAAGGGCCACATAAACCAGAGCCTACATCAGCCTGAGACCAGAAGAACTAGATGGTATCTAGCCACAACTGATGACTGCCCTGACAGGGAGCACAACAGAGAAGCCCTGAGGGAGCAGAAGAGCAGTGGGATGCAGACTCCAAATTCTCATAAAAAGAGCAGACTTAGTGGTCTGACTGAGACTAGAAGGACCCCAGTGTTTATGTTACCAAGACTTTCTGTTGGCCCAGGACAGGAACCATTTACAAAGCCAACTCTTCAGACAGGGATTGGACTGGACAATGGGTTGGAGACAGATGCTGGTGAGGAGTGGACTTCTTGGATCAGGTGGACACTTGAGACTCTGTTGGCATCTCCTGCCTGGAGCAGAGATGAGAGGATAGAGGGGGTTAGAAGCTGGTGAAATGGAAAGGATAAGAGAGAGTGGAGGGAGGGAGCGGGTTGTCTCATTAGGGGGACAGCAATTGGGAGTATGTATCAAGGTGTATATAAGCTTTTGTGTGAGAGACTGACTTGATTTGTAAGTTTCACTTAAAGCACAATTTCAAAAACAAAAACAAACTATGGTGTGATTACCAGAAGACGTAACAGAGTCTAGCCTAGTAGAAACAACAGAAAGTTCCTACATTTGATGAATACTATTCTAAAGTTGAAACCCTGGTGGCGTAGTGGTTAAGTGCTACAGCTGCTAACCACGAGTTCAGCAGTTCGAATCCACTAGGCACTCCTTGGAAACTCTGTGGGGCAGTTCTACTCTGTCCTGTTGGGTCGCTATGAGTCAGAATCGGCTCGACAGCACTGAGTTTTTTTTTTTTTTTAAAAGTACTACAAGGAAAAATCAAATTCCATTTCTCTGATATCAAATGTGTAGGTCAATCAATTTAATCTATTATTATTTCTGCCCCCCTCAGTTTCACTTCTGTTCTGACACCAGGTGCACACACATTACAGTACGTGGAGCTAGGCCAGTTCTCACTAGTTGAATTGTCTAAGTCCTCCAGACTGCCAAGTTTCCTAAGGCTTCAGATACCAGCTGGAGGTCCCATGACATTCTCACTTCAGACCTCCTGGCCACAAATGTGAGATTTTTCCTCTACCTTATCAGGATTCCAGCCATAAGCTCAGGAGTCCCCATGGCTCCCACTTTCCCTTGGGTTCAATAATTTGCTAGAACAACACACAGAACTCACAGAAAGTGCCATACTTACGATTACAATATTATTATATCAAAAAGAATACAAATGAAGAGACGCGTAGGGCAAGATCTGAGAGGGTTCCCAAAGCAAAGCTTCCATGTCTTTCCACATGCATCAGCGTCTGTCACCAATGAGGTAGCCCAAGGAGCATCCACGTTCAGAGTCTGTATTGGGGCCTCATTAAGTAAGCATGATTGATTGAATTATATCCTTCCCTTCTCTGAGGTCTACTGATATCATGAGGTTGTCTTTCTGGCCTGGATAGACCCCCACCTTAGTCACCCCATTAGTATAAACTTTCCAGTGTGATCTAGAGACATTATCAAAGACACCTCAGTCACTTGAGGAATTACAAAGTTTATAGCCTATTTTTCAGGAACCTGACCAAATTATTTGTGTTAAAGTTAAATTCTTTACCTTGCAGATGCTTTTCCTTATTCCCTCTCAATTGAGGCACAGCAAATTTCAGGATTTTGGGACAGTAAGCCTGTGAGTAGAGAGATGTAAGTCATGGAAAGAAACATCAGCAGGAAATAAAGTCGGCTACAATAGCTGCTGTTTTTAAAGTTTATAATGCACCTGCCATTCAACCCAAAATTTAAGAATAGCAAGAAGAAAACTACTAATCTTCTTAAGTATTAATATATCTGCACAGTTTGAATAAATGCTGGGGTAGAGTGGATCATTTTAAAAATTTTCTATAATAAAAAGCATCATTAAGTAAAAAGAAGATAAACAAGACAATACGGTTTTCATACTTTGAAAATCACTTTCATAGCACCCGTTTTGATTCAGCCAATTAACATATGCCCTAAGTTTCCCCACCCCTACACCAGCAAAGCAGTGCTATTGATCTTTAAATCAGGTCAGGGTAAATAATAATACTGAGAAATAACTTTATGCGCACTTGTACAGTGTATTAAAGTTTTCACATACAAAAATTTCACTAGAAATAAGGCCCATGAGAGTAGGAATTTTATTTATTTTATTTGCTGCTGTATCCCAAGCTCCTAGAATAGAATGACTAAATAATCTCAGTAGTAATAATTGACATATATTAATACTACTGAGCTAGAAATAAATAATTTTATTAACAAAACAAATATAGATAGACGATAGTGAGATTAGACAGACAGATAAATAGATAGCTAGATATCGATCTTCAGGTGTTTCAAACACCTGAAGATCGATATCCTAGACATTAGTAAGCTGAAATGGACTGGTATTGGGCATTTTGAATCAGACAATCATATGGTCTACTATGCCAGGGATGACAAATTGAAGAGGAAAGGTATCACATTCATTGTCAAAAAGAACATTTCAAGATCTATCCTGAAATACAATGCTGTCAACGGTAGAATAATATCCATACCCCTACAAGAAAGACCAGGTTAATGCAACTATGTTTCAAATTTATACACCAATCACAAGGGCCAAAGATGAAGAAATTAAAGATTTTTACCAACATCTGAAGGCTGATATTGACCAAAATAATACTTCAACTTCTCGAGACACACTTTGAAATATTCTGTTGATATTGATCAATCAGGTGATCCAGAGGCATTGATAATTACTGGTGATTGGAATGAAAAAGCCGGAAACTAAAAAGGAAGAATCAGTAGTTGGAAAATATGGCCTTGGTGACAGAAATGATGCCAGAGATTTCATGACAGAATTATGCAAGACCAATGACCTATTCAATGGAAATACCTTTTTTCAACAACATAAATGGCAACTATGCACGTGGACCTCGCCAGATGGAGTGCACATCAGTCAAATTGACTACATCTGCAGAAAGAGATGATGGAAAAGCTCAATATCATCAATCAGAACAAGGCCAGGGGCCAACCTCAAAACAGATCATCAATTGGTCTTATACAAGTTCAAGTTGAAGCTGAAGAAAATTAGAACAAATCCATGAGAGCTAAAGTATGACCTTGAATATATCTCACCTGAATTTAGAAACTATCTCAAGAATAGACTTGAAAGGCCAGAGTAGCAGGGGCAGGGGTCTGGGGACCATGGTTTCAGGAGACATCTAGGTCAATTGACATAACAAAATGTATTAAGAAAACATTCTACGTCCAACTTTGGTGAGTGGCATCTGAGGTCTTAAACTCTAGCAAGCGGCCATCTAAGATGCACCAATTGGTCTTAAACTACCAAAAGCAAAAGAGAATGAAGAACACCAAAGACGCAAGGTAATTATGAGCCCAAGAGACAGAAAGGGGCACATAAACCACAGACTACATCATCCTGAGACCAGAAGAATCAGATGCTGCCCAGCTATAACTGATGACTGCCCTGACAGGGAACAAAACAGAGAATCGCTGATGGAGCAGAAGAACAGTGGAATGCAGGCCTCAAATTCTTGTACAAAGACCAAACTTAATGGTCTGAATGAGACTAGAAGGACCCTGAGGGTCATGGTCCTCAGACCTTCTGTTAGCCCAAGACTGGAACCATTCCCAAAACCAACACTTCAGACAGGGATTGAACCGGACTATAATACAGAAAATGATACTGGTGAAGAGTGAGTTTCTTGGGTCAAGTAGACACATGAGACTATGTGGGCAGGTCCTGTCTGGAGGCGAGATGAGAAGGCAGAGGGGGACAGGAGCTGGCTGAATGGACATGGAGAATATAGGGTGGAGAAGAGGAGTGTGCTGTCTCATTAGAGGGAGAGCAACTAGGAGTACATAGCAAGGTGCGTATAAGTTTTTGTATGAGAGACTGACTTGACTTGTAAACTTTCACTTAAAGCACAATAAATAAATAAAAAGAATAGATTTGATGGATTGAATGCTAATGACTAAAGACCAGATAAGTTGTGGAATGACATCAAGGGTATCATAAATGAAGAAAGTGAGGGGACATTAAAAAGGTAAGAAAAAACCAAAATGGATGTCAGAAGAGACTGTGAAAATTGCCTTGAAAATTGAGCAGATAAAACAAATGGAAGAAACGATGAAGTAAAAGTCCTAAACAGAATATTTCCAAGAGTGTCTTGAGAAGACAAAGTACTATAATGAAATGTGCAAAGACCTGGAGTTAGAAAACCAAAAGGGAAGAACACACTCGGCATTTCTCAAGCCAAAAAAAATTGAAGAAAAAATTCAAGCCTTGAATTGCAATATTGAGGTATTCTATGCCTTTGAATTGTGGTGTTGGCAAAGAATATCCAACATACCATGGACTGACAGAAAAAGAAACCGATCTGTCTTGGAGGAAGTATAGCCAGAATGCTCCTTGGAAACAAGGATGGCTAGACTTCATTGCACATACTTCAGACATGTTATCAGGAGGGACCAGTCCCTGGAGAAGGGCATCATGCTTGGGAAATGAGAGGGTCAGAGAAAAAGAGGAAGACCCTCTATGAGATGGATTGACTCAGTGGTTGCAATGATGGGCTCAAGCATAACAAGGATTGTGAGGATGGCACAGGACCAGTCAGTGTTGTACACAGGGTCCCTATGAGTTGGAACAGACTTGACAACACCTAACAAAAACAGCAACAACACACACATATATATGAATGATTCTTTGTAAATCAGACTTACGTTTTTCTTAATTATTCTAATTTGTGAAAGAGAGAGTATGCTTTAAAAGTAGAAAGCCGCTAATGAGCTTCTCAAATGGTAAAAAAATGGTAGGGGAAGTAAAAAGAGAAAAATGAATTGCCCTCTGGTTGATTCCAACTCAAGGTGACACCAGTTACCCAAACAAGGACTAAAGCAACAAAACTTTCAGTTAAGTGGGAAACATACTGATAAATGTCTATACTCTTTCTGAAAGCTTAATGACAATTCATGTTTAGTTCATTCCATCAGCTACTGTGTGCCAGTTCCTAAGTGCTGAGAACACTTCTGTCTTCAGGAGTTCCTTACAAATAAGTTGGAGTGGCAAATTTGGAAACCAGTTTTTTTCATATTTGTCTTAGTTATCTAGCGCTGCTGTAACAGAAATACCACAAGTGGATGACTTTAACAAAGAGAAATTTATTCTCTCACATTCCAGGTGACTAGAAGTTGAATTCAGAGTGCCTGCTCCAGGTGAAAGCTTTCTCTCTCTCTGTCAGCTCTGGGGGAACGTACTTGTCATCAATCTTCCCCGGTCTAGAAGCAGGTCCAGAGGATGCACTCTTCCCCCAGTGCTGCTTTCTTGGTGGTATTAGTTCTCCCTGTCTCTTTGCTTACTTTTCTCTTTTATATCTCAAAAGACACTAACTTGAAAAACTTAATCTTAAGTCTTGCCTCATTAATATAAGTGCCTCTAATCCTGCCTTGTTAACACCATAGACGTAGGGTTTACAACACACAGGAAAATCACATTAGATCACAAAATGGTTGACAATCACACAATATTGGGAGTGGAATCATGGCCCAGCCAAGTTGACATGTATTTTGGGAGGTCACAATTCAATGCATAACAATATTACTATAAATGCATGGACTGAGAAAGCTACTCAATACCCAGCCTGGAGAAATGGTAAGGGGCCTAGTTTACTAAAAAAAAAAGAGAGTTAGAAAGTCTTACTGGATGAAGTGTCCTCTGGAATGAATACAAGTTCCCCCTCACCTGGGAAAAAAAAAAAAAAAGAAGAGAAAGATACTTCAAGTTAAGAGGTGAAGGCATTCCAGGTGAAATTTCCATTAATTCTGGGCAAATATTTCGTAATTTGCTGCAGTTCATTTGTTTGCCAGTAGTCCAAACAATTTAACTACTATGAATCCTGTCTCTTCCTGTGCTTCTCAGTGAGGATAGTATGATTTCCAAAGGGTGTATGGAGAGTTGACGGTGATGGGAAGGGCATACTATTTGCATAGTGATTAGGAAATAGAACTGCCATGCAGAGGGTGGCACTAGGGAGACTAGAGCCTTAAAGCCTGGGGAAATGCTCCACAAGAAAAAATATTCCACAGCTCAGACAAATTTCAAATGCCCTACTAGGCCTTCAGAGCCCTGGTAGTGCAGTGGTTAAGAGCTTGGCTACTAACCAAAAGGTCAGCAGTTCAAATCCACCAGCTGCTCCTTGGAAACCCTATGGGACAGTTCTGCTCTGTCCTATAGTGTTACTATGAGTTGGAATCGACTCCACAGCAATGGGTTTTTACTAGGCCTTCATGTAGAAAAACACAACAAACCAAGAAACACAAAAGATATTTATAATTATCTGAACATAGAAACTAACTGAATTTATATTAACACAAATATTTTGCATGGATTTAATATACACTACATTATCAAAGCATGCAACTACCAACTGAACTTAGGAAATGATTTTTCTTTGTTTGGTTCAGAATTTTGCTGAAGTTAGTGCTGTTTGTGATATTTGAGTTGCTAATGCAACACCCCATAATATTACACTTTTGAAGCTGTTACGTTCATGCAATTCTACATATATGCACAACCCTCTACCTTATTAGGTTTTCCACAAGATTGTGCCTGAAAAATTACATATTGAAGTACATATTCGTTATAAATTTTGCTTTTCATTTATTTCTCCCTTAATTTATAGTTGGAACGTTATTTTATTGTTCTTGTTTTGGTATTGTTATTTCTGTGGGTGGGTTATATAATGTGTGGGTTTCTTTTCTGGAGGGTAAAGAGAGTGTCACAATGTATTTGTTATCAAAAATGGAGTATTAGATCTGATAGGATGAATAACTGCTATTGAAAGAAGAGGTAAATATGATACAAGTCTTCTAAATTCTCAAAGTCTATACACTGTCAGACTGCTATTTTTCTTGATTAAAAATAAATAAAGGCACACTAATTATGAGGGAATAAATTATATTAGTGAATGATATGAGAGTCAGCACCCCCTCTGCAGTCACTTGCATAAGTCACCACTTATGCCTGGGAAATCACTTTGTTTCTCACCTAAGAACAAACACAGCAGTAGCCTTAACAAGAGGCTGCCCTCAGCCCCATTCAGCTTTCAGGCTCAACTGGCCTAGCATTGGCTCTTTATAATCATATACTATTCTGGATTTCATCCCACAGACTGAAATGTTCTAACTCTGGAGTTCTGGGAATACCATTTGGCTTAATGGAAACATATTACCACTTTATGCAGTTGCCTAGAACTCCCAGTTACTAGAGTGGACTGTGGACATGCATCAAGAAAACTGCGCATTTCTGGGTAGTCACGTGCGTATTTATGTCCAGGCCTGACAATCTCCTCTATGCCAGTCCAGGTTTGTTGCACAGTGTATTATAAACATTTCTTCTGAAACCCTGTGAATTATGCTGACCAGTCATCTTGAATTCTAACAGAATGAATGCAAGAAATCTCAGTGAATTTCAGTTTGCTTTAACTGAGAAAAACAGGTTTATTTTGTTGTGTTTGCTCTAATTGAAGCCAACACAGTACATTTAGATGAAAGTGACTGCACCACATAATATACAAGGCTCTCTCCAATTCTAAACAAACAAATCTAGGAGGCCAAAATCCTCTTAATTATAATTTCAAACTGAGATGACTAATATAAACCCAAGTATATATTAAAAAAAAGCCCTAAAATTATAGAGACATAGTTGTGATTACAAAACCATGTAGTCACCAAAGCAGGTAGTTTGCATTTTAACAAATTTAAAATACAACAAATAGGCAAAGCACATGAACTTATTAAAGAGACAATGTAGCTATGGAATCTACAAAGTCCCACAAGTTGACTAGTTTTAATTTTTTAATCAAAGTATTATTTTCAACATTATTTGAGATGAAGATTGTGTAATCAGGCAGAAAATAATTTATGTGTTCTTAATGAAGGATATACACACTTATCCTTCTATTATTTTGATTTTTATGGCCATGTGGAATCACTGTTTGTAAGCCAATCTTTGCTTGATGACCAACCGCTATGCTAGCAAACACTTGATTCAATCAATCATGTAGACTTGATTTGTGAATGAGGACTTTGTGATAGCCAGAAGAAATGTTGAGGCAAGAAGAAACAATTAAAGAAGATCCTAGAAATATTAAGACTCTGGTGACCCTTCATGCCTGAATAGAAACAAATGAGATGTTTCTTTTAGACAGTCATATAAAGGGATTTCTTTAAAATAAATTGCTGCAACTGTGGTTATTATCTTTCTATGTAGATAATAATACTTAAAAAGAAAATACAAGACTCTACCAGGAATTGTAAGAATATACCCACAGACAGTCAGACATTGTCCAGATATTTAGAGGAGGTGTAGAAGTTACTACAAATCTCAGAAGTATCCAATGAAATCACTAATATGGGGTAGAACAGAAGTGGGCAGTGTACTTGCTGTTTTCTTAAATAAAGTTTTATAGGAACATATCCATGCCCATTTTTTTGTTGTTTTTGTGTTTACATATTATCTTTGACTGCTTTCTACTACAACAGCAGAGTTGAACAGTTGTAACAGTGACCCTATAGCCCTCGAAGTTAAGTGACTTACTGTATGGTTCTTTACAGAAAAGTTTTGCAAGTTACTGGTCTACAATATTAATTTATAATAGAGTTCTGAACCATCAAAGTTACATATGTTTGGTATATTGTATTATTCTATTAAGAAGGTCAAGACATCATGGTTTCAGGGGACAACTAAATCAATTGGCATAATAAAATCTATTGAGAAAACATTCTGTATCCCACTTTGGCGAGTGGTGTCTGGGGTCTTAAACGCTAGCAAGTGGCCATCTAAGATGCATCGATTGGTCTCAACCCACCTGGAGCAAGGAAGAATGAAGAACACCAAAGACACAAGGTAATTATGAGCCTAAGAGACAGAAAGGACCACATAAGCCAGAGACTACATCAGCCTGAGACCACATCACCCTGAGACCAGAAGAACTAGATGGTGCCTGGCCACAACAGATGACTACCCTGACAGGGAACTTAACAGAGAAACCCTGAGGGAGCAGGAGAGCAGTGGGATGCAGACCCCAAATTCTTGTAAAAAGACCAGACTTAATGGTCAGACTGGGACTGGAAGGACCCCAAAGGCCATGGTCCCCAGACCTTCTCTTAGCCCAGGACAGTAACCCTTCCCAAAGCCAACTCTCCAAACAGGGATTGGACTGGAATACAGGATGGAAAATGATACTAGTGAAGAATGAGCTTCTTGGATCAAGTGGACACATGAGACTATGTTGGCATCTCCTGCCTAGAGGGGAGATAAGAGGGCAGCGGGGGCCAGAAGCTACCCAAATGAACATGAGGAGAGAGAGTGGAGGGAAGAACTGTGCCGTCTCATTGGAGGGAGAGCAATTAGAAGCCTATGGCAAGGTGTATGTAAATTTTTCTATGAGAGGCTGACCTGATTTGTAAACTTTCACTTAAAGCACAATAAAAATTAATTAAAAAAAAAAGAAGGCTAAGACATGTATGACACCTTTTGATAATGTTTTTCCACCCAAAATGTCCTGCAGGTAAATCCTCTGATGCTTCCTTTTCAATATCAATATCTTCAGTGTGTCTGACTTCACAGGCAATTTATTATCTTCCATCCTGACAACCAAGCAATGTGGATTTTTTGTGATTTAATTTTTCATTTTAGGTATAAGGGTGGTCACAAGCAGTTTCCAATATATTTAATTTTTTCATTATCATATTTCTTGAATGTGCTATTCTCGAGAATATTTCCTGAGTATATGCACATGGAAAACCCTGGTGGTGTAGTGGTTAGTTGCTACGGCTGCTAACCAAAAGGTCGGCAGTTCAAATCCGCCAGGTGCTCCTTGGAAACTCTACAGGGCATTTCTACTCTGCCCTATAGGGTCGCGATGAGTCGGAATCGACTCGATGGCACTGGGTTTGTTTTTTTGGTCTTGTATATACATGAAGGAAACATGATTCTGAAATGAAATGGGCTTCCAACTTAGTGGCAAGGGCCAAAATAGGAACTACCATGCTCCTGTTTGGCTCAAGATGATACTTCTCTGGGAGAGCACACTTCAGTGTTTTGTAAATCCACTGCAAGTTTCAGGAGGGTAAAGACATTAGGGAAATAAACATGGCCTAAATTATCACACACTATTTTTTTTATTTATAGACAAAAGCTTCCCCTGTATGTTCTCAGGAAGCAAAATGCAGACCAAGCTAAGAGATACTTTAGATGTTTTCAAGACAGAGATTTAAGATGTTTAATTCTAATACAACAAATTAGTTTTCCTTAGAGTCACTGAATTTCCAACTCCTTCTTTAGCATTAGAACTATCTTCTGTAACAAATGTTCTCTGAGTACCAGGGACAAGTAGAATACTGTTTCCGGTACTGGGAAGAGAGAGAAAAATCAGTCACAGATTAAGCTTTAAATATGGCGAGGGAATGGGGTCTAAATGTAAGTAGTAGCAAGCAACAGAAATACCAATTCAGAGTTTTAATTCTTCTGTACTGAATGTTCCTATTTTTTTTTAATATATTTCTGAAAGTATTAACATAGCATTTTACCTATTTTCTATTTTATTTTGTTCTAACAATGTAAATTTAATTTCAAAAAACTATACTGAAAAATACAGTTCAAGTTGTGAAATTATACTGAAATATTATCTTTTATTAAATTTGTAACAACTATGAAGAAAATTAGCCACACTTTATCAAATCACATAAAAATCATAATTTGCTCATTCTAGCATCTAGTTGTTACATATATGCTTGTTCAATGGTTACGCATTTAAAAATGTATTGCAGAGAGAATTTTGTTTCCACATTTTAATCATAGATTTTGCCTTGGTATTTTATAGCCAATTGTATAATCTTGGAGGCCTGGTGGCACAGTGGTTAAGAGCTACAGGTGCTAACCAAAACATCAGCAGTTTGAATCCACCAGCCACTCTTTGGAAACCCTATGGGGCAGTTCTACTCTGTTCTGTAAGTTCACTATGAGTCAGAACTGACTTGAAGGCAACGGGCTTGGTTTTTTTTTTTTTTTTGGTATAATCTTACCCACTTTTATCAAATTTCTTGCAGAAACAAGTATGCATCTCTAAATATTTATGCATTTTTATTTATTTAATCACAATAATAACAGTTATTATTATTCTATAGAAATAGAATTATAGTGCATGTTTCTTGCCATTTCTGTTTAAGAATAAAATGTAGGAATCTCTTCAGAACAATATTTATAGACATGCTTGATTGTTTTAAATAGCTATATGATTTGTAATTAAAAAAAACCCTGCTGCTATGCAGTCAATTCTGACTCATGGTGAGCCTATAAGACAGAAGAGAACTGCTCCATAGGGTTTCCAAGGAGCAGCTGGTGGATTAGAACGGTTGACCTTTTGGATATGTACCATATTTTAATTGCATATCTCCATGTGTGTTCTGTGAAAGCAGAGGGTCTCTTTGTTTTTTATTTGTATTTCCATTAGCCAAAACAATGTCTGATCTTATGGGTCTCACACATGGGGGTGGGGGGAGGGTGAGTGAATGAACGCGTTATTTGCTAAACATAAAATGTCAGATAAAAACAATACGTGTGACATCAGTTCATAGCAGAGAGCTATTAGTAGACGATCAACTGGTCACAGAAAACTTTCTGAAGGAAATATAAGTCCCGATAGAAGAGCAGCGGTTAAACTTATGAAAGAAGGAGAGGAAAATATACAAACTGAGAAATTGGCTACATTTGGGAAAAAAATAACTCTCTTGGAGTCCATTCTGACTGACAGCAACCCCATGTGTTTCAGGATAGAACCACGTTCCATAGGGTTTTTCAATGGCTGATGTTTCAGAAGTCAAATCTCCCTAGGCACCTGTGAGTGGATTCAATCTTCCAAAATTTCAGTTAGCAGCTTCGTACATTACCAGTATCCACACTAGCTTTGGTGCCAGCAGGTAAGAATAAGGTTTGAAGGGAAAATTTTTGAGGTCAACCTTCTAGTCCCTTGTGTGGAGTCTGGCTCCTGAATAAAAACATGTGATTTTTCAGGTCTGACCATAGACAGTTACAAAGGGCTTTACCTGGTAGTGTTCAGAGGGATAGCTACCCTCTCCAACAAGACTTAGTGCACATCCAGAGCATTACAGTCTCTGAAGGGAGGCAGCCAAAGACTAAAGTCAACTCCACCACCCTCCTAACCCTAGTCTTTAGATATCTGCATTCTTAGTCCAGGATCCTTCTCTTGCCCCAGGGGTGGGGAGGGGCTTGAAGACACTTTTCTCCAGGCTAACACTGTTTTTAGTCCTTTTCCACCGATACACTTTACCCTTCATCCTCCCTGGCTCCCCCCCAAAAAAACCAAACCCATTACTGTCAAGCCCATTCTGACTCATAGCGAACCTATAGGACAGAGTGAAACTGCCCCACAGAGTTTCCAAGGAGCGCCTGGTGGATTCGAACTGCCTACCTTTTGATTAGCACCTGTAACACTTAACCACTACACTACCACGGTACGTTAAGTGCTACGGATGTGTCGGAATTGACTAGATGGCAACGGCTTTCTCTGGCCCCAGGATCCATAAATCTGAAGGAACTCCCTCAACAGGAGATGATCCTGTTGGGGAAATATAATTAAAACCAAATTTCTTCAACTAGTTGGATTGACACAATGGCTGCAACAATAGGCTCAAATACAGCAATGATAGCTGAGGATGGCACAAGACAGGGAAGTGCTTCATTCTGTTACACACTGGACCATTATGAGTTGGAACTGACTCGAAGGTACCTAACAACAACCCAGAAAACCTCTCCACCAAAATCAAAGGGAAAGAAAAGTTTTATTAGTGATTAAGCATCAAACCAGAATATGATGCATCACAGACAACCTGCTAAAGAGAGTAGAAGATAGAAGGGAATCTGACCCTTGGTATGCCTAAGTGGACAAAACCCACTACATTCATGTTTACAAGTTAAAATTGCTAATTTTCTGGTATCTTCATGGCAAGATACCTGATGTTATGCCAATCTCCTCTAGGAAACTGGGAAGTAGGCGTGTGCTCTTCGTTGGTGATTACATTTGAAAAAAGATGACACCCAGGTCCTTGAGGAAAAATCCTGTTTCACATACTTTTCAAAGTGATAGAGAAAGAATCTACATTTAGAAGTTATCTAAGCTTAATTCTGAAAGAACAGGGGAGGAGGGGAACCCCTTCTCCTATTTTCAATGGGCCGAATTAAAACCTATCATTTTCAATTTGTATTTGTTCCTACAAGAGTCATGTCTGTGGAGGTGGAGCCAAGATGTCAGAATATACAGACGCTTCCGTCAAGCCATCTTTACAAGAAATACCCGAAAAAACAAGTGAAACGAGTATATTTGTGACAAGCTGGGAGCCCTGAACATCAAAGGCAAACTTAGACAATGAACTAAGGGGCAGAAGAAGGAAGAGACCGTTCAGAAGTGGAGAGGAGTTACCAGACCTGAATCGCGGGGAGCCCTCAGCACCATTCCCGGAGTGGTGGTGGTGGCGGCGGCTGCAGCAGGCTGGTACTAACGTTCAGCTGCAGTTTCCTCAGGGAGAAACAGCCAGCCACACAGCCCACTCACACCTCCAGAACCTGAGGAGAACGGCGCTCTCGGCAAAAGCTAAGTACATGCGTATATTTTACTGCACCCCCACCCCCACAAGCTAGCTTCAGCGGCTGAATCCCTGGACCTGAGATAGACCCTGGTGAGCACCTAGAGCCAGCCTCCTAGCCTTGGGGAAGGAAAAAATTTGCAATTGGGAGGAAAAGATAACTTGCTAGCTCCATTAATCGGGGGAGCTCAGGACAGAAGCGGCTCCTGTCCAGGCATAAACTGTCCAAGGACCTTGAGCACCTTTCCCTTCTGCATGGACCTGTGTGGGCCTATTTTGGGAGAATAGGCCCTTGTTGGCAAACACCAACCATTTCAGCTGTGCGGTGGAGAGGTGGGTTTTTGACGTTTGACATTGCTTTGCCTATAAAACAAGGTCCTCACCTACCCGCATCAGGGACCTAAGGACTGGTAGCTCCACTCAGGTCAGCCAGCCACCTGCGACAGGGGTCCAGAGATAACTGGTACCTCCCAGTCCTTACAACCAAAAACTTTGGGAGCCCATGGTCCCTCTACAGAACCCACCCACCAGCACGCTTTAGGGAACAGGGGCGCATTTTCCTCAGAGACACCTCAGGGTCGGTTCTCAGCCCCCTGCCTTGGTCAGAGCATGACCCCCTGCTGCAATCAGATACCAGTATATACGCCAATCACCCCTGCCCCTCTAAGACTATAGGACAGAGCTTGACCACACACTTGATACCAGCTACCTGGGAACCTGAGCTGAATTCATACCAGAAAACTGAATGGACTCCTAGACTGATATACCTAATAACAGCTCTAGCCGGCTGGGGACAGGACACCAGAGCTCAAAAGGCAAAAATAATCAAGCTAGCTCACTCAAGCAACCCATAAAAAAAAAAAAAAAAAAACCCATAGGGGTATAAAAAACAAAACAAAGCAAGCAGCTATGACACAGTAAGCAAGCATAAACTAAATAGAATAACTTATGGATGGCTCGGAGACAACAGTCAATATCAAGTCCCATAGAGAAACAGACCATGATCACCTCAACAGGCTCTCAAAACAAAGAATCCAGGGATCTAGATGAAAGTGCCTTCCTGGAATTACCAGATGCAGAATACAAAAGTTTAATATACAGAACCCTTCAAGACATCAGGAGGGAAATGAGGCCATTTCAGATTAGCCAAGGAACACACAGATAAAGCAATTGGAGAAATTAGAAAGATTAGTCAGGAACATAATGAAAAGTTTAATAAGCTGGGAAAATCCATAGATAGACAGCAATCAGAAATTCAGGAGATTAACAATAAAATTACAGAATTAGATAACTCAGTAGAAAGTCAGAGGAACAGAATTGAGCAAGAAGAAGCTAGAATTTCTGAACTTGAAGATAAATCACTTGGCACTAATATATTTGAAGGAAAATCAGATAAAAGAATTTAAAAAACTGAAGAAACCTTAAGAACCACGTGGGACTCTATCAAGAGAAATAACCTACGAGTGTTTGGAGTATAAGTACAGGGAGGGATAACAGAAAATACAGACAAAATTGTTGAAGATGGGTTGGCAGAAAACTTCCCTGATATTGTGAAAGATGAGAAGATATCTATCCAAGATGCTCATCGAACTCAACATGAGGTAGATGTCAAAAGAAAGTCACCAAGACATATTATAATCAAACTTGCCAAAACCAAAGATAAAAAGAGAATTATAAGAGCAGCGAGGGATAAACGAAAAGTCACCTACAAAGGAGAGCCAATAAGAATAAGTTCAGACTACTCGGCAGAAACCATCCAGGCAAGAAGGCAATGGGATGAAATATTTAAAAAATTGAAGGAAAAAAATTACCTGCCAAGAATCATATATCCATCAAAACTGTCTCTTAAATATGAAGGTGAAATTAAGACATTTCCAGATAAACACAAGTTGAGGGAATTTGTAAAAACCAAACCAAAACTACAAGAAATACTAAAGGGAGTTCTTTGGTTAGAAAATCAATAATATCAGGTATCAACCAAGACTAGAACACTGGACAGAGCAACCAGAAGTCAACCCAGACAGGGAAATCCAAAAAAACAAAGCAAGGTTATTAAAAATAAATAAATAAATAAAAGCCCCAAACCGGGTAACAGCGATGTTACTATATAAAAGAAGACAACATTAAAATAATAAAGAGGGACTAAGAAATGTAATCATACACCTTCCATATGAAGAGGAAGATACAGTGATACAAAGAAATAAAAGTTAGTTTTAAACTTAGAAAAACAGGGGTAAATAATAAGGCAACCACAAAGGAGACAAACTAACCTACTCATGAAAATAAAATGCAAGGGAAAAATACAGACTCAGCAGAAAAAAAATCAACAGCAACAAACATGAGGAAAGGACAATATATAAAGAAAATCTACTCAGCACATAAAATCAAGTGGGAAAGAGAAACTGTCAACAACACACAAAAAAAGACATCAAAATGATAGCACTAAATTCATACGTATCCATAATTACCCTGAATGGAAATGGAAAAAATGTACCACTAAAGAGACAGAGTGGCAGAATGGATTAAAAAACAAGATCTGTCTATGAGCTCCCTACAAGCGACACAGCTTAGACTTAGAGACACAAACACACTAAAACTCAAAGGATGGAAAAAATACATCAAGCAAACAACAATCAAAAAACAGCAGGAGTGGCAATATTAATTTCTGACAAAGTAGACTTTTAAGTTAAGTCAGAAAGGATAAGGAAGGACAGTATATGATAATTAAAGGGACAATACACCAAGAAGATATAGCCATATTAAATTTTTATGCACCGAATGACAGGGCTGCAAGATACATAAAACAAACTCTATCAGCATTGAAAAGTGAGATAGACAGCTCCACAATAATAGTAGGAGACTTCAACACACCACTTGCGGTGAAGGACAGGACATCCAGAAAGAACCTGAGTAAAGACACGGAAGATCTAAATGCCACAATCAACCAACTTGACCTCGTAGACATATACAGAACACTCCGTCCAACAGCAACCAACTATAATCTCTTTTCTAGTGCACATGGAACATTCTCTAGAAGAGACCACATATTAGGTCATAAAGCAAGCCTTAGCAGAATCCAAAACATTGAAATTTTACAAAGCATCTTCTCTGACCATAAGGTCATGAAAGTGGAAATCAATAACAGGAAAAGCAGGGGAAAGAAATCAAACACTTGGAAACTAAACAATACCCTGCTCAAAAAGACTGGATTATAGAAGACATTAAGGATGGAATAAAGAAATTCAGAGAATTCAATGAGAATGAAAACACTTCTTATCAGAACCTTTGGGACACAGCAACAGCGGTGCTCAGAGGCCAATTTCTATCAATAAATACACACATCCAAAGAGAAGAAAGGGCCAAAATCAAAGAATTATTCATACAACTTGAACAAATAGAAAGAGAGCAACAAAAGAAACCCACAGACACCAGAAGAAAACAAATCATAAAAATTAGAGCTAAACTAAATGAAATAGAAAACAGAAAAATAATTGAAAGAGTTAACAAGACCAAAAACTGGTTTTTCGAAAAAATCAACAAAATTGATAAATCACTGGCCAAACTGACAAAAGAAAAACAGGAGAGGAGGCAAATAACCTGAATAAGAAATGAGAGGGGCGATATTACAACAGACCCAACTGAAATTAAAAGAATCATATCAGATTACTATGAAAAACTACACTCAAATTTGAAAAATTAGAAGAAACGGATGAATTCCTAGAAACACACTACCTGTCTAAACTAACAAAAACAGAGGCAGAACAACTAAATAGACCCATAACAAAAGAAGAGATTGAAAAGGTAAGCAAAAACTCCCAACAAAAAAAAAGCCCTGGTCTAGACAGCTTCACTGCAGAGTTCTACCAGACTTTCAGAGAAGAGTTAACACCACTACTACTAAAGAAATTTCAGAGCATAGGAAAGGAAGGAATACTCGCAAACTCATTCTATGAAGCCAGCATATCCCTGTTACAAAAACCAGGTAAAGACTCCACAAAACAAGAAAATTACAGACCTATATCCCTCATGAACTTAGATGCAAAAATCCTCAACAAAATTCTAGCCAATAGAATTCAACAACATATCAAAAAAATATTCACAATGACCAAGTGGGATTCATACCAGGTATGCAGAGATGTTTCAACATTAGAAAAACAATTAATGTAATCCACCACATAAATAAAACAAAAGAATCACATGATTTTATGAATTGATGCAGAAAAGTCATTTGACAAAGTTCAATGCTCATTCATGATAAAAACTCTCAGTAAAATAGGAATAGAAGGAAAATTCCTCAACATAATAAAGGGCATTTATACAAATCCGAGAACCAACATCACCCCAAATGGAGAGAGCCTGAAAACATTCCCATTGAGATTGGGAACCGGACAAGGATGCCCTTTATCACAACTGTTATTCAGCACTGTTCTGGAAGTCCTAGCCAGAGCAATTAGGGTAGATAAAGAAATACAGGGCATCCAGATTGGCAAGAAAGAAGTAAAAGTACCTCTGTTTCCAGATGATATGATCTTATACACAGAAATCCCTAGGGAATCCTCCAGAAAACTACTGAAACTAATAAAAGAGTTCAGCAGAGTATCGGGGTACCAGATAAACACACAAAAATCAGTTGGATTCCTCTACACCAACAAAAAGAACATTGAAGAGGAAATCACCAAATCAATGCCATTTACAGAAGCCACCAAGAAGATAAAATACTTAGGAATAAATCTTACCAGAGATGTAAAAGACTTATACAAAGAAAACTACAGTACACTTCTGCAAGAAACCAAAAGAATTACATAAGTGGAAGAACATACCTTGCTCGTGGATAGGAAGACTTAACATTATAAAAATGTCTATTCTATCAAAAGCGATCTATACATTTAATGCAATTCCAATCCAAATCCCAACGACATTCTTCAATGAGATGGAGAAACAAATCACAAACTTCATATGGAAGGGAAAGAGGCCCCAGATAAATAAGGCATTACTGAAAATGAAGAACAAAGTGGGAGACCTTACTTTACCTGATTTTAGAACCTATTATACTGCCACAGTAGTCAAAACAGCCTGGTACTGGTACAACAACAGATACATTGACCAGTGGAACAGAATTGAGAATCCAGACATAAATCCATCCCCATATGAGCAGTTGATATTTGACAAATGCCCCAAAACAGTTAAATGGGGAAAAGACAGTCTTTTAACAAATGGTGCTGGCATAACTGTACATCCATCTGCAAAAAAATGAAGCAAGACCCATACCTCACTCCATGCACAAAAACTAACTCCAAATGGATCAAAGACTTAAATATAAAATCTAAAATGATAAGGATCACTGAAGAAAAAATAGGGACGTTAGGAGCCCTAATACATGGCATAAACAGTATACAAAACATTATAAAGAATGCAGAAGAAAAACTAGATAACTGGGAGCTCCTAAAAATCTAACACCTATGCTCATCCAACGACTTCACCAAAAGAGTAAAAAGACTACCTACAGACTAGGAAAAAGTTTTTAGCTATGACATTTCTGTTCAGCGCCAGATCTCTAAAATCTACATGATTTTGCAAAAACTTAACTGCCAAAAGGCAAATAACCCAATTAAAAAAGGGGCAAAAGATATGAATAGACACTTCACTAAAGAAGACATTCAGGTAGCTAACAGATATATGAGGAAATGTTCGTGATCATTAGCCGTTAGAGAAATGCAGACCAAAACTACAATGAGATTTCACCTCACCCCAACAAGGCTAGCATTAATTCAAAAAACACAAAAGAATAAATGTTGGAGAGGCTGTGGAGAGATTGGAACACTTCTACACTGCTGGTGGGAATGTAAAATGGTACAACCACTTTGGATATTGATTTGGCGCTTCCTTAAAAAGCTAGAACTAGAACTACCATAGGATCCTGCGATCCCACTCCTTGGAATATATCCTAGAGAAATAAGAGCCTTTGCAAGAATAGATATAGGCACACCCATGTTCACTGCAGCACTGTTTACAACAGCAAAAACATGGAAGCAACCAAGGTGCCCATCAACGGATGAATGGATAAATAAATTATGGTATGTTCACACAATGGAATACTACGCATCGATAAAGAACAGTGAGGAATCTGTGAAACATTTCATAGCATGGAGGAACCTGGAAGGTATGCTGAGTGAAATAAGTCAGTTGCAACAAGACAAATATTGTATAAGACCAGTATTATAAGAACTTGAAAAATAGTTTAAACTGAGAAGAAAACATTCTTTTGTGATTACGAGAGGGGGGAGGGAGGGGCAATGGGAGAGGGGCATTCACTAATTAGATAGTAGATAAGGACTTCTTTAGGTGAAGGGAAAGGCAGCACACAATACAGGATAGGTCAGCACAATTGGACTAAACCAAAAGCAAAGAAGTTTCCTGAATCAACTGAATGCTTTGAAGGCCAGCGTAGCAGAGGCAGGGTCTGGGGACCATGGTTTCAGAGGACTTCTAAGTCAATTGGCGTAATAAAATCTGTTAGGAAAACATTCTGCATCACACTTTGAAGAGTAGCATCTGGGGTCTTAAACGCTAGCAAGCAGCCATCTAAGATGCATCAATTGGTCTCAACCCACATGGATCAAAGGAGAATGAAGAACACCAAGGACACAAGGCGATTACAAGGCCAAGAGACAGAAAGGACCACAGGAACCAGAGACTTCATCATCCTGAGACGAGAAGAACTAGATGATGTCCAGCTACAACCAATGACTGCCCTGACAGGGAACACAACAGAGAACCCCCGAGGGAGCAGAAGAGCAGTGGGATGCAGACCCCAAATTCTCATAAGACCAGACTTAATGGTCTGATTGAGACTAGAAGGACCCTGGTGGTCATGGCCTCCAGACCTTCTGTTGCCTCAGGACTGGAACCATTCCTGAAGCCAACTCTTCAGACGTGGATTGGACTGGACAGTGGATTGGACTGGACAATGGGTTGGAGAGGGATGCTGGTGAGGAGTGAGTTTCTTGGATCAGGTGGACACTTGAGACTATGTTGGCATCTCCTGCCTGGAGGGGAGATGAGAGGGTGGAGGGCATTAGAGGCTGGTGAAATGGACATGAAAAGAGAGAGTGGAGGGAGAGATCCGGCTTTCTCATTAGGGGGAGAGTAATTGGGAGTGTGTAGCAAGGTGTATATGAGTTTTTGTGTTAGAGACTGACTTGATTTGTAATCTTTCTGTTAAAGCACAATAAAAATTATTTAAAAAAAAAAAAAGTCATGTCTGTGCTGATCCACCTGACCTTTGCAGGGACACTGTTCTAGGGGAAATACGGAACAGGGGGGAGCCAGCGAGCCTTCTCTGGATATGTTTTGCTGTACCATTGCAGTAAGTAATTAAAAGCTTGACTGTTATTTTCATTTTGGCTCATAGTCTTAATCAGTTACTCAGACACCTGACAGCTCAGCTCCCTGATACCTTGAAAGACAGTGTAATTATAATACACACTAGAAATTTTCCATATGGATGAGACATGTACTAAAAAAATTATTCAAAAATTCCTCTGAAAAACTTATGCTTTAATAGTCAAGGATTGGAGAATCCTGTGGTAAATTAGAAAAATAATTTTTCCAAGAGTCCAGGATATGGGCTTCTGGGCTGGAGTGTGGGCATAAGAATGGGAAGATAAATCAGTAAGATCTTACATGATTTTGCTTCTTTCTTTCTTTTTTTTTTTCCCTGTTATAATGGATTTATTTTTTAGATGAGTGGCAACATGAAATTTTCATCTTAGAAAATACGTCAGAAAATGTTTATCTTAGATGTTATGACAGCTTGTACATTCTAAAGATGACCACAGCAATCCATCACCATCCCAAATATTCTTCTTACTATATGGCTATAGCCTGGTGGTGCAGTGGTTAAGCACTCGGCTGCTAACAACTGATAGATAGGTCAGCTGTTTACACTCTCCACCATCTCTGGAAGAGAAACATGTGGCAGATGCTCCAGCAAAGATTACAGCCTTGGGGCAGTTCTACTCTGCCCTATAGGGTCACTATGAGTCAGAATCAGCTCGAGAGCAACAGGTTTGGTTTGGTTTTTACGGGAGGTGGATCTAAGCTTCCTCCCCTTAAAACTGGGTGATGTTATGTGGCTTTCTAGGCTAAGTTATTAAAGATCATACAGCTACAGCCTCATCTTTTTTGAGACTTTTGTTTTAGCACCAGACCATCAAGCTTTGAGAAAGCCACGAAGCCATATGGAAAAGCCATATTTACTGTGGTGTTCTAACCACAGTTCCAACTGAAGAGCCAATTGACAGCAAGTATCACCCAAAATACATGTGATTAAAGAAACCTTCAGGTGATTCATTCCCCAGCATTCAAGCACCCCTCCTCTTTTGCTCGCTATGAGTTGGAATGGATGGCAACAGGTTCGTTTTTTTTTTTTTTGGTTTCCACTCTTGCCACTAGCAGTTGTAATAAAAATAAGTTATTCTTGCCAAATTCTGTCCAAATTGAAGACTCATGAGCAAAATAAATGTTTTACTGTTGACAGTAAGCAGAGTTAAAGTTACTGCCCATATTCTTTTTGTTGCTTATAGTAAAGTGTGAAAGGAGACCTTATTTTGAGGAGAGAGTATTATAATTTGATTCGTGAGAACACACGAAATTAACAGAATTATAGGTTTCCCTGCTATTTGAAAGTAGAACATTCTTATGAAAACTTTCATAAGCTGAAATGCCATAAACCAAAGAAGCTATTACCATTAATTTATATGGGAAAATTTTTTGAGTGTTCCCAGATCCAAAAAACAACCTACCAAATCATACCACATAACATGAAATCTACAGTAATAGTAAAAACCTATTACTATCCAGTGGATACTGACACACAGGCACCCTACAGGAGAGTAGAACTGACCCGTTGGGTTTCCAAGGAGCAGCTGGTGGATTCGAACCGGCAAACTTTTGGTTAGCAGCTTAGGTTTTATCCACTTCTACTAACATATACTAAAAGCTGGAATGATATGATAAATGCACAGCCTGTATAAAGTAAAAATACAGTTCAAAGCTCTGGAGGTTTGATACTGAGACCCTGAACGTAGTTCCTGCGGAAGAAGCCTTGGCAAGGGCACTCTTTGCTGCTCAGGGTTCACACTGCCTCTTTAAAGGCTTGCCGCAAAATAAACTGTGAACGCTATTTCTTATTTCTGATTTTGACCTTTTTTTGTAAAAGCAAAAATCCTCGTGATTTTCTTTTGGTTTTCAAAAACAGGTACCTATGTATGGCTTTCATGAAAGTGAAGTGGAGTAAAGCAAACTTTCGAAAAGCAGGGATAAATGTATATCAAGTTGTATTGAAAGGGAGAGAAGCGTTACAAATTGAAGAGAACCCTTTAAGCCCACAAATTTGACTTCCAAGTCAATTGGTATAATAAAATCTATTAAGAAAACATTCTGCATCCCACTTTGGAGAGTGGCGTCTGGGGTCTTAAATGCTAGTAAGCAGCCATCTAAAATGCATCAATTGGTCTCAACCCACCTGGATCAAAGGAGAATGAAGAACACCAAGGACACCAGGTAATTACAAGCCCGAGAGACAGAAAGGGCCACAGAAACCAGAGACTACATCAGCCCGAGACCAGAAGAGCTAGATGGTGCCTGACTACAACCAATGTCTGCCCTGACAGGGAACACAACAGAGAACCCCTGAGGGAGCAGGAGAGCAGTGGGATGCAGACCCCAAATTTTCGTAAAAAGACCAGACTTAATGGTCTGACTGAGACTGGAAAGACCCCGGTGGCAGTGGCTCCCTGACCTGTTGGCCCAGGACAGAAACCATTCCCGAAGCCAACTCTTCAGACATGGATTGGACTGGACGATGGATTGGAGAGGGATGCTAGTGAGGAGTGATCTTCTTGGATCGGGTGGACACTTGAGACTATGTTGACATCTCCTTCCTGGAGGGGAGATGAGAGGGTAGAGGGCGTCAGAAGCTGGGGAAATGGACACGAAAAGAGAGAGTGGAGGGAGAGAGCAGGCTGTCTCATTAGGGGGAGAACAATTGGGAGTATGTAGCACAGTGTATGTAAGTTTTTGTGTGAGAGACTGCCTTGATTCGTAAACTTGCACTTAAAACACAATAAAACTTTAAAAAAAAAGTTGAAAATGAAAATTTAATCTTTTAGATCTCTGTCTCTAGACCCAGCCAACTGCAATTATGTTAATTAATTGAATTCAGTTCTCAGTATCTCCATTCATTACTCTTGTTTAATAAGAAGATTCATGTAAACCTTTTATCAGAAAAATAAAATCATAATGAAAACCTTATTTCTAACAGGCTATAATGCCTTCTGTTTTGGATAGCTTAAGAAATATCAGACACATGAGATTTGGACACTCTTGAATGTATTTAAGAGGCTTTTGTCTTTATAATGTCTAATTAAATCTAACAAAGAACTCTGCCTCAGGCGAGCTGGGTAGGTTGCTCCCTTAATTAAGATACATTCAAGGATGAAACAAACAAGTCTACTTTGTCAGAAATTAACATTGCCACTCCTGCTCTTTTTTGATTGTTGCTTGCTTGATGTATTTTTTCCATCCTTTGAGTTTTAGTGTGTTTGTGTCTCTAAGTCTAAGGTGTGTCTCTTGTAGGCAGCATATAGACAGATCTTGTTTTTTAATCTGTTCTGCCACTCTGTCTCTTTATTGGTGCGTTTTTATTCCATTTCCATTCAGGGTAATTATGGATAGGTATGAATTTAGTGCTATCATTTTGATGTCTTTTTTTGTGCGTTGTTGACAATTTCTCTTTCCCACTTGATTTTATGTGCTGAGTAGATTTTCTTTATATATTGTCCTTTCCTCATGTTTGTTGCTGTTGATTTTTTTTCTGCCGAGTCTGTATTTTTCCCTTGCATTTTATTTTCATGAGTAGGTTAGTTTGTCTCGTTTGTGGTTGCCTTATTATTTACCCCTGTTTTTCTAAGTTTAAAACTAACTTTTATTTCTTTATATCACTGTATCTTCCTCTTCATATGGAAGGTGTATGATTACATTTCTTAGTCCCTCTTTATTATTTTAATGTTGTCTTCTTTTATATAGTAACATCGCTGTTACCCGGTTTGGGGCTTTTTTTAAAAAAAAAACCTTGCTTTGTTTTTTTGGATTTCCCTGTCTGGGTTGACTTCTGGTTGTTCTGCCCAGTGTTCTAGTCTTGGTTGATAAGCTGGTATTATTGATTTTCTAACCAAAGAACTCCCTTTAGTATTTCTTGTAGTTTTGGTTTGGTTTTTACAAATTCCCTCAACTTGTGTTTATCTGGAAATGTCTTAATTTCACCTTCATATTTAAGAGACAGTTTTGATGGATATATGATTCTTGGCAGGTAATTTTTTTCCTTCAATTTTTTAAATATTTCATCCCATTGCCTTCTTGCCTGGATGGTTTCTGCCGAGTAGTCTGAACTTATTCTTATTGGCTCTCCTTTGTAGGTGACTTTTCGTTTATCCCTCGCTGCTCTTATAATTCTCTCTTTATCTTTGGTTTTGGCAAGTTTGATTATAATATGTCTTGGTGACTTTCTTTTGACATCTACCTCATGTTGAGTTCGATGAGCATCTTGGATAGATATCTTCTCATCTTTCACAATATCAGGGAAGTTTTCTGCCAACCCATCTTCAACAATTTTGTCTGTATTTTCTGTTATCCCTCCCTGTACTTATACTCCAAACACTCGTAGGTTATTTCTCTTGATAGAGTCCCACGTGGTTCTTAAGGTTTCTTCAGTTTTTTAAATTCTTTTATCTGATTTTCCTTCAAATATATTAGTGCCAAGTGATTTATCTTCGAGTTCAGAAATTCTAGCTTCTTCTTGCTCAATTCTGTTCCTCTGACTTTCTACTGAGTTATCTAATTCTGTAATTTTATTGTTAATCTCCTGAATTTCTGATTGCTGTCTATCTATGGATTTTCCCAGCTTATTAAACTTTTCATTATGTTCCTGACTAATCTTTCTAATTTCTCCAATTGCTTTATCTGTGTGTTCCTTGGCTAATCTGAAATGGCCTCATTTCCCTCCTGATGTCTTGAAGGGTTCTGTATATTAAACTTTTGTATTCTGCATCTGGTAATTCCAGGAAGGCACTTTCATCTAGATCCCTGGATTCTTTGTTTTGAGAGCCTGTTGAGGTGATCATGGTCTGTTTCTCTATGGGACTTGATATTGACTGTTGTCTCCGAGCCATCCATAAGTTATTCTATTTAGTTTATGCTTGCTTACTGTGTCATAGCTGCTTGCTTTGTTTTGTTTTTTATACCCCTATGGGTTTTTTTTTTTTTTTTTTTTTTATGGGTTGCTTGAGTGAGCTAGCTTGATTATTTTTGCCTTTTGAGCTCTGGTGTCCTGTCCCCAGCTGGCTAGAGCTGTTATCAGGTATATCAGTCTAGGAGTCCATTCAGTTTTCTGGTATGAATTCAGCTCAGGTTCCCAGGTAGCTGGTATCAAGTGTGTGGTCAAGCTCTGTCCTATAGTCTTAGAAGGGCAGGGGTGATTGGCATATATACTGGTATCTGATTGCAGCAGGGGGTCATGCTCTGACCAAGGCAGGGGGCTGAGAACCGACCCTGAGGTGTCTCTGAGGAAAATGTGTCCCTGTTCCCTAAAGCGTGCTGGTGGGTGGGTTCTGTAGAGGGACCATGGGCACCCAAAGTTTTTGGTTGTAAGGACTGGGAGGTACCAGTTATCTCTGGACCCCTGTCGCAGGTGGCTGGCTGACCTGAGTGGAGCTACCAGTCCTTAGGTCCCTGATGTGGGTAGGTGAGGACCTTGTTTTATAGGCAAAGCAATGTCAAACGTCAAAAACCCACCTCTCCACCGCACAGCTGAAATGGTTGGTGCTTGCCAACAAGGGCCTATTCTCCCAAAATAGGCCCACACAGGTCCATGCAGAAGGGAAAGGTGCTCAAGGTCCTTGGACAGTTTATGCCTGGACAGGAGCCGCTTCTGTCCTGAGCTCCCCCGATTAATGGAGCTAGCAAGTTATCTTTTCCTCCCAATTGCAAATTTTTTCCTTCCCCAAGGCTAGGAGGCTGGCTCTAGGTGCTCACCAGGGTCTATCTCAGGTCCAGGGATTCAGCCGCTGAAGCTAGCTTGTGGGGGTGGGGGTGCAGTAAAATATACGCATGTACTTAGCTTTTGCCGAGAGCGCCGTTCTCCTCAGGTTCTGGAGGTGTGAGTGGGCTGTGTGGCTGGCTGTTTCTCCCTGAGGAAACTGCAGCTGAACGTTAGTACCAGCCTGCTGCAGCCGCCGCCACCACCACCACTCCGGGAATGGTGCTGAGGGCTCCCCGCGATTCAGGTCTGGTAACTCCTCTCCACTTCTGAACGGTCTCTTCCTTCTTCTGCCCCTTAGTTCATTGTCTAAGTTTGCCTTTGATGTTCAGGGCTCCCAGCTTGTCACAAATATACTCGTTTCACTTGTTTTTTCGGGTATTTCTTGTAAAGATGGCTTGACGGAAGCGTCTGTATATTCTGACATCTTGGCTCCACCTCCACAGACATGACTCTTGTAGGAACAAATACAAATTGAAAATGATAGGTTTTAATTCGGCCCATTGAAAATAGGAGAAGGGGTTCCCCTCCTCCCCTGTTCTTTCAGAATTAAGCTTAGATAACTTCTAAATGTAGATTCTTTCTCTATCACTTTGAAAAGTATGTGAAACAGGATTTTTCCTCAAGGACCTGGGTGTCATCTTTTTTCAAATGTAATCACCAACGAAGAGCACACGCCTACTTCCCAGTTTCCTAGAGGAGATTGGCATAACATCAGGTATCTTGCCATGAAGATACCAGAAAATTAGCAATTTTAACTTGTAAACATGAATGTAGTGGGTTTTGTCCACTTAGGTATACCAAGGGTCAGATTCCCTTCTATCTTCTACTCTCTTTAGCAGGTTGTCTGTGATGCATCATATTCTGGTTTGATGCTTAATCACTAATAAAACTTTTCTTTCCCTTTGATTTTGGTGGAGAGGTTTTCTGGGTTGTTGTTAGGTACCTTCGAGTCAGTTCCAACTCATAATGGTCCAGTGTGTAACAGAATGAAGCACTTCCCTGTCTTGTGCCATCCTCAGCTATCATTGCTGTATTTGAGCCTATTGTTGCAGCCATTGTGTCAATCCAACTAGTTGAAGAAATTTGGTTTTAATTATATTTCCCCAACGGGATCATCTCCTGTTGAGGGAGTTCCTTCAGATTTATGGATCCTGGGGCCAGAGAAAGCCGTTGCCATCTAGTCGATTCCGACACATCCGTAGCACTTAACGTACCGTGGTGGTGTAGTGGTTAAGTGTTACAGGTGCTAACCAAAAGGTAGGCAGTTCGAATCCACCAGGCGCTCCTTGGAAACTCTGTGGGGCAGTTCCACTCTGTCCTATAGGTTCGCTATGAGTCAGAATGGGCTTGACAGTAATGGGTTTGGTTTTTTGCGGGGGGAGCCAGGGAGGATGAAGGGTAAAGTGTATCGGTGGAAAAGGACTAAAAACAGTGTTAGCCTGGAGAAAAGTGTCTTCAAGCCCCTCCCCACCCCTGGGGCAAGAGAAGGATCCTGGACTAAGAATGCAGATATCTAAAGACTAGGGTTAGGAGGGTGGTGGAGTTGACTTTAGTCTTTGGCTGCCTCCCTTCAGAGACTGTAATGCTCTGGATGTGCGTTAAGTCTTGTTGGAGAGGGTAGCTATCCCCCTGAACCCTATCAGGTAAAGCCCTTTGTAACTGTCTATGGTCAGACCTGAAAAATCACATGGTTTTATTCAGGAGCCAGACTCCACACAAGGGACTAGAAGGTTGACCTCAAAAAATTTCCCTTCAAACCTTATTCTTACCTGCTGGCACCAAAGCTAGTGTGGATACTGGTAATGTACGAAGCTGCTAACTGAAATTTTGGAAGATTGAATCCACCCACAGGTGCCTAGGGAGATTTGACTTCTGAAACATCAGCCATTGAAAAACCCTATGGAACGTGGTTCTATCCTGAAACACATGGGGTTGCTGTCAGTCAGAATGGACTCCAAGAGAGTTATTTTTTTCCCAAATGTAGCCAATTTCTCAGTTTGTATATTTTCCTCTCCTTCTTTCATAAGTTTAACCGGTGCTCTTCTATCGGGACTTATATTTTCTTCAGAAAGTTTTCTGTGACCAGTTGATCGTCTACTAATAGCTCTCTGCTATGAACTGATGTCACACGTATTGTTTTTATCTGATATTTTATGTTTAACAAGTAACGCGTTCATTCACTTACCCTCCCCCCACCCCCATGTGTGAGACCCATAAGATCGGACATTGTTTTGGCTAATGGAAATACAAATAAAAAACAAAGAGACCCTCTGCTTTCACAGAACACACGTGGAGATATACAATTAAAATATGGTACAGATCCAAGAGGTCAATCGTTCTAATCCACCAGCTGCTCCTTGGAAACCCTATGGAGCAGTTCTATTCTGTCGTATAGGCTCACCATGAGTCAGAATTGACTGCATAGCAGCAGGGTTTTTTTTTTTAATTACAAATCATATAGCTATTTAAAACAATCAAGCATGTCTATAAATATTGTTCTGAAGAGATTCCTACATTTTATTATTAAACAGAAATGGAAGGAAACATGCACTATAATTCTATTTCTATAGAACAATAATAACTATTATTATTGTGATTAAATAAATAAAAATGCATAAATATTTAGAGATGCATACTTGTTTCTGCAAGAAATGTGATAAAAGTGGGTAAGATTATACCAAAAAAAAAAAAAAAAACCAAGCCCGTTGCCTTCAAGTCAGTTCTGACTCATAGTGAACCTACAGAACAGAGTAGAACTGCCCCATAGGGTTTCCAAAGAGTGGCTGGTGGATTCAAACTGCTGATGTTTTGGTTAGCAGCTGTAGCTCTTAACCACTGTGCCACCAGGGCTCCAAGATTATACAATTGGCTATGAAATACCAAGGCAAAATCTATGATTAAAATGTGGAAACAAAATTCTCTCTGCAATATATTTTTAAATGCGTAACCATTGAACAAGCGTATATGTAACAACTAGATGCTAGAATGAGCAAATTATGATTTTTATGTGATTTGATAAAGTGTGGCTAATTTTCTTCATAATTGTTACAAATTTAATAAAAGATAATATTTCAGTATAATTTCACAACTTGACTGTATTTTTCAGTATAGTTTTTTGAAATTAAGTTTACATTATGTTAGAACAAAATAAAATAGAAAATAGGTAAAATGCTATGTTAATACTTTCAGAAATATATTTAAAAAAAAATAGGAACATTCAGTACAGAAGAATTAAAACCTGAATTGGTATTTCTGTTGCTTGCTACTACTTACATTTAGACCCCATTCCCTTGCCATATTTAAAGCTTAATCTGTGACTGATTTTTCTCTCTCTTCCCAGTACCGGAAACAGTATTCTACTTGTCCATGATGCTCAGAGAACATTTGTTACGGAAGATAGTTCTAATGCTAAAGAAGGAGTTGGAAATTCAGTGACTCTAAGGAACACTACTTTGTTGTATTAGAATTAAACATTTTAAATCTCTGTCTTGAAAACATCTAAAGTATCTCTTAGCTTGGTCTGCATTTTACTTCCTGAGAACGTACAGGAGAAGCTTTTGTCTATATGTGATAATTTAGGCCATGTTTATTTCCCTAATGTCTTTACCCTCCTGAAACCTGCCATGGGTTTACAAACCACTGAAGTGTGCTCTCCCAGAGAAGTATCATCTTGAGCCAAACAGGAGCATGGTAGTTCCTATTTTGGCCCTTGCCACTAAGTTGGAAGCCCATTTCATTTCAGAACCATGTTTGCTTCATGTATATACAAATCCAAAAACCAAACCCAGTGCCATCGAGTCGATTCCAACTCATCACGACCCTATAGGACAGAGTAGAAATGCCCTGTAGAGTTTCCAAGGAGCATCTGATGGATTTGAACTGCAGACCATTTGGTTAGCAGCCGTAGCAATTAATCACTACACCACCAGGGTTTTCCATGTGCATATACTCAGGAAATATTCTCGAGAATAGCACATTCAAGAAATATGATAATGAAAAAATTAAATATATTGGAAACTGCTTGTGACCACCCTTATACCTAAAATGAAAAATTAAATCACAAAAAATCCACATTACTTGGTTGTCGGGATGGAAGATAATAAATTGCCTTGAAGTCAGACACACTGAAGATATTGATATTGAAAAGGAAGCATCCGAGGATTTACCTGCAGGACATTTTGGGTGGAAAAACATTATCAAAAGGTGTCATACATGACGTGGCCTTCTTTTTTTTTTTTAATTTTTATTGTGCTTTAAGTGAAAGTTTACAAATCAGGTCAGCCTCTCATAGAAAAATTTACATACACCTTGCCATAGGCTTCTAATTGCTCTCCCTCCAATGAGATGGCACAGTTCTTCCTTCCACTCTCTCTCCTCATGTTCATTTGGGTAGCTTCTGGCCCCCGCTGCCCTCTTATCTCCCCTCTAGGCAGGAGATGCCAACATAGTCTCATGTGTCCACTTGATCCAAGAAGCTCATTCTTCACCAGTATCATTTTCCATCCTGTATTCCAGTCCAATCCCTGTTTGGAGAGTTGGCTTTGGGAAGGGTTACTGTCCTGGGCTAAGAGAAGGTCTGGGGACCATGGCCTTTGGGGTCCTTCCAGTCCCAGTCTGACCATTAAGTCTGGTCTTTTTATGAGAATTTGGGATCTGCATCCCACTGCTCTCCTGCTCCCTTAGAGTTTCTCTGTTAAGTTCCCTGTCAGGGTAGTCATCTGTTGTGGCCGGGCACCATCTAGTTCTTCTGGTCTCAGGGTGATGTGGCCTCAGGCTGTTGTAGTCTCTGGCTTGTGTGGTCCTTTCTGTCTCTTAGGCTCATAATTACCTTGTGTCTTTGGTGTTCTTCATTCTTCCTTGCTCCAGGTGGGTTGAGACCACTCGATGCATCTTAGACGGCCGCTTGCTAGCATTTAAGACCCCAGACACCACTCGCCAAAGTGGGATACAGAATGTTTTCTCAATAGATTTTATTATGCCAATTGATTTAGATGTCCCCTGAAACCATGATGTCTTGACCTTCTTAATAGAATAATACAATATACCAAACATATGTAACTTTGATGGTTCAGAACTCTATTATAAATTAATATTGTAGACCAGTAACTTGCAAAACTTTCTGTAAAGAACCATACAGTAAGTCACTTAACTTCGAGGGCTATAGGGTCACTGTTACAACTGCTCAACTCTGCTGTTGTAGTAGAAAGCAGTCAAAGACAATATGTAAACACAAAAACAACAAAAAAATGGGCATGGATATGTTCCCATAAAACTTTATTTAAGAAAACAGCAGGTACACTGCCCACTTCTGTTCTACCCCATATTAGTGATTTCATTGGATACTACTGAGATTTGTAGTAACTTCTGCACCTCCTCTAAATATCTGGACAATGTCTGACTGTCTGTGGGTATATTCTTACAAAACCTGGTAGAGTCTTGTATTTTCTTTTTAAGTATTATTATCTACATAGAAAGATAATAACCACAGTTGCAGCAATTTATTTTGAAGAAATCCCTTTATATGACTGTCTAAAAGAAATATCTCATTTGTTTTTACTCAGGCATGAAGGGTCACCAGAGTCTTAATATTTCTAGGATCTTCTTTAATTGTTTCTTCTTGCCTCAACATTTCTTCTGGCTATCACAAAGTCCTCATTCACAAATCAAGTCTACATGATTGATTGAATCAAGTGTTTGCTAGCATAGCGGTTGGTAATCAAGCAAGGATTGGCTTATAAATAGTGATTCCACATGGCCATAAAAATCAAAATAATAGAAGGATAAGTGTGTATATCCTTCATTAAGAACACATAAATTATTTTCTACCTGATTACACAATCTTCATCTAAAATAATGTTGAAAATAATACTTTGATTAAAAAATTAAAACTAGTCAACTTGTGGGACTTTGTAGATTCCATAGCTACATTGTCTCTTTAATAAGTTCATGTGCTTTGCCTATTTGTTGTATTTTAAATTTGTTAAAATGCAAACTACCTGCTTTGGTGACTACATGGTTTTGTAATCACAACTATGTCTCTGTAATTTTAGGGCTTTTTTTTAATATATACTTGGGTTTATATTAGTCATCTCAGTTTGAAATTATAATTAAGAGGATTTTGGCCTCCTAGATTTTTTTTTAGGATTGGAGAGAGCCTTGTATATTATGTGGTGCAGTTACTTTCATCTAAATGTACTGTGTTGGCTTCAATTAGAGCAAACACAACAAAATAAACCTGTTTTTCTCAGTTAAAGCAAACTGAAATTCACTGAGATTTCTTGCATTCATTCTGTTAGAATTCAAGATGACTGGTCAGCATAATTCACAGGGTTTCAGAAGAAATGTTTATAATACACTGTGCAACAAACCTGGACTGGCATAGAGGAGATTGTCAGGCCTGGACATAAATACGCACGTGACTACCCAGAAATGCGCAGTTTTCTTGATGCATGTCCACAGTCCACTCTAGTAACTGGGAGTTCTAGGCAACTGCGTAAAGTAGTAATATGTTTCCATTAAGCCAAATGGTATTCCCAGAACTCCAGAGTTAGAACATTTTGGTCTGTGGGATGATATCTAGAATTGTATATGATTAGAAAGAGCCAATGCTAGGCCAGTTGAGCCTGAAAGCTGAATGGGGCTGAGGGCAGCCTCCTGTTAAGGCTCCTGCTGTGTTTGTTCTTAGGTGAGAAACAAAGTGATTTCCCAGGCATAAGTGGTGACTTATGCAAGTGACTGCAGAGGGGGTGCTGACTCTCATATCATTCACTAATATAATTTATTCCCTCATAATTAGTGTGCCTTTATTCATTTTTAATCAAGAAAAATAGCAGTCCGACAGTGTATAGACTTTGAGAATTTAATCTAGAAGACTTGTATCATATTTACCTCTTCTTTCAATAGCAGTTATTCATCCTATCAGACCTAATACTCCATTTTTGATAACAAATACATTGTGACACTCTCTTTACCCTCCAGAAAAGAAACCCACACATTATATAACCCACCCACAGAAATAATAATACCTAGACAAGAGCAATAAAATAACGTTCCAACTATAAATTAAGGGAGAAATAATTGAAAAGCAAAATTTAGAACAAATACGTACTTCAATATGTAATTTTTCAGGCACAATCTTCTGGAAAACCTAATAAGGTAGAGGGTTGTGCATATATGTAGAATTGCATGAAAGTAACAGCTTCAAAAGCATAATATTATGGGGTGTTGCATTAGCAGCTCAAATATCACAAACAGCACTAACTTCAGCAAAATTCTGAACCAAAGAAAACTCATTTCCTAAGTTCAGTTGGTAGTTGCATGCTTTGATAATGTAGTGTATATTAAATCCATGCAAAATATTTGTGTTAATATAAATTCAGTTAGTTTCTATGTTCAGATAATTATAAATATCTTTTGTGTTTCTTGGTTTGTTGTGTTTTTCTACATGAAGGCCTAGTAAAAACCCATTGCTGTAGAGTCGATTCCAACTCATAGTAACACTATAGGACAGAGCAGAACTGTCCCATAGGGTTTCCAAGGAGCAGCTGGTGGATTTGAACTGCTGACCTTTTGGTTAGTAGCCAAGCTCTTAACCACTGCACTACCAGGGCTCTGAAGGCCTAGTAGGGCATTTGAAATTTGTCTGAGCTGTGGAATATTTTTTCTTGTGGAGGATTTCCCCAGGCTTTAAGGCTCTAGTCTCCCTAGTGCCACCCTCTGCATGGCAGTTCTATTTCCTAATCACTATGCAAATAGCATGCCCTTCCCATCACCATCAACTCTCCATACACCCTTTGGAAATCATACTATCCTCACTGAGAAGCACAGGAAGAGACAGGATTCATAGTAGTTAAATTGTTTGGACTACTGGCAAACAAATGAACTGCAGCAAATTACGAAATATTTGCCCAGAATTAACGGAAATTTCACCTTGAATGCCTTCACCTCTTAACTTGAAGTATCTTTCTCTTCTTTTTTTTTTTTTTTCCCAGGTGAGGGGGAACTTGTATTCATTCCAGAGGACACTTCATCCAGTAAGACTTTCTAACTCTCTAGTAAACTAGGCCCCTTACCATTTCTCCAGGCTGAGTATTGAGTAGCTTTCTCAGTCCATGCATTTATAGTAATATTGTTATGCATTGAATTGTGACCTCCCAAAATACATGTCAACTTGGCTGAGCCATGATTCCACTCCCAATATTGTGTGATTGTCAACCATTTTGTGATCTAATGTGATTTTCCTGTGTGTTGTAAACCCTACGTCTATGGTGTTAACAAGGCAGGATTAGAGGCACTTATATTAATGAGGCAAGACTTAAGATTAAGTTTTTCAAGTTAGTGTCTTTTGAGATATAAAAGAGAAAAGTAAGCAAAGAGACAGGGAGAACTAATACCACCAAGAAAGCAGCACTGGGGGAAGAGTGCATCCTCTGGACCTGCTTCTAGACCGGGGAAGATTGATGACAAGTACGTTCCCCCAGAGCTGACAGAGAGAGAGAAAGCTTTCACCTGGAGCAGGCACTCTGAATTCAACTTCTAGTCACCTGGAATGTGAGAGAATAAATTTCTCTTTGTTAAAGTCATCCACTTGTGGTATTTCTGTTACAGCAGCGCTAGATAACTAAGACAAATATGAAAAAAACTGGTTTCCAAATTTGCCACTCCAACTTATTTGTAAGGAACTCCTGAAGACAGAAGTGTTCTCAGCACTTAGGAACTGGCACACAGTAGCTGATGGAATGAACTAAACATGAATTGTCATTAAGCTTTCAGAAAGAGTATAGACATTTATCAGTATGTTTCCCACTTAACTGAAAGTTTTGTTGCTTTAGTCCTTGTTTGGGTAACTGGTGTCACCTTGAGTTGGAATCAACCAGAGGGCAATTCATTTTTCTCTTTTTACTTCCCCTACCATTTTTTTACCATTTGAGAAGCTCATTAGCGGCTTTCTACTTTTAAAGCATACTCTCTCTTTCACAAATTAGAATAATTAAGAAAAACGTAAGTCTGATTTACAAAGAATCATTCATATATATGTGTGTGTTGTTGCTGTTTTTGTTAGGTGTTGTCAAGTCTGTTCCAACTCATAGGGACCCTGTGTACAACACTGACTGGTCCTGTGCCATCCTCACAATCCTTGTTATGCTTGAGCCCATCATTGCAACCACTGAGTCAATCCATCTCATAGAGGGTCTTCCTCTTTTTCTCTGACCCTCTCATTTCCCAAGCATGATGCCCTTCTCCAGGGACTGGTCCCTCCTGATAACATGTCTGAAGTATGTGCAATGAAGTCTAGCCATCCTTGTTTCCAAGGAGCATTCTGGCTATACTTCCTCCAAGACAGATCGGTTTCTTTTTCTGTCAGTCCATGGTATGTTGGATATTCTTTGCCAACACCACAATTCAAAGGCATAGAATACCTCAATATTGCAATTCAAGGCTTGAATTTTTTCTTCAATTTTTTTTGGCTTGAGAAATGCCGAGTGTGTTCTTCCCTTTTGGTTTTCTAACTCCAGGTCTTTGCACATTTCATTATAGTACTTTGTCTTCTCAAGACACTCTTGGAAATATTCTGTTTAGGACTTTTACTTCATCGTTTCTTCCATTTGTTTTATCTGCTCAATTTTCAAGGCAATTTTCACAGTCTCTTCTGACATCCATTTTGGTTTTTTCTTACCTTTTTAATGTCCCCTCACTTTCTTCATTTATGATACCCTTGATGTCATTCCACAACTTATCTGGTCTTTAGTCATTAGCATTCAATCCATCAAATCTATTCTTTTTATTTATTTATTGTGCTTTAAGTGAAAGTTTACAAGTCAAGTCAGTCTCTCATACAAAAACTTATACGCACCTTGCTATGTACTCCTAGTTGCTCTCCCTCTAATGAGACAGCACACTCCTCTTCTCCACCCTATATTCTCCATGTCCATTCAGCCAGCTCCTGTCCCCCTCTGCCTTCTCATCTCGCCTCCAGACAGGACCTGCCCACATAGTCTCATGTGTCTACTTGACCCAAGAAACTCACTCTTCACCAGTATCATTTTCTGTATTATAGTCCGGTTCAATCCCTGTCTGAAGTGTTGGTTTTGGGAATGGTTCCAGTCTTGGGCTAACAGAAGGTCTGAGGACCATGACCCTCAGGGTCCTTCTAGTCTCATTCAGACCATTAAGTTTGGTCTTTGTACAAGAATTTGAGGCCTGCATTCCACTGTTCTTCTGCTCCATCAGCGATTCTCTGTTTTGTTCCCTGTCAGGGCAGTCATCAGTTATAGCTGGGCAGCATCTGATTCTTCTGGTCTCAGGATGATGTAGTCTGTGGTTTATGTGCCCCTTTCTGTCTCTTGGGCTCATAATTACCTTGCGTCTTTGGTGTTCTTCATTCTCTTTTGCTTTTGGTAGTTTAAGACCAATTGGTGCATCTTAGATGGCCGCTTGCTAGAGTTTAAGACCTCAGATGCCACTCACCAAAGTTGGACGTAGAATGTTTTCTTAATACATTTTGTTATGTCAATTGACCTAGATGTCTCCTGAAACCATGGTCCCCAGACCCCTGCCCCTGCTACTCTGGCCTTTCAAGTCTATTCTTGAGATAGTTTCTAAATTCAGGTGAGATATATTCAAGGTCATACTTTAGCTCTCATGGATTTGTTCTAATTTTCTTCAGCTTCAACTTGAACTTGTATAAGACCAATTGATGATCTGTTTTGAGGTTGGCCCCTGGCCTTGTTCTGATTGATGATATTGAGCTTTTCCATCATCTCTTTCTGCAGATGTAGTCAATTTGACTGATGTGCACTCCATCTGGCGAGGTCCACGTGCATAGTTGCCATTTATGTTGTTGAAAAAAGGTATTTCCATTGAATAGGTCATTGGTCTTGCATAATTCTGTCATGAAATCTCTGGCATCATTTCTGTCACCAAGGCCATATTTTCCAACTACTGATTCTTCCTTTTTAGTTTCCGGCTTTTTCATTCCAATCACCAGTAATTATCAATGCCTCTGGATCACCTGATTGATCAATATCAACAGAATATTTCAAAGTGTGTCTCGAGAAGTTGAAGTATTATTTTGGTCAATATCAGCCTTCAGATGTTGGTAAAAATCTTTAATTTCTTCATCTTTGGCCCTTGTGATTGGTGTATAAATTTGAAACATAGTTGCATTAACCTGGTCTTTCTTGTAGGGGTATGGATATTATTCTACCGTTGACAGCATTGTATTTCAGGATAGATCTTGAAATGTTCTTTTTGACAATGAATGTGATACCTTTCCTCTTCAATTTGTCATCCCTGGCATAGTAGACCATATGATTGTCTGATTCAAAATGCCCAATACCAGTCCATTTCAGCTTACTAATGTCTAGGATATCGATCTTCAGGTGTTTGAAACACCTGAAGATCGATATCTAGCTATCTATTTATCTGTCTGTCTAATCTCACTATCGTCTATCTATATTTGTTTTGTTAATAAAATTATTTATTTCTAGCTCAGTAGTATTAATATATGTCAATTATTACTACTGAGATTATTTAGTCATTCTATTCTAGGAGCTTGGGATACAGCAGCAAATAAAACAAATAAAGTTTCTACTCTCATGGGCCTTATTTCTAGTGAAATTTTTGTATGTGAAAACTTTAATACACTGTACAAGTGCACATAAAGTTATTTCTCATTATTATTATTTACCCTGACCTGATTTAAAGATCAATAGCACTGCTTTGCTGGTGTAGGGGTGGGGAAACTTAGGGCATATGTTAATTGGCTGAATCAAAACGGGTGCTATGAAAGTGATTTTCAAAGTATGAAAACCGTATTGTCTTGTTTATCTTCTTTTTACTTAATGATGTTTTTATTATAGAAAATTTTTGAAATGATCCACTCTACCCCAGCATTTATTTAAACTGTGCAGATATATTAATACTTAAGAAGATTAGTAGTTTTCTTCTTGCTATTCTTAAATTTTGGGTTGAATGGCAGGTGCATTATAAACTTTAAAAACAGCAGCTATTGTAGCCGACTTTATTTCCTGCTGATGTTTCTTTCCATGACTTACATCTCTCTACTCACAGGCTTACTGTCCCAAAATCCTGAAATTTGCTGTGCCTCAATTGAGAGGGAATAAGGAAAAGCATCTGCAAGGTAAAGAATTTAACTTTAACACAAATAATTTGGTCAGGTTCCTGAAAGATAGGCTATAAACTTTGTAATTCCTCAAGTGACTGAGGTGTCTTTGATAATGTCTCTAGATCACACTGGAAAGTTTATACTAATGGGGTGACTAAGGTGGGGGTCTATCCAGGCCAGAAAGACAACCTCATGATATCAGTAGACCTCAGAGAAGGGAGGGATATAATTCAATCAATCATGCTTACTTAATGAGGCCCCAATACAGACTCTGAACGTGGATGCTCCTTGGGCTACCTCATTGGTGACAGACGCTGATGCATGTGGAAAGACATGGAAGCTTTGCTTTGGGAACCCTCTCAGATCTTGCCCTACGCGTCTCTTCATTTGTATTCTTTTTGATATAATAATATTGTAATCGTAAGTATGGCACTTTCTGTGAGTTCTGTGTGTTGTTCTAGCAAATTATTGAACCCAAGGGAAAGTGGGAGCCATGACGTCAGAAGTGAGGGGAGCCATGGGGACTCCTGAGCTTATGGCTGGAATCCTGATAAGGTAGAGGAAAAATCTCACATTTGTAGCCAGGAGGTCTGAAGTGAGAATGTCATGGGACCTCCAGCTGGTATCTGAAGCCTTAGGAAACTTGGCAGTCTGGAGGACTTATACAATTCAACTAGTGAGAACTGGCCTAGCTCCACGTACTGTAATGTGTGTGCACCTGGTGTCAGAACAGAAGTGGAACTGAGGGGGGCAGAAATAATAATAGATTAAATTGATTGACCTACACATTTGATATCAGAGAAATGGAATTTGATTTTTCCTTGTAGTACTTTAAAAAAAAAAAAAAAAAACCAGTGCTGTCGAGCCGATTCTGACTCATAGCGACCCTACAGGACAGAGTAGAACTGCCCCACAGAGTTTCCAAGGAGTGCCTAGTGGATTCGAACTGCTGAACTCGTGGTTAGCAGCTGTAGCACTTAACCACTACGCCACCAGGGTTTCAACTTTAGAATAGTATTCATCAAATGTAGGAACTTTCTGTTTTTTCTACTAGGCTAGACTCTGTTACGTCTTTGGTAATCACACCATAGTTTGTTTTTGTTTTTGTTTTTGTTTTTGAAATTGTGCTTTAAGTGAAACTTATAAATCAAGTCAGTCTCTCACACAAAAGCTTATATACACCTTGATACATACTCCCAATTGCTGTCCCCCTAATGAGACAACCCGCTCCCTCCCTCCACTCTCTCTTATCCTTTCCATTTCACCAGCTTCTAACCCCCTCTATCCTCTCATCTCTGCTCCAGGCAGGAGATGCCAACAGAGTCTCAAGTGTCCACCTGATCCAAGAAGTCTACTCCTCACCAGCATCTGTCTCCAACCCATTGTCCAGTCCAATCCCTGTCTGAAGAGTTGGCTTCGGAAATGGTTCCTGTCCTGGGCCAACAGAAAGTCTTGGTAACATAAACACTGGGGTCCTTCTAGTCTCAGTCAGACCACTAAGTCTGCTCTTTTTATGAGAATTTGGAGTCTGCATCCCACTGCTCTTCTGCTCCCTCAGGGCTTCTCTGTTGTGCTCCCTGTCAGGGCAGTCATCAGTTGTGGCTAGATACCATCTAGTTCTTCTGGTCTCAGGCTGATGTAGGCTCTGGTTTATGTGGCCCTTTCTGTCTCTTGGGCTCATAATTACCTTGTGTCCTTGGTAATCTTCATTCTCCTTTGATCCAGGTGGGTTGAGACCAAGTGATGCATCTTAGATAGCCACTTGCTAGCATTTAAGACCCCAGACTCCACTCTCCAAAGTGGAATGCAGAATGTTTTCTTAATAGATTTTATTACGCCAATTAACTTAGATGTCCCCTGAAACCATGTTCCCCAAACCCCCGTCCCTGCTACGCTGGCCTTCTAAGCTTTCAGTTTATTAGGAAACTTCTTTGCTTTTGGTTTAGTCCAGTTGTGCTGACCTCGCGTGCATTGTGTGCTGTGTTTCCCGTCAACTAAAGTAGTTCTTGTCTACTATTTAATTAGTGAAAACCCCTCTCCCACCCTTCCTCCCTCCCCCCTTTCATAACCATCAAAAAGTATTTTCTTCTCTGCTTACACTACTTCTCCAGTTCTTATAATAGTGGTCTTATACAATATTTGTCCTTTTGCAACTGACTATTTTCACTCAGCATAATGCCTTCCAGATTCCTCCATGTTATGAAATGTTTCACAGATTCATCACTGTTCTTTATGGATGCATAGTATTCCAATGTGTGAATATTCTGTAATTTATTTATCCATTGATCCATTGATGGGCACCTTGGTTACTTCCATCTTTTTGCTATTGTAAACAGTGCTGCAATGAACATGAGTGTGTATGTATCTGTTTGTGTAAAGGCTCTTATGTCTCTAGGATATATTCCAAGGAGTGGGATTGCTGGATCATATGGTAGTTCTATTTCTAGCTTTTTAAGGAAGAGCCAAATCAATTTCCAAAGTGGCTGTACCATTTTACATTCCCACCAGCAGTGTAGAAGTGTTCCAATCTCTCCACGGCCTCTCCAACATTTACAGTTTTGTGTTTTTTGGATTAATGCCAGCCTTGTTGGAGTGAGATGAAATCTCATTGTAGTTCGATTTGCATTCCTCTGATGGCTATTGATCATGAGCATTTCCTCATGTATCTGTTAGCTACCTGAATGTCTTCTTTAGTGAAGTGTCTATTCATATCTTTTGCCCATTTTTTCATTGGGTTATTTGTCTTTTTGTAGTTGAGTTTTTGCAGTATCATGTAGGTAATAGAGATCAGGCACTGATCGGAAATGTCATAGCTAAAAACTTTTTCCCAGTCTGTAGGTAGTCTTTCTACTCTTTTGGTGAAGTCGTTGGATGAGCATAGGTGTTTGATTTTTAGGAGCTCCCAGTTATCTAGTTTTTCTTCTGCATTCTTAATGTTTTGTATATTGTTTATGCCATGTATTAGGGCTCTTAACATTTTCCCTGTTTTTTCTTCCATGATCTTTATCGTTTTAGATTTTATATTTAGGTCTTTGGTCCATTTGGAGTTAGTTTTTGTGCATGGAGTGAGGTATGGGTCTTCTTTCATTTTTTTTCCAGATGGATATCCAGTTATGCCAGCACCATTTATGGAAAAGACTGTCTTTTCCCCATTTAACTGTTTTGGGGCCTTTGTCAAATATCAACTGCTCATATGTGGATGGATTTATGTCTGGATTCTCAATTCTGTTCCATTGGTCTATGTATCTGTTGTTTTATCAGTACCAGGCTGTTTTCACCACTCTGGTGGTATAATAGATTTTAAAATCAGGTAGAGTAAGGCCTCCCATTTTGTTCTTCCTTTTCAGTAATGCTTTTAGTTGTCTGGGGACTCTTTTCCTTATGTCTGAAGTTGGCAATTTGTTTCTCCATCTCATTAAAAAATGTCGTTGAAGTTTGGAACAGAATTGCATTAAATCTATAGATCCTTTTTGGTAGAAGAGACATTTTTATAGTGTTAAATCTTCCTATCCATGAGCAAGGTATGTTCTTCCACTTATGTAAGTCTCTTCTGGTTACTTCCAGAAGGGTTTTGTAGTTTTCTTTGTATAAACCTTTTACACTTCTGGTAAGATTTATTCCTAGGTATTATTTTATCTTCTTGAGGGATACTGTAAATGGTATTGATTTGGCGATTACCTCTTCGATGTTCTTCTTGTTGGTGTAGAGGAATCCAACTAATTTTTTTAAATTAATTTTTATTAAGCTTCAAGTGAACATTTACCATTCCAATCAGTCTGTCACATGTAGGTTTACATACATCTTACTCCCTTCTCCCACTTGCTCTCCCCCTATTGAGTCAGCCCTTTCAGTCTCTCGTTTCGTGCCAATTTTGCCATCTTCCCTCTCTCTCTATCTTCCCATCCCCCCTCCAGTCAAGAGTTGCCAACACACTCTCCAGTGTCCACCTAATTTAATTGGCTCACTCTTCATCAGCATCCCTCCCCCCTCCCCCCCCCCAGCTGACCAGTCCTTTTCATGCCTGATGAGTTGTCTTCGGGGATGGTTCCTGTCCTGTGCCATCAGAAGTTCTGGGGAGCATTGTCTCTGGGATTCCTCTCGTCGCATTCATATCATTAGGTACGGTCTTTTTATGAGAATTTGGGGTCTGTATCCCATTGGCCTCCTGCTCCCTCAGGAGTTGTCTGTTGTGCTCCCTGACAGGGCAGACATCGATTGTGGCCGGGCACCAACTAGTTCTTCTGGTCTCAGGATAATGTAGGTCTCTGGTTCATGTGGCCCTTTCTGTCTCTTGGGTTCTTAGTTGTCGTGTGGCCTTGGTGTTCTTCCTTTGCCTTTGCTCCAGGTGGGTTGAGACCAATTGATGTATCTTAGATGGCCGCTTGTTGGCATTTAGGACCCCAGGCGCCACAATTCAAAGTGCGATGCAGAATGTTATCATAATAGAATTATTTTGCCCGTTGACTTAAAAGTCTCCTCAAACCATGTTCCCCAGACCCCAGCCCCTGCTCTGCTGACCTTTGAAACTTTCATTTTATCCCGGAAACCTCTTTGTTTTTAGTCCAGTCCAATTAGGCTGACCTTCCTTGTATTGTGTGTTGTCTTTCCCTTCACCCAAAGCAGTTCTTATCTACTGATTGATCAATAAAAAACCCTCTCCCTCCCTCCCCCCTTTGTAACCACAAAAGTATGTGTTCTTCTCCGTTTTTTCTATTTCTCAAAATCTTATAATAGTGGTCTTATACAATATTTGTCCTTTTGCCTCTGACTAATTTCACTCAGCATAATGTCTTCCAGATTCCTCCATGTTATGAAATGTTTCAGAGATTCGTCACTGTTCTTTATCGATGCGTAATATTCCATTGTGTGAATATACCACAATTTATTTACCCATTCATCCGTTGACGGACATCTTGGTTGCTTCCAGCTTTTTGCTATTGTAAACAGAGCTGCAATAAACTTGGGTGTGTATATGTCTGTTTGTGTGAAGGCTCTTGTATCTCTAGGGTATATTCCGAGGAGTGGAATTTCTGGGTTCTATGGTAGTTCTATTTCTAACTGTTTAAGATAACGCCAGATGGATTTCCAAAGTGGTTGTACCATTTTACAATCCCACCAGCAGTGTATGAGAGTTCCAATCTCTCCGCAGCCTCTCCAACATTTATTATTTTGTGTTTTTTGGATTAATGCCAGTCTAGTTGGTGTGAGATGGAATCTCATCGTAGTTTTAATTTGCATTTCTCTAATGGCTAATGATCGAGAGCATTTTCTCATGTATCTGTTGCCTGCCTGAATATCTTCTTTAGTGAAATGTGTGTTCATATCCTTTGCCCACTTCTTGATTGGGTTGTTTGTCTTTTTGTGGTTGAGTTTTGACAGAATCATGTAGATTTTAGAGGTCAGGCGCTGGTCTGAGATGTCATAGCTGAATATTCTTTCCCAGTCTGTAGGTGGTCTTTTTACTCTTTTGGTGAAGTCTTTAGATGAGCATAGGTGTTTGATTTTTAGGAGCTCCCAGTTATCTGGTTTCTCTTCATCATTTTTGGTAATGTTTTGTATTCTGTTTATGCCTTGTATTAGGGCTCCTAGAGTTGTCCCTATTTTTTCTTCCATGATCTTTATCATTTTAGTCTTTATGTTTAGGTCTTTGATCCACTTGGAGTTAATTTTTGTGCATGGTGTGAGGTATGGGTCGTGTTTCATTCTTTTGCAAATGGATATCCAGTTATGCCAGCACAATTCGTTAAAAAGACTATCATTTCCCCAATTGACTGACACTGGTCCTTTGTCAAATATCAGCTGCTCATACGTGGATGGATTTATATCTGGGTTCTCAATTCTGTTCCATTGGTCTATGTGCCTGTTGTTGTACCAGTACCAGGCTGTTTTGACTACTGTAGCTGTATAATAGGTTCTGAAATCAGGTAGAGTGAGGCCTCCCACTTTCTTCTTTTTCAGTAATGCTTTGCTTATCCGGGGCTTCTTTCCCTTCCATATGAAATTAGTGATTTGTTTCTCTATCCCCTTAAAATATGACATTGGAATTTGGATCGGAAGTGAGTTATATGTATAGATGGCTTTTGGTAGAATAGACATTTTTACTATGTTAAGTCTTCCTATCCATGAGCAGAGTATGTTCTTCCACTTAAGTATGTCCTTTTGAATTTCTTGTAGCAGAGTTTTATAGTTTTCTTTGTATAGGTCTTTTACATCCTTGGTAAGATTTATTCCTAAGTATTTTATCTTCTTGCGGGCTACTGTGAATGGTATTGATTTGGTTATTTCCTCTTCGGTGTTCTTTTTGTTGATGTAGAGGAATCCAAGTGATTTTTGTATGTTTATTTTATAACCTGAGACTCTGCCAAACTCTTCTATTAGTTTCAGTAGTTTTCTGGAGGATTCCTTAGGGTTTTCTGTGTATAAGATCATGTCATCTGCAAATAGTGATAGCTTTACTTCCTCCTTGCCAATCTGGATACCCTTTATTTCTTTGTCTAGCCTAATTACCCTGGCTAGGACTTCAAGTACGATGTTGAATAAGAGCAGTGATAAAGGGCATCCTTGTCTGGTTCCCATTCTCAGGGGAAATGCTTTCAGGTTCTCTCCATTTAGAGTGATATTGGCTGTTGGCTTTGCATAGATGCCCTTTATTATGTTGTGGAATTTTCCTTCAATTCCTATTTTGGTAAGAGTTTTTATCATAAATGGGAGTTGAACTTTGTCAAATGCCTTTTCTGCATCTATTGATAAGATCATGTGGTTTTTATCTTTTGTTTTATTTATGTGATGGATTACATTAATGGTTTTTCTGATATTAAACCAGCCTTGCATACCTGGTATAAATCCCACTTGGTCAGGGTGAATTATTTTTTTGATGTGTTGTTGGGAATCCAACTAATTTTTGTATGTTGATCTTGTATCCTGATTCTCTGCTGAACTCTTCTATTAGTGTCAGTAGTTTTCTTGAAGATTACTTAGGGTTTTCTGTGTTTAAGATCATGTCATCTGCAAATATACATAATTTTGCTCCGTCCTTGCCAATCTGGATGCCCTTTATTTCTTTATCTAGCCTAATTGCTCTGGCTAGGACCTCCAGCACAATGCTAAATAAGAATGGTGATAAAGGGCATCCTTGTCTGGTTCCTGATCTCAAGGGGAATGCTTTCAGGCTCTCTCCATTTAGGGTGATGTTGGCTGTTGGGTTTATATAAATGCCCTTTATTATGTTGAGGAATTTTCCTTCTATTCCTATTTTGCTGAGAGTTTTTATAATGAATGGGTGTTGAACTTTGTCAAATGCCTTTTCTACATCAATTGATAAAATCATGTGATTCTTGTCTTTTGTTTTATTTATATGATGGATTACATTGTTTCTCCAATGATGAACCATCCTTGCATACCTGGTATTAACTGCCACTTGGTCATGGTGAATTATTTTTTTGATCTGTTGTTGAATTCTGTTGGCTAGAATTTTGTTGAGGATTTTTGCATCTAAGTTCATGAGGAAGATAAGTCTGTAATTTTCTATTTTTGGGGAGTCTTGACCTGGTTTTGTTATCAGGGATATGCTGGCTTCATAGAATGAGTTTTTGAGTATTCTGTGCTTTCCTATGCTCTGAAGTAACTTTAGTAGTAGTGGTGTTAACTTTTCTCTGAAAGTTTGGTAGAAGTCTGCAGTGAAGCTGTCCAGGCCAGGGTTTTTTTGTTGTTGTTGTTGGGAGTTTTTTGATTACCTTATGGGTCTATTAGTTGTTCTGCCTCTGTTTGTGTTAGTTTAGGTAGGTAGTGTGTTTCTAGAAATTCATCCATTTCTTCTAGGTTTTCAAATTTGTTAGAGCACAGTTTTTCACAGTTATCTGATACAATTCTTTTAATTTCAGTTGGGTCTGTTTTAATATCACCCATCTCATTTCTTATTTGGCTTATGTGCTTTGTCTCCTCTTTTTCCTTTGTCAGTTTGGCCAGTGGTTTATCAATTTTGTTGATTTTTTTCAAAAAACAGCTTTTGGTCTTATTTTTTCAATTTTTTTTTTTTTTTTCTGTTTTCTATTTCATTTAGTTCGGCTCTAATTTTTATTATTTGTTTTCTTCTGGTGCCTGTGGGTTTCTTTTGTTGCTCTCTTTCTATGTGTTTAAGTTTTAGGGATAATTCTTTGATTTTGGCCCTTTCTTCTTTTTGTATATATGCATTTATTGATATAAATTGACCTCTGAGCACTGCTTTTGCTGTGTCCCAAAGGTTCTGATAGGAAGTGTTCTCGTTCTCATTGGATTCTATGAATTTTTTATTCCATCCTTAAAGTCTTCTATAATCCAGTCTTTTTTGAGCAGGGTATTGTTCAGTTTCCAAGTGTTTGATTTCTTTTCCCTGCTTTTCCTGTTATTGATTTCCACATTTATGGCCTTATGGTCAGAGAAGATGCTTTGTAATATTTCAATGTTTTGGCTTCTGCTAAGGCTTGCTTTATTACCTCATACGTGGTCTATTCTAGAGCTTGTTCCATGCATACTAGAAAAGAAAGGATGCTTGGTCGCTGTTGGGTGGAGTGTTCTGTATATGTCTATGACGCTGAGTTGGTTGATTGTGGCATTTAGATCTTCCGTGTCTTTATTGAGCTTCTTTCTGGATGTCCTGTCCTCCACCGAAAGTGGTGTGTTGATGTCTCCTACTATTATTGTGGAGATGTCTATCTCACTTTTCAGTGCTGATAGAGTTTATGTTGTAGCCTTGTCAGTGGGTGCATAAATATTTAATATGGTTATATCTTCTTGGTATATTGTTCCTTTGATCATTATATAGTGTTCTTCCTTATCCTTTATGATGGATTTAATTTTAAAGTTTATTTTGTCAGAAATTAATATTGCCACTCCTGCTCTTTTTTGATTGTTGTGTGCTTGATATATTTTTTTCCATCCTTTGAGTTTTAGTGTGTTTGTGTCTCTAAGTCTAAGGTGTGTTTCTTGTAGGCAGCATATAGATGGATCATGTTTTTTAATTCATTCTGCCACTCTCTCTTTATTGGTGCATTTAGTCCATTTACTTTCAGCGTAATTATGGAGAGGTATGAATTCAGTGCTGTCATTTTGATGTCTTTTTTTGTATGCTGTTGACAGTTTCTTTTCCCTGCTTAATTTTCTGTGCTGATTAGATTATCTTTATATATTGTCCTTTCCTTATAGTCGTTCTTGTTGATTTTGTTTCTGCTGAGTCTCTATTTTTTCTTGTATTTTATTTTGATGTGTAAGATAGTTTCCCTCTATTGCGGTTACCTTATTATTTAGCCTTATTTCTTTAAATTCATACCTAAATTTTATTTCTTTGTATCGTCTTATCTTCCTCTCCATTTGGAAGATCTATGACTACATTTTTAGTCCCTTTTTATTGTTTCAATTTTGCCTTCTTTTCCATAATAACATCACTGTTGCCCTGTTTTGAGTGTTTTTTTTTTTTTTTAATCTTGATTTATTCTTTTGATTTCTGTCTGGGTTGACTTTTGATTGTGCTGCCCTGTGTTCTAGTCTTGGGGTGATAGCTGATATTATTGATTTTCTAAGCAAATAACTCCCATTAGTATTTCCTGTAATTTTGGTTTGGTTTTTACAAATTCCCTAAACTTCTGTTTATCTGGAAATGCCCTGATTTCACGTTCATATTGAGGGATAGTTTTGCTGTATATATGATTCTTGGCTGGCAATTTTTTTTTTCTTCAATTTTTTATATAAGTCATCCCATTGGCTTCTTGTCTGCATGGTTTCTGCCAAGTAGTCCGAGATTATTCTTGTTGGCTCTCCTTTGTAGGTGACTTTTCGTTTGTCCCTAGCTGCTCTTAAAATTCTCTTTATCTTTGGTTTTGGCAAGTTTGATTATAATATGTCTTGGTGACTTTCTTTTAACATCTACCTTATGTGGAGTTCTTTGAGCATCTTGGATAGATATCTTCTCATCTTTCATGATATCAGGAAAGTTTTCTGTCAACAAATCTTCAACAATTCTCTCTGTGTTTTCTGTTATTCCTCCCTGTTCTGGTTATCCCATCACTCATAGGTTATTTCCTTGATAGGGTCCCACATGATTCTTATGATTTCTTCATTTTTTAAAATTCTTTTATCTGATTTTCCTTCAAATATATTAGTGCCAAGTGCTTTATCTTCAAGTTCAGAAATTCTGCCTTCCACTTTGCTCAATTCTGCTTTTCTGACTTTCTATTGAGTTGTCTACTTCTGTAATTTTATTATTAATCTTCTGAATTTCTGATTGCTGTCTGCCTATGGATTTTTCCAGCTTATTAAATTTTTCATTACATTCCTGGATAATCTTTTTAATTTCTCCAATTGCTTTATCTGTGTGTTCCTTGGCTAATCTGCATATTGCCTCATTTCCTTTCTGATGTCTTGAAGGGTTCTGTATATTAATCCTTTGTATTCTGCCTCTGGCAATTCCAGGAAGGCAGTTTCATCTAGAAGATCCCTTGATTCTTTGTTTTGAGAGCTTGTTGAGGAGATCATGGTCTGTTTCTTTAAGTGACTTGATATTGACTGTTATCTGTTACCCATCTATAAGTTATTGTGTTAGTTTATTTTATGTTTACTTACTGTGTCATATCTTCTTCCTTTACTTTGTTTTGATATACCCAAATGGGTTGCTTGAGTTAGCTAGCTTGTCTATTTTCATCTTTGGAGCTCTGACGTCCTGTCCCCAGCAGGTTAGAGCTGTTATTGGTTATATCAGTCTAGGAGTCCATTCAGTTTTCTTGTATGAATTCAGCCCAGGTGTCCAGATAGCTGACCACCAGGTTTGTGGTACAGGGTCTGTCCCACAGTCTTAGAGGGGCAGGAGTGATTGATGTAGGTACCGGTATCTGGTTGCAGCAGGTAGTCACACTCTGAACAAGGCAGAGGGCTGAGAATTGTCCCCCATGTATCTCTGAGGAAAGCTTGTCCCTGTTCCCTAGAGCCTATAGGTGGGTGGGTTCTGAAGACGGACCATGGGCACCCAATGTTTTTGGTTGTAAGGACTGGGAGGTAATAGTTACCCTTGGACCCCTGTCATGGGTGGCTGGGTGATCTGAGTGGAGCTACCAGTCCTTAGGCTCCTGATGTGGGTAGATGAGGACTCTGCTTAATAGGCAAAGCAATGCCAAACATCAAACACCCACCTCTTCACTGCAGAGCTGAAACAGCTGGAGTCTGCCAACAAGGGTCTATTCTCCCCAGATAGGCCCTCACAGGTCCATATAAAGGGGAAAGACACTCAAAGGCCACAGATCATTTATGCCTGTAGAGGAGCTGCTTCTGTCCTGAGCTCCTCTGGTTAGTGGAGCTGGCAAATTATCTTTTCCCCTAATTGCAAATTTACTCTTTCTCCAAGGCAGAGAAGATGGCTCTAGGTGTTCATCAAGGTGTACTTCATGCTCAGGTAACTCAGCTGCTGAAGCTGGCTTGTGGGGGGTGGGTAGTAAAATATACACAAGTACTTACCTTTTGCTGAAAGCGCTGTTCTTCTCTGGTTCTGGAGGTGTGAGTATGCTGTGTGGCTGGCTGCTTCTCCCTAAGCAAACTGGCCAAACGCTAGTACCAGCCCACCTCTGCCACTCCCGCGAGTGGTGCCTGAGGGCTCCCTGCGATTCAGGTCTGGTAACTCCTCTTCACTTCTGTACTGTCTCTTTTTCTCCCTGCCTCTCAGTTCATTTTCTAAGCTTGCCTTTGATACTGAGGGCCCCTAGCTTGTCATAAATACACTCGTTTCACTTGTTTTTTTGGGGTCTCTGTTATAAAGAGGGCTTGCAGGAAGTGTCTGTCTATTCCGCCATCTTAGCTCTGCCTCCCACACCATGTTTTTTGGTGAGAGACATATTCCTCTCTCACAATAAGTGCATTAGGTTTGGGTAACATTAACTTCACTCACTAGATCGAGGGGTTACACATGGCACATTGGTTTATGGACAATGGGCACAAGCCTTATCGTTTAGTTGCAAACTTGGGAGTTTTGCTAGACTTACTGGGAAACAAGCTGGAGATTTCCACTGAAATAGAGTTTATCGATGATTCAATAAAAATAAATAAAAGAGAGAAAGCAGAATATGCAGATAAATATTGACTCAAAATGATGCCGCATGTCTAGATACAGCCATTTTTAGAGCTATACATTCCTGGATATTTAAGTTACATATTTCTAGAACTAGCACTTTGGACACTTTCCAAAATATTTGGATGTTTTTGGCTCTCACCCTGAATACTATCTCACATTTTTTAAAAATATATATTATTACATCACAGATCAGAATAGCAGACAGAAATATCCATTTAGCTAATTTTTAAGCTTAGTTCACGTGCCCCTGGCATAGCTGCCAGGTAAAGGAAAAAAAAGGAAATGTCTTCCTGTTATTGGCTTCTGTAGCAAAAAGCAGATCCTTCTTCCCAGCTCTCTAGGGAGATCACCAAATATAAAGCTTGGCCAAATTCTGGATAAACATAAACAACAAATGTTAATTACAACATCTCTGAAAAATAAATTCACATACTTGTCAGTCCTATGTAAAATGCCAATACGTATTCCTCTCTTATCCACATAAAGTACTCAGTCTGGCAATGATAATGAGAAATGCTTATTATGAAACACCAATTAACCTAGTTTTAACCTATTAAAAGGAATCATAAAATACTAAAAATTCAGTAGGGCTTATATGCATAGTTGAAATCCCCAGAAAGTTTCTGGCCTGAAAAACAGATTTTAGTAAGTCCTAATAATCTTGCTGCATAAAAATATCAAAACCAAAAAATCACAATGAGCCTCTAATTTTGGAAACCCTGGTGGCATAGTTGTTAAGTTCTATGGCAGCTAACCAAGAGGTCAGCAGTTTGAATCTGCCAGTTGCTCCTTGGAAACTCTATGGGGCAGTTCTACTCTGTCATATAGGGTCACTATGAGTTGGAATCGACTCAACGGCAGTGGGTCTCTAATTTATACTGTACTTTCAGGTTATGTATTAATCAGAGTTTTTTTTTTTGGAAGGATTTTGAGTAAATTAAAACTAGGGACAAAAGCTCAGAAAATTAATAGTAATCAAACAAGACAAGGTATTCTAGTATAATCCAAAATCACCAGATAGAACTATAAAGTATTATACATAAATGTACACTACTCGTCCTATAGGGTCACTATAAGTCAGAATCAACTTGACAGCAGTGGGTTTGGTTTTTGGGTTTTCCAGTGCAATGATGTACACTTACAGATTTTCATGACAAAATTCAGACTCTCAGACCATATATGGTTGCATAAGTTATAAAAAAGTTTGCATCACATTTTTTTTTGGTTTAAATAAAACTTATCATTGCCCCGAGACAGCTGAAATCATGACTAAGTGTAATTAAATTCGATGGAATACCAATTGAGGTGTTTCAACAAATGGATGTGAAGTGCTTGCTCATCTATGTCAAGAAATTTGGAAGACAGCTACCTGGCTAACTGACTGGAATAGATCCATACTTGTGCCTATTCCAGAGAAAGGTGATCCAACAGAATTCGGAAATTATCAAATGATATCAAGTAACATTTTGCTGAAGATCATTCCAAAGCAATTGCAGCAGCGTATCCACAGAGAAATGTCAAAAATTCAAGTCATATTCACAATAGAGTGTGGAACAATAGATATCGTTGCTGAGGTCAGATGGATCTTGGCTGAAAGCAGAGAATACCAGAAAGATGTTTGTGCTTTAATGACTATTCAAAGACATTCAGCTATATGGATCATAACAAATTATGGATAACATTTTGCAGAATAGGAATTCCAGAACATTTAATCATGGTCATGCAGAATCTGTAAATAGACCAACAGCCAGTCTTTCAAAGAGAACAAGGAGATACTGCATGATTTAAAATCAGGAAAGGTATGTACCACTGTATTCTTTCACTGTACTTATTCAATCTTACGCTGAGCAAATAATTCGAGAAGTTGGATGTCATGGTTAAGGTTCCATGTTAACTTTGCTAGGCCATGATTCTCAGTGGTTTGACACTTATGATATAGTTTGGCAGCTTGGTATTGATATAATTATCGCCATAGTGAGATCCTATATAATGTAATTACCTCCATGATAAGGTCTGTTGTGAACAGCCAATCAGCTGAAAGGGAATTTCCTTGGGAGTGAGACCTGTATTCAATATATGTGGACTTTCTGGTAAAGCTCACTGGCTTTTGCTCCTTCTCACTTCTGCTTCTTGGGACATGAGCGAGCAGCTTAATTGCCGATCCTCGGATGCATCAGCCTTCCCAGCCTGTGAGCGATTGGTCTGCTGCCTTACCTACCAATCTTGGGTTCAACAGTTCCTGCACCTACGTGAAACAGGAGAAGTCTCCAGCCTGACTTACAGACTTGGGACTTTCCAGCGTCTACAACTGCATTAGCCATTTCCTTGACATAAATCTCTCTCTCTCTCTCTATATATATATATATATACACACACACACTTCACTGGTTGTGTTTCTCTAGAGAATCCTGCCTAAGACCCTGGAGTATATGAAGAAGAACGTGACGCCCGTATTGGAGGAAGACTCGTTAACACTCTGTGATATGCAGATGACACAACCTTGCTTGCTGACAGTGTAGAGGACTTGAAGCACTTACTGATGAAGACCAAAGGCCACAGTCTTCAGTTTGGATTACACCTTGACATAAAGAAAACAAAAAGCCTCACAACTGGACCAATATGTAACATTGTGATAAACAAAGAAAACATTAAAGTTGTGAATGATTTCATTTTACTTGGATCCAAATCAACGTCCATGTAAGCAGCAGTAAAGAAATCAAAAGACACAGTGCTTTGGGCGCATCAGCTGCAAAAGACCCCTTTGAAGTGTTAAAAAGCAAAGATATCACTTTGCTGCCTAAGCTGTGCCTGACCAAGCCATGGTATTTTCAATTGCCTCATATGCATGTGAACAATGGATAAGAAAGACAGAAGAAGAATTTATGCCTTGAATTATGGTATTGGCAAAGAACATTGTATACACCATGGACTGCAAAAAGAATGAACAAATCTGTCTTAGAAGAAGCAGAGCCAAAATGCTCCTTAGAAGTGAGGATGGTAAAACTTTGTTTTATGTATGTTGGACCTGAAATCAGTATGGGCCATTCTGTGGAGAAGAATGTCATGCCTGGTAAAGCAGAGGGTGAGAGAAAAAGAGGAAGACTCTGAACAAGATGGATTGACACAGTGCTACAACAATGGTCTCAAACTTAGCAATGCTTAAGGGGATGGCACAGGACCGGGAAGTGTTCTCTTCTGTTGTACATAGGGATGCTATGAGTTGGAACCAACATGAAGGCATCTGTATTAATTATCTACTGCTGCTATAACAGAAGTATTACAAGTCAACTGCTTTGACAGAAAGAAGTCTATTTTCTCACAGTTTAGGAGGCTACAAATCTAAATTCAGTGCACCAGCTCTAGGGAAAGGCTTTGTCCTCTGTTGGCTGTGGGAGAAGATCCTTGTCATTAATCTTTACCTGGTCCAGGGGAGTCTCAGCTCAGGGACTCCAGGTCCACACTCTCTCTTGGTTCTTCTTTCTTTCTTTAATTTTTATTGTGCTTTAAGTGCAAGTTTAGAAATCAAGTCAATCTCTCACACAAAAACCCATATACATCTTGCTACACACTCCGAATTACTCCCCCCACCCAATGAGACAGCCTGTTTTCTCCCTCCACTCTCTCTTTTCGTGCCCATTTTGCCAGCTTCTAACCCCCTCCACCCTCTCATCTCCCCTCCAGGCAGGAGATGCCAACATAGTCTCAAGTGTCCACCCGATCCAAGAAGATCACTCCTCACTAGCATCCCTCTCCAATCCATCGTCCAGCCCAATCCATGTTTGAAGAGTTGGCTTTGGGAATGATTTCTGTCCTGGGCCAACAGAAGGTCTGGGGGCCACTACCACCGGGGTCTTTCCAGTCTCAGTCAGACCATTAAGTCTGGTCTTTTTATGAAAATTTGGGGTCTGCATCCCACTGCTCTTCTGCTCCCTCAGGGGTTCTCTGTTGTGTTCCCTTTCAGGGCAGACATTGGTTGTAGTCAGGCACCATCTAGCTCTTCTGGTCTCGGGCTGATGTAGTCTCTGGTTTATGTGGCCCTTTCTGTCTCTTGGGCTTGTAATTACCTCGTGTCCTTGGTGTTCTTCATTCTCATTTGATCCAGGTGGGTTGAGGCCAACTGATGCATTTTAGATGGCTGCTTACTAGCATTTAAGACCCCAGACGCCATTCTCCAAAGTGAGATGCAGAATGTTTTCTTAATAGATTTTATTATACCAGTTAACTTGGAAGTCCCCTGAAACCATGGTCCCCAGGCTCCTGCCCCTGCTACACTGGCCTACAAAACATTCAGTTTCTCCAGGAAATTTCTTTGCTTTTGGTTTAGTCTAGTTGTACTGACCTCACTTGTATTGTGTGTTCTCTTTCCTCTCAGCTAAAGTAGTTCTTAACTATTATCTAATTAGTGAGTACCCCTCTCCCACCCCGCACCCTTCCCCCTTTCATAACCGTCAGAGAATATTTTCTTCTCTGTTTAAACTCTTTCTCCACTTCTTATAATACTGGTCTTATATAATATTTGCCCTTTTGCAACAGACTAATTTCACTCAGCGTAATGCCTTCCGGAAACCCTGGTGGTGTAGTGGTTAAGTGCTGTGGCTGCTAACCAAGGGGTCAGCAGTTCAAATCTGCTAGGCACTCGCTCATAGGAAACTCTATGGGGCAGTTCTACTCTGTCCCAGAGGCAGCGAGTTTGATTTTTTTGGTATAATGTCTTCCAGATTCCTCCATATTATGAAATGTTTCACAGATTTATCTCTGTTCTTTATTGATGTGTGGTATTCCATTGTATGAATATACGATAATTTACTTATTCGTTCATCCGTTGATGGGCACGTGGGTTGCTTCCATCTTTTTGCTATTGTAAACAGTGCTGCAATGAACGTGGGTGTGCCTGTATCCATTCTTGCAAAGGCTCTTATTCCTCTAGGATATATTCCAAAGAGTGGGATTGCTGGATCATATGGTAGGTGTATTTCTAGCTTTTTAAGAAAACACCAAATCAATATCCAAAGTGGTTGTACCATTTTACATTCCCACCAGCAGTGTGTAATTGTTCCAATCTCTCCCCAGCCTCTCCAACTTTTATGCTTTGTGTTTTTTGGATTAATGCCAGCCTTGCTAGCGTGAGATGAAATCTCATTGTAGTTTTGATTTGCATTTCTCTAATGGCTAATGATCGTGAGCATTTCCTCATGTATCTGTTAGCTACCTGAATGTCTTCTTTAGTGACGTGTCTGTTCATATCTTTTGCCCATTTTTTACTTGGGTTATTTGTCTTTTTGCAGTTGAGTTTTTGAACTATCATGTAGATTTTAGAGATCAGGAGCTGATCAGAAATGTCATAGCTAAAAACTTTTTCCCAGTCTATAGGTAATCTTTTTACTTTTTTGGTGAAGCCTTTGGATGAGTGTAGGTGTTTGATTTTTAGGAGCTCCCACTTACCTAGTTTTTTTTCTGTATTCTCTATAATGTTTTGTATACTGTTTATGCCAGGTATTAGGGCTTCTAACGTTGTCCCTATTTTTTCTTTTATGATCCTTATCGTTTTGGATTTTATATTTAGGTCTTTGATCCATTTTGAGCTCTTTTTTGCATGGAGTGAGATACGGGTCTTGTTTCATTTTTTTGCAGATGGATATACAGTTATGCCAGCACCATTTGTTAAAAAGACTGTCTTTTCCCCATTTAACTGTTTTGGGGCCTTTGTCAAATATCAACTGCTCGTACGGGGATGGATTTATGTCTGGATTCTCAATTCTATTCCATTGGTCAGTGTATCTGTTGTTGTACCAGTACCAGGTTGTTTTGACTACTGTGGTGGTATAATAGGTTCTAAAATCAGATAGAGTGAGGCCTCCCACTTTGTTCTTCTTTTTCAGTAATGCTTTACTTATCTGGGGCCTCTTTCCCTTCCATGTGAAGCTGGTGATTTGTTTCTCCACCTCATTAAAGAATATCTTTGGAATTTGGATCAGAATTGCATTAAATCTATAGATCGTTTTTGGTACAATAGACATTTTTATAATGTTAAGTCTTCCTATCCACAAGCAAGGTATGTTCTTCCACTTATGTAAGTCTCTTTTGGTTTCTTGCAGAAGTGTACTGTAGTTTTCTTTGTATAAGTCTTTTACATCTCTGGTAAGATTTATTCCTAAGTATTTTATCTTCTTGGGGGCTACTGTAAATGGCATTGATTTGGTGATTTCCTCTTCGATGTTCTTTTTCTTGGCATAAAGGAATCCAATTGATTTTTGTATGTTTATCTTGCATCCCGATACTCTGCTGAACTATTAGTTTCAGCAGTTTTCTTGAGGATTTCTTTGGGTTTTCTGTGTTTAAGATCATGTCATCTGCAAATATAGATAATTTTACTCCTTCCTTGACAATCTGGATGCCCTTTATTTCTTTATCTAGCCTAATTGCTCTGGCCAGGACCTCCAGCACAATGTTGACTAAGAGTGGTGTTAAAGGCCATCCTTGTCTGGTTCCCGATCTCAAGGGAAATGCTTTCAGACTCTCTCCATTTAGGATGATGTTGGCTCTTAGCTTTGTATAAATGCCCTTCATTATGTTGAGAGATTTTCCTTCTATTCCTATTTTGTTGAGAGTTTTTATCATGAATGGGTGTTGAACTTTGTCAAATGCCTTTTCTGCATCAATTGATAAAATTATGTGATTCTTGTCTTTCGTTTTATTTATATGATGGATTACTTTAATTGTTTTTCTAAAGTTGAACCATCCCTGCATACCTGGTATGAATCCCACTTGGTCATGGTGAATTATCTTTTTCATCTGTTGTTGAATTCTGTTGGCTAGAATTTTGTTGAAGATTTTTGCATCTAAGTTCATGAGGGATATAGGTCTGTAATTTTCTTTTTTTTTTTTTTTTGTGGTGTCTTTACCTGGTTTTGGCATCAGGAATATGGTGGCTTCATGTAATGAGTTTGGGAGTATTCCATCCTTTTCTATACTCCGAAATTCCTTTAATAGTAGTGGTGTTAACTCTTCTCTGAAAGTTTGGTAGAACTCTGCAGTGAAGCCGTCCAGGCCAGTGTGTTTTTTTTGTTGGGAATTTTTTGATTACTTTATGGGTCTATTTAGTTGTTCTGCCTCTGTTTGTGTTAGTTTAGGTAGGTAGTATGTTTCTGGGAATTCATCCATTTCTTCTAGGTTTTCAAATTTGCGAGAGTACTGTTTTTTATAGTATTCTGATATGATTCTCTTAATTTCGTTTGGGCTTGTCGTAATATCACCCATCTCATTTCTTATTCAGGTTATTTGCTTCCTCTCTTGTTTGTCAGTTTGGTCAGTGGTTTATCATTTTCAACTGCTTTTATCATACTACCCTGAACAAGTTCCTTTAACCTCTCTGAGCTGATTTCCCAACTGAATAAAACAAAATAAGAGTAAAGGGTCACACCAGCCCGGGGGTAAGGACTAGAAGGCAGGAGGGAACAGGAAAGCTGGTAACAGGGAACTTAAGGTTCAGAAGGGAAAGAGTTGACATGTTGTGGAGTTGTTAACCCATGTCATAAACAGTATGTATACTAACTTTTTAATGAGAAACTGGCTCTGTAAACCTTCAGTAAAGTACAAAAAAAGAAAAAAAGGAATTACTTGAGTGTATATGTGCATTTTGATTAAGGCAAAGTGGTTATCTTAGGCCAAGCAAATAAAATAAACCATGTTTGTAAATTATTTAACAAAAAGCTAAGCACATAGTAGATAATAATCAAATAATTAAAATGTCTTTTTATTTTTGGTTTATTTTTATGCATGTACATTTTAGATTATTATTTATTATTGATGATAAAGTAACAAATTTTTTTAGCTTTCTTATGATACTGTATAGGCAAGTCTAAGATAGGCTTGAACTGTTCATTTATATTTTAAGCATGAAAGTAAACAATAACATTCACAAGGTATCCTACTGAGAATATTTTCTTATAGCCTTATGTTATCTCAGGATAAATGCTGGAAGTCCGTATTACCCTGGTCCTCTGATATATAATCACTGTGTCATCTAGTGGCATTGGTTTTTAATTAATTCTACTTCATAACCCTTAGCAAGTCATCTTTCCTGGCATGGGTGAGTTTTGTGTTTATTTGTTTTTCCTGAGTGTTATGAACTTCCAAACCACTAGTAGCATTTTCATTTCCTTTTTGAAAACAGTAAATAAGGTGATTGTTTATTATTTTCTTCCCTCCTACTCTGTCCTGTAGGGTCGCTATGAGTCAGAATCGACTCGACGGCCCTGGGTACTGGGGGTGAGAGATAGGAGCCCAGGTGGTTTAGTGCTTAAGAGCTCAGCTGCTAACCAAAAGGTCAGGCAGTTTGAATCCACCAGGCACTCCTTGGAAACCCTATGGGGCAGTTCTACTCTGCCCTATAGGGTCACTATGAGTTGGAATTGGCTCAGTGGCAATGGGTTTTAGGGTAAAAGAGAAAACAATTATCAATTTTAAATGTGCAAAAGAAAAAAAAAGCAGAGGAATACTTGCTATAATGTTATAGCTGCATAGTTGAGTTCAAGCATAGATTAATTCATTCGACAAATGTTTACTGAGCAACTAGCCATGTAGCACTAAAGCAGCTAATGATGATATTTGTTCTCAGGAAGCTTAGAAGGGTAAATGAAGAATTTGGATAAGGACCCACATTCAAAACACTACAGCTTAAGCATTATGTTTGCATATTACATATTAACTTTCCACATACTTCTCAACACACTTGAGAAGCAAAATTGGCTTTCTCCATACTAGAAGAGGGAAGTCAATTGATAGAATAGATTTCCTTGTCCATAAACAAGAATTATTTGTGTTATACGTTTTCCATGAGTTAACTTCTACCTCTACAAAGTAGTAAAATAGTTCAAAGGAAATGAAAGCCGCAAACTGCATAGAATCAAATAACCCAGGAATGTGTATTCTAAATAAAGCATTTCAAGAAACACTGAAATTATTAATTACATATAAATCATGTTTGTAGTGCACACAAAACTTGGAGGTTTCTCTGAGGATATTATTTCATTACACTCTTTCCACCTTTATGGTCTAAACTAGTTGAAAAATAGGTGCTATGAACATGAAAATCTCAAGCCAGCTTTGTTGGTGGATTAGAGAGTGGAATTATGACTTATAGCCAAACTTGGGTGTTTTAACACATTTCCCTGGAAACCCTGATGGAGTAGTGGTTAGGTGCTACAGCTGCTCACCAAGAGATTGGCAGTTCAAATCTACCAGGCACTCCTTGGAACTCTATGGGGCAGTTCTACACTGTCCTATAGGGTTGCTTTGAGTTGGAATTGACTCGATGGCAACAGGTTTGTTTTTTTTTAAATACTTTTCCCACTCACTTCCAGTTTACTGTCTGAATCTATACTTGCATGAGAGAAACAGTCTTCAAGGCAGTGTCAGGTTAACTACAAATCAGATTATATCTTGCATGCAGAGACATAAGTCCAGAATTGACTAAAGAAGGCACACCCTGAGCCCTTAATCAACTATACATACCGTAAAGAGGCTATGAAAGGAAGGATATTAGATTCCTAAGGAAAGAATGTTCCAAAAGAGGAGACAAGAGATCCCTTGAGGAAACAGACTGTGTTAATATTTTCACCCAGCTATATACATTGGAATGGAAACTGTGGTTGCATAGTGGTTAGGTGCTACGGCTGCTAACCAAAGGGTCAGCAGTTCAAATCCTCCAGGCACTCCTTAGAAACTCTATGGGGCAGTTCTACTCTGTCCTATAGGGTCACCATGAGTCAGAATCAACTCGACGGCACTGGGTTTGGTTTTGGTTTTTATACATTGGAAACCCTGGTGGTGTAGTAGTTAAGCAGTAAGGCAGTTTGAATCCACAAGGCGCTTCTTGGAAACTCTATGGGGCAGTTCTACTCTATCCTATAGGGTGGCTATGAGTCAGAATCTGCTCGACGGACTGTTTTTTTTTTTTTTTTTTTTTATATACATTGGATACCTGGTGGCACAGTGGTTGAGAGCCTAGCTGCTAACCAAAGAGATTGGCAGTTTGAATTTTCCAGCCTCTCCTTGGAAACCCTGTGGGGTGCTTCTACTCTATCCTGTAGGGTGCTATGAATTGAAATTGACTTGACTGCAATGGGTTTGTTTTTCTTTTTTTTCCTTTGTTTTCTACACTGAAGAAGACAACACCCTTAAGAGGAAAGCATATCAAGTTGGTGACTCACGGTCTCAGATTCTGCCCAGGAGACTCTCTGGTATTTCTTCTGTGAATGCTACACTCTAGTCATTAGGTGAGACTTTGATTTCTAGCCAAAGAAACAGGAACTGAAGCTTTTCCCTGATGCTGAAGTGAAAAAAAAAAAAAAAAAAAAAAAGATCATTATTAGTGGTTCAGCAATTCTTACCAGTTTCTCTATTTCAGTCAGTTTTGTAATATTTGGAAAATGGGAGACTGCCATTAAATATGGAATTAAATGACTTACTCATCACTTAGTATCAATAGGTAATAACTTTGCCTCTGTAATTTCTAAGAAGTAAGAAGGAGTTAGTGAATTCAAGTTTCGGCATTTGCTGAGGCCAATGCAACACTAGTCACCCTATGGCATGAGAAGTAACAGGTTTTGTGTTGATGTTGCTGTCAGATGCTGTAGTGTAGGTTCCAACTCATAACAACCCTATGTACAACAGAACAAAACACTACCTGGTCCTGCACCATCCTCACAATCCTTGTTATGCTTGAGCCCACTGTTGAAGCCACTGTGTCAAGCCATCTCTTGATGATTGTCCTTTTATTGGCTAACCCTCCATTTTACCAAGCATGATGTTCTCCTCCAGGCGTGGTCACTCCTAATAACATGTTCAAAGTATGTGAGACAAAGTCTTGCCATCCTTGCTTCTAAGGAGCATTCTGGTTGCACTTCTTCCAAGACAGGTTTACTCATTCTTCTGGCAGTCTATGGTACTTTCAATGTTCTTCATAAATACCATAATTTAAAGGTTTCAATTCCTCTTAGCTCTTTCTTATGAATTTTCCAGCTTTCACATGAATATGAGGCAATTGAAAATACCATGGCTTGGGTCAGGCATACCTTAGTCCTTAAAATGACATCTTTGCTTTTTAACACTTTAACGAGGTCTTTTGCAGCAAATTTGCCCAGTGCAATTTTTCTTTTGATTTCTTGACTGCTGCTTCCATGGACATTGATTGTGGATCCAAGTAAAATTAAATTCTCAATAACTTCAGTCTTTTCTCTGTTTATCATGATGTTGCTTATTGACCCAGTTTTTGGTTTTCTTTATGTTGAGATGCAATCCATCCTGAAGGCTGTAGTCTTTGATCTTCATCAGTAAATGCTTCAAATCCTCTTCACTTTCAACAAGAAAGGTTGTATCACCTGCATAACGCAGGTTATTAATGACTCTTCTTCCAATCCTGATGCCCCGTTCTTTTTCATATGGTCCAGCTTCTTTGGATTATTTGCTCAGCTTACAGGTCTACAGGTCGAGTAAGTATGGTGAAAGGACACAACACTGACATACACCTTTTCTGACTTTAAACCATCCAGTATCCCCTTGTTCTGCCTCTTGGTCTATGTGCAGGTTCTGCACTAGCACACTTAAGTGTTTTGAATTCCCATTCTTTGCAATGTTATCCATAATTTGTTATGATTTACACAGTCAAATGTTTTTGCATAATCAATAAAACACAAGTAAACATCTTTATGGTATCCTCTGCTTTAAGACAAGATCCATCTGACATGAGCATATCCCTTGTTCCAAGTCCTGTTCTGAAATGAAACTTGAAGTTCTGGCAGTTCGCTGTCACTGTACTGCCACAACAGCTTTTGAATAATCTTCAGCAAAATTTTGTTTGCATGTGTTATTAATGATATTTTTCAATATTTTCTGCATTCAGTTGGATCACCTTTCTTTGGAATAGGCATAAATATGGGTCTCATCCAGTCGGGTTGGCCAGATATCTGTCTTGCAAATTTCTTGGCATAGATGAGTGAGTACTTCCTGCACTGCATCTGTTTGTTCAAACATCTCAATTGTTATTCCATCAATTCCTCGAGCTTTTTTTTTTTTTTTTTTTTCTTTTACCAATGCCTTCAGTGCAGTGCAGCCTGGACTTCTGTCTTCAGTACCATCAGTTCTTGATCATAACCTACCTCCTGAAATGGTTGAATGTCGACCAATTCTTTTTGGTGCAGTGATTGTGTATTCCTTCCATCTTCTTTTGATGCTTCCTGTGTCATTTAATATTTTCCCCATAGAATCCTTCAATATTGCAACTTGAGCATAAATTTTTTCTTCAGTTCTTTTAGCTTGAGGAATACCAAGAGTGTTCTTCCTTTTTGGTTTTCTAACTCCAAGTCTTTGCACATTTCATCACGATACTTTGTTTTCTCCAGCCACCCTTTGAAATCTTCTCGTATATATGAAATTAGTATCATGATAATACTGAGAAGTCTGAGTAACACTATGAAAAGATATAAAGAATCATCTGTGATAGGATGTTATTGTTTGTATTTCTCCTAAAACTAAGCTCTTGTCCTGTTTTATTGTTCATGTGAGAATATATCTAACCATTTAATATGACTGTAGTTTTGTTAAAAGTGTAGCAGAATCCTTAGAGTACATTTAAGTTTAGAAATTATAACTGCAAATTATATAAAGTACAGAAGAAATGAAAGAATGAAAAACTTTAAATCAAGAAATGCATTTAAGAAAGTAACAAAATTGTATTGCTAAAACACTGAATTTCATTCCTCTCCCCAGACTTAACATTCTCTTTTTTTATCCTGATGTAATTCACTGACTTTTACATAGTTTCCTTTTACATTTTAAAGGCCATGGCTGTTGAACCTGCTTAATTGCATAAAGGTAATTTACTAATTTTTCAAATTTGTTGGGAATACGAAAAAGTCATGCTAGGGTACCAGGCCTTATCCAGGTATATGAAAACATCCATATGCAAACCACATTCTGCAAAGTTTCTTCAGGTTTAGAGCAAGGAGGTTTTTTATTTCTTGCTCTTTTGCCAAAAATCTGTTGCAAAGAATTTTCTAGGAATTTTCAAAAAGGTGTACCACTGTCATATATCAGTGGTTCTTAACCTGTGCCATACATTTTAATTACCACGGAGCTGTAAATATCCTCATGCCTAAATCCCATCACAGAGATTCTGATTTAATCTGACTGGAGGGTATGCTGGAAAATAAGATTTTAAAATACCCCTAGGAGATGTTAATTTACAGCCAAGGTTGCAAACCATTGAGATGCTTAACCTGGGAATAAAAGGAGGCTCTAAACATAAGCCTGTTTGTTCTCCCCAAGTTCCTGCTTCTAGAGAAGATAATCTTTCATGCAGCCCAGATATCAATATCAGCTCTCTTTTTGACCAGTTTGTTATTAGCTAATCATTTCATTCCTTCTACAATCTACCACTTATCTAACTATATTCTCTCTATACTAATACCATAAACATATACATTCAAATGCTTATATTCCATGATATGACCAGAGTAATTTTAAGCATAACAGTGAAGGCATAGGTATAAAACATTTCTGTAAGGTATTATGTAACTAAAACTTTTTTTTTTGGAGGGGAGGAGGAGTAGACCTTTATGTCTTGCATACATACATCATAGAAGACATGACATTTATGAGACACTGCATAATTTCCAAAAATGTGAAATATTTTGCAGGTTAATATGAATATTTGCAAAAATGTTTATAGGTTCATATATATAAATATTAAGACACTTCATTGAACTTATAAAAGTAATATGTTGACTGATCCTATGTGACTTTTTAACACTACTACATTGATTGATATCCTATATGGGTTTATGGTTTGGAATCCTACACTAATAAGTTTTCATTCATCCATCGTCCTTGATGAATATGAAATGAGAACATTACTTTAGAACTTGATTCACTGTGATATATCTTTGAGCTCTTTTCAAAGGCATTTGCATCAATTTGAAGAGAATATTAACTGATATTCCTCCAAATTAAAAAAAAAAAAAAACCTCTATTAGTGGAAATTTTAATGCATAGAATGCCAATAAATCATACTTATATTCAAAGTAAACATTGAAATTAAAATCCTACTCCTGTCACATGAGAATATCTATCTAATTCTATTTCATTTTTAAATATTGCCATTATAATTGGTAGGATATCTGTCCCCGTAGTAATGGATTCCTTGGATTCCCAAAAATAAAAGATACTAAGCCATTGTAAATGTGTTTCAGATCAAAGTTTGCCTGTACTTACCTAGGCACAGGTTAGAAAGAACCCCATATTCTCTCACCATCAATGCACCTTAGTTTTATCAATGCTAATGGCTTTTTTTTTTTTTTTGCTTTTGTTAGCTATATAAATTTTATATCTCTATAACACATGGAAATGAAAAGGATATTTAATGAGTTTTTTTTTTCCCTCTCCAGAGCTTATCTATCAATCTATTATTGAGGTTGTATCTTGAAGCCACTGGGAAGTCAATAAAAATCCTTAAGCAAGAGAAACACTGACCAGACTAGGATTTTAAAAGAATATGTTCAAAGAGTAGAGAGAGGGAAGGATCAGAGAGCAAAAAGTTGGAGTCAGGGGAGTTGTTAGAAAAAGATTGCTATATTCTAAGTGAGCAATAAGGAGGTGGTAGTAATGAAAAAGGAGAGGAAAGGAAGAATTTGAGAAATAAAACTGTGACAAAGTTGACAGGAATTCTGTGAATATGTGTAGACAGCAAGAAAAAAGATGGTTCTCTTAAGAAATATAGTCTGTAGAGAAGGGTAGATAGGTCAAGGGAGGCTCTGTTTTAAGGATGCAGAGGAAGGAGTTATTGAAACCATAAGTGAGAAACAGGTGTAAAAACTGATGCAAAGTTCCAAAGGAAGCAGCAAGTAATGTGGCTATGAATCCAAGTAGAGCAGTTGGACACACAGAGAGAGACATAACAGCATTTGAGTTGAGAGATAATTTGTTAAGGAAGAATAACAATCGAACAAGGTCTGATGTAAATAAAAAGTTAGAGTCCAAATGACCTGTATTTTCTCAGTAAAAACTGGGTTCCTATGTACTTAGGAGGAGTCCCTGGGTGGCACAAATGGTTAAGGACTTGGCTACTAACTAAAAGTTTGGTAGGTCAAATCCACCCTGAGGTGCCATTGAAGAAAATCCTGGAGATCTGTTTCCAAAGGAACACAGGCATTGAAAACCGTACAGAGTGCAGATCTACTCTGAAACACATGGGGTCTCCATGTGTCCAAATCAACTCAACTGCATCTGGTTTTATGGGCTTAGGAAAGCCTTTTGTTCTTGAAGACAAAGCTCTAAACACCTAGATATGTTCCCCACTCCATCACAAACACTCCATAACTCAAATAGTTCCTATGACATTTCTGCTGAGTAGTTTTCCAGCTTCTGCTTTATTTTCAAATCCAGAAAAAATAGTATGAGGAAACATGACTGTTCCACAAGACAGTGACTGTTAGGATAGATGAGAACAAATATAATACAATGTGGTTTCAAAGAAGTAGCAAAATAAAAAGTAATCTTAATACCAAAAGGTGATACAGACTGAATTTAAAAATATACCCACTCCTCACTTATCAACATGATTAGGTTTCAAAACCAGGTTGTTATGAAAAAAAAATCAGCATTATGCTAGGATCACATCAGATCATAAAATGGAGGATGACTACATCATTATATTACTGCCAAATTACATTGTTACATAACTGCCAAACCACTAAGAATCATGGCCCAGCCAAGTTGACACATAACCTTAACCATCATAGCCAGCAGTACTCTCGTCTCACACCTTGGACTTCGTTACTGACAGAGTACATTATTAATGCACAAAATAGTAGTTGTTTTTTTTTTTTTTTTTTTTACTGTTGTTGTAAATGCAAAATATCAGATAACAAGATAGTCAATAAGTGAGGAGTAGGTTAAATTCAAAAGGATATTTGTAAATTAAGATATAAACATATTCACCTTAGAATTCTGAACAGAATACATTATGGGACTAAGTTCAGCTGGAATTCATCAAACAAGAAAAGTTGAAAAGAGCATGTAGTGCAGGCAGAAGGAAGTTAAACTTGTGTTTTTGAGGCTTCGATGGTGCTGAATTGCTGCTGTGCTTGCAATGTCTTAGCAAGCAACATCAGTGAGGTAACTCTCACTATTCCAGGCTTTTTTTTTTTTTTTTTCCGTAATCACTACCTTGGAGAACAATGCTGGAATCTTCCATCAAATGCCTTCTTTGCTGTGATACTAAGGAATTCAACATTAGAGTAAGGAACCTAGAGCCAAGCAACATGCGTAACAGTGCAGACTTTGGAATTAGATGAACTATGTTCAAATCCTGTTTTCTGCCACTTCATCAATGGCATGTAAGACTTCATCCAAAAACTCATAAACACAGTATCATCATGAGAGAAAAAAATAAAAATAAAAGTAACAAATTAGACAAACCCCAAATGAGGGACATTCTAAAAATTATCTGACCAGTACTCCTCAAAATTGTCAAGGTCATCAAAAACAAGGAAAATCTGTTAAAACATCACAACCAAGAGAAGCCAAAGCAGATATGACTACAGATACACATATATGTGTGTGTGCCTTTATCACATATGCCTTTTTTATACACATACATGCATACATATCTACATACATAACCAGACACGTATTTTATGGTTATTGTTACTGTTGTTGCAAAATTGTATACCGTATTTTTGCACATATAACCCACGCCTTCTGCCTTTGTTTGCCAGTCAAAACCTCTCCCCCTCCCCACCACCCCATGAGGCACTTTTATAAGCATGGTATGCCAATTTCTTTCTTTTTTTTTTTTTTTTTTACAGAAACATAAGAAACAGAATCGGCATGATGGCCCTTGTGAGGGCATCTCGTTGGGGGAGGATGGAGCCAGCAAACAGTACAGAATGTTTGAGTTATTTGCATAAAAATACAGTATGTCATAGCATTTACCAAAAAATGTCACTTTTTATGGTGTACATCTTAGTGTCTTTATACAACATTTGTGTGTGTTACATATATATCCAGATATATAAAAAAAAACACATGGGGCACAGTTATGGAGGCTTCCTAGACATATCCAAACAACTTGTGGTATTGGTTTACTGGGTTAAAAGGCTTAGGACCGTAATCTTGGTGTGCAGCTTGGTCAATTGACATAGCATAATTCATACAGAATAATGCTCTACACCCTAGTTTGGTTAGTAGTATCTGAGGTCTTAAAAGCTTGCGAACAGCCATCTAAGATACAACTATTGGTTTATACTTCCATGAAGCAAAAGAGAACAAAGAAAACCAAAGGCATAAAGAGGACACTAGTCCACAGGATTAATAGCTAATGTGTGTGAACCAGAAGATCTAGATGGTGGCCAGCTACCACTGCTGACTATTCTAACCAGGGACACAAGAGAAGTTCAGGTAAAATGGGAGAAAATGTAGAATAAAATTCAAATTCCTAAAAAAGGCCAGGCCTACTGGACCAGTGGAGACTGGAGTAACTCCTGTGACTATTGCCCTAGGATAACTTTGGAACTTGGAACTGAAGCTATTCCTGGAGGTCACCTTTCAGCCAACTGATAGATTGGCTTATAAAATAAACAATATCACCCGTGAGTAATATGCCCCCTTAAACACTCAACTATATGAGACCAAACGGCCAACATTTACTCAAAAGCAAAGATGAAAAGGAAGAGAGGGGAAGGGAAGCTAGATCAATGAAAACAGAACGAACAGAATGGAAATAACATGAATGCTGACACATTATGAAAATTGAAACCAATGGCACAGAACAATTTGTATAAAAATTTTAAATGGAAACCTACATTTGCTGTGTAAACTTTTGCCTAAAACCCAATAAAATATTATTTTAAAAAAATCTCTCTACAAGACAAATAGACTTAATGGAGTTATTTGAGCCAAGTCGCTAAACAGATGAATAAAAGAACAAACAAAAACAACAAAAAAAAATAAGTTTATTAAAGAAAACATTCCAGAGAAAGCACAGCCTTTGACATGGCTAGGACTTTTGCCCATATTTCTGGTAAGGTGGAGCATGGGATACATCATTCTATAACCACTGAGGAAGGGATTACCCTTCAGAAAGAAATGAGATTGCTTTTTGGAAGGTAGAAGAGATATCGTGGAGTCTTAATACAGCTGAGCTTCTCAAATCGCTAGAACTTCAGAGTGGATTCTTAATGTTTGCTAATTTATATTGATCCTGGTAATATAAACTGCCACTTTTTGACATTTTTCCAATAACAATTAAAATGTTCACTCCTCTTGTTTCAGTACTTAATGATAACTATTATCCTCTTTACAATAATCTTGAACAAATAATAAAAAAGAATAGTAATATTAAGTACAAAATGTTTTTAGGGGATTCAATGGCAAATAAGACGTTTTCCTGTAGGACTTCCCAGTTTCTCAGAATAGTCGACGTGTAAAGCAATGACTGTGGCAATACAAGTTATCATAGAGGTTGATACCAAGCAGGTTGACGCTCATCACAGTATTAACATTAGTAACTGAAAACAGCCTAATTCCCTAAATCTCCCATCCCACAATCCCAAATTCTATTTTATAGTATATACACCTATAGGGTCGCTATGAGTCGGAATCTACTCGATGGCACTGGGTTACTGGGTAGATGATAGATAGATAGATTAGATAGATAGATGATAGATGATATAGATAGATAGATAGATAGATAGATAGATAGATAGATAGATAGATAGATAGATAGATAGATAGATAGATAGATAGATGATAGATAGATAGATAGATGATAGATGATACATAGGTGATAGATGATAGATAGATAGATGATAGATAGAGAGATGATAGATAGGTAGATGATAGATGATACATAGATGATAGATAGATGATAGATAGACAGATAGATGATAGATAGATAGATGATAGACATAGATAGATAGATAGATGATAGATAGATGATAGATAGATAGATAGATAGATAGATAGATAGATAGATAGATAGATAGATAGATAGATAGATAGATAGATAGATGATAGATAGAGAGATAGATGGTAGAGATAGATAGGAAAGAAAATTGAACTCTTTGCCATCAAGTCAATTCAGACTCAGCAACACTGTAGAACAGAGTATAACTGTGCCATAGGGTTTCCAAGGCTATAATCCTTACAGAAGCAGACTGCCACATCTTTCTCCCAAGAAGCAGCTGGTGAGTTCGAACCTTGGCCTTTCAGTTAGCAGCCAAGTTCTTAACCTTTACACCACCAGGGCTCCTTGAAAATGATATAGACACTATAATTATTACTATAAAAATCCTCATGCATATGACATGGACAAAGACTGGATAGGACCACTACAACATAAAAACAGCATTGCCAAAATAATAGATTAGTTTAATATTTGATTTCCTTCAACGGTTATAATACTTTTATACATAAATACAATTTACAGAAAAAGTTGAGCTTGTATATTCAGTTTTCTTAGTCAACAGAAACAAAATGCAATAAAATTGCCCCCTTATCATTATACTGAGTTAATTCTATTCTCTATCATACCCTTTTGCAGCTGTAGTTTTTGCTTGGAATGCCTGGGTAGACTGTTGTTCATGCTTGTCGTTGCTGTTAGGTCTCATCAAGACAGTTCCCACTCACAGCAACCCTGTGTACAACTGAAAGAAACACTGCCTGATCCTGTGCCATCCTCACAATCATTGATACATTTGAGCCCCGTGTTGCAACAACTGTGTCAATCCATCTCATTGAGGGTCTTCCTCTTTTTCGCTGACCCTCTGCTTTACCAAGCATGATGTCCTTCTCCAGGGACTGATGCCTCCTCATAACATGTCCAAAGTACTTGAGACAAAGTCTTGTTGTCCTCACTTCTAAGGAGCACTCTGACTGTACTTCTTCTAGACAGACCTGTTTGTGTTTTTTTTTTTTTGGCAGCCCATGGTACATTCGATATTCTTCACAAAAACCATTATTCAAAAGCTTCAATTCTTCTGTCTTCCTTATTCGTTGTCCAGCTTTCACATAAATATGAGATGATTGAAGATATCATGGTTGGATGAGGCACATCTCAGTCCTCAAAATGACATCTTTGCTTTTAAACACTTTAAAAAGTTCTTTTGCAGCAGATTTGCCCAATGCAATATGTAGTTTGATTTTTTGACTGCTGTTTCCACAAGTGTTGATTGTGGATCCAAATAAAATGAACTTCCATCTTTTCTCCGTGTCTCATGATGTTGCTTATTGGCCCAGTTGTGAGGATTTTTGTTTTCTCTAGTGTTTATTTAATCCTCGTGAGTTTGTGGCAGTTTTGTTCTCTGGGAACACCTGTATTTGGGAGACTATGGTAAGAATAGTGGTTAAGACCTATGGCTGTTAACAAAAAGGTCAGTAGTTTGAATCCAGCAGGGGCTCCTTGGAAACCCTATGGGGCAGTCATATAGGGTCACTCTAAGTGAAAATCGACTCGGCTGCAATGGGTTTGGATTTTTGTTTGTTTGTTTTGTTTTTTATGGCAAGAAAGGTGTTGAATACTTATTTTAGCTAGAGTAAATAACAGCTTTTGGCTCTTGTTAACATTTTAATTTTTTACTGTATTTCAATAATATCTAGGCATCTTTTATCCAAATTTATATCATCATTCTCTGTTCAATTTTTCCTTCCCCCCTCCCCCCCCCGGATTCTCTATTTCTGTTGAACCCTCTACATTATGCAGTTTCTAACCTTTTCCCCTAAACATAGATTTTGCCCAGTTGCTATAGATTTTACCTATTTCCATCGCCACCATAGACATTTTAGTACTTTAGTTCATTCCTTTGTTGCTTCCTATCTGGTTTTTGTCATTGTTGTTGTTGTTTTGTTTTTTTCCTTACAACCTCTTATGGCTTTCTTCACCCTGAGATTTTCTCTTCCCATGCTGCCCAAACACTGCTGACACATGGCAATGACAAGAGCTCTAATCATGTCACACCTCTGCTCTGAAACCTTGAACAGCTCCCCATGGATTTTTCAATTACATCCACACTGTGTAGTCCAATTTTTGAAAACTCTGCCTACCCCTGTAGCATTATTTTCCATGACTACCCTGTTTTACCCTATAACCAACCAAACTGGCTAACCTTCTGTTCCTGAATAACATCACTAATGTTTTTGCTTATGTTTTTTCCTTTACCTGGAATACCTTCCCTCATTCTTGCCACAGTCATTCAAAATTCACTCTCTTCTTAAATAATCATATTAAAGATATCACTTTTGTTGCTGCCTTTTTTTATTATTCTAAATGGGCGTGATATCTACCCTTTAAATCCAAATAAAACTCTGCCTATACCTTTTTTATGATTTGAATTTACTTTCTAGTCTAGTTACTTCTGTAAATAGACTGTGTAAGCACAGGAATAAGGCTTACTCATCTTTGTATCTACTAACAGTATCTATCTCAGCATTCTGGATTGTTTGTTTTCTTAAAATAAAGGCCAACTCCAAAAATGTTCAATAAATTTAAAATGATTAGAAAAAATAAATTTTATTTACAATTTAATTTTCTATAAATTCAGAGTGACGATACAAAGAGAAAACAGAAACAACTGTCCTGCAAAATGAAGGAAAATTTATAAAGGGAGCAAAAGAGAGGAAGTTTCAGTACTTTTTGGGAGTCCATGAGTAACTTAAACTTAGATTAAAATTCATCACATTTCCTTGGTAAAGGAGGGGGAGAAACAACTTTCCGGTGGTTCATGTGTTTCCTCCAGTTGTGCACTTGTGCACACATTTATTTGCTGGTGATATGGTTCACTACTTTCTTACAATTTAAACATTGCCCAGACAGTAAACCACTTACTTAAGGAGAATAAAACCAGTTACAGTGAGTTGATGCCACCTCGTGGGGACCCCATGGATGTCAGAGAAGAACTGTGCTCCATAGGGTTTTCACTGGATGATTTTTCAGACAGTTTGTTCCGAGGGGTCTCTGGATAGACTTTAACCTCTGACCTTTTAATTAGCTGCCAATCATGTCAACCATTTGCACTCAGGGACTCTGCTTAAGGAAAATACCATGGTACTAATTATACTTGGAAGTATAGCTGTACATGAACCAGAATGGTCCATGTAGGTAATGCAGTCTTTTTTATTTTTTGAATTAGCCTGTTAAAATCAGGGCTTTGCTTAGTGTTCATTGAGTGAAAGTCAGAAAAATTGAAAAATCTCCATGGATCGTATCAAATTACACAAGTCTGAGATAAATTTTTTTACTGTTAGACTAGATCTATCAAGAGAACAGAGACAGTTCCATCCAAAGGTCATGACATACTCTTATCTGAGAAGACTAGAAAAAAAATGACGATTTTTTTCTTTAAAATACATAAAAAGAATTTGTTGGAAATCAGTTTGTTAGTGAAGCATAAGCGTTAGTGTGATCCTTTATGTATATTTCCATGAGGTAGCACAAATTATTATTCTCTCCCTAATTAGAAAAAAAAAATGGGTACTTACTATGTGCTAGGCACTCTGGAGGTTACAATAATGGGAAAAAAAAGAAAGAAAAGAGCTGATAATCATGATAAAATCAGTTTATGTAAAAAACACAATAAATTATTTTGGAATATAGTTTCATTAAGCATCAGTGATCCAAATTTGAATAGAAATGATGTGATTTAATTTGAAAGTCATGGGTTCTATAATACATACTATTCAATGTATCAGATATTTGAAAAAATGTACTCTATTTCAGTCTTTGTTTGCAATGTTGTTATTGTATTATACTTTAATTAATCATATATGTGTATTTGTTGAAACTGATTCTATTTTTTAATCAGTATTTTTCTCAATTTCTTTCCTCAATTTTTTATAGAGTGCTGCTGGAAACAAAGAGGCCTCTCAGGTTGAATAAACACAGGAAGAAAACCCAAGTGCTACCATGTTTGACTCTCAATATGTAAGATTAATTTTAAAAAGGATTTAATGGCACTAAATGAGAAAACAGTGACATAAACAGTTTTATAATGCTATTTTATGCCACCATGAAATTCTCTATTCATATAGATTGTATACTATCTAAACATTTTACCTTCAAGTGTGAGAAAGCAAATACTTTTTAGATGTGAAGTATGCAGGTGTCCCTTTTTGAGCTGTAACCTGGCTTTTAGGGATTTGTGAACATAAGCCTGCAAAAATGAGTGGGTGAAAAACAGGGTCATCGACTGGTTCATGCCTCCATCTACACATAAATGCTGTTGAAATATGAAGAAAGCAGTACGAGATTCTATAGCATCCTCCACAGTAAGTAAATGAAATCCGCGTTGCAGTGACACTGTACTAAAATAAGAGAGATTGTTTTACCTAGAAATAATAATAGAAAGATTTTTTTTTTCTAAGTGTGAAACAGAGTCCTGTTTCTTTTTTTATTCATTAAGGAAACACACTTTCAAAGGACAGCATAAGGGTTCCCTCTTATTTGAAGACTTCCTGACTTTCTGTTTCTTTTGCCTCACACAATTAAATTAAATTGGTTAATTTATTTTTGTTCTCTGCCTCATTTCATTTAACTGTAGTCTGATTTCTTTTCATGCATCACACATTTCAGGATTATGCTTAGTATGGCTAAAACAGGGTGCATGAAGGGTGTGTACTGGGGTATGAGCCTAGGAAAAAGAGACTTAGGCTAGATTGTGGAGGGCCTCTGAATGGAAGCTAAGGAGTTTGGGCTACCTAACTTGTGGAATGACATCAAAGATATCATACATGAAGAAAGCAAGAGGTCATTAAAAAGACATGAAAGAAAGAAAAGACCAACATGGATGTCAGAAGAGACTCTGAAGCTTGTTCTTGAATTTAGAGTAGCTAAAGTGGCACAGAAGAAATGATAAAGTGAAAGAGCTGAACAGAAGATTTCAAAGGACAGCTTGAGAAGGCAAGGTATAATGAAATGTAAAAAGACCTGGAGTTAGAACATGAAAAGAAGAAAAAATTCAAGCCTTGAGTTGCAATATTGAAGGATTCTATGGGCAAAATATTGAATGGCACAGGAAACATTAAAAGAAAATGGAAGGAACACACAGAGTCACATTACCAAAAAGAATTTGTCAGTGTTCAACCTTTTCAGGAGGTAGCATATGATTAACAACCACAGTATTGAAGGGAAAATTCCAAGCTGCACTGGAGGCATTGGTGAAAAACAAGTCTCCAGGAATTGACAGGATACCAACTGAGATATTTCAACAAGCAGATGCAATGCTGGAAGCACACATTTGTCTATGCCACAAAATTTGAAAAACCGCTTCCTGGCCAAATGATAGGAAGAGATCCATATTTGTGCCCATTCCACAGAAAAGTGATCCAATAGAATGCAGAAGCTATCAAACAATATCAATAATATCACATGCAAGTAAAATTTTGATGAAGATAATTAAAAAATGATTGCAGCAGTACATCCACAGAGAACTGCCAGAAATTCAGCTGGATTCAGAAGAGGACACGGAATGATGAATTTCATTGCTGATGTCAGATGGATCCTGGCTGAAAGCAGAGAATACCAGAAAGATGTTTACCTGTGTTTTATTGACTATGCAAGGCATTTAACTGTGTGGGTCACAACAAATTATGAATAACAATGGGGAGAATAGGAATTCCAGAACACTTAGTTGTGCTCATGCATGACCCATACAGAGACAAAGAGGCAGTAGTTTGAACAGAACAAGGGGATATGCATGGTTTAAAATCAGAAAATATTTGCATGAAGATTGTATCCTTTCTCCATACTTATTCAATCTATATGCTGAGCAAATAATCTGAGAACTTTGGACTACATGATGAAGAATATGGCAGGAACACTTATTAACAACTTACGATATGAAGGTGACATAACCTTGCTTGCTGAAAGCAAAGAGGTCTTGAAGCACTTACTGATGAAGATCAAAGGCTACAGCCTTCAGTATGGATTACAACCCATTATAAGGAAAACAAAAATCCTCACAACTGAACCAATAAGCAACATCATGATACACGGAGAAAATATTGAAGTTGTCAAGATTTCATTTTACTTGGATCCACAAAACCCATGGAAGCAGCAGTCAAGAAACCAAACAATGTATTGCATTGAGTAAATATTCTGCAAAAAACTTCTTTAAAGTGTTCAGAAGCAAAGATGTCACTTTGTGTATTATCGTGCAACTGACCTAAGCCATGGTATTTTCAATTGCTTCAAATTCATGAAAAAGCTGGACAATTAAGGAAGATCGAAGAATTGATGCCTTTGAATTATGGTGTTGGTGAAGAATATTGAATACATCATGGACTGCCAGAAGAACAAACAAATCTGTCTTGGAAAAAGCACAGCCAGAGAGTTCCTGAGAAGCTAGAATGAAGGAACTTTGTCTCCCTTACTTTGAACATGTTATCCGGAGGGACCAGTCTCTGGAGTACAACATCATGCTTGGTAAAGCAGAGGGCCAGCAAAAAAGAGGAAGACCCTCAATGAGATGGATTGACGCAGCGGCTGCAACAATGGGCTCAAACATAACAAGGATTGTGAGAATGGCACAGAACCAGGCAGTATTTTGTTCTGTTGTACAAAGTGTTGCTTTGATTCTGAACCAACTTGACTACAACAAACAACAACACAAATACTTCCCAATAGGTCATGTATGGAGTGGTGGTAAATAAGATGAACATGTCTCACCCTTGTCACTTTGTAGGTACTTGATATATGCTGATTTCTGTATTGTTTGTGTGTGTGATCAGTATTTTATAATATGATCCTAAATGATTGTTTTGAGGGGGCAAATCTGTTAATATTTTTCTATTTTTCCTTTCATAGATTCCATATTTCTCTTTGGGGGAAGAGTACACAGACAGGCTATAAGAGAGCACACTATTGGATACTAAAAGCAACACACTGGGATGTTTTCAGGAACTGAACCATCTGGGTGAGGGGGAAAACCTAGGTAATACTAAAGATTCTTTCAACTCCAGGATTCTGTGACTCCCAGAGACCTGACTGAAAACTGATAAGAGCATACCTGGTCTCTCAAAAAAAAAGAAAAACAAATGACTGGTTCTGATTCTGCTCTGAACAGAAGCACAGGACGAAATTGGTCCTGTTTCAAATTATAGCTATCATGGTTGTCTTCTCTTGACATGGTTGTCTTCTCTTGAGATCACTCAGCCATCTTGCACCCTCATTTAAGAAAGTAAATAAGTGCATTTTTTGAGAATTAATATGAGGGAAATACCTTTGACTAAGAAAAGGAATTAAAAAAAAAAACAAACAACCTGAGAGCCATCTATGGGCCTGTGACCCATGTGGGTGCTTTTTCATAGGAAAGGGGCACATCTGAGTTCTTAGTGAATAAAGAATAAAGTGATCCATTTGAACAGTAGAGGTTGCATCTGAGACTGAATCACGTAAGGAAAAACACTTTGGTTTTGAAATCAAGAAGACCTAAAGTTGAATGCTGCTTTTGTTGAGTCCTAATTGGGTTACCTTGGGAAAATGGCTTCACATTTTGAATTTCTCATCAATAAAATATAGAATTTTGATTCTATAAGAATTTTAATCTTTAAGCATTATGATGTTTAAAAATCACCTTGCAAACATCTTTATATATATATATATGTATATACACTTGTCAACATGATAAAGGGTATTTATGAAAAACCCACAGCTGATAGCCCACTCAATTGTGAAAGGCTGCAAACCTTCCGCCTAAAATCAGGAACAAGACAGGGATGACCACTTTCACCACTGCTATTTAACATTACACTGGAATTCTAGTCAGAGCAATTGGGCAAGATAAATAAATAGATAAAAGACATTCAAATCGAAGCAAAACTATTGTGACAGATGACATGATCCTACATACAGAAAATCACAAATAACCTTCAAGAAAGCTACTAAAGTTAATAAACAAATTCAGCAAAAATGTAGGGTACAAAGGCAACACACAAAAATCAGTATATTTCTAAACAGCAGCAATGAGAAATCTGAAAGGGAAAATTTTTTTTTAAATCCATTTACAAATGCGTCCTAAAAAAATAAAATTCCTAGGAATAAATTTAACCAGAAAGGTGAGAAAGGTATACAACCTTACGACAAGTGTGCCAAGTCCCATCAATGGGGGAAGACTAGTCCCGTCAACAAATACTGCTGGGACAACTGGATCTCTCCATATGCAAAAAAATGAATTTGAACATACACCACACACCACCTATGGAAATTAAGTCTCAATAGATGAACCACCTAAGTATAAAAGATAAAATCATAAAATGCCTAGAAGAAAACATACCAGTAAATCTTCAGGACCCTGTTTTTGGTTAATGAATTCTTAGATATGACACAAAAGCATGAGCAACAAAAAAATAAAATGTATGCCATCAAAATTTTAGAATTATCTTTTGTGCCTGAAAAGACTTTATCAGAAAAGTGAAAAGACAACCCACAGCATGGTAGAAAATATTTGGAAACTAAGTATCTGATAAAGGTTTAGTATCCGGAATATATAAAGAACTCCTTTGACACGAAAAGACAAAAGGACCCAATTTAAAAATGGGCAAAATATTTGAAGATATTTCTGCAAAGAAGAAATACAAATGGCCAAGAAGCACATGAAAAGATGTTCAAAGTTATTAGTCATTAGGGGAATATAAATGAAAATCACAAGAAGATACCACTTCATACCCACTGGGATGGCTATTATCAAAAACTGGGAAATGACAAGTGTTGGAGAGGACGTGGAAACATTGGAACCTCATTCATTGAGCAGAAGAATGTAAAATGGTGGCAGCCACTGTGGAAAACAGTTTAGTTGTCCCTCAAAAAATTAAACATATCATTATCATATTTCTCAGATTCCCTGCAATTATTTTGGTTATTATTTAACAAAAATAATTAAAAGCAGAAACACAAAGATACTTATACACTATTACATTATTCACAACAACCAAGTGTTCAAGAACAAGTGAAATGTATGAACAAAATGTGGGATATACATACAATACAATGTTATTTAGCCATAAAATAAATGAAGTTCTGATACCTGCTATGACATGAGTAAACTTTAAAAACATTTTGCTAAGTGAAACAAGTTAGACACAAAAGAACAAATATTGTATGATAATATAGTAGACAAAGTTACAGATACAGAAAGTAGATTAGAGGTTATCAGGGACTGGAGGGGGAGAAGGAAATGGGTAGTTGTTGCTTATAGGTGCTGAGTTTCTGTTTTGGATGGTAATGAAAACATTTTGGAACTAGAGAGTGGTGATGGTTGTACAACATTTTAAATCTAATCAAAGTCATTAAATAGTACACTGAAAATTGCTAATGTGGGAAATTTTGTTATATATACATTATTGCGGACTAGGCAGTGTTTCAGTCTGTGGTACATAGGGTCGCTAAAAGTCGGAACTGACTTGACGGCACCTAACAATAACAATATATATTATTATGCAAACATTAATAAATAAATAAGAAAAGAAGTAAAAAAAAAAAAAAAGATATACTCAGGTTTTATTCTTTTCTGTTAGGATGTGGTAGGCCTGGGGAACCATCAGGAATCTGAACTTTAAAAAAAAAAAAAAAACACTTAGATCATTCTTCTATCAAAGTTTTATGTTCACACTTCAAAAAAAAACATTGACATTGATGCCTTTCAAGCTTATTGTGAGGATTATATATGTCATAGTTTTGATTAGTTCTTTGTCACAAAAATGTGGCTCTGGAATTTTAATACTGAAGAGGTGTGAACTATGGTCAAGTTTCTTATACTGGTACCAGATACCGTGCTCCTTTTTAAATATCTTCCTAAATTCCACATGTTGCTTGTATCCTCTTCAAGCCTGGCAGAGCAATTTAGGAATTAGCCTTGGTCTTTTGATTCTTTTTAATAGACTTAGAAAATCTGAAACGGATCATCAAGGGCTTAGGGAAATATTAAATTTTCAGTGTGAGGTGTGTTTAAATTACTTTAAAACGACTTGTTCTTCTCAGGAGCATTGTTTAAATGATAACATTGAAGTCAAACAAAGGAAGAAAAGGATATACCTGTTCCATCCCATTTTCCTCTAGGTCGTAAATGTGCCTCATATTGTTTAATAGCATATCTACAATTAAACCAATTATGCATTTTATTTTACCTTAGGGATTAAGACAGTGCTCAATTTAAAGGGGTTCTGCAATGTTTTCAACTCTTCGAGGTAGAAAACATTTAATTTTTCTTAATGCATTGTGGAAATGCAAAGCGACAATAACTTTTGCTTAGCGCCAGGAGCCCTGCTCAGTTCTTTGTTGTTACACTTGCTTGCATGTCCCTGACCAAAGAAAGTTTATTCAACAGCATGCTATTGCCTGGGGACAATGAGAGGAGAAAATGTGTAGAAGGTAGTAAGTCCTGGAGCAGAGAAGACAAACATTTTTATTTTTTCTTTTCTTACCAGCTATTTCAACTTAAAACTGAATTTTGGCAGAGACTTGTGAAATCATGTTTGCTATTATTCCCATCTCCGTTGTGTGACATTTAAAGGCTCAAATGAGCTATTGGAAGATGTTTGGTTAAAAAACAAAACAAAACAAAAAATCCCTAGATCATTCATGGCTTGTTGTATTGGCACAGAGACCATATACCATTGTCACTCTGGGCCACGCTTCATCTGGCCATCTGAACAGGTTGGCTTCATACATAGCATCCTCGAAAATCTGGCATTTTTCAAGAAAAAGTAGGCTCATCTCCAGACATTACAGACCTTGTGTATACTTTCCAAGGACTTTGGACCAATTGATTGCTTTCCTGTTAGATATCTATCACATAACACCTGAATTTAGAGCCTTCTAAATTTATATATAAAAATGTTACTTTAATTTTATTTTCTTAACAGCAATGAGGGTTAATTTCTTATCTAGAGGGAAAAAAATAGAAATTGTAAAATATTCTCAAATTTATGGTAGGGAGATTATGTACAAATACAAAGCTCAGTCTGATCCATAATTCCGTGACTCTCTACACCCCTAAATTCTACCACCAATACATAATGGCTTCCTTTTTTGTGTCTCCTTAATACTTGTTTATACCAGTATTGAGCAAGTATTGGAGACCTGATAGTGCAGTGGTTAAAGTGCTTGGTTGCTAAATGAGAGGTTGGCAGTTCGAACCCACCAACTGCTCCTGAGGAGAAAGATGTGGTAGTCTGCTTCCGTAAAGATTTACATACAGCCTTGGAAAACCTATGGAGCAATTCTACTGTGTCCTATTGAGCTGCTATGTGTTGGAATCGACTCAACAGCAATAGGTTTTTTTACAGGAAGGTCACAACCTATGCTGCTTAGTTGTATAAAACCAAAAAACTCATTGCTCTTGAGTAGATTCCTCTTAATAGCGACCCTATAGGACAGAGTAGAATTGACCCATAGAGTTTCCAAGGAACACCTGGTAGATTTGATCTGTTGGCTTTTTGGTTAGCAGCCATAGTTCTTAACCACTATGCCACCAGATTTTCCTTAATTGTGTAAGGTTTACTTGATTACTTTTATAAGGCTTCTCTTCTTACATTGGATTATTAGCAAATCATGATTACTGGCCATGAAAATTTTATGCTAATTTTAGCATCTAGCAGATGTTTGCCTTTGGCATATATTCAATAACATTTGTCAAATCAAATTACAGTTTTCAAACTAGACAGGACTGCAGCATAAATTTGTTAAATTGTAACAAATTTAACTTTTTTTTTTTTTTGGATTTTACAGAGGAGGAAATTAAATTCCAAAGAAGTGTGACTTTCTGAGAGTCACCTGGAAAGTTTGTGGTTAATCTGAATCAGAATCCACATGCCCTGTACTACCTCTGAGTCTAATACTTGTTCTATAGATTCCCACAGCTGGACTCAGTTATTGCTTAGTTGAATACCTAGTATTCCATCTTGTGATGTTTTTTCTTCCTCTCTAATATTTCCAATATCTGACTTTTTCTGAACAGTAAAATAGTATTATATCAGTGGTTTTTCATAAATATGAAGAAATCCATTTAGTAGATAATGGTGATATCAATGAAAAATTTGCTCAAAAGGGACACGTTTCTCAGAAACATTGTACTTGATTCCGATCATTTCCCTTTCAAATGTTTTAAATAGTGTGCTTGTTTCTAGTCTCCAATCTCCCCATCTCTTACAAAAATGAGCAGGGAGGTTGGGAATTTTTGTTTGTTTGTTTTGTTTTCTGTATAGATAGTTCTTGCTGCTAGAACTTCTGGCTGATTGGCTAAACATTTGACTTATTCTGAGGTTTAAAGGCATTTGAGAAAGTCGTAAGAGGTTAAGCTGGTTTCTTTTGCAATATAGAACAAAATGATAAATATTGAAAACCAGGATTAGGTTAATAGGCAGAGAGTGTAGAATCAAACTCAAAAAAGAATTTACAATGAATAACTGATAACTACACCTGCTTTAATTTAAAAAATAAAATTAAAATGTTATCTATGAGAGATAGAAAAGAACACAGTTAAAAACAATTGAAACACAAAACAAAACAAAAACCATTGCCATTGAGTCAATTCCGACTCACAGCAACCCTATAGGACACAGTAGAACTGCCCCATAGAGTTTCCAAGGCGTGCTTGGTGGGTTCAAACTGCAGACTTCTTGGTTAGCAGCTGTACCACTTAACCACTACACCACCAGTGTTCCCACATGAGAAAAAAAGGAACCTGTTAATTAGTCATAGGTTCCCGTTACACAGGCCCTTGTAAAAGGTGAGAAAAAATGGGAGGAAAAAAGCATCTACTCAGGAGAATGTTTCTTAAGAAGGTCAGTTGTTTGATTGACGAGATTTTTTTTTTTTTTTTCCCAGCCGAATCCTAAAGAAAAAAGAATAAAATGGGGAGGAAAAACACACTTGGAGGAAAAACAGTAACAGTAAATTCCTTAATAAAGTCAATATACTTGAAGACAGTAGTCGGTACATTAAAACCAGGAATTGTAAAAACTAAAGTAATTGAATGCTGACATTTCTACTCTCATACATTTATTATTAAAATAAAAAGAAAAATTTTGATGGAAGGGAGAGAAGGCTGGGAAAAGAATGAACCAAAAGGAACTAAACTTAATTAAGTACCTACTATGTGAAAAACTGCAGCAGATGCAGATAACACAACCTTGCTTGCTGAAAGTGGAAAAAATTTGAAGCACTTAGTAATGAAGATCAAAGACCACAGCCTTCAGTATGGATTGCATCTCAACATAAAGAAAGCAAAAATCCTCACAACTGGACCAATGAACAACATCATGGTAAACAGAGAAAAGATTGACGTTGTCAAGGATTTCATTTTACTTGGATCCACAATCAATAGCCATGGAAGCAGCAGTCAAGAAATCAAGAGACACATTGCATTGTGTAAATCTGCTGCAAAGGACCTCTTTAAAGTGTTAAAGAACAAAGATGTCACCTTGAAGACTAAGGTGCGCCTGACCCAAGCCATGGCATTTTCAATCGCATCATATGCATGTGAAAGCTGGGTAACGAATAAGGAAGACCAAAGAGGAATTGACTCCTTTGAATTGTGGTGCTGGTGAAGAATATCGAATATACCATGGACTGCCAAAAGAATGAACAAATCTGTCTTAGAAGAAGTACAACCAGAATGCTCCTTAGAAGCAAGGATGGCGAGACTGCATCTTACATACTCTGGACATGTTGTCAGGAGGAATCAGTCCCTGGAGAAGGACATCATGCTTGGCAGAGTACAGGGTCAGTGGAAAAGAGGAAGATCCTCAACGAGGTGAACTGACACAGTGGCTGCAACGATAAGCTCAAGCATAACAATTGTGAGGATGGCACAGGACCAGGCAGTGTTTCCTTCTGTTATGCATGGGGTTGCTATAAGTCGGAAGTGACTCGACCGCACCAAACAACAACAACAAGAATGTGAAAAACTCCATATAATGAAGCTATATATATTTTTGTTCAACCTTTCTAACGACCTTTATAAATGAGTATTATTTTTCCTTATTTGCAGATGAGGAATCAGAACATCAATGGGATGATGTAATTTTCTTGAATTTATACCACTGATAAGTGTAAAAGAAAGGGACACTAATCTGGGATGGCTTAACATAGATCTTTCCATTACACCGTGTTATCTCAATAGAGCGTCCAGAAATCACACTTGCTGAGCAATTTCTATTTACTTATTGAGTTGTGTCATATGCATTACTGCATTTCACTTTGATGTCAGCATTTTGAGAATTTATAAACTGTCCCTAGTTTGTAAATGAGGAAGAGAGACCAACAGAGGCTAAGTCTGTGTTTCCCAAACACTGATCCTCAGGTAAATGTTGTCTGTGGTGAAGTTTTTGATATTCCATAGATATGAAAAAGTAATCTAGACAAGTGAGAAACATAATGACAAAGTAGTTTTTTTTTCTATGCAGACTGTTTCTCACTTCCTATGTTTTGAGAGTTAAGATGCCCTTTTATTTTTGAAATATTGGGAAAAGATAGCTGTTGGTAGTGTGTGTGCTTGTTTAAATGTGAAATTTCAAAGTTGGCAATTATAATACTGATTATTTTTGCTTAATTTTACTCTTGTTACACAAATTATTAGAACGATAAAGTGACTGGGCTTGACTCCGAAGCCTGTTTTGTTCCCACTTGTGCTGATTATCTGAGAAAAACCAGTAAGGCAGCATCCCCACTCATCATGCAATTTAATTTTTTTCCCCCGTGTTTAGAGATTTAGACTTATCTGCATAGTTTTGTTACTACAATTTAAAAAAAAAAAAACAATTGCCTTGAACCTGACTCTGATTCAAGGTGAATTGTGCCCTATAGTGTACTCAATGGCTGAATATTTTAGAAGTAGATTCCTAGGCCTTTGTTAAGGAGAAGACTTTGGGTGGACTCAAACATCCAACCTTTTAGTTAGTATCCAAGCATGCTAACCATGTGCACCAGCCAGGGACACCACTGCTAAACCACTTGTTCTAGTGATGTGTGATGTGTATGTAAGGCACACAGTATTTAAAATTTTTTAAGAGGTGCATAAGTAAAGTATCCCATTTCATGATTTATAGACTAAGATACAATCATTATGGATTCCTTGTACAAATTTTTTTTTTTTTTATTGGCTGAAACAAACAAAAAATCTGCAATACAAATGCTGGTGAGGATACACAGCAACTTGGACTCCCGCTCATCCCTGCTGAGAATGCAAATAGTGTAGCCATCTGGAAGACAGCTTGGCAGAGTCTTACAAAGTTACATAAATACATATAAATACCACCCAATCCAGAGATCCTACTGCTAGGCACCTAACCAAGCGAGTTGAAAACATTTGTCCAAAGACCTGTATGTGAGTGCTCATAAAACTTTCAGTGTAATTGGCAAGCTGTATATATAAATGATTATACAGCTTTATTGATAATCCAGCCAAAACTTGGATACAACCAAGATGTCCTTTAGCAGATGAATAAACAAAATATGGTACATCCATATAATGAAATACTATTGAGCAATAAAAATAAATCAGCTACCAATTCACACAACACAGATGAATACTTAGAGCATTTTACTAAATAAAAGGAGTTAACACCCAAAAGACTATCCACTGTATGATTCCATTCATATGATGCACTGAAAGAGTAAAAACTATAGAAGCACAACAGAACAATGATTTTCAGGGATTGGGGTGTGGAGAGTAGGTGATTACAAAGGGCCCAAGTAGGAACTGTTCTAGAAGACCTGGTGGTATGGTGGTTAAGTGCTTGGCTGCTAACTGAAAGAATGGCTGTTCAAACCCACCAGATGCTCCATGGGAGAAAGATGTGACAGTCTGCTTCCACAAAGATTTTAGCCTTGGAAACTCTATGGGTCAGTTCTACTCTGTTCTGTGGGGTCACTACAAATTGGGATCAACTTGATGACAACAGGTTTTGGAATGTTCTTTATGATACTAGAGTGGTGGACAAGTAACATTGCATTTGTTAAAACCCATAGAACTATACATCGCAAAGAATAAAGCCTTCATGTATGAAATTATTTTTTTTTTAAATCACGATGACATGGGAGGATCTCAAGTCTGAATGCAGAATGCCCGAAGTAGAACTCATTGTATACAAATGTGTGACATAATCTCACTTATCAAACCAAAAAACCAAACTCACTGCTGTTGAGTTGATTCCAACTCATAGTGACCCCACAGGACAGAGTAGAACTGCCCCATAGCGTTTCCTAGGAGTGCCTGGTGGTTTTGAACCACAGACCTTTTGGTTGGCAGCCATAGCTCTTAACCACTATGCCACCAGGACACATCACTTAAGGGTGTGAAGAAATAAAGGAGATGACCTTTGGAGAACAATTTTAGACAGAAAACTGGGAGTAAATTCAACAAGAACAGTAGAAAGCACTGTTCCCTGGTTGGTAAAATTACTTCTCACAGAGGAAGGAGTTAAAAAAAAAAACAAACTAGGATTAAAAAAATAAGTAAATAAATTGTCGATAATGAGACCCAAGATTCTCACTGTAAGAGAAAGATCTGACAAATAAACAAGGAGCATAAGGTGAGAATGAACCGTATGGTGCTAGAATAGAATCAGGAGACACCAGTATGAAATCATCATTTGTTTAACATATACATTAAATATATAAACATAAATAGATACAAAGATCTGTATTACCACCAAAGGAACCCTAAACCAAAACCAAACCCAATCCACTACCGCCGAGTCCGTTCTGACTCCATATCCTGTAGGATAGAGCAGAATTGCCCCATAGGTTTGTCAAGGCTGGAAATCTTTAATGAAGCAGACTGCAATATCTGTCTCCCACAGAGATGATGGTGGGTTCAAACCACCAATCTGCTGGTTAGCAGCCAAGTGTTTGACCACTATGCCACCAGGGCTACTTAAAAGAACCCTAATAATTTTAATTATTTGACAAAAAGACTAAATTAGTGGATATGCTGCTATGTTGTATTTGTGTACATCTCTTTTCCTTCACTCTCCTGTTTTATTCCATAATATGAATGAGCTGAAGATACTATAATAGCCCTTTATAACCCCTAGGATAGTGGCATCAGGTTCCTTTGCATTTATTTACTTGTTTCTTAAAACCATTTTTCTCCAATACAGATTTCATTTCCTTCTCCTGTTTCAAATCACGAACTCTCATTCTGACTGTGGGGTTTTGTATATTTGTTTTTCAAGCATTTAAAAAGAATTTTTTTTTTTTTTAACCCTTCTGGCATAACTAATTTTGCCAGATAGTTTTCTTTGTTACTGTGATATACAGTGAGTAATACTTGGGGGGAAGGCGATGAAAAATAAAAACAAAAAACATTTATCTCCTCTTATTTAGGGATATTTTCCTTTAATAAGATACATTTGAGACTGTAATTTTAAACAGAAATGAGCAAGTTGTGCGTGTGTGTTTGATTGATTAAATATAGGAGTAAGATTTTAATGTTAGAAACTCCATTTGACATTTTATAGAAAGACAGGAAATGCAGATATTTCCAATTGTCTTTTATATTCCAAATTTTAAATTGCATGCCAGGCCTCACTACTATTTTTGGGGGGGCCATTAAAACACTGAGAAAACATTAATGAAAACAACCATATTTCCAGTTTTATGGTAGTAGAAATTATTCTACTCACTTTCATACGCTTTTTGAAATGAGATTTTTAATCTCATTTGGGAAAGTGAGCACCAAGTTTCCTTTTCAATCTTTCTTTGTTTCAACTTCAAAGCTTCAAGGTATAACAGACTTCTTTAATTCTTCTCCCTCCTTTATCCTCTTTTTTAAAGGATGATTTTTTTTCAATACAGCCCTTCCTGCTTCACATTAAATTTTTTATAAAAGAAGTAAATGAGACGGAGCCTCTGTGAAAGGTTTGGACCTGGGGAAAAAAGGAAAGTTTTTCAATTTCTTGAACCACTGCAATTGCCTTTCAAATTGTCACTTCAGTTCTCCTTGACTCCTACAACCTATACACTACAGAAAGTCATAATGACTCCTTTAAATATATATCAGATGATGGCATCCCTCCCCTTAAAACTCTCCAGTGATTTCCATATCATTGAGAAGTGCATAAAAAACCCCACAGCATGGCTTATTAATTCCTACTTTACTTCTCTTGGTCATATTTCCCACCAATCTCCCCAGGGCTCACTTGGATCCAATCACATTGGCCTCCTTGTTGTGCCCGGAACTTTCAAAAAGCTCCTGCCTCAGGGTCTTTACGCTCTTCTTTCTTCCTGGACTGCTAGTCCTCCAATACCAAATGGCCTGCTCCTTTGTAGGCTCTACTTAGATATCACCTTATATGAGAGCTGTGCCTTGATCATTCTATCTAAAATAGCATATCCACCTCACCATCATGTGTCTGTCAGTTTGTCCTACCTTGGGGGCTTGCTTGTTGCTGTGATGCTGGAATCTATGCCACTGGTATTCAAACACCAGCAGGGTCACCCATGGCAGACAGGGTTCAGCTGAGGTTCCAGGTTAAGACAGACTAGGAAGAAAGATTTGGCAGTCTGCTTCTGAAGAGAATTAGCCAGAGAACGCTCTGTGAATAGCAGCAGAACATTGTCTGATATAGCGCTGGAAGATGAGTCCCTCAGATTGGAAGGCACGTAGAATATAACTGGGGGAGAGCTGCCTTCTCAGAGTAGAGTCGACCTTAATGATGTGAATGGAGTCAAGCTTTTGGGACCTTCATTTGCTGATGTGGTACAACTTAAAATAAGAAGAAACAGCTGCAAACATCCATTAATAATTAGAATGTGGAATGTATGAATTATGAATCTAGGGAAATTGGAAATCATCAAAAATGGAATGCATAAACATCAATACCCTAGGCATTAGTGAGCTGAAATAAACTGGTATTAGCCATTTTGGATTGGAGAGTCATACGGACTACTATGCCAGGAATGACAACTTGAAGAAGAATGGTATTGCATTCATCTTGAAAAAGAACATTTCAAGATCCATTCTGAAGTACAATGCTGTCAGTGATAGGATAATATCCATACACCTACAAGGCTGACCAGTTAATACACTATTATTCAGATTTAGGCACCAACCACTAAGGCCAAAGATGAAGAAATTGAAGATTTTCACTGACTTCTGCAGTCTGAAATTGATCAAACATGCAATCAGGATACATTGATAATTACTGGTGATTTGAAAGGGAAAGTTGGAAACAAGGAAGAAGGATATGTAGTTGGAAAATATGGCCTTAGTGACAGAAACGATGCTAGGGATTGCATGATAAAATTTTGCAAGACTAAGGACTTCTTCAATGTTAATACCCTTTTTCAACAACATAAAAGGTGACTACATACATGGACCTCGCCAGATGGAATACACAGGAATTAAATAAACTACATTTGTGGAAAAAGACTATGGAAAACCTCATCAGTCAGAAAAAGGGCAGGGGCTGACTATGGAACAGATCATCAATAGCTCATATGCAAGTTCAAATTGAAACTGAAGAAAATTAGAACAAGTCCAAGAGAGCCAAAGTATGACTGAGTATATCCCACCTGAATTTAGAGACCATCTCAGGAATAGATTTGACACATTGAACACTAACGACCCAAGAACAGACAAGTTGTGAAATGACATTAAGGACATCACACATGAAGAAGCCAAGAAGTCATCAAAATGTGAAGAAAGAAAGAAAAGAACAAAATGGATGTCAGAAGAGACTCTGAAAATTGTTCTTGAACATCTAGTAGCTAAATTGAAAGGAAGAAATGATGAAGCAAGAGAGCTGAACAGAAGATTTCAAAGGGTGGTTCAAGAAGACAAAGTAAAGTATAATAATGACGTGCAAAGATCTGGAGATAGGAAACTAAAAGGGAAGAATACGCTCAGCATTTCTCAAGCTGAAAGAATTGAAGGCAAAATTCAAGCCTACAGTTGCAATATTGAAGGACTCTATGGGGAAAATGTTAAACGACACAGGAAGCATCAAAAGAAGATGGAAGGAATACAGAGTCACTATACCAAAAAGAATTCATCAGCATTCAACCATTTCAAGAGGTAGCATATGATCATGAACCAATAGTACTGAAGGTAGAGGTCCAAGCTGCACCGCAGGCACTGCAAAAATAAGGCTCCAGGGATTGACAGAATACCAAATGAGATGTTTCAGTAAACAGAAGTGCTTGCTCTCTATGCCAAGAAATTTGGAAGACAGCCACCTGGCCAACTGACTGGAAGAGATCCATATTTATGCCTATTCCAAAGAAAAGGGATTCAACTGAATGCAGAAATTATCGAACGATATCATTAATATCACACGCAAGTAAAATTTTGCTAAAGATCGTTCAAAAGAGGCTGTAGCAGTATATCGATAGGGAACAGCCAGAAATTCAAGTCTGATTCAGAAGAAGGCATCGAGTGAGGGATATCATTGCTGATGTTGGATGGATTTTGGCTAAAAACAGAGAATAACAGAAAGATGTTTACCTGTGTTTTATTGACTATGCAAAAACATTCGACTATGTGGATCATAACAAATTATGGATAACATTACGAAGAATAAGAATTCCAGAACACTTAATTGTGCTCATGAGGAACCTATACGTAGATCAAGAGGAAGTTGTACAAACAGAACAAGGGGATCCTGCATGGTTTAAAGTTAGGAAAAGTGTGCATCAGGGTTGTATCCTTTCACCACACCTATTCAATCTGTATGCTGAGCAAATAATCTGAGAAGCTGAGCTATATGAAGAAGAAAGGGGCATCAGGATTGGAGAAAGATGAATTAACAACATATATTATGCAGCTGACAATCTTCCTTGTCGAAAGTGGAAAGGACTTAAAGCACTTGCTGAGGAAGATCAAAGACCACAGCCTTCAGTATGGATTGCACCTCAACATAAAGATAACAAAAATTCCACACAACTGGACCAATAAGCAACATCATGATAAACATAAAAAAGATTGAAGTTGCCAAGGATTTCATTTTTCTTGGATCCACAATCAACACCCATGGAAGCAGCAGTCAAGAAATCAAACATAGTATTGCATTGGGCAAACCTGCTGCAAAAGACATCTTTAAAGTGTTGAAAAGCAAAGATGTAACCTTGAAGACTAAGGTGTGCCTGGCCCAATCCAGGATGTTTTCAATCACATCATATACATGCAAAAGCTGGACAATGAATAAGCAAGACTGAAAAAGAATTGATACCTTTGAATTGCGATGTTGGCGAAGAATATCGAATATACCATGGACTGCCAAAAGAAGGGACGAATCTGTCTTGGAAGAAGTACAACCAGAATGCTCCTTAGAAGCAAGGATAGCGAGACTTCATCTCACATACTTGGGACATGTTGTCAGGAGGAATCAGTACCCGGAGAAGGACATGATGCTTGGTAAATTAGAGGGTCGGCAAAAAAGAGGAAGACTCTCAATGAGATGGATTGACACAGTGGCTGCAATGATGATCTCAAGCATAAAAACTGTTGTGAGGATGGCACAAGACCAGGCAGTATTTTGTTCTGTTGTACACAGGGTCACTATGAGTCAGTACCAACTCGATGGCACCTCACAACAACAACAACCTCACCGCCACTAATTCCATCACTTCTTATTTATTCTTATCACTTTCCTTGGTTTATTTGTCTTCATAACATTTATCACTACCTGACATGACACTTTATACTGATTTGTTGGTTTACTAATGGAATCTCCTTGAGAATAATGGTTTTATCTCTTTGGTTCAGAGCTGAACCACTGGAATTTTGCACGAAGTAGGGATTTACATTCATTTCCTAAGGCTGCTGTAGCAGAGTTCCACAAACTGGGTGACTTACAACTGAAATGTATTCTTTTCTGGTTCTGGGGGATAAAATCTATTGCCATCAAATTGATTCTGACTCATAGCAACCCTACAGGACAGAGAAGAACGACCCCATAGGATTTTCCAAAGAGTGGCTGGTGAATTCAAACTGCTGACCTATTTGGTTAGCAGCCAAACTCTTAACCACTATGCCACCAAAACAAACAAACAAAAAAACCCAGTGACGTCAAGTTGATTCTGACTCATAGCGACACTATGCCACCAGGGCTCCATAAATCAAAGCAGCAGCAGGGTCATGCTTCCTTTGGAGGTTCTGAAAAGAATATCTGTTTGTGTCTTCTTAGATTTTGGTGGTTGCTGGCAATTGTTAGCAATCCTTGGCTTGTAACTGTATCCCTCCAATCTGCCTCTGTCTTCCCATGGCATTCTTCCCTCTGTGTGTCTTCACATGACCTTCTTATAAGCGTATCAGTCATTGGATTTAGGGCTTACCCTAAGACAGTATGGCAGCATGTTAACTAATTAAACCTTCAAAGTATCCATTTCCAAAAGAAGTCTTTCTAAGGTTCTGGATTACAGGGGTAGAGGAGCATTCTTCAACCCGGTACGGGTCCAATAAATAAGGAATGAATAAATGAACGAAAAGCTCAGATGGCTTTGTCATTGGTCCCACTGCTCCCTTCTTATGTCACTGTAGTAAGAATCATTCTGAAAATGGTTTAAAATGTTTTCAGTACGAGTCCTGGCTCTGACCCTTACAGGCTAATTAGCCTTCGTGAACTCAGGCATACCACTCAGCCTCCCTGAAATTAGTTGTCATTTCCTGTAAATTGAGGAGATTCATACCGGTCCTCTTTGCCTCACAGGGTTGCTATTAGGACCAAATGAGATAATAAATGTGAAAGTGCAGTGCAAATGTAAAAAATGCAGTGTAAACTCTGTTCTAAAAGGGTGAATTAAAAGTGGAGGCCTGTGGTATAACAGGTACAGATATGGCATGCATATAATCTAATCCAATTTTAGATATAGTTTAACATGCTGTTGATTTAAATTCATAGAATGATGCAGTAAACAGTTTTCTTAAGGTGAACCTTATATACTGATTTTCTGGGCACAGTTGTCACTAACCTTTTGTTTTTATTGTTGTAATCAATGATCTATTTTATGCTTGGTTTTCCTAGTAGATTTTACTTTGTGTATGGTTTGGGTGTGTTCGTGAGTACATGCCAACAACCCTTATTCAGATTTAAAAAATAGATATATACACCATAATAATGAATGGACTTATTTAAACAACTCAAGGCTACATGGCAGTGGTGGTACGGGATGTATCTGCTGAGTGGAGGAGCTTTCTGAAAAGCAGTGGGTGTAAAAGAAAGGCATTTGAGATTTCATGGGCATATGAGTGTTGGCACTTTTTTCTCCCCTTCCAAATCACCAGAAAATCTTAGGTAGAAGTACTGAAGAAAGTGGACAAGACTAAAGACACTGATTATGTATAAAATTAGAAAAAGAAAGTCCATAATATATCCTAATCAATGATGCAAGGATGCGAAGTAAGGATAGTTCAGTTTTAATAAATAGAATAGGATAGGATAGGGTAGGGTAGGGTAGGGTAGGGTAGGGTAGGGTAGGGTAGGGTAGGATAGAGCAGGATAGGGCAGGATAGGGTAGGATAGGGTAGAATGGGATGGGATGGGATGGGATGGGTTAGGATAGGATACATACATAGAGAAAGAGAGGTTTAGGTTAACCAGATTATTCAAGTTACCCAGCCAAAAAATTTAGGTGATTTACTCCAGGTCACCTGAAAGTAGAACTAGGATATCAATGAGAAAACCAGTGTTGTCTTGCCAACCCCAGCACTGAAGTGTTAGGTCTGTCACTAAATAATCAGAGAATGGTGCAAATGTAGGCTTCTGGCCACATCGTAGCCCGTAACCATTTCCATCGACCCTATAGAGCAGAGTAGAACTGCCCCATAGGGTTTCTAAGGAGTGGCTGGTGGATTCAAACTGTCAACCTTTTGGTCAGCAGCCTGAGCTCTTTACAATGCCACCAGGGTCACATCCTAGATTTACTAAAACTGAATTTCTGTAGCTAGATCTTCACAGGTGCATTTTCATTATGCAGCAAAACCAAAGCCATGCAGACTCAGTTTTAAGAATCACTGTCCTGTATATGCCATAAAACTATATAATTCTTATCTTTTTAGGTATTTCCCATTATACAAGTTCTACTTTGTTATTAAAATGTTTTTTTGTCCTGTTAAAAGAAAAATCACTGGACATTCAATCTCTTTCTAAAAAATGATATAATTCCACCCCCACCCTCACCCCCACCAGTATTCCAGCCGGTATTGAAGCACATTCATTTCTTTCCGCACTCCTGGTCTACCTCTTGGATAGCAAGCCACATGCCAAACTGCACCACCAAATGTTTAGATTGTCAATTAATGTTATCTTCCTAACTGAATGTATAATTACATTGAAGGTGGTAAATGATAGACAAAAATAATGATAATCGTTCAAATAATCAATTAATTGGCCTCTGTGCAGGATGTAGATGACAAAGTTCCCATGGCAACAGCCCCTTTTAGAAGCTTCTGGCTATTTTTTTCCTATGCCTTTATAATTCATAATAAACTGTGATTTTTATACCCCCTTCAAAAGAAAGGATTTTGAATTTGATCATTTAAGTATTGCATGAACCAAACAATGTCTGTTGGGGTAAGCCTGAGAGGTGTTAAAGTACAGTTTTCAAAAAGGTAAAATGATTTATCCCTTACAAATATAAAGTGAACACATGCCACTGATTTCGTTCAACTCACTGAGATGATCAGTGCAAACAGCACTTGAGCAGCTAAGTATATATATCGAAAATAACAAGGAAATAATAGATTAAAAGGGTTAGTTTTATATAAATCTTGCTAATGTCCAGCAGGGCCATAAACCATAACCTCTGAACTTACCTATTCTATCAGGCAGACATAACTTGCATCTCTGCTTGACAAAACCTGCATGTTAATATGTTTTTACACAATTGTAAACTAGCCCAGTCAACATAAGTTCAAAGTTGCAAGCTCAGAACTGCACTGATAATACACCCAGTAATCTCTTTGCCTATTTCCAAGTTGCAGATAATTTTCTTCTGACAGAAGGAAGTAAGCTTCAGGAGCTAACAGTTTTCTCTCACCTAATTCAGAGAGGATTATGGAGTAATAACTGGATCAATATCAATGGTTTTGAAAAGGATTAAACTGTGACAATTTTCAGTGAGGTAGCTGTTGGGTAGATCATTGAAGACCCTGAATTTGGACTATTTCTTGAATATAGTATAGAGTTTGCTTCAGGCCCTCTCTGACTACAAGGAAGATTAAGAATTGCAGTTGGGCTGGAATTCAGTAAAGAAGTTCTGGTTTGTATTTCTTAAGAAAAATCCAAAATTCCACTAGTGATTCTCATTTCAACATCAGAAACTATTTTCTTAGGGACCATATATATGATTAACTCTGAGCTGAAACCCAGACTTAAATATTTAATGAAATGATGGAGACCTAAACAGAATAAAGTAAAAAGTCAGATCTTGCCATTCTTTCTTCTTACCCTTTCAGAGACTTTCTACCACTTAAATCCAAACTTCTCCCCAACGCCTACATAAGGCCCTCTAGCAGCTGCTCCTGGCTATTTCTCTGACCTCTTCTCTTACCAATCACTGCTTTGGAGCCACAGTGGCTAAACACATCCTTTTAAAATCCAGTACCACTACTACTACTAAGAATAGTAGCTAACACACAGTTTGCCATGTGTCAGGCACATTTCTAAACACATCTTGTATATTATTCTATTCAAACCTTACAAGAGCATCATGCAATGTTGTATCGCTGCCCTGCTACAGATGAGGAAACTGAGGCAAAGAAAAGGCAAGTAACCTGTCCAAAAAACAAAACAAAACAAAACACTGCCATTCATAGCAAACCTGTAGGACAAAGTAGAACTGCCTCATAGGGTCTCCAAGGCTGTAAACCTTTACAGAAGCAGACTGCCACATCTTTTCCCCACAAAGCGGCTGGTGGGTTTGAACCCCAACATTTTGGTTAGCAGTCTAATGCTCAACACTCTGCCACCAGGACTCCTTAGTAACTTGACCAAGGTCACACAATCCTAAGTAGCAAAACTGGGATTCAACACAGGTAGCCTGAGTCCAGAGCCCATATCTACTGTACCTTTCTAAAAATCAGGTCCTAGTAGTCCCTTACAAGAAACACTCAGTGGCTTATCATCTGACTTAGAATAGAACACAGTTGTCCAGACAGCCTTGAAGGGCTGTTTATGTTTGGGCCTCTGCCTTTCTTTGGCATCACCTCTAGTCACTCTCTCGTCTACTCACCAAGTTCCAGACACACTGTCCACCTGGATGTTCTTCTTCTACTTCAAGTAGCTTCTGCCTGAGACCTTTGTACTTGCAGATCTTCCTGCCTGAAAGGACTCACCCTGAGAGAGTCACAGAACTTATTCTCTCAGTTCATTCTGGCTGCGATTCATTGACATTTTATCACTGAGGCTTCCCTGCTCACCCTCATCTAAATGAAAGTCACTTGGATAGATCAGAAATTCTGGACATAATAGAAATCCATGTGCCCACCTCCAGTTTACAAAATAAAACATGTTTTTGGTGTTGTTAGGTGCCATTCAGTTGGTTCTGACTCATAGCCACCCTATGTACAGTAGAACGAAACACCATCTGGTCCTGTGCCATCCTCATAATCCTTATACTTGAATCCATTGTTGCAGCCACTGTCAGTAAATCTCTTTGAGAGTCTTCCTCTTTTTCTCTGACACTCTACTAAGCATGATGTCTTTCTCCAGGGACTGGTCCCTCCTGATAACATGTCCAAAGTACATGAGATGAAATTTCGCCATCCTTACTTCTAAGGAGCATTTTGGCTATGCTTCTTCCAAGACAAACATGTCTGTCCTCCTGGCAGTTCAATACTCTGCTAACATCATAGTTCAAATGTGTCAATTCTTTTTTGGTCTTCTTTATTCATATGAGAAATTCATGTACCCACCACCAGTTTACAAAATAAAGCATTATAAAAAAAAAAAAAATTATAGGTATGATTAAATCCTACTTCATTTCTCACGTGGAATTATACTGCATTTATTTGTTTTCTTTTTGTATTTCTTTGTAGAATCATGAACAACTTACTACCATTCATCATGTTCTTCTAGGAGGTAGTGATTTTTTGAGCATCACGCCAAAAAGTAGGGACATGTTATTACAGGATACTCCAAAATGGAAGTCCATTGTATGACTGCTGAAGAGATTTCAATGGTGTTAGAATAATATTAAAAAAAAATAAAAGTACTTAAAATTTGGTAGATGTACATTCAAAGTGCAAGGAAAAGGATGATAGTATGTAGTATTAAGAAAAATTTAATGGGGAATTAAAATTTATTATAGCATATTTCCAAATTTCTATTATATCACATCTTCTTTGAAAATACATTAATTTGAGGATACTTTCCTCACTGTCTTTTTCTCTTTAATAAGTTTACAAATTTTTTCATAGGAGAGGATGACCTCCATGAACAGAAGATAAGTAAATTGAAACATACCATCAAGTAAATCTACTAAGTCTAGAGTACAAACACATGTTTCTGCTTTTGACTTAAAGGATTTTTGAAAATATTGTTTTCTCTAACTTCAATGCATGTAGAATAACTGAATGCCTGTCTTGCATGATATCTTCTCTTTCAGGAGTCACGGGTCAGTTCACGCAGAGGTGAGGGATATATCACATCAGAAAGAAAAGTGAAGCAATCTTACCTTTCAACAACTCTGAATGGCCTCATCTACCTGAGAAAACCCAAGTAATTCTATAAGAAAAATACATTTTCAAATATCAGTAAAACTGGCCTATTACATGATTGTGGAAGTAGGAAGAAATACAGGGAGGAAACTAAGAATTCTTTATTCAAACCATTAATTATAAACCATTGACTGATAATACTGAGGACGAGGCACTTTCAAAACCCTGGTATCCAAAATTTTCCTGATCTTTTCAGGGAGATTCTTCCACGATTGGTAGTTTTTTGTTTTTGTTTTTTTTTTTAATATATCAGTGTGTGGTGCCTGGATATTGGTTCATTAATCATTCTGTCAGTATATTTTTTGAGTAACTCCCCTTACCCTGTTACTGTACTTGACTCTGATCATTCTAATAGTACCCACTGTAAAAGCAAGGAGTTAGGAGCTGCTGCCAAAGGCATGTGTGACAATTTTAGTACTAATTTTACAATTTTACTTTTATTTGACCTAAATTGATGTTCTGAATCCCAAGGTTTATTTTATTTTTTCTCTGTAATCGGGGCAAGTTTTAAAATATAAAGTTATTGCTCATTTTACGTTTTGTTTATGGTACCTCACTCAACAGAATCAATCTGTAATAAATACACTGCTTTTTCTCAGCTCTCTGTCTGTTTTATTCTGAGATCATCCCCCAGGCTGCCTGATGTCCTGGCAAGTGTCAAGGAGTCTATTAGTGTGGCTTGCTCAAAGCTGCTGTTCTCTGAAAACCACCTCCCAACTGTAGGGTCTCTAGGAGGGCTCTGAGACTCTAAAGTTCATGTCCATTATCTGAGAGGAGAAGTAATTAATGAGTGGTAGTCCCCTTAGAGCTCTTCACAGTTTTCTCATTTCGTCACGGTGGAAGCAAACAAAAAGCTGTAAGAATGACTGAGACTATTGGCCTTGTCAGAGCCAGGCATACCTCTTGTTTCTCTGATCTTTGGAGAAATGTTGTCTTAAATACAGCTATCAAGGCTAACCATTATTCCTTCTCAGAAGTCTTACCCTTTAATCAGCACTCTGCCCCATCACCAGTAGACTATTCTAGAGGAATATCTCTATTTGTGTCTTTATATCTATAACTCTATATTTTCATAAATATCCTTATCAACAACCTATTACCACATCTCTGTACCTATTATCTATAAGAGTTTCTGGAGCCCAGGTGGCACAGTGGTTAAGAGCTTGACTGCTAACCAAAAGGATGGCAGTTCAAATTCACCAGCTGCTCCTTGGAAACCCTATGGGGCAGTTCTACTCTTTCTTATTGGGTAGCTATGAGTCAGAATCAACTTGATGACAACGTTTTTTGTTTTGTTTTGTCTTGTTTTATAGGAGTTCCTAGGTGGTAAAAATGGTTAAGTGCTCAGCTACTGATTTAAAGGTTGGCAGTTTGAATCCACCCCAGAGGGGCTCAGAAGAAAGGCCTGATGATCTACTTCTGAAATACCACAGCCATTGAATACCCTGTGGAGAACACTTCTGAAACACATGGGGTCACCATGAATCAGAACCGACTGGATGGCTGGTTTGGTATCTATCTATCCATTTGGACACTTGCTGTATACATAGTTGTGTGTGTAGTAAAAAAAACACATTTGTTATGGAAATTTATAGCCAAAGAGTCATATCCCTTTTCTCCCACGAATATCATGATTGCCTTGGGAATCAGGGATTCACAGCCGGCTTTGCTGCTCACGAACTGTAGGATCCTGACCAAGTCTTTTCTCCATACTTGGCCTTCATTTCTGAGTCAGCCAAATGAGTAAACCGGACTGAGTGATCACTTAGATCTATTCCAACTCTAATAATCAGTGACCCTATGCATTAGAGAGGTTGAAACAATTCAGTGATTCTGTTCAGCAACACGTAAAAGGAATATTTAAGGAGGAAAATTCCTCTGAGAAAGAAAAAAATCCACCAGGCTGAAATGACTCTTCTACAGTACTGTGAACCCTGGATTCACTTACAGTTTTCAACAGGAGAAAATTTAACACCATAATGTTCAGTAAATCTTTTTTTTTTTTTTTAACTGGAATGGTTATTTAAATAAAGTTAATGTTATGAAATTTTATCAATATCATGACCTAAAACTTGCCTTCTCAAGGAAAACCGAGTCTATGTGGAAATGTACAGAAGCAAAGGGATACAATATTAGCAGGAAGGAGACGTATGTGGAGAACAGTGCTCATTATTTGATGCAGCAGTTGGGTACCCAGCAGGAACCCGAGGACACTCTCAGGTTTTCTTGGAAGTGACTAATTACAGAGTTGCAAACAAAGGCTAAGGGTTATAGTTAATCACTAATACTATGTGTAAAGGTGCGTAATAGAACTAATAAGAGGTGTGAAGTGGGCAGTGGCAGCAGCATCAAAATGCTGTTATGACATTTAGACCTAAAGGGTGAAGAGGAATGAACAAGTTTACTTCAGTCAAGACAGAAATGATGGAAAATGAACCATCCCACAGAAGCTGGTATCTTAGAATATAATGCCTATCAGATCCCACAGTAAGCCAGTAAAGAAAGGCAGGGACAGAGCACAGTGATCAATACTCTTACATGTCTCTTTCTCTACCATGCCCATCCCTCTCATTGACTATGTCAAAGCCAGAGAGTAATAAAGCTCAGTTGATGTAGTTTATAACGGTAGAAAGCACACTAAATGAACATGGTATGTAAACAGAGAATAACTAGCAGAGCACTTGCCTGTGGAAGAGTTGATCGTTGTTTCTTTAAGTTCTGCACAAAAAAGAACTTTATAATTTAGAGGACACCTTATTTAAAAGATACTTTAACACCACTTGCAAAGTGATTAGGAAATTTAGGAAAAGGCCTTAAGGTTAATGAACTTGAACACCACATCAGTCTGAGGCTCTTTAAGCACTATCATCCTGAAAGTAGAAGCTTAATAGGAAAGGGAGGCTGGAGTCTGAAGCTGGGAGACACAACTCAGTCAGGCAACTGCTTTGTCACTTAAATCCTTTGACTGATTCATAACAAGGATTCTACTCTGCACAGAGAAGCTAATGAAGTGTAATCATGTTATATTTCTATCCTTTTCTGCATAAAATACTGAGAATGAGAACACTACCTCAGCATAATCATATTGATAATAATGCCAATGGATAAATTGCATTGAATACTTGTATCCATTCACAGCCTAAGTGCTTACAAAAACCTAATGAAAAGGGTCTTTTTATTACTTTAATTTTGCATATTTGCTAGAAAAGTACATCATGTTTGGTAAAATAGAACATCAGTGAAAATAAGGGAAACCCTCCAGGAGATGAATTGACAATGATTGTGAGGATGGTGCAGGACTGGGTAACATTTCTTTCTGTTATACATATAGTCACCATGAGCTGAAGCTAACTCAACAGCAACTAACAATATTTTACATATAAGGAAAAGAGTTTAGAGAGGTTGAACAACTTCCTAAAACTATTTTTATAACAAAGTATCCTTTACTTTTGATTGAAATTATATTTTTTCTCTAATTCTTTCTAAATTTTAAGTTGTTTGTATTGCATTTACTTATCAATTAACTAATTCTATTTATTAGTTAGTCATTGGCAAAGGCTATATAGCATACCAATATACTGCTCTTTGTTCAATATGGCCAGAAAATAACAAAATCATTCATTCTTTTATTTTTATTCATTTAAGTTTAGTAATTCATCCATTTATTTATCTAGCAATTCAGGTACTATTGATTTAACAATGATGTCAAAATTATTAATCTTTTAATAGGTAGTTGTTATCTACAACTACTTGTGAAACAATGTTTTTAGCACTAAGTATTCATCAATTAACAAGATAGTATAAAAAATATCCAGGCCTCATGGCCATAAGGAGCTATCATTCTGACAGGGGTTGAAGGTATGGATTAGCAAAGGTAACAAAGAAATAAATAACTAGTGATGGTTAAGGCTGTGTATCAAACTCAGTAGTTTGGCAGTTATGATGTAATTTGGCAGTTATGTAATGTTGCAGTCATCTCCATCATAAGATCTGCTATGAGCAGCCAATCAGCTGAAAGACAGTTTCCTTGGGCGAGTGGCCTCTCTTCAGTATATAAAGATGTTCCAGCAAGGATCTTGCTCTAGATCTTGCATCTAGCACATCATCATCTGCCCTGTGGTCCTTGATGTACCAGCTTACCTGCCAATCTTTGGATTCATCATCCTCCACAGCTTATAAACCAGAAGCCTGCCATCTGACCTACAGATCTTGGGTCTATCAGCCCCTGAAGCACGTGAGTCAGAAGAAGCCTCCAGCCTGATGCCTGACCCATGGACTTGGGACTTACCAGCCTCTACAACTGTGTGAGCCATTTCCCTGAGCTAAATCCTATCTCTGTCTTGCTCACTTCCTCTCTCTTTCTACATATATGCTTCACTCTCTCTAGAGAACCAACTTTAAGACATTTGGTTCCAAGAGCGGTTCTAGAGAAACAAAATTTTAAGGGTGAGGTTCTAAATTGGTTCTTACATCTCATTAGTCTCAAAGGTGATGACTCTGCTCCCAGTAGAAAAATGGTGCTGCTAATCCGTGGCGTAGGATGGCAATAGAAATATGAAAAATATCACTGTAAATGGATTAGATATTTGTGAGACAAGGCTCTGAGTGATCCTGTGTTAGAAACTTTTCTACACTTTTGTCAGAATGAGAAGCATAAGGAAGCTGGTTGATTGGTCTTACTTTCACTAGACAAAGTGATAAAAGAAAGAGATGAGCTCAGGGCTTCAGAGTCACAGCTCAAGCACAGCATAAATGACCTCAAAGTTGGCACTTTTGCTTTGAAAGAGCTTTATTTCTTGTAGCTAAAAGAGCTGATGTCCCCATAAATCATTCCCAGAGTCTTATAGTAAGAATGGTGGAATAACATCAATTGAATTCCCAACCTTGAATGCTGTCTGAAATTAAAGTGAGGGCATCGATTGGGAAGAAATGGGATCCTGAAACTTGGGATGGGGACATATGGAAAGATAATCAGGAAACTGGAGACACGGAGCCCCTAAGTTCCATTGAATCATTCCTGCCAACAGAGCGGCCCGCTCACTCCCATCCGAAGAGGTTACTCCATCTCTGCCTGCTAAGCCACCCTCGTCTGTAAAACTATTAGCTGTTCCACCTTCATCTGATGAGATTAACCCAGCTGTGTCTGAAGAGCCTTTATCTGAGTCATCCCCTGGGGAGACATCTGAGTCATTTCCTGGGACTTTGTCTGAGGCAGATGCCTTATTACACATTGTTGAATGTTCTCAGAACACGTCCCATCACCCATTTTTGCTTCTAGACCTATGTTGTTGTTGGGAGCCTTTGAATTGGTTCTGACTCATAGTGACCAGATATACAACAGAATAAAACATTTCCCGGTCCTGCACGTCCCTCACATCAGTCGTTATCCTTGATCCCATTGTTGCAGCCACTGTCAATCCATCTCATCAAGGATCTTCCTCATTTTTGCTGACCTTCTACTTTACCAAACATGGTGTCCTTCTTCAGGGACTGTTCCTCCTGATAACATCCCCAAAGGATATGAGATAAAGTTTCCCCATCCTCAATTCTAAAAGCATTCTAGCTATACTTCTTCCAAGATGGATTTTTGTCTAGACTTATAACTAGACTTAAATCTCAGTAATCCCCAAAATGTGACATACAAAGTGTGACGCAGGAGGAGGTACGCTACACTCCAAAAGAGCTCCTGGACTTTTCTAATATGTATAAAAAGAAACCTGGGTAATACGTGTGGGAATGACTATTAATGGTATGTGATAATGATGCAAGGAACATAAAGTTGGATCAGTCTGAGTTTATTGATATGGGCCCACTAAGCACAGACAGTTTATTTGGTTGAATCATTGAAACATGGATTACTGGTGGTCAATGGTGAATCAAGTGAAATACCAGACCTGCCTTGGTATACTATAGAAGAAGTATGCAAAAAAAGCTTAGGCAAATTGGCATGTTAGAGTAGATTTATTAGGTTAGACACACAGACTCACACATGGGCCCAAAGAACACAACTTTTATCATAATAGTGAGGAACGAATTTGTGAAGGGAGCCCCAGCATCCTTGAAGACTGCTGTGATTGCTATTTTATGTAAGTTAGATTGGACAGCGGAAAATTCCCTGACTTAATAAAAATACCTAACTATAATGGGACTGATTGGACCCCATGATGGTAGGAGCCAAGTAGCGGCACTCAACTGATGAAGACAAGGTAGCCATGGTTACCATAATGAAAAGCAGTAATAAGAATTGTCTGACTAGTATGGATTTATGGTGTTGATTACTTACTCATGGTGTCCCTAGGACAGAAATAGATGGGAAATCTACTAATTATTTACTTGATCTGTACAAGTGGAAGAATTCCAGAATAAGTCAACAGCAATCTAACTTCAAGGGCCAAAACAGAGATTCATAGCCCCTTAATCAATTCCCACACTTAAGCCAGTTTAAAGACCCAAAATCTCTTGCATAAAGGGGATGCCAGGTACTCTGGAGAAAGGACTTCACTGCATTGTCAAAATTTATACTGTTAGTCTTTCTTCCAGCTTTCCCTAAAGGGATATTCAGCTTTTTATGAGTGTGATTGTTCACTGGGGAAAAGGAAATAATCAGACTTTTCAGGGGTTACTGGACACTTCCTCTGAACCGACACTAATTCTAGGAAACCCAAAACAACACTGTGGCCCACCACTCAGAGTGGGAGCATATGAAAGCCAGGTTATTAATGGAGTATTAACTCATGTCCATCTCACAGTTGATCCAGTGGGTCCTTGAACTCATTCTATAGTGATTTCCCCAGCTCCAGACTGCATCATTGAAATATGGTCATCAGCAAAATGGACTTCTCACCAAGGCAACTGGGCTACAGCCACTGCCAAGTACCCAATCTGCCAGAAGCAGAGACCAACACTGAGTCCCTGATATGGCACTACTCCTTGAGGTGATCAACCAGAAACCTGGTGGAAAGTTGATTACATTGGACTGTTTCCACCATGGCAAGGGCACTGTTTTATTTTTATTGGGATAAAGGCTTACACTGAATACAGATTTGCCTTTCCTGCATGCAATGCTTTTACCAAAACTACCACTTGTGGACTCACAGAATGCCTTATCCAAGTCATGTTATCCCACACAGCATCATCTTGATGAAGGGACTCACTTCACAGCAAATGAAATATGACAATGGGCCCATGCTCATGGATTTCACTGGTCTTACCATGTTTCCCATCATACTGAACCAGCTGACTTGATAGAAGGATGAAATGACCTTCTAAAGACACAATTACAGTGCCATTTAGGTGGCAATACCTTGCAGAGTTGGGGCAATGTTCCCAACGAAGCTGTATATGCTCTAAAGCAGCATCCAATATGTGGTGTTATATCTCCCATAGCTGTAATTCATGGGTCCAGGAACAAAGTGATGGAAATGGGAGTGGCACTACTCACTATTACTCCTAGTGACCCTCTCACAAAATTTTGATTCCTGTACCCATGACCCTATGCTCTGCAGGTCTAGAGGTCTTAGTTTCAAATGGAGCAATGCTCCCACCTGGAGACACATCATTGATTTCATTGAACTGAAAGTTAAGAATACCAGCCAGCCACTTTAGGCTCCTCATGCCTCTAGATCACCATGTGATAAAGGGAGCTACCATACTGGCTCGTGTGATCCTGATTACCAAGAGGAAATTGGATTGATATTACATAATGGAGGTAAAGAAGAATATGTCTGGAATACAGGAGATCCTTTAGGGCATCTCTTAGTACTATCAAGCCCTGTGATTAAAGTCAATGGGAAACTACAGCAACCTACTTCCAACATGACTGCTAATGGCCCAGACCCTTAGGAATGATGGTTTATGTCACCCCACCAGCCAAAGAACCATGACCAGCTGAGTTACTTGCTGAGAGTAAAGGGAATATGGAATGGATGGTGGAGGAAGATAGTTATAAATGCCAGCTGTGACCATGTGATCAGTTGCAGAAATGAGGAGGGTAATTGTTATGAGTATTTATCCCTTGTATGTATGCATCAAATATTTTTGTTTTCTTTACTCAAAAAATAGATGCAAACAGGGCTTGTGCTTTTTCAGTTGTACATGTGTTAGTTGGATCATGTTAGGTGCAAGTATGACCTTATGATTGTCTTTATTTAGAGATGTGTATAAGTGTCAAGTTGGCAAGGGGTAGACTGTAGTGGTTAAGGTTGTGTGTCAACTTGGCTGGGTCATGATTCTCAGTGGTTTGGCAGTTATATTGTAATTTGGCAGTTATGTAATGATGCAATCAACTGCATGATGAGATCTCCCATGAGCAAGCAATCAGTTGAAAGAGAGTTTCCTTGGTGGTGTGGCTTGCCAACAGTATATAAATGGATGTTCCTGGAAGTCTCTTGCTCTAAATACTCCTGCATCTTGCAGGTCATCATCTGACCTGTGGTTCTTGGGATCTGAGGTAGCTTCTTACCTTCTGATTTTGTGATTCATTGGCCTCTGCAGCCTGTGAGCCAGCAGCCTGTCATCTGACCTGCTGATCTTGGGTTTGGCAGCTCCTGAAGCTGTGTGAGACAGGAGAAAACTCCAGCCTGATGCCTGACCCATGGACTTGAAACTTTTCAGTCTCTACAACCTTGTGAGCCCTTTCATTGAGATAAATCTTTCTCTCTCCCCCCTTTCTCTTTCTCTCTTTGTATATATATATATTTTCACTGATTTTGTTTCTCTAGAGACCCCAGCTTAAGACATAGCTATATAATACATTAATTGGAGCTAAGTTTTACAAAGAAAAATATTAAGCAGGGGACAAAAAAAAAAAAAATCCTTTGTCAGTGAGTCGATTCTGACTCATAGCAACCCTATAGGACAGAATACAACTGCCCTATAGGGTTTCCAAGGAGTAGTTGGTGGATTTGAACTGCTGACTGTTTGGCTGTTTGGATAGCAGCCAAACACTTAACCACTGGCACTATCAGGGCTCCAGAGATCCTGTAGAGGATAGCAATTCCAGGAGATTTTGCAAACTTTAAATTTGGTGGCCAGGGAAATTCTCACTGAGAAAGTAACATTTCTGCAAACCCCAAAAGGGGATGAGGAAACAATTTATAGATATACTTGCATGAGAATAATCCAATCACTAGCAACAGGAGTGTACCTATCATATTTAAGACAAAATTGAAGCAAGGAGCCACAATGGAAGGGTCAGTGCAGGGAGAATGGTTGTTTTTGAGGTCAGAGAGGTTTTAGGAGATAATGGAGGAACATGTAAACCATTATTAAAGCATTTTTACTTGCTCTTAATGAGACATTGGAAACACTGGTGGCATAGTGGTTAGGTCCTACAGCTGCTAATCAAAAGACTGGCAGTCTGAATCCACCAGATGCTCCTTGGAAACTCTATGGGGCATGTCTACTCTGTCCTATAGGGTCACTGTAAGTCAGAATCGACTCATCGGCAACTGTTTTTTTTTTTTTGGTTTAATGAGACATTAGAATGTTTTAAGTAGAAGAGCAGTATGATTTATGTTTTAAAAGAGCTACTTCATATATTAAGAAAAGGCTTTAGAGGAACACAGGTATAAATGAAGAGACTAGTTAAGTGGCTATGATTATATTCCCAGTGATAGATGATAGAGAGTTGGCCTAGGTTTGTAAAGAGAATCTTCAGTATTTTCTTCCCCTTTTACTTATGTAATACTCCTTTTTCACTTTAAGAGTCAACATATTGGGTGCAACAATAAGATAAGAAATTTTGGTTGTTTACTTTTTTAAGTGAACATTCAAAACATATTTATCCAACAAAAGTATTAGCTACCAAAGTGATAAATTTTGTAGGCCAATTGCGTCAGACCCCAAAAGAGTTTTGAAACTCTTTTTTTAGTATTTGACTTTAGAACCTAGATGAATTATTAAAATACTAATTACTAAAAAAAAAAAAAAAAACTAATTACTAAAGTTTATCTAATTCAAGATCACTTTTTATATCAGAACACTATGTTGCATGTGCTAGATACTCATTGCAAATTAGTTTATACAAAAAGGAGAAGGGAACATTGGCATATGTCATGGAGTGATCCTATGGCAGAACTGGCTTCAGGCATTGCAAAATTAAGATCCCTAAGGATATTATGAGATTTTTTTTCATCCTTTTATATCAAGTTTCTCTAAATTGCTTTCCTATTTATTGACTTCATTTTCAGGCATACTCCCCTAGAGTTGTGGCAAAGTTATTCACTAGCTCTAACCTTACTTCTAGCTTTATAACCTCAACAGAAAGTAGATACTGTCTCCTAAAATTTTGAGTAAAATTTCCAGTATTAATTTGGATTGGCTTGGTTTGGGTTGTAGTCAGTACTGAATAATTTTGATCATGGAGGTCTAATTCTTTATTTTTTTGAAGATGTAATTTTGATTGGCCAGAGCTGATCACCTTCAACATCAATCAGGTGGTGAGAATACTCCAACTCATCAAAGCCAAATTAGCTGAGAATTGGAGAGTGGATCCTCAAAATAATTCTGTGCATGTGGGAAAGGAATGTCAGTCACAGATGCATTAATTTTAGGTACAAGGAATCAAAGACCCAGGAAGATGAAGTGTTTTGTTTCAAATCACACAGTGAGTTACTGACTAAACCTGCAAAACCTCATTATCTCCAAGTCATTCGTCTTGCCATTAGTCCATGTTTGTGGTATGGATTTTTAAATACCTAATAAAAGAATGCAACATTATTATATGACTTATGATTAACGCCTTTAAAATAATTAAAATTCACTTAAAGCCAAAATATTAAGTAAATATCTATTCAAACTAAATAATACATAAGGTAGAGGAAAAAAAGAATTACTTTAATATAATGAAAATATTCTTTTATTTCTTAAAACACTTCTAAAACATTTTTAAAACATTGACTAGAAGAATGTATGTATATTTTTGATCTATTTACCTAAATTATGTAAAATAATTTTATAATTATAGTCATCTATCTTAAAAACAATTTTCCTCCAAATGACTTCTACCTCTCTAACTTATATACACAGCTTATTTTGTAATTGTAGATAAAATATGTCAGTGACATTGAGTTAAAATGCAAATGATTTCTCCTCCTAAAGAGACATTTCATCTTGAATAAATCAAGGCTATCTCAAAATTTAACAAAGATAACTTTGTTAAAATTGTAAAGTGGTATCAGCTATGAATATTTATGCAACCATCTTAAATAAAACATCAAATATTATAATTAGTCACCAGCAACACAAAATAAAATAGAAATACATTATTTAAAGAACAGAAAAGCAAATCCTATTCCTGGAGGAGCAGGTTAAATAGTGTTTGTGAATTTCTTTAGGTTCTCTAATCAATTTACAGTAATCCAGATCCAACCACACTAAGATTTTTTTTTAATAAACTAAACAAAATAAGGTTACAAAATGCATTTGAAAAATGAACGGGCAAAATGATAATACAGATCATATTGATAGCTAAACAAAAGTCAAAATCAAAAATAAAATGCAAGAAGATTAGATTGTCTATGTGTCCCGGTCTTTGTATTACCTGTTAACCACACTGGGAAGCATTCACCACAAAAAAGGCACCAAACAAGCAAGTACACAAATGACTTGGCCAGTTGATGTTGGCCAGCCTTTGATATCAGCCACCCAGAGCTGTGGTTTGAGCATAGACACGTATCAAACTGAATACAGCAGCAGAGATGGAAGTCACATAGGTCAAATAGCATGGAAGCCCTCTTATTAAGGCCAATTTAGCTACTGCTGCCTCTGAATGACAAACCTACCAGCAATAGAGACCAACCCAGAATCCCCAGTATGACTCTATTTCTTGAGGAAATCAACTAGCTGCTTGGAGGTGAATCAGCTACACTGGACCCCTTCCATCCAGGAAAGGGAAGGGATTCAGTTTCACAGTAAAAGACACAATTCCCAGTACGGGTTTGCCTTTCCTAATGGAAAATTCTCAGCTAGCACCACTAAACAGGGGCCGTGGGATGCTGGATCCACAGGCATGGAATACCACACAGCATTCCATCTTACCAAGATACAATCTTCATAAAAAAGGAGGTACATGAGTGAGACCATAATCATGCGATCCACTGGTCACATCATGTTCTGAAATCATCTAGAAGAAGCCAGTCTTACAGAGTGTTTGAATCACCTTCTTGAGGCACAGCTGAAGCAGAAGCTCAGAGAGAATACTTGGTGAGCATAGGGTGCTGTCCTGTAGGGTGCAGATATGCATTGAATCAGAAACCTCTATATGGTGCTGTGTCCCCAGTAGGAAGAACACATGAGTCAGATTCACTCCCAAAGACCCATTTAAGGATTTTGTGCTTCCTGTCCCTAAAATTATGAACTCTGCAAGCCTAATTGTCCTGATCCCGAGTGGGGAATACTTTTTCCAGGAAGCAAAGATTCCTTGAATTAGAAATCAATGATTACTGCCTAGACTATGAGTGCAACACAGGTTGTCCGCTTGCGTACCTCTTGATAATCTAGTGCCAAACTTGAATCTCTTGGCTGTGAATGGTAGATATAACAATCTGGCCTGAGAAAGGTATGGTTACCAGGATCTTAGACCCTTTAGGAATGCGAATTTGAGTCACAGTACCAGGCAAACCCATTGAGATCAGCAGAAGTTGCAATGGTGAGAGAACTTAAGAATGGAAACTGAAGGAGGAGGTAAATGAGAACCAGTTGTGGTTCAGAAGCCAAGTGCAGAGATGGGAGCTATAATTAGCCCCACTAACCACTGTCTTCTAAGTTTCTACTCAGGAAGAAACTACTTCCAAGGAGTTGAAGGTGGCATCCAAGGGGGTATGCAATTGTTATCTCCCTCAAGAAAGAGTTTGTGCTGCTACAACAGTACAGTTAGTTGACAGTTTCCAGCTGGAAATGCATTCAAGATCCACTGCCATGAAGACAGTGCCTCACCCAAACTAGGCAGTCCTGAGTCAACGACTGAGAAGTGGCCTGGCCTTTTCTGGACTATACATGCCTTCTCTAATAGACAATATTTGTTTTGGAGCTTCATGTTGAATTGACCAAGACATCATCGGGTCAGCTTTACCATGAAAGACTCTCTCTGCCCATTCTTGATTTCCCCTCCCCTCCCCTCCCCTCCCCTCCCCTCCCTCCCCTTTCCGAGTCCAAGTTTATAATAGTTTGAAGACTCTCCTTGCTCCATTCTTTCTCCCACACTTATATTTCATAGAAATTGCTAATCAAAACTTTCTCACTCCTAACTTTGTGTCTGTGTTCCAGGGACCCAACTGACACAGAAAATGATTTTTAAAAAAGGGAAAAACAGTGATTCAGAAAAGACAGAAGATAGTGACTGGGAAAAAGCTTATGAGATTTTAAAACAAAACAAAAAACAATGTGGCCCAGTGTTTCTTTCCACTGCCAGAGAGTCAATTCCAACTCATAACTACCCTACAGGTTTCTTAACATTGTACAACCAGGGCTCCAGTTCTTTTGATAGAAGCAGGGTCAGTTGTAACAGGAGGACAATTTTAATAGCAGGGACAGTTGTAACTTCAAATAAGTTATGATACACAAATCAGATGGAATGATTGTAATTCATTAGATCATAAAATGTAATCTGTAATATTCCCTAAAATAGTAAACTAAAAAGTTACATTTATACATACTTATTAACTGTGAACAATGTGTCTGCACATGAACAGTGTAAAGAAAAATTGAAATATGCTTATTTTATTCTGTCTAGAAGTTAATTACATGAATTAATTTTTCCCAAAATTTTAATCATATGTTTCTCTTCCCTAATTATTCTCTAGAGAACTCTCTATGAGCTATTTTGAGAATGAATAGTTTTGGACATAACAAAGGAGTTGAAATAGTTCAGTAAAACTGAAATATAAATTAATTATTTGCATAGTTTGTCTGGTATGTAAAACAATTTCACAGCTGGCAAAGAAATATACAGGCAATCTTTGGGTTACGAACAAGATCTGTTCCTAAGTCTGTCTTTAGGTTGAATTTGTAAGAACAGGTACATATACATAGTTCTTATTTAGTGTCAGTTAGTCAAATGCTTATCTTAGTATATATTTTACCTTTCTATGCATATAAAGGAGCCCTGATGTCCAGTGGTTAAGAGCTCAGTTGCTAACCAAAGGGTCGGCAGTTGGAATTCACCAGCAGCTCCTTGGAAGCCCCGTGGGGCAGTTGTACTCTGTTACGTAGGATCGCTATGAGTTGAAACTGACTCGAAGGCAATGTGTTTGGTTTGGTTTTTGGGTATGCATATAAAGGAGCCCTGGTGGAGAAATGCATATAAAATACTTAAAAAACACTTCCAAACAGCACAATACTCCCATGAGCATCATATAGTAGTGCCTGCATTCTTTATTATGAACCATTGTATTTAACTCAAATTTTTAATATAATAGGCCTTATGGCAGTCCGTTCTTAAGTATGAGTTGTCTCTAAATTGGACTTTCCTAAGCCGGGGACTGCCTCTATGTCAGTAGTGATTTTCAAAAAATAAAAAAATACACTTCAATTTTTACAATTTACAAATATGAGACTGCTCAGAAGTTTAGAAAATAATTGTACAGATTTACAGTGTCCTTAGTGCTAATTATCCATTTTTTCTTCTTTTTATAATATAGATACTTCCCTTTTACTGATATTTAGAATCTCTGGGTGGCACACAAGATTTGTGCTCTACTACTAACCTGTGAGTTGTTAGTTCGAACCCAACCGGTGGTACCATGGAAGAAAAGTCTGTCGATCTGCTTTCTTAAAGATTGTTGTTATGTGCTCTTGAGTTGATTCCTACTCATAGTGACCCTGTAGGACAGAGTAGAATTGTTCCATAGGCTTTCCTAGGCTGAGATCTTTACAGGAGCAGATCATCAGGTCTTTTCTTCCCTGGAGTAGCTGGTGGGATAGAACCACAGACCTTTTGGTTGGCAGCTGAGTGCTTAACCATTGTACCACCAGGACTTCTCAGCACACAAAAACAACATAAAGATTACAACCAAGAAAACCCTATGAAGCAGTTCTACTCTGTAGCACATGGGGTCATCATGAGTCAGAATCGACTCAGTAACAGGTTTGGTTTTTTGGTTTAGATTAATTTATGGTGAAAGATGTCAGTTTGTGAATGTTTTTCATCTGTTTCCATTCTATTATCCCCAAACTTTTTTTATTGGTTTATCTTACCCAGGCTAATTGTTTTAATTTTAATGAAGAAATTAATTTCTTTTAATGCCTAATGCAGGCCCCTCTAAATTGTGTTTATTTTTGCAGTATAAAAGGACCTCTAATACTGAGCGAAGGTACCCTGGTGGTGCAGTGGTTGAGCACTAGTTTGCTAACCAAAAGGTCAGCAGTTTGAACCAACCAGCCACTCCATGGGAGAAAGATGTGCCAGTCTGTTTCTGTAAAGATTAACCAAAAACTAAACTCATTGCCATGGGGTTGATTCTGAGGGCCTTGGAAATGCTACAGAGAAGTTTAACTGAGTCTTATAGGGTTGCCATGAGTAGGAATCGACTCAACAGCAATGAGTTTGGTATCTAATTGAATGGAAACTGTGCTTCCCAATCCCAAAATCAGGAATATAGAATCCATTCAGTTAGAATGGAAAGTCCAAGAAGAAAGAAATACAACCTAATCAAATTCCCTTATGTACCTGCCTCTAATAGACATCCTATCAAACACACTCATGACATTTACCTCTTAGTGAGTCATTACCTATAGCATGAATTTACCATGATGCATCTAGTCTGTCTAGGCTTGTTCGTGGTAACAGTCCTGATGGACATTATCAATGTCGCTGAACTGTACATGTGAAGATTGTTGAAATGACAAATGTTTTGTTACCTATATATTTACCACAATAAATGAATAAATAAATAAACAATAGACAGAATGTAGGCTATTACAGTATAGTGCTATATCTCTTCTAAAATATTTCAAGCCTGTAGAACTATATACAAAATAATGCAATAGACTCTTATGGAACTATTTAACTAATATTAACACCTGCCATATTTGTTTTGTGTCAGACTAAGGAGAAACATGAAAATGGCAGCCATTCATGGTTCTTTCATCCCCTGGAACTGAGCATTTACAAATGCTAGGTGCTGTGTTAAGCATGGTGGATACATCAGAGAACAGGAAAGAGAAAATCTTGCATCATGGATATGATGTTAACATATTTTAAATCTATTTATATCCCACCGTTTCCATTGCCATCACCCAAACTAAGCCATAGTCTTGTGTAGATGTTGATAAACTCCTAACTTATTTCCTCACTATACCATTTTAACACAAGCTATTTACTCTTCCCAGTACACTCTTCTCCAGCTATCCTGTATCTCTTAGCTTATCTTAAATTTCATTTCCTTTGGACAGATTTCCCTGATCCCGGGATTAGGTACCTCCATTATGTAATCTCAAGGCTGCTTACATTTCTTTAGAGCATCTACTACAGCTTGTAGTGAACTTATTGACAAATGTTATATGGGTTTATCTAATTTCTGTATTTTCCCTCACCTGACCTGACAGCTCCAGGAAGTCAGGATTTTTTCTCTCTCCTATTTTCTGCTGTATCTTGTATGCATAACAAAGCAGCTAACTCATAACAAGTGCTTGATTCAAGGTGATGAAAGAAACATGAGTTGGCTGCCTTATATTCCTTGATTGTGTAATAAAATTAACCCTATTTTTTCCCACCCGAACCCCTCCTTTGATAAAAATTTTATAGCAGCAGTTCCCCTTTAAATGAGAAAGAATAAATAGGGTGATCTTTAGAGAACAGAAACCCTGGTGATGCAGTATTTAAATGCTATGGCTGCTGACCAAGTGATCAGCAGTTGGAATCCACCAGGCGCTCCTTGGAAACTCTATGGGGCAGTTCTACTCTGTCTTACAGGTTTGCTATGAACCAAAATCAACTCTACGGCAATGGGTTTTTTGGGGGGAGGGGGGTGGGTTTAGCAAACAGCAACTGGCTGTCAAAAATCTGTTGAAACCCGTTGCTGTCAGGTCTGTTCCGACTCATAGCTACCTTATAGGACAGAGTGGAACTGCCCCGTGGGGTTTCCAAGGAGCATCTGTTGGATTCCAACTGCCAAACTTTTGGTTAGCAGCCAAGCTCTTAACCACCAAATGACCAGGGCTCCAGCTTTCAACAAAGACATGCACATTCTCTGAACGTTTAGTAAAGGTAAAGATTGAAACATTTTCTTCTATGAATGCCAAGAAGAAATGTTTATAGAGATTATGGTTGAATGACTTCCTTAGAGGGGACCATAAAACAGAGGCATGTGAATAAATGCAGGATTTTTTTTTTTTTTTTTTTCTAGTGCCACTGTATATTTTACATTTCTTGGAGCTGAATTTATCCGGTAAAACAACCACAGGCAGAGCACTCCTGTTAACATTGTATTCATCTAAATCAGAGCTGCCTTTCTTGCACTTCTCTGCTGCCATGTGTAGGCTTAGAATTTGTAGTTTACGCTAATCTTTCAGGTCATCATTTATCTGAGGACAAGATGGAGGAGCTGAAGAAATTGACACAAAGGCCGTCAATTTCTGGTAGAAGAAGTGAACATCTGTTTCTTCTCAAAGATCCTTCTGGCACTCTGCATGCAGCAAAGCCTGGCATAAACAGCTGCAGACAAAACAAAGGCGCTAATTCTCCTGACTCTACCTTCAATCTCACTGCCAGGAAGGATAAGCAGGTTTTGAATATTATTTGTTCCTTAAGTCACATGTAGGAAGATTTCAGTGGATTGGAAGAAGCAAGTAGATTGTCTTTTTTCATTAAAAACAAAAAATAAAAACCTTGGTCCAGTGGCCTGAATGGGCCTAAAATGCTTTGTATTTGAGACTGTGAATACCAACTTTATCAGTTTATTTTCTCTTTGCACCTTCCTTTTTTTCTTCCTTCTCTTCCCTTCCTTTTCCCTTCCCCTTTCACCTTCCTTCATCCCCCCTCCCTCCCTCTGTTCATCTCTCTCTACTTCCCTTTCTTCTTTCCTTCCCCTTTCTCCTCTTCTTCTTCTCTGTCTTTGAATTTCTTTATGATTTCTCACATTTTTTTTCTTGCTGCTAAAAAAGTGCAATTTCCTCATCTCAAACCTCCTATAGACTAAAAAATAAAATAGCTCGAACAGTTAAAAATTATTTCCAAAACAGGAATAAATAGGTTTTGAATAACAACTGGGCATAAATTTTAGTTCATGGCCTTTACAACTTCTATCCACTGGTTGGAAGACAATTGTACTCCTTTCTGTATTTTATTTTCTTGTAGGTGATAGATGCAATTGGAAAACTGATTTTTCTAGATGAATGAGAAATTGCCTATGTAGTATACACACATACACAATGGAGTGTATCCCTCAACAAATTAATTCACTGTTTATTTTGACACTCTTATGTTGATTCTAATTATTCCACAATTAGTTTATGATAATATTCTTCAAACTGAAGAATAATATAACATAGCAGTGAAATAGCAATTGAAAGAGAACCAAGAAAAAGAAAGTTAATTTATTCAAGCTCATTCTAAAAATACATTTTATAATTGATAGCTTACCTTACAGGAAATACATTTCATTTAGAGATTTTTGTCAGGACTCTGGTAGCAAAGTGGTTAAGAGCATGGCTGTTAACCAAAAGGTGGGCAGTTTGAATCCACCAGTCACCACTTGGAAACCCTATGGAGCAGCTCTACTCTGTCCTACAGGGTCTCTATGAACCAGAATTGACTTGATGGCAAAGGTTTTTTTTTTTTTTTTTTCTAAACTATATTTTAGGCTTTATACTAACAGCATCTGTAGCAATGACAAAGTAAACAAATTCTATGTTTTCAGGAGTTATGCATGGGTTGGAAGTGAAGAAGGCTATATGAAGGAGTGACTTTTAAACTGAGTATGTAAGGACAAGTAGGAACGGGTATTATTTATACTTCTCTCCTAGTAGGAAGGACATCCTAGCAACAGGTACTCCTTGTACCAAGGCAATCAGGTAAGAAACAAGAAGCTTGAAATACTGTGGATAATTCAGTTAAAGTCATTCTGATTCCTTGGTTTAATATTCTCTCTCTTCTTCTCCCTCTCTCCATTTCTCTCCCTCTCTTTCACCATCAACAACTATCATGTGAGTAGATCTGTAGGGAAGAAAAAAAAAATCTCATATTTGCTTATTTGCTGACTAGGCTTATTTTCTTGGAATCAACACTGACATTATTATTTCTATATCTAAACTAAGCTGAGGCAGACCCAGGCTCAAGTAATGTCTATGTAAAATGACCAGAACTAAGCCTTGGCACTTTGAAGCACGTGGATGTCTCTAACAATTACGTCACTAAACATTTCCCACTCCAAACATTTCTGTATTGTAAAATTTTGGGATGCCGTAGTTGCTCTTATAATACCTCTTCTTTTGTCATTGGTTTTCATTCAAAGAGATTAATTATGTGGAGTATATTACACCTATTTGAGAAAAAAAAAAAAAAAAAACATGCATTCTGGAGGTTGCTCTTCAAAGCCTGATTCTATCACTAATTGACTGTGAGCCCCTGAGCAAGTCATTTAATGTCTCCGGGCTTCAATACCCTCATCAGTAGAGGCAGAGAGCTTGATTCAATGTTTTTAACTTCTTTAATTATTTATTTTTTTCATCTCAAATTCTGTGACTGCATGAGACTGATTACTGTCTGTGTTTCTGAAAACCGTTCTGACATTTAAATAAAGTGCTCCTCCTTCACCTGTTCCTGTTCTTGCTTTTTGGACTACTATCATAATTGGAATTTTTTCTGAATTTAGACTTTTGTTTTTAAAATTGTTGATCACTGATGTACAGACATTCTATGTGTCTTGGTCTTCTTAAACCTTTCAACTGTGCTGGATTTGTTTATTAGCTCTAGTAGCACTGGTGGCACAACGCTTAAGTGCTCAGCTGGTAACTGAAAGTTTGGCAGTTGGAACCCACCCAGCCATTCAGTGAGAGAAAGACCTGGCAATCTGCTCCCATAAAAATTACACCCTAGAAACCTTATGAGATGTTCTACTCTGTCACATAGGGTCACAATAAGCCAAAAATAGTCTCAACAGCCAGAAGAGCTTGATGATGCCTGGCTATCATAACCAACTGTTCTAAACAGGGTCACAATAAATGGCCTCAGATAGAATAAGAAAAAAATGTAGAAAGAGAAAATTCTTTAAAATAGCCAGACTTACTGGAGCAGTTGAGACCAGAGGACTCTCTGAGACTGTTGCCCTGAGATACTCTTTAGACATTAAACTGAAACTGTGCCTTGAGATCACCTTGCAGCTAAGCAACAGAGTGGCACACAAAAGAAAGTAAGTGCAGTCACCACTCATGAAAGAAGCAGTCAAAAAATTAAATGACACATTGCATTGGACAAATCTGTTACCTACTTTCCGGTTAGCAGCAGAGCTCTTAACCAATGAGCCACCAGAGCACCAAGGTTATAATACAGTTCAGAAATCCCAGTTGGAGAATGGGGCATAGTGAACATAAAAAGACAGCACTTAGGAAACATTTCCAAATTGCACAATGTTTTCATAAGCATCGCAAAGTAGTATGTGTTCCTAATTATGAACCATTGTATGTATTTAACTCAAATTTTAATATAATAGGCTTTATGGTAATTTGTTCTTAAGTATGAGTTGTCCATAAGTTGGATATTCATAACCCAGGGACTACCTGTGTATAATATGTTGTTTGCACAGCGTCCAAATCACATAGCCTCCTATTTCACAGAAGGTATCATAGACATTAAATGATGTATGACTGTATAAAATTATGTCATCTACTATAGATACTTTTTCTTTCTTTCCTATTTGTGGATGTATGTATATATCCACAAATAATATAATATATATATTATTATTCTAATTACTCTTGCTAGTGCTTCCTGTACAATGTGGAACAGCAGGGGTAAAAGCAGACATTTTTTGTCTTGTTCCTGATCTTAGAGAGGAAGCTTTCAGTCTTTCACCACTGAGATGATGTTAGATACGCTTTTTTTTTTTTTTTTTCCATAAATGCTCTTTATCGTATTGAGGAAGTTTCTTCCTATTCCTAGTTTTTTAAGTGCTTTTATTATGAAACAGTGTTGGATTTTGCCACATACTTTTTCTACATCAATTAAGACATTCAGATTTTTTTTTTCTTTTCTTTGACCTCGTGTGTTATGTCACATTGATTTTTTTTTTTTTTTTTTAATGTTGAAATACCCTTAAATACCTGGGATCATACCACTTTATCTTGGTGTATAATCCTTTTAATATGCTGTTGCAATTGGTTTTCTAGTATTTGGTTGAGAATTTTTACATCTATGTTCATAGTTTTCTTGTGGTGTCTTTTTCTGGCTTGGATATCAGGGTAATCCTTGCATCATAGAATTAGCTCGAAAGTGTTCCTTTCTCTTGTATTTTCTGTAAGAGTTTGAGAAGAATTGGTGTTAATTCTTCTTTAAATGTTTGGTAGTTTCTGGAAAGAATGGTGAATATTGACCTTTCATCCAAAAACATTTGCAAAAAGGAAACAACCATTTTAGATGGAAGCCGACTTTTAAATTTGTCTTAATTTTCTTTCTTCAATAGATACAAATATGAGAAATTGATAAAAATATAGGTGGTACTATCCCTGAGAAATTATGTGTTCTAATTTCATCTCTAGGTGATCTGTGATGACACAAATGGATAAGCACTCAACTGCCTTGGAAACTAGGCCTGGGGATCTGCTTCTGAAAGCTCACAGCCTTCAAAGCCTTATGGAGCACAGTTTTACTCTCTTACACAGGGGCTTCCGGTGAGTTGAAATTAACACAATAACTAACAAAAACAACATTCCACCTCCCTTATTTTTTTTTAACTTTCTCCACCTGTTTTTCATCATCTAGTTCCATCTCTCTCTCCATCCCTATCCTGTTGTAAACAAGTCAATTCTGACTCATAGTGACCCTGTAGGCTGTGTCTTTTCTCCTGGAGATCATCAAGTTCCTTAATAACTAACTCTTCCTGTTATTGCCATACCCCCCTCAGCTCCACATAATGCTGTCACATAACCATTGGTATGTTAAAGCCATTCTCAACCAATGGATATAAGCATTTACAGTAAAAACCAAACCAAACCCATTGCTGTCCAGTTGATTCCAACTCACAGCGAATTATAGGACAGAATAGAACTGCCCCATAGAGTTTCCAAGGCTGTAAATCTTTATGAAAGCCAATTGCCACATCTTTCTCCCACAGAGTGGCTGGTGGGGTCAAACCACTGACATTTTGATTACGTCAAAGTCTCCAGATAAATTAGACACCCCCTTCGTCCAGCCTAGTTAGGTTCTGTGGAAATTTTATTTTCCTTAATGTTTAAAACTTAAATTTCTTCTACAACAGTATGTTTTTGATTGATCATCTGAGACAAAACCTCTACCAAGATTACTCTTCAAAAATGTTTTTATGGCAAAAACCAAAACCAAACCCATTGCTCTTGAGTCAATTCTGACTCAGAGCAGCCCTATAGGACAGAGTAGAACCACCACATAGGGTTTCAAGGAGTGGCTGGTGGATTCAAACTGCTGACCTTCTGGTTGGCAACCAAACTCTTAACCCCTGTGTCACTAAGGCTCCATTTTTATGACAGTACCCTTCTAAAGCAGACATGAAAATAGATGAAATAATAAAAAATATATATTTATTGGTTTTTAAAAGGAAAAATGAAACAAAACAAAAAGCTTTTGAAAGCTGAATGTTTCAGCTTCTCAGCCACCACATGTAATTTGCCCAAATTCATTTGCCTTTTACAAACATCTCAGTAAAGCATTTCCCTTCAAACATACTAAATAAGGCCAAGGAGTGATCTGATGCAGTGATACAAAGTGGTATGATGCTACAAAGTAAGCCAGAACACAGTATCTGAGCGTCACTTGTTGTCAAAAACCTCCACATTGAAGACATGGATAAACTCGTTCTGTGTCCAGAGTGTCCTCCTCCTAAAACAAAGTGATCTCACTTTCTCTGACTGAGTCTTCCCTTTAAAGACTTGTCTATTTCTCTTGCCAAAGTGTAAGGAGTTTAGAAATGCCCTCACCAGGAAAGCAACTTTGTTTCTGCTAAACCCAGCATGATTTAGTAATGTATCAGGGTTGAGAGGAACCTGAGACCACTAGCTCTTCCTGCTACAAGCTGATGGAATTCCTTTACAACATTTTTATTCAAAGTAAGGTCTGCCGACGACGGACAGTGGTACTTACTACAAATGCAAAATCTTAGGCCCCACCCTAGACCTACCCAATCAGAATCTGCATTTTTAACAATATCTTCAGGTGGTTGTTTTGTGAGTTATAGTTTAAGAAGTAGTTTTTCAAAGCTAACTCCAAATACTTACCCTGCCACTGGATGACAAATTATTCCACATTTCATTCGTCTCAAATGTGTTATGTTTTTTAAAAAAACAGACTTATATAGAAAAATAAGGAAAATGAAACCTCTCCAGCTCACTGAATCTCATGCTTCATATATTACTAGATATGCCACTGCCTAATTACCATAAGCAAAAACGTATGCACAAATTCACATATTCAGTATGTTTCATTAATTATGGGAACTAAAGGCTGTGTTCTCTGTCTTTCTCTGTTCATGTAGTCTTATGTGCCCAATGGGGTTTGTCTAATGGCATTATAGGACTATGTTCAGATAAGAGTTTTATGAGGTCAGTGATTCGCTCCTTTTTGAATTATGCATGTGAAATATGAGAAAGTAGTCCATCCAGTAGCAAACCTGTGTTTTAAAATCAAACATGAATTTTTCTATAAAATATGGATAGAGATATAAACCATCAATTAAAAAATATTAATATTAGGAAGATACTACAAGAAAGTCAAGGTAAAACTATTTATTGATCATTTCAAGTAAGTATTATGAGATAAATTATTTAGATCCTGTTAAAGTTTCAAAATTAAGTACTGTATTGATACAAAGTATGCCTTACATCACAGCAAAAAATAATCACAAAGTTCTGTTCGAAGCAAAAGTGAAAGGTTTATCGAGTGAGAAGATAATTCGCAGATTGGGGAGACACAGTCAAGGAACTCCTGACACAGTGCTCCTAGGAGCTGTTCATTTACAAAAGCTTAAAAAGGCAAAAGCTGCAAAGGAGCCCATAACAAGGGCATAGTGTTTGATTGGTGGGCACTTAGGAGTTGGCAGCTGGCTGACCACAAGCTTTAAGTGGGGGGTTACATCCCCTTGGGTTTAGGCTGAACAAGTTTAGGGAGACATACAAAGTATTGTAAAAGGGTCAGAAAAACATTTTTCTAGGGAGAGTCAAAGGGGACATTTTCTGAGAATCGGCTTAACTGCTAAAGTCACATGTCTAACATCGGTACAGGCTGTTCTTAACATCAGCTATTTTTAACCATAACAAAACCACATTTTTCTATAGAACTTCTTTGTTTCTTGGTAAAGGGGTATGGTGGGTATGATGGAAATAATTACAGAAGTGACAGGCTGCATTGTATGGCAGAAGCTGTGTTTAAAAATATGATATGGAATTTCTTAAGCTAAGATGGAATTAGGCCTACACTTAAGTCAGAAGTCTCACCCATGTCAAGTACCTTGAATTTTAGAATTCTCTTTGTCACTAACTTCAATATATCATCTTTGTATTTTGGCTTATTACATATGGTTTGACATGTGGAATTCTGAAAAGTATAGTAGAGTCTCTAATGAATGAACTCTTCTTAAACTGATGCATTGAATTAATTGATGAACTCTCTTTTATCTCTAAACCATAATGGTCAAGGATCACAACACACTGAACATTTAAGCCAACATTTTGGCTGCTTTCGACCATGTGTGTGAATTTCTGTACCCAGTGTTCTAACTGTCCATTCCCAGTCTAAAGATATTTATGGCATTTGTCCTGTTATTCTAATTTTATAGTTAAATGAAATTAATATTAAATATATGTAATTAAATTAAATTAATAAATTTGTTGTTTCTATGAATTTTTACTCAAAATAAGGTCTGAGTTAAAAAAGGATTAGTAAAAGGAACTCATTAAAATGATTGAATTTGAATTAGTTATAAAGGAATCACATATAGAAGTTTGAGAGGAATCGTAACATCTAGAAATATTTTGCATCTAGATGATACTGAAGTGTCCTTAAATTCTTGGTACAGTTAAAGTTATCAGAATGGATTATAGGTGTGGCTCTGTAAGAAAGGTAGTGTAGATATCAGTTATGGATATTAATTTAAATGTGAAAGTATATAAATGAAACAGTACACACTAGAATCAGGAACAAAAAAGCATACTGATGATTGATTGGAAAGAAAGAGATGTTTCTTTTGATTGCTCAATTGACAAATTGGCATACTTGAACTCTTTAATATATCAGAAAAAAATTAAAATGAACTTAATTTTTATAGTGATTAAATCTAACTAACAGGTGACCTACACAGGACATTTGTGTTTTTAGCCCAGATCTTAGTTTAGAGAATATTTTATTTCCAAGAATTGAGAACTACCAAATTGTATCCTTAAAAGAGAAACAATAAACTGTATTAACTAAATCTATGCAGAATTAAAATATAGACACATAGTAGTTCATAACTTTTTGTTTTTAAACAGTGCGTTCTTCTCTTACTGTATCTAACTAAACAAGACCTATTGAGCTAGATAAATCATTTGGAAAAAACAGGTCTATCTTAAATAACCTATTAAAAACACGTGTATAATTAAGAAAAAATTCTACTTCCAATAACTAATAAATAAAATATCTAGATATAAGTTTAACAAAATAGTTGAAAGGCTTGTAAATTAAAACTCAAAAACACTCCTGAAGGAAATTGAAAAAGAACTCAATAAGTGGAATGACATCCTGTGTTCATGGATTGGAAGACTTAGTATTGATAAGATGTCAATAATGCCCAAAGTGATCTACAGATTCATTACAATCCCTATGCAAATTCCAAAGGCCTATTTTGCAAAGATAGAAAAGTCAAACCTCAAATTCATATGAAATCTTAAGGGGCCCCAAATAGGCGAAAAAATCTTGAAAAAGAAAAACAAAGTAGTGAGCTTTACTTCATGATTCCAAAACATATTACAAAGCTACAGTAATCAAAACAGTGTGGTACTCACATAGGATAGATATATAGATCAATGGAATAGAATTGAGAATCCAGAAAGAAATCCATATTTCCGTGTTCAATTGATATTTGATAATGGTGCAAAGTCTATTCAGTGGGGAAAGAATAGTTTCTTCAAAAAATGGCCCTGGAACAACTTGATTTCCATGTGCAAGAGAATGAAGTTGGAACCCTACCTCATATCATATAGGAAAAATAACTCCAAATGCATCAACAACTAAATCTAAGAGCTAAAACCATAAAACTTTAGAACAAAGTATGGGAACAAATCTTCATGACCTTAGATGTGGCAAAGGATTCTTAGAGATGGCACCAAAAGTACAAGGAACAAAAGGAAGAATAGATAATTGGCTTTCATCTAAATTAAACACTTTTGTGCATCAAAGGATATTACCAAGAAATAAAATAAAAAAAAAAAACAGAATACATCTAAGGGTATAGTATTTAGAATGCATAAAGAAGTTTTATAACTCAATGCCAAAAAAAGATAAACAACCCAATTATAAAATGGTTAAAGAACTTGAATACATATTTTCCAAAAATACAAATAGCCAACAAGCATATGAAATGTATTCAGCATCATTAGTCAGTAGGGAAACTGTAGTAAGTTTGAGAGAATTTGGGGTGATCAAGGAAGGAAAAAAAAAAAAATGACCATGACATAGCATCCTTGCACAGCAAGCTATTTCTTGGAGCCAACATACTAGGGAAAAAAAGGGAGGCGAAGCCTATGTATGTCTTCCTCCACAGCAACATGTTGAGTCCTTGGATCAGAGAACTCCAAAAACTGGCAGCATCCTAAACCAGTTGCCATCAAGTCAATTCCCTCATGGAGACCTATGTGTTTCATCTAGAACTGTGTTCCATAGGATTTTCAAGGACTGATTTTTGGAAGTGGTCCTCCAGGTCTTTCTTCTAAGGTGCCTCTGCATGGCCTCCAGCCCTTCTATTATCAGCTGAGCACATAATCTGTTTGCATCTCCAAAAACCAGTTGCCCTCAGGTCCTTATATCTACACGATTTTACCTTATCTATGGCTAGCAGGTGTTGGGTGTAGTTTCACAAGGTGTATAAAGCAGACAGACTCTAAATGGCTAAACATCTGCTTATTTGGGCTATTTTTAAAATGATTGAATGTGTATGAATTTGAGTTTAGTGCTGGTGGGCTTTTTGGGCTAACAGGCCTCAGCTTACCATGAAGAAGTAAAAAACATGGATTCAATACATAAAGATTATTTTTTATTCATTTATATAACAGAAATGCAAATTAAAACCACAATGTGATAATGTTTTACACCCACTAGGATGGCTATTGTAAAAAAAGAAAGAAAGAAAATAAAAGAAAAATAACAAGTGTTGATGAAGATATGGAGAAACCGGAACTCTCCTACATGGCTAATGAGAGTGTAAAATGGTGCAGCCACTGTGAAAAATGGCCTGGAGTTTCCTTAAAAAGTTAAACATTGAATTGTCACACAACCCCACAATTTCACTCCTAGGTATACACCTAAAGGAATTTTGATCATGAATTCAAACATATACACCTGAATGCGTTTTCATAGCAGCAATATCCATAGTAGACAAAAGAAGGAAACAACCTACATGTCCATCAACAAATGTAGAGATAAATTGTGGAATATACATACAATGGAATATTATTCAGCCATAGAAAGGAATTAAGGACCGAGGCAAGGTACAAAGTGGATGAAGCTCAAAAACATTATGCTAAGTGAAAGAAGCCAAATACAAAAGGTGAATTCTGTTTATATGAAATATCCAGAATATAACAAATGCACAGAGATAGAACACAGGTTGGTGATTGCCAGAGGCTGGGCAGAGAAAGAATGAAGAAAACCTGCTTAACTGGTAAGAGGTTTTACTCTGGAGTTACAGAAACATTTTCAACCTAGCTAAAGGTGGTTGTGGGCCAACAGTGAATGTACTAAATGCTGCTGAATTGTTCACTTAAAAATGGTTAACGTTATATTATGTAAAATTCACCTTAATAAATCATTTAATTGAAACACATTTATAGAATTTGATTAATAATTTCCATGAGAATGCTGAAAAAGCATTTTGGGAATTTCTGATGTTCAGAAGCCCCATACATATATGTATATTTTTGCCTTCTACTGGTGACTATTAGAGCTCTGGTAGCACCGTGGTTAAGAGCTTAGCTGCTAACCAAAAGGTCGGCAGTTCAAATCCACTGGCCATGCCTTGGAAACCCTATGGGGAAGTTCTACTGTGTCCTACATAGTCGCTTTGAGTCAGAATTGACTCAGTGGCTACAGGTTTGTTTTTTTGGATTTTGGTGACTATTAGAAATGAAGTTTCTCTTAAGAATTTTTTATTTTAGCTGAGACACAAAAAATTGACCAACATTTCAAGGTAAATATATATAATTTCACAACTGGGGCCTTAAATTATTATGTTACCTCTACTAAATTTAAATAATTTCATGTGTATTTCCAACACATATCTTAAGGAAAAAAAATCAGATTGATAGAAGGTCTCTGTCTATAAGAACTATTGTATTTCCAATATATGATTAATGAGGGAATGTATGTAAGTACACTGCACCCAGCAAAAAGCCTGATTCATAACAGTTGTTTAAAACACGCTGGTACCATTATTGTTCTCTCTACCACTCCTCCCCATAAAGTTAAATCATTCAGGTTACAATAATTCTGTTCGATATGTATAGCTATAAAAATAAATTGTGTGTGTTGGGGTGTGTGTGTGTGTCTTAATAATGGTTGGTGAGGCATGGATATGGTTATATCTCTGTTGCTTTTTGCTGTCTTCACAGTTGTTATTGGAACCTTGGTTTTGAAATCATTTTAGCTTTTCAAAATGGTTTCTGCATTAAACAAATGGAGTTATTAGCATTTACTGCAGTTAATTGCTCTGAGATGGTTTTGTGTTGTGACTTCCTTTTTTTCTAAGTTCCCAATCAAATGTTATTAGAGGAATGTGATTCTGACAGTTCTTATTTCAGACCTTATTATGTGATTTATGTTTAAGTTTTTTCATAAGCATAGACTATCTTCTCAGCAATCTTTTAATAATTCTTATAATAGCAGATCGTGTTGAGTTTTTTCAAGAAATCATAAAAAAGAACTCTCAGTATTCTCTAAAAGGATTTTTCTTGCCATTTCCAGATACATAAAGCATAAATCCAAGGCAAAAATATGAAGGCTTTATATAATTATTCAGGTCATTTCACTGAAACTTGAAAATATCTTTCTTCAGTAAAAATCATGTAGCTTCAGTGATAACGCAATATTCCGAGCAATAGCGTTGTTTCCTCCTTACCTTCACCAAATTAATGTTTCAAAGAAAATACTTCCTCAAGGGCTGGAATTAATTCGCATGTCTCCAGATATTTGTCAGTTACTGAAGTTTGTCCTGGGCTAGAGAGCCTTGTCTCCACTTTAGATGCTGCAAAATCTGATAACTGAACTCTAAAAGCCTGTGGGACAGACTCTAGATTGCTGTGGATCTACCACAGTAATGTTTCTCAGAGGAGGGCAACTGTCCTTGCCATCATCACCTACCACAATTTTGCTATGGAACATAACCTATAAGGATCACATTTACTAACCTCTTCATACCTCTCCCATTCAGACCCTAAGGCAGAACTGTGTACATGGTTCTACCAGGCAATATGAATCTTGGTTGTACATAGAATTGTTTCTTGAGCAATTCTTGGCAGTTTTCCTTGAATGAAGATGCTATTCTATCTTGGTACTGCATTTGCATATTGAGTCAACACAATCTGAGGACATGCTTTCCCTCTCCAGTCATTAGGAAAGTGTCATGCGAAGACCATAGGCTGTGTAACTTGGAGACCTGAATTTGATTCCTGGCATTTTCCAGGTACCAACACTGCAGCCTTCAGAAAGTCACCTTAATTTTCCCGAACCCCCTTAACCTCATTATTAAAACTGAGATGATAACATATACCTAATTATAACAATATTATTAATAATACAGAATACTAGGCACCATTCTAAGCACATTTATAACTCACAATAAGTCTCTGTTATAGATACTATTATCATCAATTTGCATTGAAGAAACTGAACCACAAAGAAGGTAAATAAAATGCCAAAGATCACAGAGCTGATACAAATGGTGAACCTGCGATTAGAACAGAGGTAATCTGGCTGTTGAGTCTGTGCTCTTAGTCACTGTGTTGTATGTCTGGCACAGAGTATGTAATTAATAAATACCAGATTCTCTTTTTTACCGTCCCTCTGCTCATATATCATGAAACAGATTTAGTTTCAGGATGCTAATAAGTGTTCTTGTCACTGCATTTTAATAAGCCATGGAACCTTCCAAGTTGATGAATTTTGGCATTGGTTGGCTTTCTTGCTATGGTGTATATTCTCATATCTACCCTGAATTCGTATTTAATCTTCTAAATTGGTAACATTGGCAGCATTTATTTATGTATTTTTTTTAAGATTCTTTCAGTTTCAAACACTTTTTTCTCTTGGCTACCATGACAATTCATTCTGCTGGGTAGATGTGGGGTAGATTTAGAAATTTAGTTTATTATGACATTTCCCTCTGTGTCGCATGGCTTCTCTTTTGCAGTGTCTTTACTTTTCACTAGTGTCTAGTCCATATGAGTTATTCAGGTTCTGTTCTCTCCTAACCTGAGTTATTGAGTCATGATTTATCATGATGGCATGTTTGTACAGCAGGAATTTTTAGCTTCAGCTTCCATTGCCTCCTGCTTCCACCTCTGATCTCACTTTGAACCATGTAGAGAGCTGCCATACTTACCACTGCAAGTCTCACATGCTTACTTCTTGTTACTTACATGCCAAACTTTATCCAGTCTTGGACCCATTTTCCGTTTCTTCTGCCTGAAACACTCTTCTGTTTTATTTGTATCACCTGCCCCACCCACATCCTTAAGATCTTAAAAGTCATTTTCTATCACATTGTTATAATTTATTCATAATATTTGTAGTTTACAAATGCATTTATTTTCTCACTTGTTCATTATTTATTTCACTGAAGTAGAACCCAATAGTCGGAAAAGCAAAAACCATGTTAGTTTAGTTTGTGGCAGGACCCCTAAAACCTACTACAATGTCTAACACATAGCAGGCCATATATTTCTTAAATGGATTAAATAAATGAGAGGAAATAAATTTACAATGCCTTCACAGTTATTATTATTTATTATTATTTTAAACCTATATTTATTGTTCTTTAAATAACAGAGTAAGACAAATACATTCCCAAATTGCTCTGAGAAATATTCTAATATGGAAAGACAAGTATCATTTTTGTCTTAGACTCCTCCTGTTTAACAAATGCATACATGGTCTCCCATTTATTTTAGATTAACTGAGTGCATAACTCTCTGCCTGAGTAAATAGGACTCCACTGGGAATTCCCTGCAATCACAGGCATGTGATATATGGGTTTATGAGTGTATCTGTTATTTCCAGAAAACAATTCATAATTTTCATGAGCCTGTCAAAGCTTCTAGTATAAGAGACTCAAGAGAAGTTTTAATCACTAGCTTATATGGTAAAAACATAGTTATTTTGTCATTACCTTAGATATATAACTATTTCTAGAATCGAGAGGATAATATTTTAAATAATTGAAGTTTTAATCCCTAGATTTTCAAGTCAATTAATGATACTTTTATTACAGGCCCAATTTATGCAAGTGTAGAAGAGAAGATAAAATGATTGCTGAGTGAAGGTGAATTTCTGCTTGAAGGATAGATAATGCACTTCTAGTGGCTTCCAGTAGAGACAGTTCTTATAAGAAAATGATTTGTATGATTTGTGTACAATGCTGCTCAGTATACATTTTTTTCATCTATAGATAAAATGCTTCATTACATAGAATGGTCATGTAGCATTTGTTACCTTATCAAATTACATTGATAAGGTAACAAATGTTTTCCATATATTTGAAAATATCAAATACTGATCTCATGACAAAATTAATTCCATTTGCCCAAATTTAACTTTTTTTTTATTTAGAGAATATTCTCAACCAAGCGTTTTTTTGTTACCATAACTGAAAGATTAGCACCTAACTATGAAGACAGCTGGACCTCTCTGAGGACACTAGCTCTCTGACTTCTCACTGGTTAGTGAAAGATTAGCAGCCAATTTATATGGAGTCATCATAGAGCAAACTTTTATGATTGTCCTTTATGGTGTCCATGTAAGCCTGTAGATTCATATTGTCTGGCATTTAAGAACAAATGGGCGAGGATATCATGAAGCAAAGCAAGCACCGTCTTCTAAAGAATAAAAAACAGACTGCATGGCCTCAGCAGTCATTCCCATCTTGAATCTTGAAAGTGTGTCAACCTGAGATTTTCCTTTGAGCTTAAATCTTTTCTGATGATACAGCTGCTGAAAACCTCACAGTGTTAGAATCTATTTGCCAGTAGTTTAGGGATGCTTTTCATATCTGTGTACTTCATTCCTTTCCATTAAGAATCTCTGTCTCTCTCTCTAAGATTTTTTTTTTCTCTTTTTCACTTTTTAAATACTCAAATAGACCAATTTAGATTCATTGCTTTTCTAATCAATATATGTGTGTGTTTATGGACTTCTCTTGTATAAATAAAAAGCTGGAGGCAACTACATTTTCATATATAGAGATATAACTCAGTGATATAGATTTGTGTAAAAATTAGGAGCCTGAGAAATCTAAAATAGAAGATAAATACTGGGAGAGGGTAAAACAGACTTTCAGGACAGATTGTTCTAGATAGCTATAAAATTAAGATGCAAATATAGTTCCTATAGCTATCTCTTACTGCGTGTCTTCTTTAGGTCAGGCAATGTGTACTCTACCACCACCCCCCCACCCAACACGCACACATCACATCACATGGCAAATAAAACATTCTACACAAGGAGACAATTCCTGCCTAAGCTCAGCCAAGGGCTGAGTGTGACTCATATTATAGCTAATCTGCTCCCTGATATTTATAAAGATATTTTATTATACCCATTGTAAAAATTTGAGCCCTGGTGACGCAGTGGTTAAGAGCTCGTCTGCTAATCAAAAGGTCAGCAGTTCAAATCCACCAACCAATTCTTGGAAACCCTATAGGTTCTGTCCTATAGGGTTGCTATGAGTCAGAATCGACTTAGGACAATTGGCATTTATTGTAAAAATGGTGTGGAAGGGACGATGTCTGACCTCCTCTAACTTCACAAGGGGGAAGGAGACTTAAGATCAACAGCCTAAGGCCGATTCCTATAAGACAGAGGTCAGACAGGCCTCCCTTCTCAGCCATCTTTATGGATTCTGACACCAACAGTCCCTCCCACAGCACTCTGTACTTCTCCACAGAGTTCAATACTTTGTTGCAATGCCCATACAGAATTGACAGAACACACTCATATTTACGGTTTTTTTTTTAGGAAAGTAAGAGGTTACAGGAACGCTCAGGATACAGTTCTTCCATCAGGACAGCCTCTTCTCAGCCGTGCCTGCATGCTGAACCTCTCTCTATGTATGTTTGGCCTCTGCCCTGCTCCCACAAGTGTTAGGAAGCTCTTCTAGCTTTGCTAATAAGTGTCCAGAGGCACCCTACTCCACCAGTAAGCCTCAGCCAGAAGGTGCTCAGCTCTAGCTCCATGGGTCAGCAAACCTAGCTCCACCAAGTGCCCAGAAGTACCCTACTCCACCAGCAAGCCTCCTGCCCAAAGACACTCAGCTTTCTTGCTCCGTGGGCTGGGAACCCCACCATGCTGTTCCCTGCTGGTCTCCTGGCTCTGCTGCTTCTGTTGCTGCCATTTTTTTTGCTGCTGCTCACCATCTTGCCATCTTCGGTGTTACAGCTCTCTCTCTGTCTGTCTCCTGATTCCAGGAGCTTCTCAGTGCACACATTCCAGGTCCAAAGGATGCGCTCCACTCCTGGCCCTTCTTTCTTGATGACAGTGAGATCCTTCCTCCCAGCCTCAGGGGTAGCACATTTTAAGCCTAGCAGGATGGTAAAACTGGCCAATCACTTCTTAGAGTTCCACAGACCTTATTTGCATAGTCCCAGCCCCACAAAGTGCCAGGGGCATTGTTTAAATTATTAGCAAGTTATCAAATCCCCTTGGTGGGTCACAATTACGTTATCTATGTAGTCCCATCCAATCACTCGGGTGGGAGTTACAAGACCATCGTGAGAAAGTGATCCATTGCACTACACCCATTATTTGGGGTTATCTGAGGTCTCATTCTTGGCATTATTCTTGTTCTTAAAGAATTGCATTCGATTTATTAAAATATGTATAATTCATGTTTTACAGATTAATGTAAGGGTACTTATATAAAATCTACAAAATATAATTCTGAATCTTACTATAGAAACTGTAACTTTCTATAACTTATACATTCTAGAGAAATGATTTAAAACTTTAGCCAGGGTTGTAAAATAATTGCCTCTTTTTTTGTCCCTGGTTTAGATTCCTTATCTTTGAAAATTTTATGAAGACTTTTTTGGGTTTCTCATAATTCTTGCCACACACTTATCTGTTCAGAAATTTCTAACATTCTTATCTTAGAGTCTCTGTTATTATTTGCCAATAGTTCTTCATCTGTTCAATGTGTAAAATTCACTCTAATCACTATCTTTATCAATTGGCATCCATGAATGTTTTGCTCTTTCTAATGTACTCATCGAAGTGCCGGCTTTAGTGTTCCTTCAGTGGTATCAGCTAACTGCCTTAACTCCTCCAGCAAAGGAGAAATAGAGAGAAAAGCAAATGAAAAACTTATGCACCTGGCTGGCTCAGTTTTATTAGAACTAAACTTGAATTTAGAAACCCACGTAGCCTCTTTTGAATATGTTCCACTGGAGCTGAACCAAATGTAGATAATTAAAGACATGGTTAGTTTGGGCTGATATGTTGAGAAGAGAATATAGGCCAGATTTGGAAACATTCGTATGCCTTTCTAGGACAGTATTTTAAATGGTGATAGTTAAAACTGAAGTTCCTGAATAAGAACTTTTGGAGACATAATAAGACAATCTGCATGTCTAACACGCACATTTGACAGTATTATGGCCATTAAGTTTGAGACCAATTAAATAAGATAGTGGATGGTATAGAATGAAACTTTATTGAGGAGTAAAGTGACATAGTAAGACCTAGAATTTAGAAATAATATTCTATATTATAGTAAGAACTATAATTAGGGCATAATATTCTATTCACTATTTTTAGTTTGACTTGGAAGAGGAGAAACTGGAACCAGTAAGATTATTTAGAAGTTTGCTTGTACGGCTCAGTAAGAATGATGATGGTCTGAGGTAGAACCATTACTGTGGGAATGCATGGGAAAACTCAAGTGTAAGATGCATTTTATAACTCGATTCTGTGTGGTTTTATACATGATTTGGTCCAAGAGCAAAAGATAAAACAAATATGAGGAGGCACATATCAAGCGACCTGGTTCAAGAAATGGGCTGATTTCCTGGCTCTAACACTACTAGTTGTGTGGCCTTGGGTAAGTCTTAGATCCCTCATTAGTAAAATAAAGATAATTAAAATCACCACTGCTACATTTGTTGTGTTAATTAAATTAATTATAAGAGGTTCTTTGTAAATGTTAGTTTAATTAAATACATGCTAAAATTAATTGATGTAAGGATTTCACTGGGTTTACTAAGTATATACTAAGTAATATATACTAAGTATTGTTTCTAGTCAGAGAATTCAGGCTTCCCTCATTATTCAAAAATGGTCATAGAACAATAGATCATGAAAGAAAGAGAAATGTGTTATTCTTGAAACTCAAATATGTTCTGCAGTCAAATCATAAAGGCTAAGAGATATTACAACAGCAAACAAGCTGGATTCAGGGCATTTAGGCATAATTCATGATTTTTTAAAATATGTACTTTGTACTTAGAGAAAGCAAGGAGCCCTGGTGGCATTGTGGTTAAGCGCTTGGCTGCTAACCAAAAGGTTGGCAGTTCAAATCCACCATCTGCTCCTTGGAAACTCTACTGGGCAGTTCTACCCTGTCCTATAGAATGGCTATGAGTCAGAATTAACTTGAAGGCAACAGGGTTTTGGAAACCCTGGTGGTGTAGTGGTTAACTTCTATGGCTGCTAGCCAAAGGGTCAGCAGTTTGAATCCTCCAGGCGCTCCTTGGAAATTCTATGGGATAGTTCTACTCCGTCCCATAGGTTTGCTATGAGTTGGAATCGACTCAACAGCACTGGGTTTGTTTTTTTTTTGGGGGGGGGGTGCGGTTTACTTACAGAAGCTTTTGATATACTGAGTTCTCACTTTCTCAGAGCTCAGCTTATTTAGAAAGAAAATGGTCAATTTTAGATCTAGATATGAAAATGTAAATGCATTCATAAAAGAACATTGAAAACTCTGGGCTGAAAACAAAAAAATTATTTGAAATGACTTTGTAAATCAGCAAGTCCTTGAATTCAGATAATTTTCCCTTATAGCCGCCCCAGTAAAACCCAGTGCTGTCGAGTCGATTCTGACTTATAGTGACTCTATAGAACAGAGTAGAACTGCCCCATAGAGTTTCCAAGGAGCACCTGGCAGATTCCAACAGCCAAGCTTTTGGTTAACAGCTGTAGCACTTAACCACTACACCACCAGGGTTTCCCTTATAACCACAGTGATTATTATATTTATAAAAATGCATCATACTGACGCTAATTTGAAGGTTAGTAATAAGTAATCATGTTTTCTAAGAAAGTGTGATATTCATTCTCACATCGAACTCTAGTGAGAATATGAGCTCTTTAAATAAATTATCTAAAAGAACTGATTTTTCCAGCAGGAGAACTGTCCTGCTAGCAGAGACACTGGACCACGCTTCTGATAAGTATGATTCATCAGTGTGGCTGGGCTTCCCTCAACTCCTCAGTATACCAACTGGTTCCAGATACTATCTAAATAGGATCCAAAATATTTTTCACACTAAAATGTCTGATAAAAACCCACTGCCATCAGGTTGATTGTGATTCATAGTGACCCTGTAGGGTTTCCAAGGCTGTAAATCTCTAAGGAAGCAGACTGCCACATCTTTCTGCCATGGACCTATTGGTTTCAAACTGTTGACCTTTCAGTTAGCAGTCAATCGCTTTAAAATGGCTGACAGTCAATCAATATTTATACTGTTAGTTTAGAACTGAGGTTTAAAAATAATCAATTGTGTGGGTCAGGAATGGGTCGAAGTATAGATGAAACACAAATGAGAGGCTCTTGGTAATTGTTGAAATTGGGTGGTGGGTACTTAGAAATTCAGTATGTGTTGTGTTTATGATGAATATATATAGAACATCCACAATAAATGATAAAAATATATGGACCTTGAGATTAGAAATCTGGGCCCAATCCTGGGTCTGCCTGTGGTCAATGACTAGCTCAATCTTTCTTAGCTTCAGTTGCTTCGTCTATAAAATGATGATACTCGTCCATTATACTGGGTGGCTATAAGGACAAGATAGATAATGTGTTTTATCTTCTTAACTTTATGCTATCTTCCAAAAAGATGCTGTTGTTAGGTGACACACAGTCCATTCTGACTCAAAGTGACCCTACACACAACAGAACAAAACACGGCTGGGTCCTGTGCCATCTTACAATTGTTGCTATGCTTGAGTCCATTGTTGTAGCTACTGTGTCAATCCATCTCTTTGAGGGTCTTCCTCTTTTTCACTGACCCTCTACTTTTTTTTCTACTTTACCAAGCATGATTCCTCCTGCTGACATGTTCAAAGTATGTGAGACATAGTCTTGCATCCTTACTTCTAAGGAGCATTCTGATTGTACTTCTTCCAAGACAGATTTGTTTGTTCTTTTGGAAGTCCGTGATATATTCAATACTCTTCATCAACACCGCAATTCAAAGATGTCGATTCTTCTTCAGTTTTCCTTATTCATCGTCCAGTTTTCGCATGCATATGAGGCCATTGAAAACACCATGTCTTGAGCCAGGCGCACCTTACTCCTTAAGGTGACGTCTTTAGATTTTCAATACTTTAAAGTGGTCTTTTGCAGCAGGTTTGCCCAATATAATGCATCTTTTGATTTCTTGACTGCTGCTTCCATGAGTGTTGATTGTGGATCCAAGTAAAATGAAATCCTTGACAACCTCAATCTTTTCTCCATTTATCATGATGCTACTTTTTGGTCCAGTTGTGAGGATTTTTGTTTTCTTTGAGGTGTAATCCATAATGAAGGCTGTGGTCCTTGATCTTCAACAGTAAGTGCTTCAAGTCCTCTTCACTTTCAACAAGCAAGGTTGTGTCATCTGCATAACTCAGGTTGGTCAATGAGCTTTCCTCCAATCCTGATGCGCTGTTCTTCTTCATACAGTCCAATTTCTCAGATTATTTGCTCAGCATACAGATTGATTAGGTATGGTGAAAGGACACATCCCTGACATACACCTTTCCTGACTTTAAACCATGCAGTACCCCCTTGTTCTGTTCGAACCACTGCCTCTTGATCCATGTACAGATTGCTCGTGAGCACAATTAAGTGTTCCAGAATTCCCATTCTCTGCAATGTTATCCATAATTTGTTATGATTCACAGAGTCAAATGCCTTAGCATATTAAAAAAAAAAAAAAAAAAAAACCACAGGTAAACATCTTTCTGGTATTCTCTGCTTTCTGCTTTCAGCTAGGATCTATCTGACATCAGCAATGATATCCCTGGTTCCATGTCCTCTTCTAAATCCAGCTTGAATTTCTGGCAGTTCCCTGTTGATATACTGCTGCACTGATTTTGAATGAGCTTCAGTAAAATTTTACTTGCATGTGATATTAATGATACCGTTTGATAATCTCCACATTCAGATGGATCACTTTTCTTGAGAATAAACATAAATATGGATCTCTTTCAGTTGATTGGCCAGGTAGCTGTCTTCCAAATTTCTTGGCATGGACAAGTGGGCACTTCCAGCACTGCATCCATTTGCTGAAACTTCTCAACTGGTACTCTGTCAATTCTCTGAGCCTTATTTTTCACCAATGCCTTCAGTGCAGTTTGGGCTTCTTCCTTCAGTAACATCAGTTCCTGGCCATATGTTACCTCCTGAAATGGTTGAACATTGATCAGTTCTTTTTGGTATAATGACTCTGTGTATATGAAGTTAAATTGACTGCAATGTGAATAGTGTGCCAGTGTTGTGCTGTGTACAACATTCTCAACTGTATACTGCAGTACTAAGTTGCTGTCACAAAGCAAGTGCTAAACACTTGATTGTTATAATTATTCCCAGTCATCAAGGCTATAGAACAGAAGTAATTTGGCCCCTTGCAATTTCACATCAGATAGTACATGGGAAGGGTTTGAGTTTCCTTAAGGCCCTGTAGCCCCACCCCTACTCCTGGCTTAATTGATTTTCTGTACTCATCTACCCAGAATTACCTTAGTTAACCCATATTTGTTATTCAGGAAATGAGAACAATGTACTACACCTCTGCCTATTTTGCTTCAAGTGCCTAGAAAGTGTGAGGTAAGTTTTCAGTGTAGAACTGTAACTACCAGCCTTCCCAAGGACGGGGCAGAGGCAGCTCCTTCTGAACTCCCAGATCACTTCACAGTTTTTTTTTTTTTTTTTTTTCTGATTTTATCCTTAACTGCCTCCCCTACCCCACCCAACCTCCCATTAAGTTTAACATGTAAGCTGCTCCAAATCCTTTTGATTTGGATAATATATAGTATTTAGACAAACATACTCATAAATACACATTCCGTTTGAAATAGAAAATGGACAAAGTTTAACTTTTTCTGGAATTGATGAGTAGAGATGCATTTTATGGCTTGTGAGACTGTTGAGTAGAAGAATGCTAATGAGGTATGGAGGCTCATCAGACATCATTCCGTGTTACTTCTGTACCTTCTGGAATTGAGATCAGAGGACAGCAGAAATGGTTTCCACTGGATATTCTGACATGAATGATATTCTTCTTGATACGATAATCTCTCTACTTTGTAACAGTGCCAACTAGTGTTATACTTCTAACATCAATACAAAATTCCGAGCTGGGAATATAAGTTTTTATTTTGACTTTTTTTTTAAACACTAAGGCCCACTTAGTAATTTATTAAATATAGCTTGTTTGTGCAGCATACGTTTAGATACAATCATTTGTTTCTGTGCATAAACAGTTTTTATCTTTATAAATATTGGTTTTTATAAATTGGGTACTCCTTACTGAAATAAATTTTGATTAATCAAAATAATTAATACATTGCTTTATATTCTACCACCAGATTTTTATGTTTAGTAAGAACACTATTTCTCTTTAGTCTGTAATCAAGATAAATTAAAATTATTAGTTAGCTTGATATTAATGTCACCGATAAAGGCAATAATTATACACAGCACTTATGTTAGAAAATGCATAAGAAGCATATTTTTAGGACAAAGAATTTAGCCCTAGAAAATGCACTTCCTGTGTAACACGTTTTAATGTATTCAAATAAAATAGCAATAAAAGATAATGTTAAAAAAACAATTACTACAGGCAGTCCTCAGATTACGAATGAGTTCTGTTTCTAAATTGTCTTTAAGTGGAATTTGTATGTAAGTTGGAATGGTTAGGTATGGTTCATATCTAATGTAAGTTAGTCAAATGTTTATTTTAGTATATAGTATTTAGTGTAATTTTCTATGCATAAAAAACCTTAAAGAAACACTTTATGTTGAGGTGTAATCCACACTGAAGGCTGTGGTCTTTGACCTTCATCAGTAAGTGCTTCAAGTCCGCTTCACTTTCAGCAAGCAAGGTTGTGTCATTTGCATAACATAAGTTGTTCATGAGTTTTCCTCCAATCCTGTTGCCCTGTTCTTCTTCATGTAGTCCAGCTTCTCAGATTATTTGCCTAGCATACAGATTGAATGTGGATGGTAAAAGGATACAACCCTGACACACACCTTTCCTGACTTTAAACCATGCAGTATCCCCTTGTTCTGTTCAAATGACTGCCTCTTGATCCTTGTACAGATTCCTCATGAGCCCAATTAAGTGCTCTGGAATTCCTGTTCTCCACAATGTAATCCATGATTTGTCCTGGTTCATACAGTAAAATGCCTTAGCATAGTCAATAAAACACAGGCATAGCTTCCAGCATCACGGCAACACACAAACTCCTACAGTATGACAAACTGACAGACTTGTGGAGGAAACAGACAATAGATAAGTGGTAACTTGGTGAAGGGTAAGACAGTACACAATATTGGGGAAGCCAGCAAAGCCTGATGGTAGCGGATTTGGTTTGGTTGAGTTATAATCAGAGTTAGCTTTTGGAGAAAAGAGTGTATAAATGCCTGTATGGTTATTTTTACATTTACCTTCTTGTCTTTTGAAAAGACTATACAAATTTACCGTGGCAACGGATGTAATTCTATGGTCCGATGAGTGTTATAACTGTAATTACGTTTATTTTGTCAGAGTAAACTTGGTGCCTGGGAGGTTGTTTTAATACACATTTCTTTGATCAATCACAAGAATGATTTACTATTTGCCTTTCTTATGTTAATTGTCTCTTTGTGTTCACTTGCCTTTCAAAAGTTAGCCCCATGCGCGAAAGGGTTCATTTTGGCATTTTTCTCTGTTTGGCAGTTATTAGTTGTGTTCAAGAGTAAATTAAAAAGGAAAACAAACTAGCAAGCCAAAACCTATTCCATTTGTGTTTCCCATTTGCAAAAAATGTTTCATGCTTTAAGATAAATAACACACCATTTCTTGTAGTTATGACCTTTGATGGATAATTGGAAAAGTTGGAGAACAAGCTTCTCTAGTGCATGTCTGGAGTCTCCATGATGCCAGGTGTTTTATTTACTAGACTGAAAGCACTTAAAGGCAAAATAAAAACGAAAAGGAAAATATTTTTTAAAATACTTTTGAAAGACAAATTCGAGAAAATAAACAGGGTATATTTCCTTGAAATTGCTTTTTAAAAGGACTGCCCAAAATTATTCAATTATGTATAAAACATAAAAACAGACATTGGCTTTAAGGTGTAATAGATTTCCTTGTTTGCAGGAAAAAATAAATCAATGGAGTAGCAAGACAAGTATGACACATATGAAGATACGCAGAGAAAGTGATTCTGGTATGCAAATGATGAAGAGAAAACCTGGGTTGTTAAAGAAGTTATAATCTATTTATTTAAATATCCGTAGTTTTTTCCCAGACAGAAGTGGTAAGATTTAGTGTATGCATTGATAAATAGCATACCTAAGCAAAGAGCTGTTCCATGGTTATGCTGGGCTACATATTTTTATTTTGAGGGTAAATAAAGAGGAATGGGAAACACTGGTCATGTAGTGGTGGAGTGCTACAGCTGCTAAACAAAAGGTCAGCAGTTCAGATCCAACAGGCGCTCCTTGGAAACTCTGTGGGGCAGTTCTACTCTGTCCTGTAAGGTCACTATGAGTCAGAATCGATTTGATGGCAATGGGTTTGATTTTGGTTAAATAGGAATGTGTCCTAAAGGTCTGTCCTCTTACTTGCCATATGAAGAAACCAAGATGGGGGGGTAGGGAGGGGCGGGAAGGGTGATGATAAGGTTACACAAAGAGAGAAATTTAGAACAAGTTCAAGTCTTTGATTCACTCCAGGTATGCATGTGCACTCTTGAATATCCTTCTCTTCTGTGTGTGCAAACCTAAAGATATTTTAACGTCCCAGATATCTCTCATTTGCCTGTACTACTACTTTTAGGTTTCCTGAAAACTGACCTAATACTGCAGTTGAGTTTGGTGTTGAGACTAGTTGACTAATCCTGCAGTATGTCAGTCAGCTACAGTTTGAGCATAAATAACATAGCATAGAAACAAGGACCAAGGTAGAAGATAAATTCTACTTATGATTACTGGAATCTTGGAATCTTGGGTTTTTTTTTTTTTTATGATTACAGGAATCTTGGGCAAAAATCAAATGAAAATTTGAAATTCTTTGTATTTTCTTTATTAAAATTAATAAAAATATTCTTTCTACTTTCTCATTTTTCTTTCCATCCCTGTCCTTTGAAAATGATAGAAATATCAATATTTTCCAGCCCAATGTATGCCAATCCATAAAGACCATAAATCTCTACTGATTCAGTAAACAAAAATACAAACTTCACAAATGTATTTTTGGAATTTACTAAAATCTCTGCTCATGAATGTTGCTGCTTTAAATGAGCCTTAACTATAAAAATCTACAGACCATATTCTTTAAAGTTAATAAAATATTAAATATGTCTTTTAAAAGTCAAAGAAGCTAATGTTAACTCAATGAGTTTAGATTTTTCCTCAGCTCTACTAGCTAGAACGTATAAAACAAAACTAAATGTTTTCTGGTAATCAAATCGCACAGCAGCCAAATTTGATGTGAAAAAAGAATGAACAGTGACAGATTGTCAAGACTGTTGTGAATCTGTTTGGATTATGGTGTTTTAAATTTTCTTTATTTTTGTTGCTAAAGGAAATAATATATTCACATATATATTTATCAATAACATATTCTCAAATTTTCTCATATATATACTGACAATTTAAAGCAATGATCAAATTAACTGTAAGAAACTATTCAGATAAAAATACCAGTTTTTTTATATTTACATAATAACCATGATGTATTTTGGAAACAGAAAAAGCTTTCTTCAAAGTTGTGCCAACATCTATATATGTTTTTGTATATAAACCTGCATATCTATATAAATGTACATATGTATAGAGAGCGAGAGAGAGAGATAGGAGAGACAGAAAGACAAAGAATGAGACAGAGACAGAAAGGTGCATGCACACAAACACACACACATATAACCAGAAACATGGCAAATATCTCTGTATATTCATGCATGTCTGAATGCATACATGCATATACATTATAATGCCATGTTTTTTTGAATGTAAGATTGTTTTATTAATGTGTTCTTACCTCTATAAATATATCTTAAAACAGCTTTATAAGGACTCTCTGATCTTCCATTTTTTGCAAGTATTATATCACTAATTATTATCTTGTATTGTGGTTTTACTATCACAAAAAAAATGTCTGGAAGAATCTTTTCAAGAATCGTCAATAATATATATCTCTGGATTTTTCATAGATTTCTGAAAAGGGAACTATTACTCTATGATGGTAATTATTTTACAGATCTTGATATATGTGGCCAAATTGCTTTCCAGTAAGCTTTTTATCAACTCATCCTGAATATACATGTCAGGGTGCTCTTGGCAAAAAATAAATCACATCATGCACATGTACATATGTCAGGAATTGGTATGCTATCATTTTTCAGACTTTCATTTATCTGTTATTTCCTTGGTCAAAAATAGCTTATTTCCAATTATTTTAACATTATAATATTGAATTATCTGCAAGAAAATGGAAACATACATAGCCATAGATAGATATGTTGTTGTTGTCAGTTTCCACCAAGTCAGCTCCTACTCCTGGCAATCGTATGTATTACAGAACAAACATTGCCCAGTCCTGTGCCATCTTCATGATTGTTGGTATGCTCCAGTCCCTTGTTGCAGCCATTGTGCAGTGTCTTCCAACCCACGGGACTCCTCCTTTAACACCATATGAGATAATATTCTACTGTAATTTATAAAGTTTTCATTGACTAATTTTCAGAAGTAGATTGTCAGGCCTTTCTTCCTAGTTTTTCTTAGTCTAGAAGCTCCTCTGAAATTATCTAACAAGAGTGACCCTGCTGGTATTTGAAATACCAGTGGTAATGAGATCAAGGTCCCCTTTTTACAGTTTTATTTTCTTCTTTGTCTATCTGTATTTAAATTTATATATATAAAACACTAACAATGAGCTCTATCAAAATTTTCAATGCATTTTTTCTCAGACTTAATGAGAAACCAGTCATAATCAGAATATCAAGTATTAATTCCTCACAAAAATATTCCATCTTCTATCATTTATGGAGACCTGGTGGCACAGTGGTTAAGAGCTTGGCTGATAACCAAGTGGTGGCAGTTCAAATCTACCAGCAGCATTTTGGAAACCCTACAGGGCAGTTCTACTCTGTTCTATAGGGTCACTATGAGTAGGAATTGATTCAGCTCAGTGGCAGCGGGTGTGGTAGGGATCATTTTCAATGCTCAATAATAGTTTACTTGTGCATTGCATGTCTTTCACTACCACAACGGAAGTTTTTCAAGGCGGTGTTTTTCCCAGTCCTGTTCATTACTATATCCACTACCTGGAACAATATAGGTTGCTCATTACGTGTTCAATAAGTAATTGCTGACTGAAAGAAATGAATAAATGTATGGAAAATGTATTCTTACTGTAGAGTCACTAAAGGTCCTTAGAGTAGAACTTTATGTAGGTATCCAAGATCCAGTAAGATAAACCACATTTAGCAACTGATATTTAGTACTTAAACTCTCAAGACAGAATTCCTAAGATTCTAGATTTTCTTAAATGGGATACTTGCCCCACGGCCTTTGTACATACTATTTTCTACTTGGAACACTGTTCTAAAGCCACCAGAAACTGGATAATTCTATTCCCTCTTGCAGATATCTAATTATCATTGTATTAAGGAGAACTTCCTTTCCAAACAAAAAAAAAAAACTTCTTTCTGTGGAGGCAATTCTGACTCATAGAGACCCTGTAAGAGAGAGTAGAACTGCTTGTCTCATTGAGTTTCCAAGGGTCAGCTAGTGGATTCAAACTGCTGACCTTTTGGTTAGAAGCCCAGCTCTTAGCCACTGTGCCACAGGGCTCCAACCAAGGAGACCTTCCTTTACAAATGCCAAATTAAGTTAATTCCTTACTTTATGCCCACCAACACCCTCTTCTCTCTTCTTTTATAAAACTTATTTCACATCTATATATTCCAGTCAAACGTATTCTTCAGATAGTCTCTAAATTCAGGTGGGGTATACTCAAGGTTACATTTTGGCTCTTGTGGACTTGCTCTGATTTTCTTCAGTTTCAAGTTGAACTTGCATATGGCCAGTTGATGGTCTGTTCCGCAGTTGGCCCTTGGCCTTGCTCTGACTGATGCCTACTGAGGTTTTCCATCGTCTCTTTCCATAGATGTAGTCGATCTGATTCTTGCATATTCCATCTGGTGAGGTCCACGTGCATACTTACCATTTATGTTGGTGAAAAAACGTTATTTGTAGTGACTGAGTCTTTGGCCTTCCAAAATTCTTTCAATCTCTGGCATTTTTTCTATCACCAAAGACATATTTTCCAACTACTGATAGATCTTCTCTGTTTCCAACTTTCACATTCCAATCACTAGTAATTATTAATGCATCCTGATTGTATTTTGATCACTTTCAGACTGCAGAAGCTGATAAAAATCTTCAATTTCTTCATCTTTAGCCTTACTGGTTGATGTGTAAATTTGAATAATAGTCATATTAACTGGTTTCCTTGTAGTCTGAAGACCAGATGAGTTGTGGAATGGCATCTAGGACATCATACATGAAGAAAGCAAGAGGTCATTGAAACGACAGGAAAGAAAAAAAAAAAAAAAGACCAAGACAGATGTCAGAGGAGATTCTGAAACTTGCTCTTGAACATCGAGCAGCTAAAACAAAAGGAAGAAATGATTAAGCAAAAGGCTGAACAGATTTCAAAGGGCAATCCGAGAAGACAAAGTAAAGTATTATAAAAACATGAGCAAAGAGCTGGAGATAGAAAACCAAAAGGGTTGAACACCCTTGGCATTTCTCAAGCTGAAAGGACTGAAGAAAAAATTCAAGCCTTGAGTTGCAAAGGTGAAGGATTCTGTGGAAAAATATTAAATGATGCAGGGAGCATCAAAAGAAGACGGAAGGAATACACGGAGTCATTATATCGAAAAGAATCAGTCAATGTTCAATCATTTCAAGAGGTGACATATGATCAGGAACTAATGGTACCGAAGGAAGAAGTCCAAGCTGCACTGAAGGCATTGGTGAAAAACAAGGCTCCAGGAATTGACAGAATACCAATTCAGATGTTTCAACAAACAGATGCAGCACTGGAAGTGCTCACTTGTCTATGCTAAGAAATTTAGAAGACAGCTACCTGGCCAACTGACTGGCAGAGATCCATATTTATGCCTATTCCCAAGAAAGATGATCTAACAAAATACAGAAATTAACGAACAGTATCATTAATATCACATGCAAGCAAAATTTTGCTAAAAATAATTCAAAAGCAGCTGCAGCAGTATATTGACAGGGAACTGCTGGAAATTCAGGCCAGATTCAGAAGAAGATGTGGAAACAGGGATATCATTGCTGATGTCAGATGGATCCTGGATGAAAGCAGAGAACAGTAGAAGGATGTTTACCTGTGTTGTTTTGAATATGCTAAGGCATTCAACTGGGTGGATCATAACAAATTATGGATGACATTTCAAAGAATGGGAATTCCGGAACGCTTAATTGTGTTCATGAGGAATCTGTACATAGATCAAGAGGAAGTTGTTCGGACAGAACAAGAGGATTCTGAGTGGTTTAAAGTCAGGATAGGTGCATGTCAGGGTTGTATCCTTTCATCATATCTATTCAATCTGTACGCCGAGCAAATAATATGAGAAGCTGGACTATATGAAGAAGAAAAGCTGATCAGGACTGGAGGAAGACTCATAAACAACCTACATTATGCAGATGACACAACCTTGCTTGCTGAAAGTAAAGAGAACTTGAACCACTTACCGATAAAGGTCAAGGACCACAGCCTTCAGTGTGGACTACACTTCAACATAAAGAAAAAAAAATCCTCACAAATGGACCAATAAGCTACATCATGATAAATGGAGAAAAGATTGAAGTTGTCAAGGATTTTGTTTGACTTGGATCCACAATCAACAGCCATGAAAGCAGCAGCCAAGAAATCAAAACACGCAGTGCATTGGGTAAATCTGCCACAAAAGGACCTCTTTAAAGTGTTGAAAAGTGAAGATATCACCTTGGAGGCTAAGGTGCGCCTGACCCAAGACGTGGTATTTTCAATGGCATCATGTGTATGTGAAAGCTGGACAACAAATAAGGGAGACCAAAGAAGAAATGATGCCTTTGAGTTGTGGTGTTTTCAAAGAATATTGAATATATTGTCGACTACCAAAAGAACGAACAACTGTATCTTGGAAGAAGTACAAACAGAACGCTCCTTAGAAGCAAGGATGGCGAGACTGCCTCTTACATAATTTGGACGATGTGTCAGGAGGGATCAGTCCTTGGAGAAGGACATCATGTTTGGTAAAGTACACGTTCTGAGGAAAAGAGGAAGACCCTCAACGAGATGGATTGACAAGGTGGCTGCAACAATGGGCTCAAGCATAAGAACGATCTTGAGGATGGCTCAGGACTGGGCAGTGTTTCGTTCTGTGGTACATATGAGTCGGAACAGACTCGATGGCACCTAAAACAACAAAAACAACTTATATTCCAGTAGAATATTTCCTATAGGATGGAAGGTGTATATTTGCTGTGTTCATTGTTGTTTGTCAGAGTAGGGTCTTCGTAGTGTTTTAAATGAATGGATACATTAAGAGGACACACATGCCAGAGAGCAACAAAGCTATTTGCTGAGTTCTAGGTTCTATTCCTTCACAATAACTGTACCTCCTTGGATTTAGTTTCCATTTCTCAAATCAGAATAGATAAAACCATGGATTCTCTGAGGGATCCAATTACTGGGCTGAGGGCTCTGGGGACCATGGTCTCAGGGAACATTTAGCTCAACTGGCATAACATAGTTTATAATGAAAATGTTCCACATTCTGCTTCGGTCTGGGTCTTAAAAGCTTATGAGCAGCCAACCGAGATACTCCACCAGTCTCACCCTGTCTGGAGCAAAGGAAAATGAAGAAAACCAAAGACACAAGGGAAAGATTATTCCAAAGGACTAAAAGACCACAACTACCACAGCCTCCGCCAGACTGAGTCCAGTACAACAAGATGGTGCCTGACTACCACCACCGACTGCTGTGACAGGGATCACAATAAAGGATCCCAAATAGAGCTGAACAAAATTGTAGAACAAAATTATAACTCACAAAAAAAGAGCAGACTTACTGGTCTGACAGAGACTGGAGAAATCCCTAGAGTATGGCCCCCCTTATAGCTCAGTAATTAAGTCACTCTTGAGATTCACCCTTCAGCCAAAGGCTAGAGAGGCCCGTAAAACAAAGTGAGACTAAATGGCACATCAGCACAGAGGGAAGGACAAGAAGGCAGGAGGGGACAGGAAAGCCGGTAATGGGGAACTCAAGGTCGAGAAGGAGAGAGTGTTAACATGTTGTGGGGTTGGGAACCAGCGTCACAAATCAATATGTGTATTAATTGTTTGATGAGAAACTAGTTTGTTCTGTACAATTAAAGTACAATTAAAAAAATAACAAACTATAGAATAAATGAATTTAAATATTTCCTTCAACAATGATTGAAGTAAGAGCAAGGCACAAGAAAAGGTCAAGATTTATTCTAGGTAAGGAAGTCTTCAAAATTTATACTCATTTCCAGACACATTTACTATCAGTCATTAAGTGTTTCCAAAGTCTGAAAATGGATTGCCTACCTCTAAAGTTACTCCAAAATAATTTTAACAGATTTGTAAGAATTCCAGACCCTAGCACAGTTAGAAATGGCCACTCCATGTGGCATTCATGAAGATTCCCTTATGCCTAAATGTGCAGGAACAAAACAGCAGAAGACCCAGATTGGCAAGAAGCCATTACCTGACTCTCATTCTATAATATCATGTTATTAAATATTGGCCAAATAGATTGATAAATTTATTCTCTAGAGAGTGTAATGATGAAAGTGTAACTAAGTACACAGAGCTAAATTTAATTTAACATTAAGTATATACTTCTAGCATTGGTTTGTTTTTTAATTAAGTGACCAAAGTATTCAGAAATTGTCACAAAATATATACTTTTACTGTTGAATATATTAAATTTGTTCTTTGCACAATAAATGAGTTTCCAGCTTAGCTTTCCTCTGTAAGCTACAAAAGTAATTCAAGGTATTAAGTATCTATTTCTCAAAGAAAAGTGAATTTGTAAAAGTGGGAATCCACACAGCATCCTAAACAGCAAAACTGAAGTACTAGATTCACGCTGCATGTGCTACTCTAGCAGTGGAGCATAGTACACTTTGTATAATCATGTTTTGAAATCCACTCATTTATTTTACTTACCACCTCCATTGAATTCTCTTAATTTTTCTCTGTATAATAAAGGAAGCCATTTAAGAAAATACACCCACTCCTCACTTTTGGACATGGTTAGACTCCAAAGACTAGGTCATTATGCAAATATAGATGTTATACAAAAATGGAGGATGACCACATGAGATCATTTGTGTAATATGTCCCTCTGGACCCTGGAAGCAGAAAATATAGGTGGACACTATATGTCCCGTTAGCCATGAAACGGTTACTGCAAGATATAAGTCATTAATGTGCAAAGTAGTTGGATAGTAATTTTTTTACTATTGTCGTAAATGTGAAACATCAGGTAGTCAGACAGTTGATAAGTGAGGAGTAGGTGTATATGGTCTCCTAGCAGTCCGGAAATTTCAGTGACAGGTTTTTATAAATACTGAACATTTTTCTAAAACAACTTTCTTAAAATATTTTCTAAATCAATGTTTATTATGTTTATTATTGTCTTTCCACAGGGTAGAAACTGCTAGCACTGTGACAATAACATTCTATACTTCAAGTAACATAATTTTAATATCAATTTTGATCTTAATAATTTTTATATTCTTAGGTAGCTTTACAGTTTCCTGAATGAATACAAATATCTTACCTCATTTTGATGTTTATTCTTAGAATAATCTTAGACATAATAAAGGAGAGGTTTTATGAATCTGAAGTTATTCAAAGGCCACACTCAGCTTCTTAACATGTGGCTCCTCTCCATAGGGCTGCTTGCTTCATCAGAAAGAGCCAATGAGACTCCAAGAAATGGTGTGCAAGACAGAAGCCAATGCTTTTGGTACCTAATATCATCAGTGATATCCCATCACTTTTGCATTTTTTTATTTATTATAATTGTGTTACTAAATCCAACCTGCTCTCAAAGAGGGAGAGTTACACATGGGCGTATATACCAAGAGGCGGAGAGAATTGAGAGCCATTTTAGAAGCTGTTTTCCTCAGATATATAGATGAAAATGAGGAAATAAAACTGGATTCACAAAAAATGCTACTAAAACTAGTAACTGAATTTAGTAGGGTTGTGAAATATAAGATCAATACACAGAAATCAATTATATTTCTATTCACATCAAATGTTGTTAGGTGCCATTGAGTTGGTTTTGACTCATAGTGGCCCCATGTACAATAGAATGAAAAACTTCCCAGTCCTGCACCATCCTCACAATTCTTGTTATCCTTGAGCAAATTGTTGCAGCCACTGTGTCAGCCCATCTTGTTGAAGGTCTTCCTCTTTTTCACCGACATTTTACTTTACCAAGCTTCATGTCCTTCTCCTGCCACTGATCCCTCCTGATAACATGTCCAAAGTATGTGTCTAAGGAGCATTCTGGTTGTACTTCTTCCAAGACAGATTTTTTCATTCTTTTGGCAGTATGTTCAGTATTCTTTGCAAATGCCATAATTCGAAGGTGTCAATTCTTCGGTCATACTTATTCATTGTCCAGCTTTCACATGCATATGAGACAATTGAAAACACTGTGGCTTGAGTCAGGTGCACCTTGGCCCTCAAGGTGACATCTTTGCTTTTTAAAGAGGTCTTTTGTGGAGGCGGGGCCAAGATGGAGGACTAGGTGGACGCTACCGCGGATCCCTCTTGCAACAAAGACTCGGAAAAACAAGTGAATCGATCACATATATAACAATCTACGAACTCTGAACAACAAACACAGACTTAGAGACGGAGAACAAACAAATACGGGCAGACAGCGATCGTTTTCAGAACTAAGAGCCAGCATACCAGCTGATTACCTGGAAAATCTAGTTTCCCAGTGATGGCTCGGAGACAGCAGTCCATATCAAACCACATAAAGAAACAGACCATGACAGCTTCTCCAACCCCCCAAACAAAAGAATCAAAATCTTTCCCAAATGAAGATACAATCTTGGAATTATCAGATACACAATATAAAAAACTAATTTACAGAATGTTTAAAGATATCACAAATGAAATTAGGATAACTGCAGAAAAAGCCAAGGAACACACTGATAAAACTGTTGAACAACTCAAAAAGATTATTCAAGAACATAGTGGAAAAATTAATAAGTTGCAAGAATCCATAGAGAGACAGCATGTAGAAATCCAAAAGATTAACAATAAAATTACAGAATTAGACAACGCAATAGAAAGTCAGAGGAGCAGACTCGAGCAATTAGAATGTAGACTGGGACTTCTGGAGGACCAGGGAATCAACTCCAACATAGCTGAAAAAAAATCAGATAAAAGAATTACAAAAAAATGAAGAAACCCTAAGAATCATGTGGGACTCTATGAAGAAGGATAACTTGCGAGTGATTGGAGTCCCAGAACAGGGAGGGGGGACAGAAAACACAGAGAAAATAGTTGAAGAACTCCTGACACAAAACTTCCCTGACATCATGAAAGACGAAAGGATATCTATCCAAGATGCTCATCGAACCCCATTTAAGATTGATCCAAAAAGAAAAACACCAAGACATATTATCATCAAACTTGCCAAAACCAAAGACAAACAGAAAATTTTAAAAGCAGCCAGGGAGAAAAGAAAGGTTTCCTTCAAGGGAGAATCAATAAGAATAAGTTCAGACTACTCAGCAGAAACCATGCAAGCAAGAAGGGAATGGGACGACGTATACAGAGCACTGAAGGAGAAAAACTGCCAGCCAAGGATCATATATCCAGCAAAACTCTCTCTGAAATATGAAGGAGAAATTAAGATATTTACAGATAAACACAAGTTTAGAGAATTTGCAAAAACTAAACCAAGACTGCAAGAAATGCTTAAGGAGATTGTTTGGCCTGATGACCAATAATATCAGGTACCAGCACAATACAAGGTCACAAAACAGAACGTCCTGATATCAACGCAACTCAAATAGGGAAAGCACAAAAACAAACAAAGTAACAGTAATTCTAAAAAATAAATAAAAAAACAAAATAACACACATAACAGGAAATCATCGAAATCAATTGATAAACGATCACAATAATCAAAAAGAGAGACTAAATATAGGAGGCATTAAACTGCCAGATGGAGAGTGATACAAGGCGATATAGAACGATACAAGATAGGTTTTTACTTAGAAAAATAGGGGTAAATAATAAGGTAACCACAAAAAGGAATATCAATTCCATAACTCAAGAAAAATGTAACGACTCAACAAACATAAAGTTAAACATTATGAAAATGAGGATCTCTCAATCTACTAAGAAAAACGTCTCAGCACAAAAAAATATGTGGAGAAATGAAAAGGCCAACAACACACATGAAAAGGCATCAAAATGACAGCACTAAAAAGCTTATTTATCTATAATTACGCTGAATGTAAATGGACTAAATGCACCAATAAAGGGACAGAGAGTCACAGACTGGATAAAGAAACACTATCCATCTATATGCTGCCTACAAGAGACACACCTTAGACTTAGAGACACAAACAAACTAAAACTCAGAGGATGGAAAAACTATATCAAGCAAACAATAAGCAAAAAAGAAGAGGAGTAGCAATATTAATTTCTGACAAAATAGACTTTAGACTTAAAGCCGCCACAAAGGATAAAGAAGGACACCATATAAAGATAAAAGGGACAGTTGATGAGGAAGATATAACCATATTAAATATTTATGCACCCAATGACAGGGCTGCCAGATACATAAATCAAATTTTAACAGAATTGAAAAGCGAGATAGACACCTCCACATTTATAGTAGGGGACTTCAACACACCACTTTCGGAGAAGGACAGGACATCCAGTAAGAAGCTCAATAGAGACACGGAAGACCTACTTACAACAATCAACCAACTTGACCTCATTGACTTATACAGAACTCTCCACCCAACTGCTGCAAAATATACTTTTTTTTCTAGTGCACATGGAACATTCTCTAGAATAGACCACATATTAGGTCACAAAACAAATCTTGGTAGAATCCAAAACATTGAAATATTACAAAGCATCTTCTCAGACCACAAGGCAATGAAGCTAGAAATCAATAACAGAAAAACTAGGGAAAAGAAATCAAATACTTGGAAAATGAACAATACCCTCCTGAAAAAAGACTGGGTTATAGAAGACATCAAGGAGGGAATAAGGAAATTCTTAGCAAGCAACGAGAATGAAAATACTTCCTATCAAAACCTCTGGGACACAGCAAAAGCAGTGCTCAGAGGCCAATTTATATCAATAAATGCACACATACAAAAAGAAGAAAGAGCCAAAAGCAGAGAACTGTCCCTACAACTTGAACAAATAGAAAGTGAGCAACAAAAGAACCCATCAGGCACCAGAAGAAAACAAATAATAAAAATTAGAGCTGAACTGAATGAATTAGAGAACAGAAAAACAACTGAAAAAATTAACAAAGCCAAAAGCTGGTTTTTTGAAAAAATTAACAAAATTGATAAACCATTGGCCAGACTGACTAAAGAAAAACAGGAAAGGAAACAAATAACCCAAATAAGAAACGAGATGGACCACATCACAACAGAGCCAAATGAAATTAAAAGAATCATTTCAGATTACTACGTAAAATTGTACTCTAACAAATTTGAAAACCTAGAAGAAATGGATAAATTCTTGGAACAATACTACCTACCTAAACTAACACATTCAGAAGTAGAACAACTAAATAGACCCATAACAAAAAAAGAGATTGAAACGGTAATCAAAAAACTTCCAACAAAAAAAAGTCCTGGCCCAGACGGCTTCACTGCAGAGTTCTACCAAACCTTCAGAGAAGACTTAACACCACTACTACTGAAGGTATTTCAAAGCATAGAAAATGACGGAATACTACCCAACTCATTCTATGAAGCTACCATCTCCCTGATACCAAAACCAGGTAAAGACATTACAAAAAAAGAAAATTTTAGACCTATATCCCTCATGAACATAGATGCAAAAATCCTCAACAAAATTCTAGCCAATAGAATCCAACAACACATCAAAAACATAATTCACCCTGATCAAGTGGGATTTATACCAGGTATTTTTTTTTTTTTTATGCAAGGCTGGTTTAATATCAGAAAAACCATTAATGTAATCCATCACATAAATAAAACAAAAGATAAAAACCACATGATCTTATCAATAGATGCAGAAAAGGCATTTGACAAAGTTCAGCACCCATTTATGATAAAAACTCTTACCAAAATAGGAATTGAAGGAAAATTCCTCAACATAATAAAGGGCATCTATGCAAAGCCAACAGCCAATATCAATCTAAATGGAGAGAACCTGAAAGCAATTCCCCTGAGAACGGGAACCAGACAAGGATGCCCTTTATCACTGCTCTTATTCAACATCGTACTTGAAGTCCTAGCCAGGGCAATTAGGCTAGACAAAGAAATAAAGGGTATCCAGATTGGCAAGGAGGAAGTAAAGCTATCACTATTTGCAGATGACATGATCGTATACATGGAAAACCCTAAGGAATCCTCCAGAAAACTACTGAAACTAATAGAAGAGTTTGGCAGAGTCTCAGGTTATAAAATAAACATACAGAAATCACTTGGATTCCCCTACATCAACAAAAAGAACTCCGAAGAGGAAATAACCAAATCAATACCATTCACAGTAGCCCCCAAGAAGATAAAATACTTAGGAATAAATCTTACCAAGGATGTAAAAGACCTATACAAAGAAAACTATAAAACTCTGCTACAAGAAATTCAAAAGGACATACTTAAGTGGAAGAACATACCCTGCTCATGGATAGGAAGACTTAACATAGTAAAAATGTCTATTCTACCAAAAGCCATCTATACATATAACGCACTCCCGATCCAAATTCCAATGTCATATTTTAAGGGGATAGAGAAACAAATCACCAGTTTCATATGGAAGGGAAAGAAGCCCTGGATAAGCAAAGCATTACTGAAAAAGAAGAAGGAAGTGGGAGGCCTCACTCTACCTGATTTGAGAACATATTGTACAGCTACAGTAGTCAAAACAGCCTGGTACTGGTACAACAACAGGCACATAGACCAATGGAACAGAATTGAGAACCCAGATATAAATCCATCCACGTATGAGCAGCTGATATTTGACAAAGGACCAGTGTCAGTCAATTGGGGAAATGATAGTCTTTTTAACAAATGGTGCTGGCATAACTGGATATCCATTTGTAAAAGAATGAAACAGGACCCATACCTCACACCTTGCACAAAAACTAACTCCAAGTGGATCAAAGACCTAAACATAAAGACTAAAACGATAAAGATCATGGAAGAAAAAAATAGGGACAACCCTAGGAGCCCTAATACAAGGCATAAACAGAATACAAAACATTACCAAAAATGATGAAGAGAAACCAGATAACTGGGAGCTCCTAAAAATCAAACACCTATGCTCATCTAAAGACTTCACCAAAAGAGTAAAAAGACCACCTACAGATTGGGAAAGAATATTCAGCTATGACATCTCAGACCAGCGCCTGATCTCTAAAATCTACATGATTCTGTCAAAACTCAACCACAAAAAGACAAGCAACCCAATCAAGAAGTGGGCAAAGGATATGAACACACATTTCACTAAAGAAGATATTCAGGCAGCCAACAGATACATGCGAAAATGCTCTCGATCATTAGCCATTAGAGAAATGTAAATTAAAACTACGATGAGATTCCATCTCACACCAACTAAAGACTGGCATTAATCCAAAAAACACAAAATAATAAATGTTGGAGAGGCTGCGGAGAGATTGGAACTCTTATATACTGCTGGTGGGATTGTAAAATGGTACAACCACTTTGGAAATCCATCTGGCGTTATCTTAAACACTTAGAAATAGAACTACCATAGAACCCAGAAATTCCACTCCTCGGAATATACCCTAGAGATACAACAGCCTTCACACAAATAGACATATGCACACCCATGTTTATTGCAGCTCTGTTTACAATAGCAAAAAGCTGGAAGCAACCAAGATGTCCGTCAACGGATGAATGGGTAAATAAATTGTGGTATATTCACACAATGGAATACTACACATCGATAAAGAACAGTGGCGAATCTCTGAAACATTTCATAACATGGAGGAACCTGGAAGGCATTATGCTGAGCGAAATGAGTCAGAGGCAAAAGGACAAATATTGTATAAGACCACTATTATAAGATCTTGAGAAATAGAAAAAACGGAGAAGAACACATACTTTTGTGGTTACAAAGGGGGGAGGGAGGGAGGGAGGGAGAGGGTTTTTTATCGATCAATCAGTAGATAAGAACTGCTTTGGGTGAAGGGAAAGACAACACTCAATACAAGGAAGGTGAGCCTAATTGGACTGGACTAAAAGCAAAGAGGTTTCAGGGATAAAATGAAAGCTTCAAAGGTCAGCGGAGCAGGGGCTGGGGTCTGGGGAACATGGTTTGAGGAGACTTCTAAGTCAACGGGCAAAATAATTCTATTATGAAAACATTCTGCATCCCACTTTGAATTGTGGCACCTGGGGTCCTAAATGCCAACAAGCGGCCATCTAAGCTACATCAGTTGGTCTCAACCCACCTGGAGCAAAGGCAAAGGAAGAACACCAAGGTCACATGACAACTAAGAGCCCAAGAGACAGAAAGGGCCACATGAACCAGAGACCTACATTATCCTGAGACCAGAAGAACTAGTTGGTGCCCAGCCACAATCGATGTCTGCCCTGCTAGGGAGCACAACAGACAACTCCTGAAGGAGCAGGAGGCCAATGGGATACAGACCCCAAATTCTCATAAAAAGACCATACCTAATGATATGAATGCGACTAGAGGAATCCCAGAGACAATGCTCCCCAGAACTTCTGATGGCACAGGACAGGAACCATCCCTGAAGACAACTCATCAGGCATGAAAAGGACTGGTCAGCGGGGGGGAGAGAGATGCTGATGAAGAGTGAGCTAATTAAATCAGGTGGACACTGGAGAGTGTGTTGGCAACTCTTGACTGGAGGGGGGATGGGAAGATAGAGAGAGAGGGAAGATGGCAAAAATGGCACGAAACGAGAGACTGAAAGGGTTGACTCAATAGGGGGAGAGCAAGTGGGAGAAGGGAGTAGGATGTATGTAAACCTACATGTGACAGACTGATTGGAATGGTAAATGTTCACTTGAAGCTTAATAAAAATTAATTAAAAAAAAAAAAGAGGTCTTTTGCAAAAGATTTGTCCAATGCAATGCCTCTTTTGATTTCTTTATTTTCTGTCCCCCCCTCCCCCCCGTTCTGGTACTCCAATCACTTGTAGGTTATTCTTCTTGATAGAGTTCCACAAAATTCTAAGGATTTCTTTATTTTTTAAATTCTTTTACCTAATTTTTCCTCAAATATGTTGGTGCCAAGTGGTTTATCTTCAATTTCACTAATTCTGAGTTCCATTGCCTCAGTGTTGTTCTTATGACTTTCCATTGAATTTTCTATTTCTGAAATTTTATTGTTACTCATCTGAATTTCCGTTTGCTGTCTCTCTATGGATTCTTGCAGACTATTAAATTTGTCATTACACTCTTGTCTAATCTGCTTAAGTTCCTCTAATGCTTTGTCTGTGTGTTCCTTGGCTTGTTCTGCATTTTGCCTGATCTCCTTCCTGATCTCTTGAAGAGTTCCGTGTACCAATCTTTTGTATTCTACCTTTGGTAATTCCAGGAAGTTCTCTTCATCCAGATTTCTTGATCTTTGTTTTGGGAGCTTGCTGAAGCCATCGTGGTCTGCCTCTTCATGTGATTTGATATTGACTATTGTCTCTGAGCCATCAATAAGTTATTGTATTTATTTATTTTGTGTTTGCTTACCATGTCCTAGCTTCTTGTTTTGCTTTCATATTCCCAAATATGCTGCTCAAGTGAGCTAGGTTGATTATTGGCACGTTTGAAGTTCTAACATCCTATAACCAGGTGGTTAGGCCTGTTATTAGGTATGTGAGGTCAACGTACATTGATTTTCTTGTATGGATTCTGCTCAGGTGTTCAGAAAGTCAGTCACCATGTGTGTGGTACAGGCTCTCCAGTACAGTCCTAGACAAGCAGGGGTTTTAGGTGTAGGAACAGGTATCTGGGTGCAGTAGGGGGTTATGTGCTGAAAAGACTGGGTGCTGACAACCACCCCTGAGTGTCTGTGAGGAAAGTGTATCTCTGTTCCCTAGAGTGCATAGGTGGGTGGGTTTTGCATCCAGACTATGGGCACCCAATGCAGTTGGCTATAAGGACTGGTAGTCACAAATCTTCTTGGACCCCTGTTGTGGGTGGCTAGGTGTTGTGAGTGGAGCCACCAGTCTTCAGGCCCCTGATGTGCACAGGTAAGGTCCCTGCTTAATAGGCAGAGCAGTGTCAAATGACACAAACTAGCCTTTCCACCTTGTAGTTGAAACAGTTGAAGTTAGGCTTTAGATACATATCCTGTTGTACTGTGCTAATGAGGGCCTATATGTTGAAATGGGCCCACACAGGTCTATGCAGGGTTCAAAAGTCATTCAAAGTCCATAGGCCCCATATGCCTCTTCCCAGGCAAAGGAGCTCTTTTTGCCTTGAGTTCATGGCTTAGGGGAGCCAAGAGATTATTTTTTCCTATTTGTTAATTTGTTTCTTCTCCAAGGCCAGGAGAATGGCTCAGGGTGAGTGCAGTGTCCTATTGGCCCAGGGGATCCAGCTGGCTGTGACCCAGTGCAGAGCGGGAAGGGAGCAAGTAAGTGGGTAAGAGGTTTTTTCCCGAAGGGGTATTTTGGGATCACAGTAGGTTAAAAGTAGGTGCTTATCTTAGCCATCTAGTGTAGCCGTAACAGAAATACCACAAGTGGATGGCTTTAACAAAGAGAAATTCATTTTCTCACAGTCTAGTAGCTACAAGTCCAAATTCAGGGCATTGGCTCCAGGGGAAGGCTTTCTTTCTATGTCGACTCTGGAGGAAGGCCTTTGTACTCAACCTTTCCCTGGCTGAGGAGCTTCTCAGGTGCAGGGACCCCATGTCCAAAGGATGTGCTCTGCTCCTGGTGCTGCTTTCTTGGTGGTATGAGGTCCCCAACTTTCAGCTTGCTTCCCTTTCCTTTTTATCTCTTGAGAGATAAAAGGTGGTGCAGGCCACATCCCAGGGAAACTCCCTTTACATTGGATCAAGGATGTGACCTGGGTAAGGGTGGTGTGGCAATCCCACCCTAATCCTTTTAACATAAAATTACAATCACAAAACGGAGGGCAACCACAGAATACTGGGAATCATGGCCTAACCAATTTGATACACACATTTTTGGGGGAACATAATTCAACCCATGACAGTATTTATCATTTGTAAGCCACTTCTTGCTTGTTCTGGAGGGTTGAGCAGATTCTCCACCTTTCAGCCTCCCCAACGTGGAAAACGTGTGCCAAATGCCTCTGCTTGTCTCATCGCACTCAAGGCAGAAGAAGAATCAGCCTGAGGGGTGCTAGCTCCCACCAGGTCAGGTCTGGCAATTCCTCACTGCTTCTGAAACATTTCTCCCTCCCTCTGCCACTCAATCCAATTCCTCAACTTTGCCTTTGATGTTCAAGGCCCCTAGCCTGTTATATATAATCAGTTCACTTGTTTTTTTGGGTCTTTGTTGTCAGAGGGATTACAGAAGTTATCTGACTACTCCATCATCTTGGCCCCACCCTCTCTTTTAATTTCTTGACTGTTGTTTCCATAGGTGTTGATTGTGGATCCAAGTAAAATTAAATCCTTCACAACTTCAATCTTTTCTCCTTTAATCATGATGTTGCTTATTGTTCCAGTTGTGAGGATTTTTGTTTTCCTTGTATGGAGATATAATCCATACTGAAGGCTGTGGGCTTTGACCTTCATCAGTAAGTGCTTCAAGTCCTCTTCACTTTCAGCAAACAAGGTTGCATCATCTGCATAACACAGATTGTTAATGAGTCTTCTTCCAATCCTGATGTCCGTTTTTCTTCATATAGTCCAGCTTCTCAGATTATTTGCTCAGCATACAGGTTGAATAACTATGATGAAAGGATACAGCCCTGACACACACCTTTCCTGACTTTAAACCACATGGTATCCCCTTGTTCTGTTCAAATGACTGCCTCTTGATCTATATACAGTTTCCTCATGAGCACAATTAAGTGTTCTGGAATTCTCATTCTTCCCAATGTTAACCATAATTTGTTATGATCCACACAGTCAAAGGCCTTTGCATAGTCAACAAAACACAGGTAACCATCTTTCTGGTATCCTCTGCTTTCAGCCAGGATCCATCGGACATCAGAAATGATATCCCTGGTTCCATATCCTCTGTTGAATCCAGCTTGAATTTCTGGCAGTTTCCTGTCAATATACCGCTGCAGCTGCTTTTGAATGATCTTTAGCAAAATTTCATTTGCATGTAATATTAATGATATTGTTTGATAATTTCTGCATGCAGTTGGATCACCTTTCTTGGGAATAGGCATAAATACGATCTCTTTCAGTTGATTGGCCAGGTAGCTGTCTTCCCAATTTCTTGGCATAGACATGTGAGCGCTTCCAGCAGTGCATACATTTGTTGAAATATCTCAACGCCTTCAGTGCTTGGACTTCTGCCTTCAGTACCATCAGTTCCTGACCATATGTTTCCTGCTGGAATGGCTTATCATCGACCCATTTTTTTTATGGTATAGTGACTCTGTATATTCATTCACCCTGGTGGTGCAGTGGTTAAGTGCTATGGCTGCTAACCAAAAGGTCAGCTGTTCTAATCCACCAGGCCTCCTTGGAAACCCTGTGGGGCAGTTCTACTCTGTCATGTAGGGTTGTTATGAGTCAGAATTGACTCGATGGCAATGGGTTATGGGTTATATTCATTACAACTTCCTTTAATGCTTCCTGTGACATTCAGTATTTTTGCTGCAGAATCCTTCGGTATTACTACTGGAGGCTTGAATTTTTTCCTCAGTTCTTTCAACTTAAGAAATGCCATGTGTATTCTTCCATTTTGGTTTTATATCTCTAGGTCTTTGCCTTTGTCATTATAATATTTCGTTTTCTAGAGCTACCCTTTGAAATGTTCTATTCAGCTCTTTTACTTCATCATTTCTTCCTTTAGATTTAGTTACTCGATGTCAAGAGCAAGTTTCAGAGTCTCTTCTGACATCCATTTTGGTCTTTTCTTTGTTTCCTGTCTTTTTAATGAAACCCTACTGGAGTAGTTGTTAAGAGCTATGGCTGCTAACTAAAAAGTCAGCAGTTTGAATCTACCAGGCACTCCTTGAAAACCCTATGAGGCAGTTCTACTCTGTCCTATAAGGTCACTATGAGTTGGAATCAACTCGAAAAGAAACAGGTTTGGTCTTTTTTTTTTTTTTTTTTGGTCCTTGATGTTACTCTACAACTTGACTGGTCTTCAGTCGTTAGTGTTCAATGTGGCAAATCTATTCTTGAGGTGATCTCAAAATTCAAGCGGTATACACTCAAAGTCGTACTTTGGTCTCATGGACTTCTTCTCTAATTTTCTTCAGTTTCAACTTGTGCTTGCATATGAACAATCGATGGTCTGTTCGGGAGCCACCCCCTGGCCTTGTTCTAACTGAGATATTGAGGTTTTTCATCGTCTCTTTCAACATATGTTGTTGATTTGATTCCTGTGTATTCCATCTGGTGAGGTCCACATGTATCCTAGCTGTTTATGTTGTTGAAAAAAGATATTTGCAATGAAGAAGTCATTGGTCTTACAAAATTCTATCATGTGATATCTTGCATTATTGCTATCAACAAAGCCGTATTTTCCAGCTAATGATCCTTCTTTATTTCCAACTTTCACATTCCAGTCACCAGTAATTATCAACTGATCTTGATTCGATCAATTTCAGACTGCAGATGTTGGTAAAAGTCATTAATTTCTTCATTTTTGGCTTTAGTGGTTGGTGTGTAAATTTGAATAACAGTCATATTAACTGATCTTCCTTGTAGGCATATGCATATAATCCTATCACTGACAGTGTTGTACTTCAGGATAGATCTTGCAATGTTCTTTTTGATGATGAATTCAACTCCATTCCTCTTCAAGTCATCATTCCCAACGTAGTAGACCACATGACTGTCCAATTCAAAATGGCCAATGCTAGTCCATTTCAGCTAATGGCTAGGATATCGATGTTTATGTTTTCCATTTCATTTTTGACGATTTCCAATTTTCCTTGATTCATACATGATACATTCCGCATCCTAATTATTGATGGATATTTACAGCTGTTTCTTCTCATTTTCAGTAGTGCCCCATCAGCAAATGATGGTCCCGAAAGTTTGACTTCATCCACATCATTAAGGTCAATTCTCCTTTGAGGTGGCAGCTCTTCCCCAGTTGCATTTTGATTGCTTTCCAACCTGAGTGGCTCATCTTCCGGCACTATACTAGACAATGTTCTGCTGCTATTCATAAGGTTTTCACTGGCTAAATCTTTTCAGAAGTAGACTGCCTGGTCCTTCTTCCTAGTCTGCGTTAGTCTGCAAGCTCAGCTGAAACCTATCCACCATGGGAGACCCTGCTGGTATTTGAATATTTGTGGCATAGCTTCTAGCATCACAGCAACACGCAAGTCCCAACAGTAAGACAAACACCAACAACTAGTATTTTTTTAAATACCCTTTACAATACATAGAAAGCATGTTAAATTTAACAAAATACGTTCAAGATCTGTGTGTTGAAAACTACAAAAGACTGCTGAGAAATATTATATAATAGCTAATAAATGGTGAGGAATTCAATACAGTAAAGAAGTTAATTCTTCCCCAAATCAATCTATAAAATAGACTCAATGAAATTCTCATTAACATCCTGGAATGGATTTTTTTTTTTCTTTTTTAGAAATTAAAAGGATGATCCCAAATGTTTTCTGGAAATGCAAGTGATCTACAAATTCATTTTAAATAAATAAATAAATAAAAACTGAGGACTCACACTACCTGATTTCAAGAAAGACCTGATTTCAAGAAAGACTATAAAGCTAAATAAAATTAGGACAGTGTAGTATAGCTGTAAGAATAGGCTTACAGACCCATGGGACAGAATATGGATTCTAGATATATGTATTCAGTTGATTTTCAAACTTGCAGACATGACAAAAAATGGGAAAAACAGAATTGCCTCAAAAAATTTGATGGAGCAATTATATATCCATATTGCCAAAAAAGAAAAAAAAATTACTCACCCTTGCATGCGGCTGTCATGAGTTGGAGTCAAACTGATAGTCATCTAGTTCGAGTTTTGTATGTGTGTGTATGTCCTGAGTAATTCCCTTCAAAGAAAATCAATATGATATTAGAAAGGCAGAATGGTTGCTGAGGGCCCCCAAAATCTACTAAACGGCCACAACAGATAGATCAGAGAAGTGAGAAATAGTTTCATCCCCCATGTGGAAATCAACGTGGACATTCTACATATCATAAAAAGCTATATTAATGCTATATATGGGAGGTGGCGTTCCCTGACAGGCACACATCGTCACTGACTAGTGAGGTAAAGTTTGCCTCTATTGCTTTCTGAAGCTTTCAGTTTGAAAAGTGGCTCACCTCGAAAACTTAAGCCTGGTTGATAAAGCATGCTTTACGATAACATGCCAGAAGGACAATGAAAAAGGGGTTGAAGACATGTCTCCTGTGATCATATAGGTTGGCTGTGTGCTTTCTCTTTGAAATACCAAATATACATGAAAACAAATACTGTTGTAATCTGATAAGTATCAAAAAACAAAAACCAAACCCTTTGCTATGAAGTCAATTCCAACTCATGGCAACACTATAGGACAGGGTAGAACTTCCCCATAGGGTGTCCAAGGAGTGGCTAGTGGATTTGAACGGCTGACATTTTGGTTACTGGCCCTAATTTCAATAGTATACATGATGACTTTTACAAAAAGAAATGAAAAAAAAAATTGTCTGGCAGATATCCATCCTTGTAGTTGAAGTCCTCTTTATCTTATTAAATATGAACAATAGAAAAAAAAAATCCGTTGATGTTGTGATAATGAAAAATATCAGTCACAGAATATTTCTTTCTGAGCTCTACTTTACATGATAGTTCCCAATTTCCACTGGATATGTTATCAAAAAAAAAAAAAAGCTATTTTTATTTTTGCTTCTAAGTTTTTATTGCTCTATTACTATGGTAGTGATGATTTAAAATAATCTGTCTCTCCTACTGCCACAGCTTACTGTTCCAACATGAGGATTCTAAGTAACAGCTGCCATGTACGAATAGCCTCACCTCGGTTTGCATAAGAAACCATTGCAGAATGCCCTGATCGTGAAAAATTACAGTGCAAATGTGGCAGTGAGTTGAAATGGGCTCATTGTGAGAAATGATTTGGCATACTGCCCTTAAATTTTGGAAATTCCACTATGAGCTTTGGAATTAGAAGATAAAGTTATTCTAGTGATTTTTAGCAAAGGAAATTAATTATCATGCTGGGCAGCAAATATCATTGAAAACATTCAAGAGAATCATTCTTCTGCCCATCTGTATCTACAAAATGAATTACTTCACAGCCATTTGAATGGGACGCTGCAGTGCCTTCTCTGAATGGCTTATACATATTGGGGTTTCATATCTTTGGTTTCCTGTAGAATTAACTTAATCCGAGGATAATCCTAAGTAATTCCCTTCGATTTTTCTCTTCTCTCCACCAATTTAGAAATGCCTCAGGGGAAATATATGGCTGAGATTCATTTTCTGGACAAATATTTATAAGCAAAAGCTAGGATAATTAACTAATTGCATTGAAAATTTCCGGAAAGAGTAGTCTTGCATTTTAAGACAGCAGGCTGCAAATTCCAGAACTAATAGATACATCGTTCTCCAGTTAATTTCCTCTTAACTTTCTAGTCTGAAAAAAGAGCTGATTTAGAACACATGAGGATTGATGGCTCCCCTTCAGCACAATATATCACTGCTCTTCCAGGACATTTCCAAGAATGACTAGAACTCCTTTGTGCACAGTGCAACTTAAAAACCTAAGGTAATGATTAAACCATTTGATAGAATCTTAGAAATGTGGAGAGATGCCATAATCAATACAAAGTGAAGGAGATGTTATGTCACTTTCGGTAAGAGACATGTATTATACAACCTTTTAGCCACATCTTATGTGTGTCTGAAAAAAGCTGTGAGGTTGTGAAAAAATATGTGCTTTTATGAAAGAGATAAAAATTAGCATTTTTAGCACCTCCATTTTATAATGGCTTAACGGCCCATAATATAAAGCATGTCAAATCACTGTCGTAATCAAACTAAGAAATGAGCTCTCTGCTGAGAGTTATGTGGTGGCTTGGACCCATACCTCTGACCACTAGGTATCCTCTCTGCATGAAGAATTCAAGCAATGCTGATTGTTTGTTCTCTGCTTACTTAGAGACTCATCTTAGAGTCTCTAAGGCGTGGTCTTAAAAATACAGTTAGTAAACTGTGACAGAGAAGTAATATTTCATTCCACAGAGACTAAAGTGGTAGCAATGAAGGGGGTGCAGTTCGGCTGGGGTGATTCAAAATGAAATTAAGACACTAACCAGCTTCCTTGGTTAATACCTTATCTCTGGTACATATTTTTAAGTGGATGAATGAGGACATGGCTTTCTGAGCAAGTGGCATAGGTATCCAATTATTCCATTCTTTTTGAGCTTCATTAAAATCAGACAATATATTTCTTTTAGATGGGAATTTCCTCTTTCAGTGATCAAAACTTTGAATCTGAGAGGTACACTTTTTACTATTCTATACATGGAGATCCCTGGAGTGTGATAAACTGTCATTTGGCTGTGATAAAAGAATGGAGAATTTTACCTTTCACTCCTTTATTTTCCAGATTCAGTAAATTGATTAAATTTGGCTTTTTAGTCTGCTCTGATTTTTTTCCTAAAATAACTGTGGCTTATTTTAATGTATAACTTAATTGACAAAAACACAAATTTTAATTTTATTTAAAAAATAATTTTTTTACTTCATAGAAATCAGTAGGTAGACTATGAAATTCAAAGTGACATATAATGCTGTTATCTAAGGAAAAAATCCTTTTATTACTCACCCTGTACTCTGGAATCTCAGATTCAAATTGAACATCCTAAGGACTGACTAGTCCTTGAGTCTAACTCATATTAATTAAAGTTCACTCAAGAATATGGTAGAAACCAGAATGCCTTTGGATGACTCCAGCACAAACTCCATATGATGGCAAATATTAGTGACCTTGAACAAGAATTAATCATCAAACTGTACATACGTGTGCATATATATACACACACACACACACACACACAACAGATGGAGAAAATTAAGAAAATCTGAGATGGACCAGTCATTATGTGATACTAATGAGTTAATTTTCTTGGGTGTGAAAATAGTGTTATGATTATGTAGAATAATGTTTATAAAGAACTAACTTTTCCTTTTGTTGACTTCAAAATATATTCTGATAATTTGAGGTTAAATATTTTTGTGCAAGTATTTCTGATACAATTTTATATACTTATTTAAAATTAGCATCCATTTTATATACTTATTTAAAATGAGCACCTATTGTAATTTTGTAATAATCACTTGACAGAATGTTAAATAGCAATTATTTTTTCTTGTATAAATTGACTGTTATTGTCTTGTGCTGTGATTAATGAAAGCTCAGTTGGCTTAGTCATGCATCGTTTATAGCAGCGTGGGAGGAACGAGAGGCTAAAGTACTTTAGCATATTTTCTGTAAATTAAATATTCCTATGCAAGTCTATCTGTGGATATGTGTTTTTGTTTCTCTTAGATTCCTGGGTTGTAGGGTATATACATTTTTAACCTTAAGGAATTACCACGGAGTTTTCCGAAGTAACTGTACTATTTTATACTCATCCCTGCTATGTATGAGGGTTCTAATGGATCCAGTCTCTGCCACAAGTGTAAGTATTTAAGGAATATTTATTGCTGCCCCACACTGTGCAAGCATTAAGCTCAGCATTAAGTGTTTGTGACATGTGTACACAGATGATCAAGAAGTTACCTCCTACTTAGAACAGAAAATTAAGGCACACAGCTTCACTTATGGAGTGCCTACCACACTCTATGCCATCTCATGTAAGCTATTTTTAAATGTCAAGAATGAAATATTTCACCTATTCACAGGAGGAGGATTGAGATTCAAGAAAGTATGACTTAACCCACATCACACTTAAAGTACAGAGTGGAACTCAGTTATGAAATTAAGCCTATCTAATTACAAAACTCGAGTTTACTCAATTCACCTGAATGGCTTCAAAGAGTGATGACAGCTCAAAAGTAGATAGATAGACAGACAGATAATAGATAGATAGAAAGCTATTATTTTTACCTTCTATTTTATACATGAATAGATTGAGGCACAGGGACATGAAGTATCTTGTCCCAAATCAGACATCTGGATAGTGGAAGATCCAGGCCGACTGAATCCAGAGAGGGCACAAACTCATAATTAGAAGCCAACACTGCTACATAGGGCAGTGTCATGGAGGAAATTAACATCTGTTGAGAAGGGAGTTGGGAATTAGTAGCTAAGAGCTGAGTATGGATGTGTGCATCATCCTGTTGCCATATAGAAACCTAGTACTATATTGGGGAGATTACATTCAATTCAATCTCAAATGTTTGCGGTAATAGGTGAGAGAAATTTCCACAGCAGTGTAGCTACATGAATTAATGACTCTGTGAACATTATCTCTTCTTTTTGAGAATATATAATCATTTCATGATTTTTCTTTTATTGAAGTCTATATTTTACGTCTAAATTTCAGCTAGTGAGCTCAATAATTATTTGCATAAGAACTAAAACAGCTGAACAGATGACTGTTGGCCTAAGTGGTTTTTGTGTATGAGTATGTGCATGCTGAGTGGAGCTCTAAGTCACCATATGTAGCCTCTTAGAGTCTTCAAAACAATATAAATCCAAAGGGGAAAAAAAATCACTGAATTTTATATAGGAATTAAAATGATTCAGCTAGATCAAACAGACATGAATAGGTGGAAAGATCTTCCCAGAAGATGCTGAGGAAAATTGCAATGTGAAGAATGATATGTGTAGTATGATACCATTCATGGGCATTTTAACAACTCAAGGAATAATACCAGCTTATGGATAAACATACGTAGAGCAAAGACATAAAAACATGAATAAGAAATATATGTTCCACCTTTAGGGTAGTGGTTGCTGCTGGGAAAGAATTCTGGAGAGTTATAAAGAGTATACATACTGTAACTGAAATATTTCATGTCTTAAAGAAAATATCTGGAGCGAATATGACAAAAATTTGTTAGTTAAAAAAAAAAAGCCTACCCTTTGAATCAGGAATTTAACTCCTGGAAATTTATACCATAAAAATGAAGGTACCAGTGTATCAATATTGGAATGACTAAATAAATTATATTATATCTACACCATGCAATGAATTTATATATATGTGTGTATATATATATATATATATATATATATGTATGTATATACAGAAGACATGGTGGTGCAGTGGTTAAAGCGATCAACTGCTAACCGAAAGGTCAGCAGTTGGAACCCACCAGCCAATCCGCAGGAGAAAGATGTGACGGTCTGCTTCTGTAAAGATTTCAGTCTTGGAAACCCTGTGGGGCCGTTCTACTCTGTCATATAGGGTCACGCTATTAATCAGAATTGACTGGACAGCAGCTAGTTTGGGTTTTTTGGTTTGGGATATATACATATAAAAAATGACTTGGAATGATTTTCCCTAAGAAATTATAAAGAAAAGCAAGAGTCAGACAAGTGTGTATATGATATACTTTCCTTAAAAATATGATGGCAAAACATACTTGCATAGTCCTCTAAAGAATTATATTAATACAGAGGCATAGGAATATAAATAGACTAAGAGATTCAAGAAAGCACATGGAGTCACAATCCAAACCTTAACTCTTAACTGCAATTTTATATTTTCTAGCCAGAGATGATGGAACTGGAGAAAGACATTTGAAGACGATTTCCAAAAAGATGAGTATTGAAGACATGTATCTTTTGTACTAACCTGGGCTTTTGAACTCATTGGTTTATTAATGTCCACTTTTATTTAAAAATATAAGCATGTAAAGAAAATCTAAAATATGCATTAACATATTAAAATGTCTAAGTGTCTAAGCAGAAATTGACTAAAGATTTATATAACAAACAAAATGTTAATAATAACAATAATAAAACTTTTCGTATCAGGGTTCAAAGACCATACACAGCAAAACTCAAGGCAAGGGGTAAAGAAATAACATTTTATTTGGCAGTTGCAAATATAGGACAGTGATAATGAAGGGAAAGATGTGAGACAAAGGGAAACATGAATCACTGTGAAGTGAGACTCAGTATAACCCAGCTGATTTCACTGGGTCATGCCTCTCATACTACTTTCTCCAAATATTATAGGCTATATTAGTGTCATATTTTGACACTGGCATCATTTATTTTGGCAACATGTGCTTTCCTTTGATGGTGTTTTCTTACAGGCTGTACTTACATGCGGTGCTCAAGGGGAATACAGAACCTTTTTTATAGATAGATTTACCAATACTTATTGGAACAGAGAGACAGGTACTGTCTTTAAAATTTTAAAGAAAATAGTTTTTCCTTATGCCATGAGAAATGCCAGGGTTGAAAACTTAAAACAGCAGCACAAAGTAAATAAACACACTCACAAACACACACACGCATATACACATATATAATCATATATACACACATATGTTTATGTGCATTTTATTGACTTCAGGAAGGCACTCATCTGTGTGAATTCTAAGAAATTATGGATTACATTGAGAAGAGCGGGAATTTCAGAACACTTAATTGTGCTTGTGTGAAATCTGTATCCTTTGTCTTACTTATTCGACCTGTATGCTGAACAAATAATCTGAGAAGCCAGACTATATGAGGAACATGACATCAGAATTGGAGGAAGACTCATTACTAACCTGTGATATACAGATGACACAACCTCGTTTGCCAAAAGTGAAGACAACTTGAAGTGCTTACTAATGAAGGTCAAAGACTATGACCTTCAGTATGGATTACACCTGAAGTTGAAGAAAATAAAAATCCTCACCTGTCTATAGGGCCAACAATAACACACGTGAGTTGTGCTTCATAGTTCAATCATGTTTTCGAGACTAATAGGTACACTAGTCCAAAAGCAAAGACAAGAAGCCAGAAAGGGAAAGGAAAACTGGACGAATGGAAACAGGGAAGCTGGTGTGGAGAAGGGGAGAGTGTTGACACACTCGGGTTGAAAACCAGTGTCACAAAACTATTTGTGTATTAACTGCTTAATGAGAAACTAATTTGCTCTGTAAATTTTCATCCAAATCACAACTGAAAAAAAAAAAAATAGGCGAAGGACTTGAGCAGACATTTCAAGCAAGAAAATAATTTAAAAGATATTCAACATCATTAGCCATTAAAAAACATTGCCACCAACATACAAAAATCAGGTGGAGTCCTCTACACCAACAAAGAGAACATCAAAGAGGAAATCACAAAATCAATGCCATTCACAATACCTCCCAAGAAGATAAAATACTTAGGAATAAATCTAACTAGAGATGTAAAAGACCTATACAAAGAAAACTACAAGACACTACTGCAAGGAACCAAAAGAGACCTATATAAGTGAAAAAACATGCCTTGCTCATGGATAAGAAGAACTAACATTGCAAAAATGTCTATTCTACCAAAAGCAATCTATAGATAGAATGCAATTCTGATCCAAATTCCAACGACATTTTTTATTGAGATAGACAAATCACCAACTTCATATGGAAGGGAAAGAGGCCCCAGAGAAGTAAAGCATTACTGAAAAAGAAGGAAAAAGTGGGAGGCCTCACACTACCTGATTTTAGAATCTTTTATACCTCAATGGTAGTCAAAACAGCCTGGTATAACAATAGATACATAGAACAATGAAACAGAATTGAGAATACAGACATGAATTCATCCACCCATGAGCAGTTGATATTTGACAAAGGCCCAAAGTCAGTTAAATGGGGAAAAGACAGTCTCTCACAAATGGTGCTGGCATAACTAGATATCCATCTGCAAAAAAATGAAACAAGACCCATACCTCGTACCATGTAAAAAAAACTAACTCAAAATAGATCAAAGACCTAAATACAAAATCTAAAACCATAAAGATCATGGAAGAAAAAATAAGCACAGCGCTAGGAGACCTCATCATAGCATAAGCAGAATACAAATCATAATAAACAATGCACAAACACCAGAAGAGAAACTAGACAACTGGGAGCTCCTAAAAATCAAACACTTATGCACATGAAAAGACTTCATTCACCAAAACAGTAAAAAAGCAACCTACAGACTGGAAAAAAAATTTTTGGCTATGACATATCCAATCAGGGTCTAAGCTCTAAAATCAACAAGACACAGCAAAACCTCAACAACAAAAAGACAAATACTTAAAAAGTGGGCAAACAATACAAACAGGCATTTCACCGAAGACATTTAAATGGCTAACAGATACATAAGGAAATGCTCACGCTCATTAGCCATTAGAGAAATGCAAAGTAAAACTACAATGAGATACCGCCTCATACCAATAAGGCTAGCATTAATTCAAAAAGCACAAAATAATAAATGTTGGAGAGGTTGTGGAGAGACTGGAATACTTAAACACTGCTGGTGGGAATGTAAAATGGTACATCCACTTTGGAAATCAATTTGGCTCATCCTTAAAAAGCTGAAAATAGAAGTACCATATGATCCAGCAATTCTACTCCATGGAATATATCCCAGAGAAATAAGAGCCCTCACACGAATAGATATTTATACCCACGTTCATTGGAGCATTTGTTCACAAAGGCAAAAAAATTGAAACAACCTAGATGCCCATCAACAGACGAATGTATAAACAAATTATGGTATATATACACAACGGAATACCACGCAACAATAAAGAACAATGATGAATCCGCAAAAGATCTCACAACATGGATATATCTGGAAGGCATTATGCTGAGTGAAATTAGCCAGTCACAAAAGGAAAAATGTTGCATGAGAACACTATTATAAGAACTCAAGTAAAGGTTTAAACACAGAAAAAAACATTCTTTGATGGTTACAAGGGAATGGAGGGAGGGAGCACTTTTCATAATAGCCAGAAAGCGGGAACAATAGAAATGTCCATCAAGAGATAAGTGGGTAAACAAAATGTGGTATTTACACGTAATGGAATAGTACTTGTTCATAAAGAAAAAGGAAGGTTCTGGTAGGTTTCCTGAATACAACCAAACACTTCGAGGGACAGAATAGCAGGGGCAGGGTTCTGGGGGCCATGGTTTCAGGGGACATCTAGGTGAACAGGCATAACAAAGTGTATTAAGAAAACATTCTGCATCCTACTTTGGTGAGTGGGGTTGGGTCTGGGGTCTTGAAAGCTTGAGAGTGGCCATGTAAGATTCATCAACTGGTCCCAGCCCACCTGGATCAAATGAGAATGAAGAACGCCAAAGACACAAGGAAAATATTAGCTCAAGAGACCACATAAACCAGAGACTCCATCAGCCTGAGACCAGAAGAACTAGATGGTACCTGACTACCACCAATGCTGCCCTGACAGGGAACACAACAGAGAGTCCCTGACAGAGCAGGAGAAAAGCGTGGTACAGACCTCAAATTCACATAAAAAGATCAGACTTAACGGTCTGACTCAGAATAGAGGACCCCTTGAAGACATGGCTCCTGGACTCTGTTAACCCAGGATTAAAACCATTCCTGAAGCCAACTCTTCACACAAAGATTGGACTATAAAACATAGAATAATACTCATGAAAAGTGTGCTTCTTAGTTCAAGCAGACACACCAGACTAAATGGGCAGCTCCTGTCCAGAGGCAGGAGGAGTACACAGAAAGGGAAAGGAACTGGTTGAATGGACGTGGGAAACCTGGGGTGGAAAGGGAGAATGTGCTGTTACATTATAGGGATTGCAACTAGTGTTACATAAAAATACATGTATAAATTTTTGTATGAGATATTAACATGAGCTGTAAATTTTCACCTAAAGCACAATAAAAAAAAGAATAAAAACAAAAGAAAATAGTAAAAAACAAAAACCAAAATTAAAACATTGCCATGAAGTCAATGTTCACTGCAGCACTTTTCATAATAGCCAAAAGGCGGGAACAATGGAAATGTCCATCAAGAGATAAGTGGGTAAACAAAATGTGGTATATACACATAATGGAATACTACTTGTTCATAAAGAGAAAGGAAATCCTGATGCATGCCAAAAAATGGATGAACCTTGAAAATATCATGCTGAGTCATTTGCAAAAGGACAAAAACTGCATGATCTCATTTATATGAAATAAACAAACATACAGAAACCAGAGATTATTAATGGTTACCAGGGATGAGAGAGAGAGGGAAAGGGAGAGTTTTTGCTTTGATGGCACTGAGTTTATGTTAATGTTGGGGGAATAATTTGTAGAAGTGTATAGATAATGTTTGCAGAACATGAATAATGTAATCAATGTCACAGAATTATACATGTAGACATTGTTGAATTGATGAATGTTTTGTAAATTATATTTCTACCCAATTAAAAAATATATATACAAAGAAAATAAAAAATCCTTACAACTGGACCAATAAACAACATCATGATAAATGAAGAAGAAATTCAAGTTGTCAATGATTTCATTCTACTTTGATCAACAATGAACAATGTCATTGAGCACGACTATATTAAGAAATCAAATGACATGTTGCATTGGGAAAATAAAAGACCTCTTTAAAGTGTTAAAAAGCAAAAATATCATTTTGATGACTAAGATGTGACTAACGCAAGCCACAGTCTTTTCAATTTCCTTATATGCATGCAAAAGTTGCATAATAAAAAAGGAAGACATAAGAAAAATTGCTGCATTTATACTGTTATATTGGCCAAGAATATTGACTATACTGTGGACTGCCAGAAAAATGAAAAAAAAAAAATGGTCTTAGCTTAGCTTTAGAAGTGAGCATGATGAGACTTTGTCTCACTTACTTTGAACTCATCATCAGGAAAGACCAATCACTAGAAAACGACATCATGGTTTGTAAAGTAAAAGCAAGGGAAACCCTCAATGAGCTGTATTGACCCAACAGTTGAAACAATGGACTCAAGCATAAGAACAATTATGAAGGTGGTACAGGATTAGACAACATTTTGTACTGTTATTCATGATGTCACCATGAGTAGGAGCCAATTCGATGGAAACTAATGACAACAATGACATCGTCTACAGGAGGAGCCTCTGGATGCTGCAAAAGACTAGTCAGCTCAGCTGATACCTGAAAGATTGGAGGTTAATGTCTACCCAGAGAAAACCCAAAAGAAAGCATTAGGGATCTACTTCAAAAAAATTAGCCTTCAAAAATTCTACGGAGCACAGATCTACTCTGACAAACATCGGGTCACCACGAATTTTAGTAGATTCAATGTCACCTAGTTTATCTTTTATAGCTACAGGTCAGATATGGCTAAGAATCAATTCCAAGATCTAAATATAAGGTTATCGGTTGCAGCACCAATTAAATGTTCAACCAACTAGGTTTCTTATATTAAAGTCAATACACCAGTGAAGAAACAGTGGCACTCTGCAATATGACCCAAGACATCTAGGGAGACACAGTAAAGGCTGCAAACTTTGAATCCCCAAATTCCCTGAACTGTCCTTGGTAAGGAGCAATATAATGAGAGCTAGACACCAGAATGGTTGAGACCAAAATAACAAGTTCTGATTCAAGAGGAGATAGACAATACAACAGAAGAGTTGCAGGATGGTGTAATTCATATTCTTTAAAAAAAAAAAAAAATTTTTAAGAATATGAATTTTCAATTCCAGTGATTACAGGGTTTAGTGTATTTCTGAATACATTTAAGACTTTAACTTTTACCCTCTAAGTGCTACTGTATATGTATAAATTAAATAATATAAAAGTGGATAAACTATTATATCAATTATACACCTAAGTAATTTAAATTTTCTAAACTATCATTTACTAGACTTACTCCTTCAAAAAAGAAACTCTTCCTTAGTTTGTGGCATATCAATCAATGTGGACTTGATAAATCCAAAATTTGTTATTTTTTATTAGAATTATTATTTTTTATTTTTTATGTGTAGTTGGTTCCTACACATAGCAACCCTGTGTACAATAGAATAAAACATTGTCCAATCCTGCACCATCCTCACAGTCATTTTTATATTTGAGCCCATTGTTGCAACCACTATGTCAATCCATGTTATTCAATGTCTTGCTCTTTTTCACTGACCCTCTACTTTACCCAGCATGATGTCCTTCTCCAGGGACTGGCCCCTCCTGATAACATGTCCAAAGTAGGCGAGAGGAAGTCTCTCCATCCTTGTTTCTAAGGAGCATACTGGCTGTACTTTTTCTAAGACATATTTGTTTGTTTTTCTGGCAGTCCACAGTACATTCACTATTCTTTGGCAACCCCATCATTCAAAGGCATCAATTCTTCAGTCTTCCTTATTCATTGTACACTTTTTACATGTATATGGGGAGATTGAAAATATCAAGGCTTCAGTCAGGCACACCTTAGTTCTCAAAGTGATATCTTTGGTTTTAACTCTTTAAAGAGGTCTTTTGCAGCAGATTTGCCCAGAACAATGTGTCTTTGTCTTTTGATTTCTTGACTGTTGCTTCTGTGGGTGTTGATTGTGAACCCAAGCAAAATGAAATCCTTGACAACTTCAATCTTTTCTCTGTTTATGACACTGTTGCTTATTGGTCCAGTTGTGAGGATTTTTGTTTTCTTTATGTTGAAGTGTAATCTATAATGAAAGCTGTAATCTTTGATTGTCATCAGTAAGTGCTTCAAGTTCTCTTCACTTTCAGCAAGCAAGGTTAGGTCATCTGCATACTTGTAGGGTGTTAATGAGTCTTCCTCCATCCCCAATGTCCCATTCTTCTTCATATAGTCCAGCTTCTCAGATTACTGGCTCAACACATAGATTGAATAAGTATGGTGAAAGGTTATAACCCTGATGCATACATTTTCTGATTTTAAACCATGCAGTATCCCCTTATTCTGTTAGAATGACTATTTTGGATAGTTTAGATTTAAATGAAAATGAATGATGAGCACTCATTGACAATATTAATAGGCATTTGACTCCACAGGCAGTAAAATTCGAGCAGATATAGAAGTGGCTTATTATGGATACGAAGGCATTGATGCCACAAAAGAAGCTCTGAGAGCAGGTTTGAATTTTTCCACAGAAACTATGCCCATCAAGATTAATCTGATAGCTCCTCCATGGCATGTGATCACTACAACCACCCTGGAGAGAACAGAAGCCTCTCTGTCCTTAGTGAAGCTAGGCTGTTATCAAAGAAAAGACTGAGGAAAAGAGGGGTGTCTTCAATGTTCAAGCAGAGCCCAAAAGGGTCACAGATACAGGTGAGACCAAGCTTATGAGACAGTTGGAGAGGCTTGAGAGAGAAAATGCAGAAATGGATGGAGCTGACAATGCAGGAGAAATGGAAGCCGAAGTTGAAGATTAACTGTGGGAAAGCGATACCAATTTAAGGAACACAAAACACCTTCCCTGGCTAAACCACAGAAACCCCAGACTTGACAGTTTTCCATATTGAAAACTTGAAAGCTGAATATTTTTTGTTTCCAAGTATTTAAATGTTCCAACAGACCAGAATGTGAAATGCCCTCCTAAATGTCAGCCATTTTCACACAGTAGCTCCAACGCATCCACCATTTTTTAAGGGAGTGGCCTGACCACTAGATACTAAAAGCTTTAAACTAAGAACAGACATAAAATTGGGCCTGTGATTTCCCTCTCTGATGTCTTCAGATTGGCACTTCTCTGTATTTCAGTACTTCTATGAGACTTACCAAGGGCAATCAAAGCGAACAGTCCCAGTCTTTCTGTAAAATGTACTCAAAATATGTAGTCAAGCAAACATTAAATAATTTTTTTAGGGTATTATATATATATATGTTTTACATGAGCACAATTAAGTGTTCTGGAATTTCCATTCTTTGCAATGTTATCCATAATTTGTTATGATCCACACAGTCCAATACCTTTGCAAAGTCAATAAAACACAGGTAAACATCTTTCTGGTATTCTCTGCTTTCAGCAGAGACATCAGCAATGATATGTCATTCCTTGTCTTCTAAATGTGGCTTGAATTTCTGGCAGTTCCCTGTTGATATACTACTGCAACATTATTTGAATTATCTTCAGCAACATTTTGCTTGTGTGTGATATTAATGATATTGTTCTATAATTTCCACATTCTGTTGGATCTCCTTTCTTTGGAGTACGCAAAAATATAGATTTTTTCCAGTTGGTTGGCCAGGTAGCTGTCTTCCCAATATCTTAGCATAGATGAGTGGGTGCTTCCACAGTTGTATCTGTTTGTTAAAACATCTCAATTGGTATTCTGTCAATTCCTGGAACATTGTTTTTTTCCAATGCCTTCAGTGCAGCTTAGACTTCTTCCTTCAATACCATCCATTTTTGATCATATACTACCTCCTGAAATGGTTGAACATGGGCCAATTCTTTTTGGTACAGTGACTTTGTGTATTCCTTATATTTTCTTTTGATGCTTCCTACATCTAAATTTTATACCCCTTTATTTCTCTCATTTCTTATTTTCAAACTACAGGCAAAAATTTCTACCAACACCTTGAAATATGTCCTATGATTAGTTTATCACTTCTTATCATCTGTACACTACCAGCCTCATTCAATCCACCATCAACTTTCATCTGGACTATTGCAAAACACCTCCTACTCAATATTTGTCCCTCCATCCTTGTTCCTCAATCCTAAACCTTAGTAAGAATGATGTTTTTAAAACAAAAATTAGATGCTGTCATCTCCAATCCCCCTGCTCACATAGGCCTAAGCCATGACTAGGCCAGGTAGGATCAGGTCACTGGCAATTTCTTAGAAAAGTTAAAATATTCCTAGAGCATTGTCTTCTAATTTAACCATGACTCTGTAATAAGCACCCCTATTTATTAAATGCTTACCTGATGAAAGAATTAATTTATGGTGTTCTCTTATTCCCTGGTTTTCTGTTTTTCAGGTATTTTACCTCATCTTTAAGAATTACTTTTGTGAACAGTTTCTCTCCCTAGTAGCCTTTGTAAGCATTATCCATTTAATAATGGAGCTAGCTACAAGGAGATTACCCAGCAAATGAATGGTGGCAGAACTGTTTCTCTAGTCAAGCAACATCAAGACTATAAATCATCAATGTTTTTGACATGAAATGAAAATGATTTGATGTTGTGTTTTTTTTTAAACATAAAATTAGAAATCTTTGTTGATGTTGATGTACATGATGTGGCAAAGAATCATCATGGTATAATGCAGATGTCTTTCTGAATAGGAGTTTGTTTCAATACCTAAAATTAATGCCTTTTCGAAGACATCTCAAGGCAACAATTCCCACTGAGTTAACACTTGCTGTGCTGTGTCCTAGATCAGGCACTTTCCATACACTTTCTCACTTTACCTTTTTGTATTCTCAGAGACCAGCCTTGGATACAGTATTGTTTAATTATCCATTTTTGGAATTTACTCAAAATGGCTACTTAGGAAGCCTGATTAGAAGGTAATTTAGATACCCCATTCTTCACTTACTCATGAACGTATTGACTTACAGGAGATACAGTTTTCCTTATGTCGCTGAGTTTACCCATAGTTTTCAAATGGTGCAACATACATCTGTAATTGTTATTGGTGTTATTGATAAAGTAGAGTGAGATAATTTTTCATGGCCGACTAAAGGTGTATATGATTTCTTCCACACACAGTATAAACTCTTTACATTGCATAACAGGATGCATGACTCTAACGTTTTGGAAACCAGTATGTTCAAACACTGTGTTCAAATCCAATGCATAATGACAGAAGTATGGATATAAACAGTTTGGTATCTGAGGTCCTGATTGCTTTTGCTTCTCTTCTGCTCAAGGCATGATTGATGTTTGAAAGCGTGGTCATTTGTCACTCCTCTGTGCCAGTTCTCTTCAAAGGGTGAGTTTCTAGGCAGAACTGAATAGCTTGTGCCAAGTTTTTTTGATTGTTGTTGTTCTCCATTACTTTCACTGACATCAGAACTTTCTCCCTGATTCATTTCTCTGTTGGTAAAGGCTAGAGTGCTTTCAAAATAGATCATAGTAGGAAAGCTTTGGGACACAATTAAAATAAACCATACTATTCAATGCAAAAGTTATTGTGCTCGATGACATTTCTCTTACTAAAAGGGATGATCTAACTCCCCTTCCTTTGCATCTCTACAGGTCTTAGTAATTTGTTTTGCCAATAAAATGTACTGTCCATGACATTATGGGTATTCCAAGTTAGGTCTAAAGAAGCTTGCAGAGAGCTATGGAGGTAATAATTTCAAATTCCAAGAAATTTACATTACGATTTTTTATAGGAGTAAATTTCAAATTTTAATTAAATGGTAATCTAAACTTACAATCTTTTTGTAGTAATCCACTTGTTTTGTTCTGCAGTTTGGGAGACATAAGACATTACACATACTCGAAGTAGAAATGCAATATGAATATATATCTATATTCAGAATATCATCGAAGGGAGTCTTATTGGGGCACAGGATGGTCATCCCAATTATTTTCTCCAAAATGCACTTTTTGTATTATTAGCTCCATGCATAATTGACCTAAATCACTAAGCTGAAATCCTTTTACTTTGTTATTTTATTGTCAATATATCATTTTGACATCTATATTCATTTTTCTTCCTCATCATCTGTAGTTTATTACTATTTATAAACAAAATATTTTAGAAACAATACATTAAATAACCACAGAACAAATTCAAATAAAATGCATTGTGAAAATGAGGAACTTCAGAAGGGCTTCTTGAGCTTTCACAAAGAAAATTTGTCAGAATTTGGGAAATTTTCTGTAAAAATTGTAGCTGAGTCATATTCTTTGCATTATAGCATTCTTTATCTATTTTCTAAATAGATTGTTGAATGAGGGGCAAAGTCATTCAAGGCTGCTGTGAGAGCCAAGCGTTTCTATTTCTCCATCTTTGAATGGAAAACCAATTGAACTACATGATATTGTGGTGAATCCAAATGAATTCTGCATTGCAAATGACAACAAAGGGTGCAAATGTTTAACTTCATAGATAGAATGAGATCTGAAGCATAAAAGCCAAAGAGAAAGTGTCACTACTCAAAACTACAATATCCACTGATAATGTAAACCTTTAATAATACCTCTACAAAGTACGGTCACTTGGCTGAAGAGGATAAGGCCCTCTGCTTCTCTCAAGTTTTTTCACCTCAGTATTTTAAGTATTGAAACAATCTGTCAAAACACCAAGTACTCCATTTGTATGAGTGTCTACATTCCTCAGAAGAAAAGATTTTAGTTTATTTTCTGTTTACTGAGCATCTATAATGTATAGCCCAGAGAGTGTGGTGGTTGGGGCTACCACTAGAAATGCTACTAAGACATTGTTGCCCTCAAGGAACTCAAGAGGTATACGTGTGCATCTCTGATAGGAAGTACCGTATGCATACAACTAACCATACACAAGGCATAGTTTCTCTTTACTTTCACTCTACCTTGAATCAGGTTTGCCATTTGGTTTGTACTAACTACCTACTTCAAGGAAAGCTTAATTTTTTCTCTTAAAAAATAGCAGGCAAGGCTTGCCACAATGTATATTACTATATCTGAATAAAATCCCCATCTTTGTTAATGATAAACAGCCAACTAGAAATGGATTTGTTTCTGAAATAGATACGTAGCCCCCGCTAGTGAAATGACCTGGGTAGTTGCTGGTGGTTCTTGGTGTTTCTCTTGAATGGTCTAACTACGTCGTTGCCTTCACTTACTAATGCAAACAAACCAGTGATTCACTGAATAACAGGGTTTGTCTTGGAAAACATTATCAAGTCCTACATTGTCCATTAATCTGAGTTGCTTCTTGAACTTCTCTGACATTTTGGTCTGCAATAGTTGTGATTATACACAAAGTATAGTTTTTTTTTTTTTTATAGAAATCCAGATGGCCTGACAGAATGATGAATTCTTCAGGCACCGAAATAAAATTTCATGCATTTAATTGGACAGAGTGAATTAATTTTTCTTCTTTGTTTTAATACAGTGAAACCATGAGAAAAGAACCACCCTCACCATTTTTTTTTTTTTTTTCAATAACCCTGAGGCTTTTCCAGTATTTGGACCATCCTGAAAAGCCTAACCTCTCTCAAATTCATTCTGTGCTCATCCAAACTACAATTTGCAGCAATAAATATTGAAGCAGAGAAATTTATTTAAAGTGAAACTTTCAAGTGACTGTGCTGGTTCCTAAAATTACTGGCCAAAGGAAAGCTGTATAATCCTGCTATACTGCAGAGGTAATAAAGTTACTATCACTGGGCCAGAGTTGCTATTTTTCCTTCCTGTCCATTCTACCAACCTAAATCTTAATGACTTTCAAGGCTTACTCAATTTCTACCTCTTCAGAAGCCACTCCTTACCATTTTAACTCCCATCAGAAGTGACGTGATTTAAAGCCTTGGCTCTGGTGGCAGACAGACCTGGATTGAAAACTTGACATCATCTATCACTAGCTGTGTTACAAGTTGCTTAAGCTCTCTCATTTGAATTTCCTGACATGAACAATGAGAATATTCTCAGCATCTTCTTCATGTGATTGTTAAGGTAATTACATGTAAAGAACATAGGATAATATATCCACCACCACACCACTCATTGCCGTTGAGTCAATTCTGACGCATAGTGACCCTATAGGGCACAGTAGAACTCCCACAGGGTTTCAAGGCTGTAAATCTTTACGGAAGCAGACTGCCACATCTTTCTCCTGTGGAGCAGCTGGTGGGTTACCAGCCGAGCTGAGCACTTAACTACTGCACCACCAGGGCTCCTCAGTATAATATATATATGTTTTTTTTTTTTTTTTTTAAAACTCTGTTGTTGCCCAGTCGATTCCAACTCACAGAACTGCCCCAAACAGTTTCCAGGGAGTACCTGGTGGACTTGAACTGCCAACCTTTTGGTTAGCAGCTGTAGTTCTTAATCACTGTGCCACCAGGGCTTCCCAGGATAATACAGCACACCATAAATACTCTATTGGGACGATAATCACCGTTGTCATCATCATCATCGTAATCATCAGGATGCTTAAATTCTGCCTATACATCTCTTCCAGTCTCTGGACTTTTCTAGTGTTATTAAATTCTTCATACATTTGCACCTTACCTCTTTAACTATCTTTTAAATTTCTTTAAAAGCAGACGGTGAGTTCTTACATGTATTTGTTATATGGAGAGTACAAGCGATTAGGTAATAAAGAAGGTCAGGTATCTGGTTACTGGGAAGAAAAATCCCAGTGCAACTAAAAGTTACTCTGACAGGAAGAAGAAGGGGGGCAGGGTGGAAGCACAGACACTTGTATATACACACGTATAAAAAAGAAAGACATGATGGCCACAAGCATTACATTTTCTTTTCTCAGTGAAACAGATTTTTTGATGACCACTGAGTTGCAGGTTTCAGAGGGCACATAGCAAGCCATCCCATCTGAAGGTGCCAGCTAATAAAATTCAGTTTATAGACACCCGAAGTAGAGGATGGAAAGCAAACTTGTGATTCACATTGTGTCACAGTGACTATTGCAGGGGTCAAGGTAGTCAGTATATTAATCATTTCCTTCTCTCAGACCTATTCACCATAATTAATAATTTGTAGCCTGTGGCAAATAATTTTATTATGTTTTCATGCTTACTGAATTAATTTCCTTTTCATATGTCAAATGTATAAATATAACTGCAGTAAGATTACCAGTTCGTTCATTAAGTCATTTCCAAATGCAATCCTGGGTTTAGAGATTGGCATGGCACGTGTGTGTGTGTGTGTGCATGCGAGTGTGTATGTTACTGTTGGGAATCAGTGTTGAAACACAAGCAGTATAATTTTTTTTAATTATTTTATTTTTGTTGTTGAGAATATACACAGCAAAAACATATACCAATTCAAGTTTCTACATGTACAATTCAGTGACATTGATTACATTCTTTGAGTTGTGCAACCATTCTCACACTCCTTTTCTGAATTCCTCCTCCCCCATTAACATGAACTCACTGCCACCTATGCTTCCAATCTATTCTTTCAAGTTGCTATTGTCAGTTTGACCCCATATAAATAGATCTTAAAAAAGCATAATGCTTAAGGCAGGCGTTCTTTACTAGTCAAGCTGAACATTAATTACATGGGAAATTTATGTTTCATGTTTTTGTTTTAATTTCCTTAAAATGAACAATCTCTAGAAGAAGAAATATAAAAGAGGCTCAGGTTAAATTGCTCATATATTTTACTTTCCACTTTGTTCCTGGATTAGGAAGAACACTTCTCATCGATGAGATTAGTTTGTTTTGTAGCCCAGAAGGTATTGCCATTTTACAGTAAAAGAATGCAGTCATGACCTTATAGAACCACCGCTGCAGGATTCCCTGTGGATCCCGTGTCTGAAGGACTTCCAGGATGCTGCAAGTAGCTGGTTATCTGGTTAAATGGTGCTTTTTCTCTGGCTCAGAGAAAAGTCACTAACTAGTTCCTTAATTTATACTGTGTTTCTTGTACTGTTCTAGGAGCTTGAGCTATATCGGTGAACAGCACTACTAGAACTATGTTCTACTGAAGGAGACAAACAATAAATATAGTAACCAAGTAAATTACAGGATATATTAGAAGTTAATAAATGGCATGGAAAAAGAAAAGTAGAGCAAATTATAGGGTTGAAATCAGTTGCAACTTCAAATTGGTAGTCCAAGCAGGACCTCATGGAGAGGCTTAAATTTGAGCTTAGACTTGAAGCGCATTGAGAAATGAGTCATATGGCCACCTGGGCAAGGAGATTCTCTGCAGAGTTTAAAAACAAACATTTTAAAGACTTGAATTCCTTACCCCAGCAATAATGGCACTGATTTTAAAAAAAAAGCAAATGTTGGCAAGGCTGTGTGGAGATTGGAACTCTTATGCACTGCTGTTGGGAATGTATAATCACTATGGAAAATGGTATAGCGCTTCCTTAAAAAGCTAGAAATAGAAATACCATGTGATCCACATTCCCACTCCTAGGTATATATCCTAAAGAAAAAAAAAGCCGTGGCAAGAATAGAGATATGCAAACCCATGTACCTTGCAGCATTATTCACAATAGCAAAAAGATGGAAATAATCCAAGTACCCATCAAGAGATGAAAGGATAAGCAAACTGTGGTACATACACACAACGGAAGGACAAATGTCATATGAGATCCACTATTATAAATAGTCCAGAAAAGGCTTAAACATAAAGAAACATTTTTTTGATGGTTACCAGCAAAGGGAAGGCAAAGAAGGGAAAATCAGTAACTAGAGAATAGACATGTATTAACTTTGGTGAAGGGAAAGGCAGTACACAATATGGGGAAGTCAGCTCAACAAAACCAAGAAAAGGGAAGATACTGAGAAAGGTTCACGAGAATTAAAAGTAACAAAGGTAAATACTGTAACATACACAATCCTGCAACAACACTAATAACAAACAATAATTTATAAGTGGAAACATAGATAAAAAAATAGATATGTATGCTAAATAGATGTGAGAGGGCGTATGGGAACACACTCATGTGCATATATAGGTTTGGCTGTGGATATTTCTATATGTATATTTGTATGTGCTGCATGTATATTCATATATATAATAGAACACACAGTGGGCAGAGTCACAGAAACAGCCTAGACATACCCAAACACCTCACAGGACTGAGATTCTGGGTTTAAAGGCTAAGGACCACAGTTTCAGGGGACATCTAGGTCAATTGGCATAACATAGTTCATAAAGAAAGCTTTCTATATCCTGCTTTGATGAGTAGCATGTGGGGTCTTAAAAGCTTGCAAGCGGCCATCTAGGAGGCAACTATTGGACTCTTTCCACCCAGAACAAAGGAGAGTGAAGAAAACCAGAGACTCAAGGAAACAGTTCAAAGGACTAATGGTCCACAGGAACTACAGCCTCCAAGACTCAAGGAAACAATTAGTTCAAAGGACTAATGATCACAGGAATTGAAACCTCCACCAGCCTGAGACCAGAAGCATTAGGTGGTGTCCAGCTACCACTATTAACTGCTCTGACCAAGAACATAACAGAAGGGCCTGGCTAGAGTGAGGAAAAAATATATATGGAACAAAATTCAAATTAAAAAACAAACAAACATTTACTGGTCTGAGAGAGACTGGAGGAACTCCCAAGACTATAGGCCTTAGACACCATTTTAACTTGAAACTGAAGCCATTCCCAGAGATCACCTTTTAGCCAAATAATAGACAGGCCTATAAATAAACAATAAAACAGGTGCACAATGTGCTCCTTAGAACAATTACCTACATGAGACTGAAAAGAGAACATATGACCAAAAGCAAAAATGGGAAGGCAGGAAGGGGTAGGAAAACCAGAGGAATAGAACAGAGGAACTTACGTTGGCAATGGGGAGAGTGCTGGCACATTGAGTATGGATTGCAATCAATGTCATGGAACAATTTGTGTATAAACTATTGAATGGGAAACTAATATACTCTGTAAACCTATACCTAGTGCACAATTAAAAAAGAAGAAGAAGAAGAAGGGGAAAGTGTTCAAGAAGAAATAAATTAAGGTCAAACAAACAAACAAAAAAAACCCTGAAAAGGCATACCTGATGTATTAAGGGAAAAAGGAAAAAAAAAAGGGCATATTTGAAGAAGTGAGAAGTAATAGAAAATTTGGACAGAGAGATAAAGGGGATTCCATGTAAAAGTCATTTAGTCCATTGTAACAAATTTGACAATGTATCTATCCCAAATCCTTATGGATTACTTTCATTTTAGTTTTGAACTCCATCCCACACTAAGAATGAATTAAGGGTAAATGAAGGAACACTGGGATGTTAAGTAGGGAGTGTGACATTTTTGAAGGAGTAATGGTTTTTCCTGTACATTGTTGATCATTCATCTTCCTGTCATGTGGGCCGTGATTCAGAGCGATGTTTCACTTTGAAGATCTAGGTGGATTCAGGTGGCAGCACAAGGGAAAGAAAGTGTGCTATCTTCTACTGATGTTTCCTTAGGTGAAAAAAAGTTTTAAAAGAGGAAGCAGGGAAAATTTCTGTTGTTTCTAAATGGTTTTCATCAAAACTTATTAGGATAAAGAGCCTCATGTGTATTTGAGACAAATGAGGGGGAGAAAAAGCATACTTTTACTATCATATCATATAATAATCCTCAGGAGATAAAGGTAGATGGAGGGATCCTGGCTTTTGTCTCAGCAAATATTCCTAGTTCCACGCCGACCTTAACAGAAAGTTCTAGAATAGCTTAGTTCTGTAGTAATCTGTTCATTACAGAAGGTAATCATTGTGTCTCTCTCTGAGATTTGTTGTAAGACTAGATTGAGATAATGCTTGTTCATCATATGAGCTATTCAAGATACCAAGTATGTAGTAGTTGCTCACTTATGGCACAAGGTACTATTATTTTTACTGCTACTTTTTCTTGGTAACTATTTCCAGGTCCCACCTTCCAAAACTTATTACTCTGTCTTTTCTGTAAAACCAGCTCTGCAACACTGAATATCAGCATCATGAATATTTTGCTCTCTTCTCTGCCCCACAATCAAATGTGCCAAATTCTAAACCGGAGCTGACTCCAGACCAGTTAAAAACAGTAAACTCCCCTACACCACTCTGCCTCTGTAATCCCACCAAAGAATACTGGATGTTATTTCAAAAATAGTGACCTGAACAACTATTGCTATGGATTGAATTGTATGCCCCCGCCAAGATGTGTATCAATGTGGTTAGTCTGTGATTCCCAGTATTGTGTGATTGTCTATCATTTTGTCATCTGATATGATTTTCCTGTGTTGTAAACCCTATCACTATGATGTTAATGAGGTGGGATTAGTGGCAGTTATGTTAATGAGGCAGGACTCAATCTAAAAGATTATGTTGTGTCTTAAATCAATCTCTTTTGAGATATAAAAGACCAGAGCAGAGAGATAAGGGGACCTCATTAACAATAAGCAAAAGAGCCAGGAGTTCAGTTCAATAATTCATTGCAATGGCCACACAGAACCCACAGACCATATTCACAATTATGGGGTTTTTAGGGAAGTAACAGTTATAATTCAAGCTCAGAAACACTCAAAATACTGTTCTTCCATCAGGACAGCCTTTTCACAACTGTGCTCACAGGCACTCTTCTCCCTGACCCTAGATAGGCCTTTTCCCAAAGGCACTCAGCTTTCTTTCTCTGTGGGCCAGAAAGCCCTCTGTATCATCTCCTGCTGCCGGGTCTCTGCTGCCAAGACTTTCTTGCCACTGCTTCTCACCATCTTCAGTGTTACAGCTTGCTCTCTTTCTCTCTCTTCCTCTGCCTCTTTCTCTCAGTCTCCTGTTTCCAGGAACTTCTCAGCACAGGGATTCTGGGTCCAAAGTATGCGTTCTCTGTTCCTGGCTGTTCTTCCTCGGTGGTGGTAGGATCCTCCTCTCTGCTCTGGAATTGGCTCTCTTCTAAAGTAAAACCAATCAATCCCCTTGGTGGCCCATAATTACCTCATCACACAGACCCAATCACCTGGGGAGTTACAAGACCATGACTAGAAAGGCCACACAAAAAAGTAATAAATCGCACTGCACAGCCACATGAAGATCTAGAGAAAGAGTAGTTCAGGCAAAGGTGAGAGTAAAAAGAAGGCAAACACTCTGAGACAGAAGAGTCCTTGGCATGTTTGAGGAAGACAGAACATCCACTTGGCTGGGCTGGGGTTAGAAAAGGAAAGCAGAGAGGAGACATACCTCAGATCACATGTGGTGATACAATGATTCACTGTAGAAAATTTACACAAATACAAAGATGAAAATAAAACAAAGAGAAAAGTAAGACAGAAACAAGAAATTATGCAAGAGACTATCACAGTAGCATTTCAATTTATACACTACCAGTCCCTGTCTCTGAATTATTTTGTGTCTGTCTTCCCTATTTGAAATTCTATTTATGTTTCTGTCTGTCTTTTTCCCAATAAGTACTTTGCAGATCATGAGTTCTTCAATTTTTTACACTTTAATTCTAATTAGTCTATAAAATTTACATTTTGCATCTCAGTGAGATGCACAACTTCTTAACTATCTTTCAAGATTCACTAGTTTAAAGCTCCAGATATGAAATACCTGCCATGTGCCAGGTCCTAAGCTAAGTTGCTTGGACTATAACAATGTATAACATGCCTTTGCCCAAGGAACAGGCCCAATGATATTAGCCCTGCCAGAAGATTAAGACCCTTAGTTATATTGCCAGGGATCTGAGGGAGGAAGTGCTAGCGTGAATGTCATCCATTGTGGCTTTCAAGTAAAATGTTAACATTATTATAACACAATGGGAATTAATTTAATATGTCACTTATTTTTAACCAGCTAATTTTGTATTTATTTTTAAAGACTGTTTCTTCTTCTGAGACATAGTTATAGCGCTTGAGTAGTAGAATATGATAGGAGAAGATTAAATAACCTTTTTTATATTAGGTTTAAGATGTTGGATCTTCATGTACTTTTTCCAGATCCTGACAGTTTTGACCTTGCAGAAAGAAATAGCTGTCAACTTCTATTTATCTTGAAGTTTGTTCACCCCATACAACATCTCCACTTCCAGCATTATAAGACTTTTCAAGCAATAAACAGTGAAATGACAAAATCATAAATTCAAAGATGTAGAAAGGCTCTTAAAGGTCATATCATTCTAGGTTTTATGAGTTGGATGAATATCTTCTACATTCTTTTCATGACTGTTGGGATATATGGTTATCCACCTGTGTTTTCTGCCTCTGGATTTTATTGGGAACTTCCTTTCCCACTGACACTGCATGCTGCTGGGAGAAGGAGACCTGTATGACAGATTGAAAAGGAAAAAAAAAGGGAAAGTGTGCCACCAATTCCTGTTTTTACAGGTTATTGTATAAGGTGGTGCTGAATCAATGTCTTTGGTATGAAAAATATAGATTTTGATAAAACGTGTTTTGGGACATATGTGACCCACTGGACTCAAGGTGTAGAATTAGTGGGATACATTTGTCCCTCTGGAATTGGAGGGTAGGATTGGTAGGATGAAGCAAGGAAAAAAAAAATCCTTAGTACCTACAGGAAATTCAAACACACTCAACGATTCAGCATGCATCCCATTAATGAAAACACATGGTATCAACAAAACATTCAAAGCAGAAAATAATTGGATCTTGAAAGGGATATCATATAAAATCAGCATAGTTGGCTGAGTATTGGAGAAGAATCTGCGATCAAATATCACTCTTATAACTTGTGCTAAACATATGGCCACCATGTGTCTGTCAGTTTGTCATACTGTGATGACTTGTGTGTTGCTGTGATACTGGAAACTTTGCCACCAGTATTTCAAATACCAGCAGGGTCACCCTGGTTGGACAGGTTTAAGTGGAGCTTACAGACTAAGACAGACTAGGAAGAAGGACCTGGCAATCATCTTCTGAAAAAATTGGCCAGTGAAAATCTTATGAATAGCAGTGGAACATTGATATAATGCCAAAGATGAGCTCCTCAGATAGGAATACACTTAAAATACAACTGGGGACGAGCTGTTTTCTCAAAGTAGAGTCAACCTTAATGATGTGGATGAAGTCAAACTTTCAGGGCCTTCATTTGCTGATATGGCATGACTCAAAATGAGAAGAAACACCTGCAAATATCCATTAATAATCAGAACATGGAATGTATGAAGTATGAATTCTGGGGAATTGAAAGTAATCAAAAATGAAAAGGAACGCATAAATATCTTAGGTATTGGAGAACTGAAATGGACTGGCATTCCTCATTTTGAATCAGACAATCATATGGTCTACTATGCCAGGAATGGCAAATTGAAGACAAATGGAGTCATTTTCACGGTCAAAAAGAACATTTCAAGTTCTACCCTGAAGTACAAAGCTGTCAGTGATAGGATAATACCCATATGCCTACAAGGAAGTCTCACCAATACCACTATTATTCAAATTTGTGCATCAACCACCAAGGCCAGATGGAGAAATTGAAAATTTTTACCAACTTCTGCAGTCTGAAATTGATTGAACATGCAATCAGGATGCATTGATAATTGCTGGTGTTTGGGATGCAAAAGTTGGAAACAAAGAAGAAGGATCAGTAGTTGGAAAGTACGGCCTTGGTGATAGAAATGACACTGGAGACATCATGATAGAATTTTTCAAGACCAACGACTTCTTCATTGCAAATATCTTTCTGGTCGAGAGAAAGAATGCAAAATCTCCTTAAGAAGACTGATTCATCCCTGGGTGGCCGGCCTTGGCTGAAAGCGATCTGAATGTATGTATCTTCAGAGATATAAAAAAACAAAACAAAGTGACAAAAAGGTTTTATAATCCCACACCTCAGAAAAAAAAAAAAAAAAAAAAGATGGTGTCCATGATTTGAAAGTTTTAAGAATATAGAAAGGTAAATTACAAAAATAAGTGGAAGGGCACCTATCAAATATTAGTAGAATTTCCCACAGTAAACCCTTATTAACAGTTACTTCCTCTTGCTCTCAGAAGCATTCTGATATGTGTGTATATATATATAAATATATATACACACACAAAGTATATATATAACACACTAATATAATTTTTTTTTTTTTTTAATATACATATCATCTGAATCGACTTGATGGCAATGAGTTTGGTTTTTGGCATATTTTTCCATTTTGTACAAAATAGATCATTCTTTGTACACTTCTATGCCCCCTCAGCTTTTTCAACTCAATAATATTTCTTGGAAAGTAATTCATGTCAGTACAGTGTGTGCTCTGCTTCTTTTTTTGACAGCTGAGTAGTCTTTCATTTTAAGAATATATCATAACTGATTTAATCTGTTACCTGTTGATAGGCATTTTGGTTGATTTCAGTTATTTACTGGGACAAAGAATACCATAATAAAATCATGTACACATACCCTGATGACTAAGTATACATTGAAAGGTAAGTTCCTTTCAGTGACGATTGTCAGGACAAAGGGTGTGGGTGTTTTAAATTTAGATATATAACATTAAATTTACTTCCAGATATGTTGCCTCAGTTTACTACTCCAACTAAAAGTTTCCCATACCCTCTCCTTCCCTGATTATCATGAAAGGATATTTGTGAAGGTTGTGGTCATGCGTACAGTTTAATTAGAGGTTTCTAGTTTTTATAGAGTGGCCACATATAGAGCAGGAAAATGATATTTTTAGCAATTTTTTAAATGGGAGCAAAAGCTAGAATGTTAAGTAAAATAAAGACTTTTATTGCATTTAACAAGGTAACAAGAAAAAATGTTTAATTGCTGCCTAAGATTCATAGATTAGTCAGAGGTCAAAAAATTTATCCTCTGCTTTGATCCTTAATTCTGTATACGTTTTAGTTATGTTCAACCTCCAGCTGACTGGCACATTACTGAGGTTAATTTTTCAAAAAATATTTTCCAAAGATTAACCACTCATTTCAAAATAGGTTTGTTTCCATAATTTAGATGCATTAAAGGGTTATGCATTTATCCAAGAAACATAGAAGAATAGAGATGATGCATATACAAACATACACTCGTGGAATCAGGAGAACTGAACTTGAGTTCTATGTGTTTAACCTCAGCAAGCCTTGCTCCTCCCTGACTTTCAGTTTCTTCGTCCACTAGGAGAGATGGTGTATCTGCACAACACAATTCTTTTATAAATCACTATAATTCTTACACTGAGGAAAGCATTTCAGGTAATATCAGATGTCTCAGTCACAGAAGACAACAGCCATGAGAATACATCAGCCCTACTGCCACCACCATCATCTTTTAAATATAAATGAAATGGAAGTAGACATTGCATTGAAGAGTGTCTTTTCCTCCCACACCTGGCTTCTTTATTAGAAACTTACCACTATGGAATGAATTTTAATCCCACCAACATCATGTGTGGTATTTTATATGTAGGAAAGACAATTAAACAAAACAAAACAAACAACACTAAGAGCCGTACCATGAAGGATGGCGAAGTTGGGCCTCAAACTTGTATCTGTCTTACTTTGGCACACGGACAGACTAGAGTGTATAGTACGATAATTGAGATCCCATAACACTAGGCCATGTTCTGCCTCAAAAATCAATTAAAAAATTTCAGGACACACATTTACTCGTACTCAGACCTGTCTTACCCACTATACAAAAAATTATTAGAGGTCATGACTAGATAGGTCTAGGGACAGAAGAAATATTTGCGACCACATTAGAAGTTTGTGGTTGTGTGGTAGCAAAATTAGTCAAGGTGCAACCTATTCCACATATCTAAGGAGTTAGAGATAAAGTATCTAACATTTGTACATGTTATCAGGTGGGATCAGTCCTTGGAGAAGGATATCATGCGTGGTAAAACACACAGCAAAAAAGAGGAAGACCCTCAATAAAATGGATTGACACAGTGGCTGCAACAATGGGCTTCATCATAACAACAATTGTGAGAGTGGGGCAGGACTGGGCAGTGTTTCATTCTGTTGTACACTGGGTTGCTATGAATTGTAATCGACTCATTGGCACCTAGAGACAATGCCAGCATCAATGGAGGAATCAAACTACTCTGGGGGTGTTTTCTCAGCCAGGGTAGGAGATGCAACCTAAGGGTAGATTTCCTACTCATCCAGAATATTCCTTCAGTTACTACCTTTTGCCTTAATTATAAGTGAGAGAGAAGCATGTTTAACTATGACAAAATAAAATAAAACTGTGAGCTAGTCAACCTGTGGAAGTTTCTCACTCAGGTATGTTATTTATCTTACTACTACTGGAGGGATAATGGGTGTAATGGTTAAGGTTATGTGTCAACTTGGCTGGGCCAAGGGTTTCCTTGGTTTGGTAGTTATGTAATGATGTAATCTCCTTCATGATGGAATCTGACATAATGTAATCATCTCCATGATAAGATCTGCTATGAGCAGCCAGTCAATTGAAAGGAAGTGTCCTGGGGGTGGTCGAAGTTCCTGACAACTGAAACATCATGGAAAGCCACACAAAAAAAAACAATTAATAAAGGAAAAGTGCTAAAAATTTTTATTTAACAAGTTACATGGAAGGTGCTGTCAAAATCAAGAAAAATGCTTGATTCTCTTTGGAATAAGATTTACGTATTAGTATTTCCTTTTGTGTTTTTGCCTAATATTAGACAGCAAAGGCATAATATTATGTCATAATTTTATTATTTTTTAATTGCTGACTTGGTCACAACTTTATCAAAGTCTATGATTTGATTAAGAATTCACATAATTTACCTATGAAGTTTTCTTTTATTACTATTCAGGTATTTAAAAATTTGATAATCTTGATATATTCTTGGTGTATCCTGCCTTGGTATATCCTGATATTATGTGTCAAGATTATTATGTATTATATCTGAAGCTCTTTAAAAATACAGTTAATGGTTATATTTAGAGATATTTTTATCTAAAGGTTTTTTTTTAAAAACTGATTTTATTTGGCTTTTACATTATGCTTATAATTAATTTCTATCAGGTATTTCACTATTAAGAATATTATTTTTATAAATTAATTATGGCCATATTAAATTTTGTCATCTGCAGTTAAGTTTTTACTTTGCTGATTTTCTAAAAACGTTTGACCAGAATATCTCAACAAAAAGATGGACTATATTAGACTTATGAAAAGGACTGTGACTAGACTCAATCTAGATTTCCAGAGTTCTTATGCAGAAGTTGATTGTGGCTGATTCAAAATCATGTGGAACAAAAATTAACTACATAAGAGTGAATAAACAAAGGAAACTATGGGTTTTCTGTGAGAATATTGCTGATGTTTTAAGGTCCTACTTCCTAGATATAAGAAACCATTTCCTTTTCTCCTAAATTATTTAACTAATGGGTTTAGATATTGTAACTCTTGATTTAGAAGTTCTTCTCTCATAAAAAGAGTTCTGTGACACTACTGCTTCTGAGAAAGTGACCCATGACTGTTAATAGGTCAACAAAGGAGGAGCAGCTTGCTCTTGATAATAACACTTAGTATGTTTTAAACAGATCAGCTGAAGACCTCCAACAGGAGAGGTCCATCCTATATCATCTTGTTAATCATGTATTTGCTAATGAAAATCTATTGTCACGTGAATTTTTCTATACCTTCTGTTTCTAGACAAACTTTGTGTGTGGTGAATTCAACTATACTGGTTTTAAATGATCCCTTTCCGACTGACATTGAGTTTACGTGAGCAATCTCTTGTTTAGATTCTTGGTGAATGCATGGGAATTTTAAGATTATGTTTAGATATTCATAGTAATGATACTAGTAAATATCGAAAAGGTAATGTTAAATTGTTACACACTATAAAATGAGAGCCAAAAAGAAATCCATTGGTCCAACACTCAGGGTACAGTTGGTAGGTTGAATTCCTAGTTATGGTATATAGTTGAATTGGAGAAATCTTTAAGAAATTTATCAGTCATTATAATCTCTGACCTCATTAGCCAAGGTGACATGAAATAACAAAACAGCCTTAAGATTTTTTTTATTAGCCCAAGAAAGTGTAGTCTGTGCTGTAGCAAATACCTCTTGCTGCATTTGGATAAATAACACAGGAGAGGTACCACAGGATATAAGTAGAATTAGACAACAAGCTACCTGGTTACACACTGTAACACCCTTACAAACACCAGATTTATTTGGTTGGTTACCCTTAGGAATAAGTACATGGGCTAGATCACTACTGCAAGGGATATTAATAGTCTGTATTCTGATAGTATTAATTCTGATAGTATTAGGCATAACAAAATGTATCTTCTATTGTCTCACAGACCTAAAAGGGCAAAAGAAGGCCTTGGGCTAAAATGTTGATGTACATTGAGTCTGCCCACTCCGGCAATAAGGTTATCACTTTTACTTTAAATCCTGGTGAAGAACGAAATGGTATCTGGTAGAAAACTAGCACTGTGAGTTTAAAGAGGCTGCAATGGTTGCCATTTAGGAACTCGACTAAGTCCAGGTATTGATCATGGATGTGTTATCTCCAATCTCCGATTAACAAGAAGGAATGATTTAGAAAATAATATTGAAACCATTATACCCTGTCCTTGAGCATAGAGAATGTGACCCAGCTGGAGCTGGACTCACAAAGACTCATAAAGGTATACCAACTGGGCCCTGAGGTATAAAGACAATAGCTAAGACAATCTGAAAGAAAAAAAAAAAAAAAATTTAGGGAGGAGACATTCACATAAATAAGGTATAAAAGCCCCTTTCTTTTAATATTTAGTAAATAGTTATAAACCAACGAGAGGTCAATAGCTTTAATGAAAGGCTTAGGTCCAATACTCACCCCTCTTCGAAAATATGCCAAATAATTCCAAGACGGGCTATCGTTCAAAATGGACCCTGGTTTTGAATAACCAATGTCTGGAAAGAAATGGAAGGAGTGAGGCAGAACCCCCACAGTGCTGTATTCTTTACCTGGCTTCCCCTGCTACAGTGCTGTATTGATTGCAAAATCGCTTCCTTTGTTGGGCTCACTACCCTCAGCTTTGCATCTGAATCTTGCTTTTGCTTGGAGCTTACACGTAAACCTGCGTCTGAGTAGAAGGATTGAGTGTTGCTGAGGTAACTTGTATGAACTCTCTACTTGTAAACCCCTTTAAAAGTAACCTGCCTGCCAGCCCTTACCAAGCAGTCTTGGCAGCAATAAGCACGGACCGACTCCATTTCCTCGTACAATGAAATAAAGGTGCCTTTTTTTTCTCCCACCTGGGTCTCTCGTCTATTGGCCAATACGAGTCATGTGAGTAAGAACCTGGGGCTTCCACCTGGTAACAACCAGGGCGCCGTATGTATAAATAAATATGTATATAAACAATGGGCTACTTTAAATGAAAGGTCTATCTGTAGCTATCCTTCTTATGCCAAAATTTCTTTCTCTCATTGTTTTTATATGTCTCATTTTTGTTTTGCTAGTCTCTTGATTTATGTTTTCCTGTAAACAGTATAGCTTATTATATTTTAAAGCCAACACTATGCTATTTGCATTATATACTCTAGGAAACTTACAGTCTGCCTTTTAAAAATGTTGGCTGTTTTGTTCCTTCCTTTTGCTTTTCAAATGCTAATTTATTAAATTGTATCCTTTCCATTTTATTTTGCTTTAAACATTTTAAATCTAGTCAATAAGGCAGCTTTATCAAAAGAACTTCTGGAATTATGAAGACTCTCAACATGCTCTAGTTTTGTACTCCAACATTCCCAGTGGTTTTTCGAATATCTGGCCTCATGTTGGGCATGTTACAGATGTAACAATTTTACAAATGGAAACACTCAATGGATCATAACTGTGAAATTGAGAGAAAACAAATAAAAAACCAACTGGTTGCCAGTGAGCTGATTTTAACTTATGGAGATCTCATGTGCTACAGAGTAAAACTGCTCCTTAGGGCTTTCTTGACTATAATCTTTATGAAAGCAGATTGCCAGGACTTTCTCCTGCAGTGCTGCTGGGTAGATTCAAACCACCAACCTTAAGTTTAAGTAGTTAAGCACAAACTGTTTGCGCTATCCAGGGACACTTAAAGAGACAGTACCGAAATATGGTCTGCCCTTCATGTGTTGCTATAATTTGAATAGTTAAATGAATGCAAAATGGCCAGTTAACATACAAAGGAAAGCACACAAGGTGAAATGCTCACCTTTGAATATGAGAATAATGTGTATAAATGTATATTTAAGATCAATGAAATGTGTATAAATGTATTTTGAGGCTCTGATTTTATGCTAACAGATTACAAAAAAATTGTAATTATAGAACCCATTACAAGTCAGATGAGGTAAAATTGGGGCATAACTATACTACTTTTTGCATTGTAAAGTGGTATAAACTTTTTGAAAAACAATACGGTAATATGTAGCAATGGTTTTAATGGCTTTATAATCTGTCAAAAGGGAATTTATTCCAAAATTATAACTCAAAAAAGGCAAAATGTTTTATGCTCAGAGAAGCTCATTTATTATTAAAAAGAAAAAAAGATTATAAAAAATTAAAGTCCACAATAACATTAAATTCATACATTAATACAACTCATATTGGATATCTATTAAATTATAGTATTGTAAAGAGTAATGAGAACCATAAGGGGAAGCATTTATAATGATATTTGAAATCAGAATAAGTTATGTTTGTATAATAATTATAATTATGTGTGTATACACTATACACACAAACACTGACACACACACACACACACACACAATCAAATGCATATTTCTAACCTTCCTTCTCCACCAAAATAATGGGGATGTAATGTTATCTGTGTCATAATTTTGTAGTAAAGATTAAAGGTGATAAACCTATATGGTTAGAATGGTGTCTAACTCATAGCAAGCCTTCTACAGATGCCACCTATTATTGTTTGTTGTAAACTGACATGCTAAATTGAACATGACCATTGTGGGTTCTTTTTGGTAGATAATACAGACAGCCTCTAAAATGACCTTCAATGATCCCTGCCTCCTGGTATTCATACCCTTGTGTAACCTCTTCTCTTGAATATGACTTGGGCCTTATGACTCACTTCTAACAAATGTAATACAGCAGCAGTGGCGAAATGCCACTTACGTGTTTAGGTTACAAAAAGGACTATGACTTCCTTCTTGCTGGCCCTTTCTTGCTCTTTCTCATTCTTTTCCTTACTCACTTTGATGAGCACTAGCTAACGTTGCCAGCTTCCACCTGAAGAGTCACAAGTGGCCAGAAACGTATGCCTCAGGCTGACAGCCAGGGAGAACCTGACAGCAGCGTTGGGAGCCTGGAGGTGGGCTCTCCTTTAGTCAAGACTTGAGATGACTTCAGCCCCAGCCAACATCTAGACTGCAACACCGTGAGGGTTCCTGAGTCTGAGGAATCAGCTAAGCCATACCTGGATTCCTGAACTACAAGAGCTGGGAGATAATTAAATGTTCATTAAGCTGCTGAGTTTTGGGGTAATATGTTTTGAACATATTGGTGGCGTGGTGGTTAAGTGCTATGGCTGCTAACCAAAGGGTTGGCAGTTTGAATCCACCAGGTGCTCCTTGGAAACTCTATGGGCCAGTTTTACTGTGTCCTATAGGGTTGCTATGAGTTGGAATCGACTCGACGGAACTGGGTTCTAGGTTTATGTTTTGAAGCAATACATAACTAATAGAGTAGACACCAGGGGCTTCTTAGAACTGTTATTTGAGAAGGCTTATTAGTCTCCATTCTCGAATCTCATTAAAAAGTAATATGCTTAAGTAAAACATGATTCAGCTTAGATTTTGCCGAAACAGAAATGTTAATTAACAAGAAGGAACACAAACACACACATAATAGTTGCAAAGCATTGTCAGTTAAATTTGGTGAAGTCTTTGTTCTCTAGCTCTGTGGTTGGGTGCCACGGAGTCAGTTCTGACTCATAGCGAACCTATGTGCAACAGAATGAAACACCTTCTGGTCCTGCCCATCCTCACAATCATTGCTGTTTGAGCTCGTTGTTGTAGCCATTGTGTTAATACATCTCATCAAGGGTCTTACTCTTTTTCACTGACCCTCTACTTTAATAAGCATGATGTCCTTCTCCACGGACTGGTCTCTTCTGATAACCTGTCCAAAGTACATAAGAAGACATCTGATCATCCTTGCTTCCAAGAAGTACTCTGGCAGTACTTCCATGACAGGTTTGTTCTTTTGGCAGTCCATGATATTCTTCACCAAAGCCATAATTCAAATGCATCAATTCCTCTTCAGTCTTCCTTATTCATTGACCAGCTTTCACAGGTATATGAGAATATTGAAAATATCATGGCTTGGGTCAGGTGTGAATTAGTTCTTAAAGTGACATTTTTGCTTTTCAACACTTTTAAGAGGTCTTTTGCAGCATATTTGCCCAATGCAACACATCATTTCATTTCTTGTCTGCTGCTTCCATGGGCATTGATTGTGGATCCAAGTAAAACGAAATCCTTGGCAACTTCAATATTTTCTCCATTTATAATAATGTTGTTTATTGATCCAAAAATGAACAAACAAAAAAACAAAACTGAAACCCCTTCCTGTCGAGTCGATATGAACTTATAGCAAACCTATAGGACAGAGTAGAACTGCGCCATAGGCTTTCCAAGAAGAGGCTGGTGGATTCGAACTGCTGTCCATTTGGACAGCAGCTGAATGTCACCAGGAATCTCCTGTTGATTCAGTTATGAGGATTTTTGTTTCCTTTATGTTAAGGTGTAACCCATACTGATGCTGTAGTCTTTGAACTTCATCAGTAAGTGCTTCAAGTCAGCTTTGCTTTCAGCAAGCAATGTTGTGTCATCTGCATATCAGAGTTTGTTCATGAGTATTCCTCCAATCATGATGCTGTGTTCTTCTTCATATAGTCTAGCTTCTAGGATTATTTGCTCAGCATACAGATTGAATAAATATGGTGAAAAGACAAAATCCTGACACACACCTTTCCTGATTTTAAACTACTCAGCATCTCCTTATTCTGCTTGAATGACTACCTTCTGATCTATGTACAGGTTCTGCATGAGCACAATTAAGTGGTTGGAAATCCCTATTCCTCTCAATGTTCCTATTCCTCATACTTTGTTATGATTCACAAAATGGAATGCCTTTGCATAGTCAATAAAATAGAGGTAAACACCTTTATGGTATTCTATGCTTTAAGCCAAGATCCATCTGACATCAGCAATGATACCCCTTATTATACGTCCTCTTCTGAATCTGGCTTCAATTTCTGGAAGTTCCCTGTCAATATACTGCTGCAACAGTTTTAGAATTATCTTCAGCAAAGTTTTACTTTCATGTGATGTTAATGATATTGTTCAATAGTTTCCGCATTCTTTTGGAGTACCTTTCTTCGGAGTGGGCACAAATATGGATCTCTTTCAGTTGGCCAAGTAGCTGTCTTCCAAATTTCTTAACATAGATGAGTGAGCACTTCCAGCGCTGTATCTGTTTGTTGACACAACTCAATTGGTATTCTGTCAATTCCTGGAAACTTGTTTTTCACCAATGCCTTCAGTGCAGCTTTGCTCTATTCCTTCAGTACTCTCTGTTGTTGATCACATGCTACCTCCTGAAATGTTTGAACATGGGCCAGTTCTTTTTGGTACAGTGACTCTGTGTATTCCTTCCATCTTCTTTTGATGCTTCCTGCATCACGCAATATTTTGACCATAACCAAAAAACCAAACCAAACCCAGTGCCGTCAAGTCGCTTCCGACTCATAGCGTCCCTGTAGGACAGATAGAACTGCCCCATAGAGTTTCCAAGGAGCGCCTGGCGGATTTGAACTGCTGACCCTTTGGTTAGCAGTTGTAGCACTTAACCCACTACACCACGAGGGTTTTCAAAATTGTAGCTTGAAGCTAGAATTTTTTTCATTTCTTTCATCTTGAGAAATGCTGAGTATGTTTTTCCCTTTTGGTTTTCTAACTCTAGGTCTATATATATTTCATTATAATAGTTGCTTTGGCTTCTCAAGCTGCTCTTTAAAATTTCCTGTTTAGCTCTTTTATTTCATCATTGATACCGTTTGCTTTAGTTATTCTACATTCAGGAACAAGTTTCAGAGTCTTTTCTGGCATCTATTTTAGTCTTTTCTTTCTTTTCTGTCTTTTTATTGACCTTTTGCTTTCTTCATAGATGATGTCCTTTTTGACATCCCATAACTCGTCTGGTCTTTGGTCATTAGTGTTCAGTGCACTAAAACTGTTCTTGAGATGGTTTCCAAAGTCAGGTGGGATATACTCAAGGTTCTATTTTGGCTATTGCAGACTTGTTTTAATTTTCTTCAGCTTCAACTTGAATTAGCACATGAGCAAGTGATAGTCTGTTCCACAGGCAGCTCCTGGCCTTTTTCTGACTCATGATATTGAAATTTTCCACCATCTTTGTCCACAGAGGTAGTCGATTTGATTCCTGTGTTTTCCACCTAATGAGGTCCATGTGTATAGTCTCTGTTTATGTTGTTGAAAAAGGTATTTGCAATGAAGAAGCCATTGGTCTTGCAAAATTTTGTCATGCGATCTTCAGTGTTTTTTCTATCAACAACCCCATATTTTACAACTATTGAGCCTTCTACTTTGTTTCCAGCTTTTGCCTTCAAATCATCAGAAATTATCAATGTGTTTTTATTGCATATTTGACCTATTTCAGACTGCAAAAGTTGATAAAAGTCTTCAATTTCCTCATCTTTGGCATTAGTAGTTGGTGTATAAATTTGAATAATAATCATATTAACTGATCTTCCTTGTAGGCATATGGATTTTATCCTGTCACTGACAGCATTGTACTTCAGAATAGATCTTGAAATGTTCTTTTTGAAGAAAAATGTGATGCCGTTCCTCTTCAATATGTCATCCCTGGCGTAGAAGACCATGTAATTGTCCAGTCCAAAATGGCCAACACCAGTTCATTTTAGCTCTTAATGAGCTTCATTTCATTTTCGACAACTTCCAATTTTCCTAGATTCATGGTCCATACATTTCACGTTCTGATTATTAATGGGTATTTGCAGTTGTTTCTTCTCATTTTGAGTCATGCCACATCAGCAAATGAAGGCCCTGAAAGCTTTACTCCATCCGTGTCATTAATACAAGTCAACTCTATTTTGAGGAGGCAGTTCTTCTCCAGTCATATTTGAGTATCTTCCATCATGAGGGGCTCTCCTTCCAGCACTTTCAGACAATGTTCCACTGCTATTAATTATTTTAGAAGTACACAGCCATGTCCTTCTTCCTAGTCTGTCTTAATCTGGAAGCTCCACTGAAACTTTTTCACCATGGGTGACTTTGTTGGTATTTGAAAATCTCATGGCATAGCTTCCAGCATCACAGCAACATGGAAGCCACCATAGTATGACAAACTGACAGAGTGTGGTGGTTAACTCATAGAGACTCTAGTAAGAACCTTTCTTGAAATGGTCTCTTGAGCAGATAAAATACGTTTAAAAAACCACAAGCTAATTTTCTGGTCAAATCAAGCAATAAAAAAATCTCTCAGCTGGTATACTGTCCATTCATAGAGTCTTGTTTTTCGTCAGTGCCCTCAGTGCAGATTGGACTTCTTCCTTCAATATCATTGGATCTCGATCGTATGCTGCTTCCTGAAATTGTTGAATGCTGGCCAGTTTTTTTAGTACACTGTCTTTGTGAATTCCTTCCATCTTCTTTTGATAGTTCCTGAGACAGCCAATATTTTACCCATAGATTTCTTCAAAACTGCAGCTATAGGCTTGAATGATTTCTTTAGTTCTTTTAGTTTGAGAAATGCTAAGTTTTAGTTAATTTGAATTGAAATAGCTGCATACGCCTAATTTCTGCCAAATTGGACAGCACAGCTCTAATAGGTGTTTAGACACAGAAACTAGTCTGACTCAAGGATGTGAGCATCTCTCTGAGGGCACTAACTGCTAAACTCACCAGATTTTTATATTTTTAATGATATCAAAATAGAAAGTACAGTATTTCTAAGTTACCCACATATCTCAATACCATTAATTCCATCAATGAAAATATATAGTTTTAATCACTTATCATAATTAGCAAAAAATTCTAGTGCTTGTTGAGCAACACTCCTAGAGAGTGCATTACTGATCATAGAGCATCCAATATTAATTAATTGTCCCTAGATGAGTATGAGAACTAACACAAACACACAGGCATGAGTCTTCAACTCCCTTACTTTGGACTGGTCATCAGGAAAGACTAATCAGTAAAAGAGGGTATTACATTTGGTTAAGCAGAGAATCAGTGGAAATAAGGGAAACTCTCAGTGAGATGAATTGACATGATAGACATAACAGTGGACTCACACTAACCAACGATCATGAAAACAGTACAGAACCGGGCAACATTTCATTCCGTTATATATAAGGTTGCCGTATGACAGAGCCAGCTCCATGACAACTAACAACAACATACTGAAGGGGATTAAAGCAAATTATAGATAATATAATCAATGTAATTATTCTTATTGTTTACAATCTTTATTTCTCATAAAAAAATTTTAAAGCGCAAAAATAATAATTAGTCAACAAAATTCTGGGCTGGTTCAGTGAGAATAATGAGAGGACTTGATATTATAATATGTGAAGTAATAATTGTCAATAACTTCTGCAAAGAATAAGATCATTTTATAGGGATAATTCTATATAGACATTATCTTTCTGCAAAAAGTCTCTATTATGGCTTTTAAAGCTGCTAAGCTGGACAGCTGTTGCAGGCATTTTTGAAGAAGAGAAAATTCTCCTATGTATATATTCTATCAAACCTGCAAGGTAGACAACAGGAACCAGACTAGTCAAGCCCATATAAATAGCCAATGTAGATTCTGACTGAGCTCCTGTGCACAGAAAGACTGAGATCTCTATAATTAACACAGGTTCTCCACTGCAGAAAATAGTCATTTTAATGAAGTGATGTGAGAGTCAGAGTCCGGAGACCAACTGAAAAAAAAAAAAAAATTGCTGTCTAGTCAATTCGGCTCATGGGTATCTGATGTTTACAGGGTAGAACTGCTCCATAGGTTTTTCTTGGGTGTAATCTTTATGAAAGCAAATCATTAGGCCTGTATTTCATGGCATCACTTAGTGGGTTCAAACTGTGCCACACAGGGACCTTTCCAGAGACCAATAGGTGATATAAAATTACAATGCATTAGAACAGAATGTGATAGGATCAGGTCTGGGATACTTTCCTTTATCATATCTGCATAATAGTCTGAAGGAACCCTGGTGGCACAATGATTAAGAACTTAGCTGCTAACCAAAAGTTTAGCAGTTCAAACCCACCAAGCAGCTCTGTGGGAGGAAGACCTGGAAATCTGCTTTCATAAAGATCACAGCTAAAAAAGCCCTATGGGGCAGTTCTACTCTGTCTCATGTGGTTGCTACAAGTGGGAACCAACTCAATAACACTCCAAAACAGCAACAATATAATGGTATGAGCAATTAGTGTGAGTGATTTAGGAGACTCTAAGTATTAATATGGGAACTGTACTGAACATTAAAGTAGCTCTGGATATACACACACCCAGTTAGAATTAATGAAAACAACATCTATGTTTTCATTACTTCAAATTCAATAGCAGAACTTTGGTTATTCCCATTTGTTTGACCCATTTAGTGATTTTACATAGCATCAGATTAATTGATCTCTTCAGGGTTGGTATTGATATATACTTAATCTGTAGACTTTTGAAATCAGTAACATTGCTCTATTTGTGCCTGGATTTCCTCACCTGTCAATTAAGGACAATAATTATATCTACTTTGTGAAGTCATTTTTGAGAATAAATGAGACGATGACTGTAAATTCTTAGCACATAGCAATTATTTTGTGAAGCATAGCCTTATTATTTATTAGGCTAGATAGAAAAAAGTTACATATTTAATAAACATTTAATTTTCTACTCTGAACATTTTGTTTTAAAAATACACATGTAATTTATTTTGTATCAAAAGTATTATGTATAATTCTAACTTATTAATAATCACAGCTTATTTTGACTATTGAGAAACATCATGGTACTATTTAAACTGATCATTTTTAAAGCTTTGTAGTAAAATGTTACATGATAAACTTTTTTAGTCAATCTATGTTAATTTTATTAGGAGGTAGTTGTAAAATCCCACCTTAATAAAATAAGGGAATAACTTGCAAAAGCAGATGAATGACTTTTTATAGTGTTGTGCTTATAAGTACATTTAAAGATTATTTTCTAAAATATGTATTAGTTTAAATTGAATATAATGTGATAGAAAGGTGATAACTTATAGCTCTGTATTCTTGAATTTGGTTAAAAAGTCCACCTTTAGTTTGTGGAATTCCTGAACAGGAGTATGATAAATACACAGTCCATCATTTTATAACATTTAGCAGAAACTATTTTTGTGATCCTTGAAACTCAGTTTGGAAAATATGGGACACCTAATTACAGAAGGAAGATGAAATAAAATTTACTGGGTCTCACTGACTCATTATTATACACAAAAATCTCACAATTCATAACTTGCCTCTGCTCAGCAATTCAGAAGAATAGGATGTTAAATCCATTTTCTATTTCAAATATAATTTGTAATTATGGTTACATGTATTTAGGGTTTATATCTCAATTTCTCCAAATCAAAATAATTTGAAGCAGCGTATAAGGCAAACATAACACAAGATAAGGCAATTATGGATAAGAGGCTACAGAAATGACTGACATTGAGCTGAGGAGTCAGGAGCAGCTGCCAGTATCCTCTCTCAGCAGAACCTGGTGATTACATTTTGGTACAGTGAACCACCTCACAGTTTCCTGATTGTTGAACTAAAATGGACAGAATTATAGTATACAATTTGTACTCCTTGACAAACTAACATTGTCTACTTGAGTAATTTTGGATAGATAAAGGCAAACAATTGATCAGGACATGATTTAACATGGGGGATGTGAGATGATTCTCAAACTCACCTCCCCTATCCTACTTGGTCTAAAATTCCAGGCCATAACTTTCTCTCATTGGCTTGTTGCTATTTTTATTAGTTGCCCTTAAGTGGATTCCTATTCATGGTGACCCCATTTATGCAGAATAGAACTGCTTCATAGGTTTGTCAAGGCATTGACCTTTCAGAAGCAGATACCCGAGCCTGTCTTCTGAGGTGCCTCTGGGGTGGGTTGAACTGCCAACTTTTCAGCTAGGGACTCCTTCTCATTGGCTAAGGCTTTGTAAATGGAAAATTATTATAATACCATGTGTTGAGAACCTATTTTTCTGTCAGACATTTGGGATGGAAGGCTGTTGTAGAGTTGTATGCCATACAACTTTTGGGGGCACCATTCACAATGTAGGAGCTCTGGTGATAAGAGCTCACCTGCTAAACAGCAGTTTGACTCCACCATCTACTAGCCACTCCTTGTCCTATAGGGTCACTATGAGTCAGAATGGGTTTGACGGCAATCTGTTTTTTGTTTTTTTTTAATTCATAAGGTGGTCATAAAAATTAGTTATAACAATTTACTGGCAAATGGAAGTGAAATGCATTGGGAAAGAGAAGGTTTAACAAAGGTAACATGCTAGTGGAGCCCTAAATGTGCTTAAATATTGCATGAATTATCATTTTACCTTTGAAATAATCATATAATGAATAAATATTTGCTTCATTTTACAGATAAAAACTCTGAGGCTAAGAAACATATAAATTTGCCCAGAGCAAACAGTTTGCTACTTGACAGAGCTAGGATTTGAAGCCAAGACATTCTGGTTTTGAAGCCCATATTTTAACCAAAAGTCTATACTAAGAGGATAAATATGAAGGAGCTCATCTACCTATATTTTAATGTGAATTTTTAAAGTGTATAGGGTTATGCTTAGAATATACTTAGAATATACCTGGGAGTATGTATCAAGGTATTTGGTACCCAGAGAATTGGCAGCTGCCATGTTGATAAATGGTGCTTCTCAACCATGTAACAGAGCACATCTACTAACAAGGCAGGGTTCTTATTCCATAGAAATAAGTTGTTTCACATAATTTATTCTGAAGATGTCATATTCTCAGAAGAGGTCAATACGTGAATGCATGTCACATTTACTTATCTAAAGTGATTATTTTCTCCAATCCTATAAACATAGATTATTCCAACAGGGCTTTTGATAAACATAATGATTACCTTGGCTGTAAAGATAATTTTGTAAGTATAAAGGCAAACTGACAGATAAAATAATTTCAAATCACTTTTTATTACCAGCCTATAGTTTCCAAAGTTCATGCATCTGCATTTTCATATCTTGCATCCATAGTCGACTATTTTCATACTAAATCAGCTGACTCCTGAGCTACTGAGGACTCACTTTGTCAGAATGCATCTGTAAGCATAAAGTGTATATTTAAACACTAAGAAAGAAACATGTCCTAATAGATTCAGTGGACATTGTATGTATCTTAAAGATCCAAACACATTATTTTAGATTAACTACAAAATGTACTATATTTAGGATTTCAAGAACAACATATTTATTTTTTATATTCATTGTCCTATGGTGATTTTTACATGATGATGAAAATCAGACTTTTGTAATAAATCATATTACCTGAAAATTCAATTATTAAACTTTAAAAAATATTCCTACCAATAATAAAGTGTAGCATCCACCAAGTAAATTCACTAAGTACTAAATCAGAATTATCTCTTTACATATCACAACAAACCTAGGGTTAGGTACAATAATTATCATGTTACTGGTGGGGAAAATAAGACTTAGAGAAACTTATAACTTTTTTAAGGTCTCAAAGCCATCAAATGCTGAAGTCAGGAAATAAATCCAAATGTTTTCACATCATTTCCTTGCTACTAAACACAATATGATGGTATCTCTTAATATTTGTTTTCTATTTCCTTTGTCTTTTAATCAATTTTCAAATCATATAGAAATAAGCTCTGACATGTATCTTGTTCTTCGGTTGTTTCATCCATTCCCATACTAACCACTTTGTTTTAAGCCACCGCCATTCTTCCTGGGATGCAGCTTCCTCCCCAAAATTTCCTAAATATGGCTAATGGATTGCTCTCCTGAAAACACAGGAGTTCTGATCACATAATTCCCGAGCTCAAAGGAGTAGGTACCTCATTATTGTCTGCTGAATAAAACTAACATCCCCAGCTCCATGGTCTTGACCCCTAATTGCCAGAGAACTATCTCCATACTTTGTGGGCATATAAATTCACAAGTCACACTCCCAGAATTTTTATTCAACAAGTTGTATTATCAACTAGGGATCCCTTAAAAATACTGCCTTAACCTGGCATTCATTACCTGTGGACAAGTCTCTACTTCACACACCATCCTAGCAACTAATACCTCTGATTATTTACTTTAATTTCTGTCTTTGCTTTGAGTAGACAACACTGAAAACTTTCTGATGGAGCTCTGAATTCAATTCCAGTTCTAGTATAACAGACTGAGCCAAATCAGCCCACCATCTCTTTTCTCTTTCTTGCCTCTTTTGGTATATATTTGTAGCACTTCTTTCTACACAAGCTTGAATAATACTTATTTTCTCTTTACCATCCATACATGTCTATCAAAAAGGGTTAATGATTTGTGGGGGAAAAAAAAAAAAAAAACGTTTACTTCACGCCTTCACAATTCCCAATGCCTCATCCCACATTTTTCCTCTTTAATGACACTCCTTTCAGGTCGCACAGTGCTAGTGGTCTCTTGAGTCCTAAGGTCAGTGTCTCCACTGTCCTAGCACTAGTCCAACCCACCATCATATCACCTTTAATACCATTTATGCCTTTAGTACCACTCATCTATATAGCCTGATTTCACCTTAACCCCTTCCTGTGCTAGAATTCCATCCTCAACCTAAATTAGTAATCAAATCTTTGTCTTCATCTGAAAATGGCTTAAGATCCAAATGCAATGTCAGTGTCTTCCTTTCTTGCCTATATACTGTTATTAGAGTGAGAGTCAGTGGCCTCCCTGAGATGGGATCAGAGCACTGATGGAGCTAGTAGAGCTTTGGGAGGGGGGCTGGATTTAGAGAAAAGTATGCTGAAACTTTTACTCTAGCTTGGTCTGTTTCTATTTTGTTTATCTGTGTCATATAAGAAAAAATACAAACCCAGCTTTACACAGGAGATGGCTTTATGGGAAAGAAAGACTACAGGGGTAGGTGGAGGGACTACTGAAATAACAGGGAAGGAACTGTTAAAATAGGGAGAATATTCTGAGTGTAAGATCAGCAAGAGTCCCAAGAGTCAGGGAAAAAGGATTTTTCTTTTATAGTGATAAAAGTAAACAAGAGAAATAAACAAGGCTGGGGTGGGGGGAAGACTCCCTGGTGGCAGGTAGCATGACTTTTTTGTTCCTAGAAATAGAAGTTAATCATTTTTTCTCCCCAATAACATGATTTTTATTGATTTCCTTAGCATACTCACCAGTGTTTCAAAGGAATAATTTATAGCTTTGAATACGGAGTCAGACAGATAAGTGTAAGATCTTTCATAATTAGTATAGACATTTCATAACTCACTCCTAGAAGAAGTTTACACTGTTGGTACTGTTTTTCTTCTTTTCTTCCTTCCTTTTGCTCTTTCTTCTCTCTCATATTGGCCCAGCAATTTTGGGATAATACCTACATATTCTATATGTTATTTTATTTTATTTCCATATTATCAGCCCTATCCTACATGTCTGTTTATGAAAAACTCTGTCAAAAACTTTTTGAGTAAGGTTGATTATAAATCAATATTTTTTAAAAAATGCTATTAGCCTTGTCTTCAAAGGCCAATAAGATATTTTCCCCATTGAGTATGACATTACTATTGTGATAATTTGCAATACTTAGTATTCTTGGAATATTGCCTTTTAATCAAAATGTTAGCAGCCTTTGTAACTCTCTAAGCCAGTAAAACCCAATGGTACATTTCTCATAAAGGCAAAGGTGATTTTTTTTGTGAATCCCTTACTAAGCTGACTTAGGAATAATTCACTGACTTTTTAGAGCTGATCTAAGCAGCCTGTGCATATCAAAACTTTAAACTGTGAGTCGTTTTGGAGTCCTAAATAAAAGTCAGTAATATATCCAATAGTACCAGGAGTTCCTTGGATAAATTCAACTAAACCAATAAAAGACCCCAGATGATCTACTAGGGATAGCAGGAATTGCTTTTCATTAAATTTAATATCAAACAAGATTGGTTTTATTTGCTATCATTTAATGAACTTATTGCCTATAGTTTTCTAGTAGCATTACATAAGGGTCTCTTGTCCTTTAATGAAGTAACAGGATGAAAAAAATTGCCGTACCATTTCATGGCTGAGTGCTACAAAACTGTTGCACATAATAGAATATTGATTGATACAAGCAGATATAAGAACAAATAGTTGGGAGCAGTCCCAGGACACTTGAGAAGCTAAGTGGCATTACATTTTAGATTTTTCCAAAGTGCATATACAATTCCCTTAACAGTTGCTGTTGCACCATTTCAAGATGTTCCCTTAGAAAGAAAATGCTGACAAATATCTAAAAGTCAACCAAGAGCTCCAGGGACCAAAGCTCCCTCTAGCCTTAAGATCAACAGAATACCAGCTCTTTTGCTAAGGTGACTTTTTACTGTAATCTATGGATGAAACATGCCCTTTTAATCTGCTCCTTTGACATAACACTCTAAGTAAGCTATTTCCTTGATCATCTCTAGAAGAATCCCTATTAGAGTTAATTTTTCTCTTCAGTAAGATGAGAATAACAAAGGCTAATCCAAAGGTTTATGTAGATTGTTGTTGTTGTTGGGTGCCATCAAGTAGGTTCCGACTCATAGGACTCCTAGTGACCTTATGTACAACAAAACAAACAAAATCACCAGTATGCTTGAGTATATTGTTGCAGCCACTATGTCAATCCATCACGTTGAGGGTCTTCCTGTTTTTTGCTGACCTTCTGCTTTACCAAGCATGATGTCCTTCTCCAGGGACTGGTCCTTTCTGATAACATGTCCAAGGTATATGAGATGCAGCCTCGCCATCCTTGCTTCTGAGGAGCGTTTTGGCTGTACTTCTTCCAGGACAGATTTGTTTGTTCTTTTGGCAGTCCATGGAATATTCAATATTCTTCACCAACACAATAATTAGCTAAACTGAAATTTATTAGTATCAGCATTAAATTGGTGCTCAATAAATAGTCACTATCTTGATCTCTTTTAAGATTTCTTAAAATCACAAGACAATGGAAATTGTTTTTCTATTAGTGACTCCATGCAAACTAAGTGCAATTGTGGAGATAAATGTGGCAATAAGTTGAACAAAGCAAAACAGTTAATACATTTTTCCTCATGTAAGGAATTTCCAGCAAATTTATATTATAAATATGGAAAATGACTCAGAGAATTTAAATCATTTGCCCAAGTCTACACTGACCTAATATACAAAACAAAACTAGAACCCATACCTTTTGCTCCCCAAATATTATATTGCTCATTTGGATGTAGAGAATGTCAGACTTTTTACAAAGTGTTTTCTTTTACATAGTCTCTTTATCCTTAAAATTATAATCTGTATAGTCTTAGTTTTCTTGTGCTCAAGTTCTCCAATATTTTGAAATCAGCCTTTCCTTTAATATTTAGACAAAACAAAGTTGTGAGGAGCTGATCCGACGTTATACGGTAATTTCAGGCCCTATTCAAGGTATATGTAAATTCCCACAGGGGATTCCTTTATTAATACCTCCTTTATTAATACCTTTTCAATTAGGTCAAGTAGCTTGATAATTCTCTTCCTTTTGAATTTGGGATTTTGTTTTTTTTCCTCAAATACTCCCTAGGTCTTTTTCTCTCTGCCCAATATTATGGCAAATGTGGGCTTCCAATAGTGACTCCAAAAAACTCTGATTAATATTTGAATGCCTCTCACTACCTAGTACTTTATGAATTTTTTTTTCCTCTTAATTTGTGTGATGATCACTGTTCATGACTTGTTAACATTTGTTGGAAAATTAAAAGTAGACTACCATATGATGTTATATTAAAAAGGGATCCTGAGATTCATCAAGTCTGGGAAAATTGGGTGGTATAATGTTAAACAGATTTATTGAAGGATTCTAAAAAAAAAAAAAATTGATAGCCTAATGTAAAGGATCATGTGGAGCCCTGGGATGATTGGGGATGTACATTTAAATGAAATTGCTCTGTGAGGGGTTTCTGGGTAATTTTTTTTGTAATTACACTGAAACATTTTATAATTAATAATTATATTAAGTACACAATTACATTTAAAAATATAACCCAGACAGATTTTTTCTGTTAGTGAGCTCTAATTTATTGGTTAGATAGTACACATTATGTGATTTCAACCCTCTTAAATTTGTTGATATTTGTTCTATAGCCTGAACCCAAAAAAAAAACAAACTCACTGCCATCAAGTCGATTCTGACTCTCGGAGCAGAGCTGCCCCATAGGGTTTCCAAGGAGCAACTGGGGGTTCCAAACTGCCCGCCTCTTGGTTAGCAGCCAAGCTCTTAACCGCTGTGCACCAGGGCTCCAGCACATATTTCATTTTGGTGAATATACCATGTGCCTTTGTAAAGGATGTACATTCCAGTTTTTTTGCATGGTGCATTCTATAATTTTCAATTAGGTCAAGTAGCTTGATAATATTTTTAAAATCTTTCCTATTCATACTGATTTCCTGTATATTTTTTGTAATAATACTGGAAGAGGAGTGTTGGCGTCTTCAGGTAAACTTGAGTCTATTCCTCCTTTCAGTTCTATCAGTTTTACTTCACCCATATTGTAGCTCTTTTATTAGGTACCAGGTAAGGTTATGTACCTTCATCAGATTAAGCCTTTTATTTTTTGATATATCCCTCTTTATCATTGAGAATATTTCTAGTTTTCAGATATACTTTGTATGATACTAATATTTCTAATGTACTTTTATTTACATTAAAAAACAAAAAAAAATTTTCTTTTTTTATTTACATTAAAGTTGAGTATTTCTCTTTTATACAATTTGACAACCTCTTCAATTTTTTCATGTGATCACATATTTTTCTCACTATAATCTACAACACTTGAACTCTTCATCTCTGTTTATACCAGGGATGATTGGAAAAATACATTTAGATAAAATTCTTCTCTGAGGTGACTGTAGGTCATATTTTTGCAATTATGCTGGAATACTTTTTTTAGAAATGTATCAAACATACAATTTTAGAAAATAATAAAACCATATCCAAATGATTAACATTTACCCTATATGCTTATAAATCTTTTTTTTTTTTTTTTAATTTAAGCATCTTAGAAAAACAACTAAATTTCCAACACAGCCTTTTTCTTCCCCCTCCTGAGCTGTAATAATTGCCATTTGAAGGGTATGGGAAATAGAGAAGTCAAAAGCTAGTTCTACAGCAACAAAGTATTGGTTTCCATGACTCTTATTCTTTTGGGGCACTCTTGAAGGTTTAAAATCATGGGACTAAAATCTGTTATCTTCCTGCAGAGATCTTACCAGGCTGATTTAATTTGATGCTGTGCATCTGGACCAATTTCAAAATTTTAAAAGGGAAACACAGGTCCAAAGTAGAGAGTTTACTCATTTAAAGTCACCCAATTAGTGCCATGAGAATTAGTTGGTATTCATTTCTCTGACCACCATGTATTTCTGTGTTAAACCAAACCTCTTGCTGTTGAGTCGATTCCCACTCATAGTGACCCTACGTGTGGTAGAGATAATAATAGTACTAGCATCAGCCTTTCTTATTCTCCTTCCAGCAAAGGGTTAGCATTTCAGTCGGGGGATCCCTTGCCTCTCCTACCTACAGAAAATGTAGTGAACTGCAGAATTCCTTGTCTTGGTGGTTGGACAGGGAGCCAGTCCTTGGGAGACTATACTGTGACAGGAATTCAACATCATTTGGTCTGGGCATGGAAGACCATTCCTAGGGTATCTTGTTTTGTGGGAAGACTTGGCTGCTCAGTGGATAACAATTCTAGTTTCTCTCCATTTTATCACAATACATATGATTATTATGTTCATTGAACTGTTCCTCCTTAGGAACTTCTTCTTAATTTACACTTTCATTTATATCTTCATTCACACTTATCTTTTCTAGGACTCTTATGGGTGAGGAGTAGTATACAGAAAGTGCCAGCTATCAAAAGGCATCTTTTTTTTTTGTCTCTTACTGCATTGTTAAAATCTTTAAACCAACAAGCATTCATATTAAAGGCAGTCTATATGTCAGACTTGTGATCATTTTCAGGGGCCAAAGGTAAAAATAAGACATAGCTCCTTGCATCATGGGAATTACAATATATTGGGGAAACAGACAAACCAACTATAACAGGTGAGAGATATACTCTCAACCTAATACATATTCTAATTATTGAATCACCTGCCACAGGAAGAGGGGCTTGAACCATCCATCCCTGAGCATGGACTGATATTAAGCTGAGATGTGCTGCTGCTGCTGCTGTGGAGGGGAAGCAGTCCTCTTCCCTATGTCCTACACTCGTTTGAGGCAGAAGTCTGCTGCCAGCACTATGAGGCAAAAAACCTCCTTGTGCCCAAGCCTTGCCTTAAAATAAAGTGGGGCTCTTCTACTTTTTCCCCACTTGTCTGTCAGTTTGTTGTACCGTGGGGGCTCACATGTTGCTGTGATGCTGAAAGCTATGCTACTGGTATTCAAATACCAACAGGGTCACCTGTGGCAGACAGGTTTCAGCTGAGCTTCCAGGCTAAGACAGACCAGGAAGAAGGGTCTGGCAGTCTACTTCTGAAAAGAATTAGACAGTGAAAGCCTTAAGAATAGTAACAGAACATTGTTGGATATACTCTCAGAAGATGAGCCCCTCCGGTTGGAAGGCACTCAAAATACAACTGGGGAAGGGCTGCCTCCTCAAAGTTGAGTCAATCTTAATGATGTGGATGGAGTTAAGCTTTTGGGACCTTCATTTGCTGATGTGGCATAATTCAAAATGAGAAGAAACAGCTGCAAACATCCATTAATAATTGGAACATGGAATGCACGAAGTATGAATCTAGGAAAATTGGACATCATCAAAAAAGAAATAGATTCATAGACATCAATATCCGAGGTATTAGTGAGCTGAAATGGACTAATACTGGTCATTTTGAATCAGACAATCACATGGCCTAATATGCAGGGAATGAGAAATTGAAGAGGAATGGCATTCATGATCAAAAACAACAATTCAAGATCTATCTTGAAGTACAGTATTGTCAGTGATAGGAAAATATTAATATGCCTACTAGGAAAACCAGTTAATATGACTATTGTTCAAATTTACACACCAACCACTAAGGCCAAAGGTGAAGAAATTGAAGATTTTTACCAACTTCTGCAGTCTGAAATTGATCAAACATGCAATCGAGATGCATAGATAATTACTGGTGATTGGAATATGAAAGTTAGAGACAAAGGAGAAGGATTGGTAGTTGGAAAATATGATGTTGGTGATAGAAACGATGCCAGAGGTCACATGACAGAATTTTGCAAGACCAATGGCTTCTTCATTGCAAGTGGCTTTTTTTCACCAACAGAAATGGAGACCGTACACATGGACCTTGCCAGATGGAATACACAGTAATCAAATTGACTACATCTGTGGAAAGAGACTATGGAAAGCCTAAAATCATCAGTCAGAGCAAGGCCAAGGGCCGACTGTGGGACAGACCATCAATTGCTCATATGCAAGTTCAAGTTGAAACTGAAGAAAATTAGAACAAGTCCAAGAGAGCCAAGGTACAACCTTGAGTACCTTGCACCTAAATTTAGAGACCATTTCAAAAATAGATTCAACATGGTGAAAACTAATGACCGAAGACCAGATGAGGTTTGGAATGATATAAAGGACATCATACATGAAGAATGCAAGAGATCATTAAAAAGACAGGAAAGAAAAGACCAAAATGGATGTCAGGAGAGACTCTGAAACTTGCTCTTGAACATCAGCTAGCTAAAGCAAAAGGAAGAAACAGGGAAATAAAAAAGCTGAATAGAAGATTTCAAAAGGTGGCTTCAGAAGACAAAGCAAAGTATTATAATGATGTGTGCAAAGACCTGGAGGTAGAAAACCAAAAGGGAAGAACACCCTCGGCATTTCTCAAGTTGAAAGAAGTGAAGAAAATATTCAAGCCTTGAATTTCAACATTGAAGAATTCTACAGGGAAAATATTAAATGACACAGTAAGCATTAAAAGAAGATGGAGGGATTACACAAAGTCACTATACCAAAAAAAATTGGTAGACATCATCCATTTCAGGAGATAGCATATGATCAGGAACCAATGGTACTGAGGAAAGAAGTCCAAGCACCACTGAAGGCATTGACAAAAAAAAAAAAAAAGCTCGAGAGATTCACAGAATACCAATTGAGATGTTTCAGCAAACAGATGCAGCACTGGAAGCGCTCACTTGTCTATGCCAAGAAATTTGGAAGACAGCTACCTGGTCACCCAGTTGGAAGAGATCTGTATTTATGCCTATTCCCAAGAAAGTTAATCCAGCCAAATGCAGAAATTATCGAACAATATCATTAATATCACATGCAAGTAAAATTTTGCTGAAGATCATTCACAAGTTGCTGCAGCAGTATATCAACAGGAAAGAGAAATTCAAGCCGGATTCAGAAGAGAATCTGGAACCAGGAATTTCATTGGTGATGTCTGATGAATCCTGGCTGAAAGTACAGACTACTAGAAAGATGTTTACCTGTGTTTTATTGACTATGCCAAGAAATTCCACCATGCGGAACATAAAAAAGTTGTGGATAACACTGTGAAGAACAGGAATTCCAGAACACCTTATTGTGCTCAGAAGGAACCCTTACATAGATCAAGAGGTGGTCGTTCAAACAGAATCCGGGGATAAAGTGTGATTTAAGGTCAGGAAAGGTGTGGGTCAGGGTTGTAACCTTTCACCATACTTATTCAATCTGTATGCTGAACAAATAATCCCAGAAGCTGGACACTATGAAGAAGAGCAGGACATCAGGATTGGAGGAAGACTCTTTATTAACCTTCAATACGCAGGTGACACAATCTTGCTTGCTCAAAGTGAAGAAGACTTGAAGCACTTACTGATGAAGATCAAAGAAAACAGCCTTCAGTTTGGATTACACCTCAACATAAAGAAAACAAAGATGCTTGCTGTTGTTTTTGTTAAGTGCCATTGAGTCGGTTCCAACTCATAGTGACCCTATGCACAACAAAATGAAACACTGTTCAGTCCAGTGCCATCCTTACAATCATTGATATGCTTGAGCCCATTGTTACAGCCACTGTGTCAATCCATCTCGTTGAGGGTCTTCCTCTTTTTCACTGGCCCTCTAGTTTACCAAACATGATGTCTTTCTCCAGGTACTGATTTCTCGTGACAGCATGTCCAAAGTATGCTAGATGCAGTCTCACCATCCTTGCTACTAAGGAACACTCTTGTTGTACCTCTTCCAAGACAGATTTGTTCATTCTTTTGGCAGTCCATGGTATATTCAATATTCTTTGCCAACACCACAATTCAAAGGCATCAATTCTTCTTCTTCCTTATTCACTGTTCAGCTTTCACACGCATATGATGTGATTGAAAATACCATGGTTTGGGTCAGATGTATCTTAGTCTTCAGAGTAACATCTTTGCTCTTCAACACTTTAAAGAGGTCTTACAGCAGATTTGCCCAGTGCAGTGCATCTTTTGGTGTTGATTATGGATCCAAGTAAAATGAAATCTTTGACAACTTCAATCTTTTCTTCATTTATCATGATGTTGCTCATTGGTCCAGTTGTGAGGGTTTTTGTTTTCTTTATGTTGAGGTGTAATCCATACTGAAGGCTGTGGTCTTTGATCCTCATTAGTAAGTGCTTCATGTCCTCCTCACTTCAGCAAGCAAGGTTGTGTCATCTGCATAATGCAGGTTGTTAATGAATCTTCCTCCAATCCTGATGGCCTGTTCTTCTTCAAATAGTCCAGCTTCTCTGATTATTTGCTCAGCACACAGATTGAATAGGTATGGTGAAAGGATGCAACACTGACGCACACCTTTCCTGACCTTAAACTACTCAGCATCCCCTTGTTCTCTCTGAACAACTTCCTTTTGATCTACGTACTGGTTCCTCATGAGCAAAATTAAATCCTTAGAACTAGACCAATAAGTAACATCATGATAAATGGAGAAAGGATTGAAGTTGTCACAGACTTCATTTTACTTGTATCCACAATCAACACTCATGAAAACAGTAGACAAGTAATCAAAAGATGCATTGCATTGGGCAAATCTGCTGCAAAGACCTCTTCAAATTGTTGAAAAGCAAAGATGTCACCGTAAAGACTAAGGTGCAACTGACCCAAGCCATGGTGTTTTCAATTGCCTCATACGCATGTGAAAGCTGAACAATGAATAAAGAAGAATTGATGTTTTGAATTATGGCATTGGTGAAGAACTTTGAATATACCATGGATTGCCAAAAGAATGAAAAAATGTGTCTTGGAACAAGTTCAGTCAGAATGTTCCTTAGCAGCAAGGATGGTGAGACTATGTTTCACATACTTTGGACATGTTGTCAGGAGGGATCAGTACCTGGAGAAGGACATCATGCTTGGTAAAGCAGAGGGCCAGTGAAAAAGAGGAAGACCCTCAACGAGATGGATTGACACAGTATCTGCAACAATGGGCTGAAGCATAACAATAATTGTGAGGATGCACAGGGCCAGGCAGTGTTTTTTTGTTATACATAGGGCCCTTATGAGTTGGAACCAACTCAATAGCACATAACAACAATAACTTCTGCTTTTGCTAGATAAACAGGAAATCCTCTTGTTCTGTGAGCCCCGCTCTGAGTAGGAGGAACAAGTTATCTTGGCAAGGATACTGAGATAGCCTCATGCCCGAGACTCTGGTTTGCAGAGCCTGCCTAAGATAGACGTAGCAACAGGAGAATGCAGGGACTCGTTAATGTGCTTATCAGCAAATTGTACCTGAAAAAAGGAAAGAACAAGTGAATTGGAAGATGTTCAGTAGAAATGATCCAAAGTGAAATACAAAGAGAAAAAAAAAAAGTGAAAATATGTAATGGACCATATGATATTTTGGGTGATAATATCAACATGTGCTTAGACTTTAAGAGAGAAAAATATACAAGACATGTGAGAAGAAATATGATAGGAGTGAAATAGTGACAAACATTAGACATATTGTGAGTAAAAACATGGGGGATCATAGAGGCTGAATAAACCAAAAAATGAAACCCAGTGCCATCGAGTTGATTCAGACTCATAGTGACCCTATAGGACAGAATAGAACTGCCCCATAGGGTTTCCAAGGAGCGGCTAGGGGATTCTAACTTCCAACCCTTATGGTTAGCAGCTGTAGCACTTAACCACTACGCCACCAGGGTTTCCAGAAGCTGAATGGCTGAAAGCAAATAAGCCTTCATGTAATCCCATAACCCTTTGCCATGGAGTGGATTCCAACTCATAGTGAACTTACAGGACAGATTAGAACTGCCCCATACTATTTCCGAGGAGTGTCTGGTAGATTTGAATTGCTGATCTTTTGGTTAGCAGGTGATCTCTTAACCACTACCCCACCAGGGTTTCCAGCCTTTGTATGGAGGGAGAATATTTGAACTTTGTTTTTAAAGAGACATTGGATTTCTTAGGCGAGAAAAAGAGGGAGGATATTTTAAGATAAAAAGGCACTTGGAAGGGCATTCAGACTCTGTACTTGGTCATGCGATTTACTTAGGCCAAAGGCATTTTACCAAATATGATGCTAGCAGAGTCTTGAAAAGTGATTTCAGTATTGGACTTGTTTTCCTTTTCCCTTCAAAATTGTATGATTTATTAAGTGAGGCCATTATGAAATAGGGGACGTATTGTTGAAAAAATAGATAGAGGAGTTTGCAAAGAAGTATGGGAGGAGACTCAATGTGAAACACAGAGAATGCATAGATCTTCACAGAGAAGGTAGTTTTTAAGCAGAGTTTTGAAGGAAAAATGGGATTTCTAAAATAGAGGAGTGGAAGGGTATTAATTTTTTTGTAGAAATCATGTTGTCTCTGAATACCCTCATTTTTCCTATCTCTCAGACTTGTTTTCTCTTCCTTCTGGCTTCCTTCCATACCACTGTGATAGAAGCTATCTCCACCTTGAATCACTTAAGTATTCATAACCCATGAAAAAGTATAGGTAAATATTGTGGCAGGCCTCTCTTGCTTCTTCTAACTGGTTTTTCATTTATCTGACCATTTTCTTAACCATAGAATTAAACCCTTATATTCCAAGTGGACCTATATATGTTCTGAGTTTAATATGTAGTTTTTTTTTTTTAGGAGCAGATGCAGCAGATCCAGACAAAATTTACTGCTCCTGAGAAAAAGCCATTTACAACAGGAGAAAAAAGGCTTTATCTAAGGGCCAAATAAGACTATAGGCAGAAGGGCCATATAATAAACTCTGAGGAAGGTATGAGTTCTTGAGAGTCATCATAGTTCTGGAGAGGTGGAGAAAGGGGTGATAAAAATTTACGGACAATGAAGATAGGATCTGGACAAGTGTAAAGTATAGTGAGAAGAAGATAGCTTCAGAACAGAAAGGCAGAATGCTTGGGTTGTGTTGGAGGAAAGGGCATATTTATTTGTTCTTCTAGTCACCACACGTCAAGTGTTGTGGCTAGTTCAAGGAATAACCAATGGGGGGGGGGAATTATGATGATACTCGACCTTGTGAAGTTTATGTTCTATTGAATAAATATACAATATTGTATTAAAAGTTGAATATGCTTATTCAGAAAAGATAAGTTAGTTCAAATTAAATGGAAATGGACATGTAGGAGAAGGGAAGCTTATATTAATATTATTCACAGTGTAGTCAGAGTGTGCCTCATTGAGATGGTGAGATTTGAGGCAAAATATTCAAACAGTGAGAAAGTTAGCCATGGAGATATCTGGGTGAAAACATTACACGAAGAGTGGCTAAAGGAATTGTGTTGGAGGAAATCAAAATAAACAGAAGTCAGTGAGCCAAGGAAAAAATAGTAGGTATGCTATGTGTCAATTTCGATACTGGTGCCTAATCTGTGTAAATGTTATGTCAACTACTTGAGAAAATAATAATAAAACCAGTTGCTGTGGATTCAGTTCCTACTCATGGCAGCTTCGTGTGTGTCCCAGTAGAACTGTTCTCAGTAGGATTTTTAATGACTGATTTTTCTAAACTAAACCGCCAGGCCTTTCTTGACATGTCTCTGTATAGATTCAAACCTACAACCTTTCAGTCAGCAGCCAAGCACAACAACCATTTGCATGGACTCCTAAAACAACTGCTGTGGTGGTAGTGGTGGTGATAATGGTGGTTGTTAATTGTCATTGAGTCGAGTTGTTAGCTGCTGTCACAGAGCTCACAAAGTGCAATGCATAGAGAATCTCATTAAAACAGAAGGCCAAATGACTCATGGGATCCGAGGTGTTGCAATGTAGAACTATTCCAAAGAGTTTTGAAGGCTGCGGCCTTTTAGAAACAGACCACCAGGCCTTTCTCCCAAGGTGCTCCTGGGTGAATTGGAACCACCAATCTTATGGTTAACAACCAGCGACTCTTCCTAAAATTATAGGGGAGTTAAACAATGATTTAAAATTTCCTTAATAATCCAGGAGTTTTCTTTACCATTCTCCTGCCAGAATCCCTTTCTCTAATTCTTTTTCTATTTTTCTTCCTTGTTTTGTTTATCTTTTGATTTAGTTTTTAATGAAAACGGTGCAATCAATTACATTCTGAAAGTATTTTGATGTTCTTTGCATTACAGACTGCAAGAGAATTAGCTTTCATTTGTTTGTTTTTACATGTGGTTTCAAGGGACATATGACTCGTTCCATTCCTTGGCTTTGCTTTTCTAAACCTCTTTCCTAATTTTTTTTTCAATTTAATTTTGCCCTTTAGTCATTTATGCACAGTCAATAAAGCAGCTTTAGCAAAACAGCATCTGGCATCAAGAAATCCTAAAAAGTGCTCTAAAGAGTTTTGTTCCCTAACTTTATCAGTCATCAATCATAGATCGCTTTTTGCATCATAAAGTGTCATTTATCTCAGTGGATATAACATCCTGGCAAATGGATACACCAAAATTTTTTTTGGCTCCTTTTATCCTTGAAAGTAATTGAAGACCACCTATCCTTCTTCATTTAGTAATGAATTTTAAATAGTTACATAGACATGAGACAATTAATGTAAATAGAGTGCAAATAGGGTCAATCACATGGAAACATTCACCATTGTTAAGTGATCGATGAAATGCATATTAAAACAACCTCAAGGAAACATTTTCTACTAATAAAATTACCAAAAATTGCAATTGTGATACCTATTGCTAGCAATTATATCAAACTGGCCCAGAGATAAAGTACCGTTGGCATTGTAAATTGATAATAAACACTTCAAAATGCAAAGAGGCAATATAAAACAATATCTCCAAGAACATTAAGTACTCTGATGTACTAATATGATTCCAGGGAACTTACTGAGATTATAACTCACAGAAATCACAAAGTACAATGCACAGAGAATCTCATTAAAACAGAAAACCAAATAGTAAAAAGAATCACCATGCACAATAATGTTGAAATTGTATATTATTACAACCAGCAGTTACATAGTCAATAAATGAGTTATTATGAACTTTAAACAGAAAAATGAGGAAAGTGCTTTGATATGATAAAGTTGTAAAAAGTTATATTTGTACAATAACAATTGTACAAATTATACACTTGTGTATATATGTGTCACGAGTTGGGATATCCAAAATCAGACAATGAGATGGACTTTGGAGTGAAAAGTACTTATCAGAGACCAACACCTGTAAAAGGTTCAGGGGAGGAAGCTCTTTTATATCTAAATTGATGCCCACCAATGGCATCAACATCCTGGTGCCTCTACTAAAGGAACAGTGGATCCAGTCCTTGCAGAGATGATCCTCTTTGGTCTGTCTCTTATAGCATGACCATGAAAAGATTAGAATAGTGGCCCTCGACTGACCTTTGAGGAAGCTTAATCTCATCACCTGTGGGGCTTTCTAGAATTGCATATGCCTTCTTGCCTCTCCTTCTTGGGTTTCAGGCACCTCGCTTTATCACCAGTATGGTGGGAGTGGAGTCCCTGGGTGGCAAAATGGTTAAATATTCAACTACTAGCTGAAGTTTGGCAATTCAAACCCATCTAAAAATTCCCCAGAAAACAGGCCTGGTGATCTGTTTCAGAATGGTCATAGCCTGGAAAACACTATGGACCAATTCTGCTTTGTACATATGGGGTCTCCATGAGTCGGAATTAACTCGACAGCAACTAACAACAAGTGGTGGGAGCAGGGGTGAGGAAATTTTCAGAATCCTGGGATGTGTGTAGAACTCTTTAGATTACACAAGTTTTGGCCCGTTCCCTAGAGCTTTGTTGTTTTGTTTTTTTTTTTTTCCTTTTTTCTTAAAACTTTTTTTTTTTTCCTGAAAGATAAGGACAATGTAATGATGTAACTAAAGTTAAATAACTCTCTTCAGTGGAATGTACAACATTCTAGCTCAGAAACATGTTTTACACCCAATTACACGAGTGGAAGAACTCTCACCTTCCATGAGGGAGGCCTGGATTAGATTCCTGGCCAATGCACCTCAAGTGACCCAAGGCCTTTGTGTTAATATGATTCTGGTAATGGGTTTCAGCAGAGCGTCCAGGCTAAGACAGATGAGGAAGAAATGCCTGGTGATCTACTGCTGAAAATCAGCCAATGAAATCTATTTTTCACAAAGGTCCCATTCACAACCAATCAGGGAGATGGTGCAAGACTGAGCAATGTTATGTATGTGATCCTATTGTGCATGGAGTCCCCATGAGTTTGGTGTCACTGGATGGCAGGTAACAACAACAATAACGTGTTTCATAAATGATTTCTATCTTTGGATTGATGATGCCTTTACCAAGAGGAGACATAACTCTTAAGAGCATAAACTTTGTTGTGGAAGAGTTTAGGATTGAAATCAGACTTTTTCACTTATTATCTGTTATGGATTGAATTGTGTCCCTCATAAATATCTGTCAACTTGGCTAGGTCATGATTCCCGGTATTGATCGTATGATTGTCTACCATTTTGTCATCTGATGTGATTTTCCTATTGTTGTAAATCCTATCACTATGATGTTAATTAGATGGATTATTGGCAGTTGTATTGATGAAATCTACAAGATTAGATAGTGTCTTAAGCCAATCTCTTTTGAGCATTAAAAGAGAGAAGCGAGCAGAGAGACAGGGGACTTCATCCAACCAAGAAAGCAGTGCCTGAAGCAGAGCACGTCCTTTGGACCTGAGGTTCCTGTGCCGAGATGCTTCCAGTCCAAGGAAAAACTAATGACAAGGACCTTCCTCCAGAGTCAACAGAGAAAGAAAGCCTTTGGCTGGAGCTGGTGCCCTGGAGTGTGAGAGAATAAACTTCTCTTTATTAAAGCCATCCACTTGTGGTGTTTCTGTTATAGCAGCACTAGGTGACCAAGACATTATCCAGGTGACCCAGGAAGAGTCATTTGCTTTTTTTGTGCCTCTCTTTCTTCATCTGTAAATTGTGCATAATAATAAGTTCTGCCTCATAGAACTATCATGGATGAAATGACTTCATGTGTGTTGTTGCTAGGTACATAGAAATTACTTTGTAAATTGTAGCTTTACTGTTACTTTATTGACTTAAATTTAAAATATTTTATATGTGTAATAAAAGATTTAATTTTTATGTTGTAATCTCTGTGATAAAAATGCATGTGTAGTTTATTTCCTAACATAAATATTATAATTTTTAGCCTTTATTGGTGGCATTGAGAACAACCTGACTAATAATACTGCATTGTAGTGATTACAGACTATAAAGAAATTTTATAGTAATATTTAAAATTGACCACCTTAAAACTTGGTACTAAAATGTCAGAAAATGAGTTGATTATTTTAATTAATCTTTATTAATTTCAAGATGAGCTCAACTTATAAAATCCAATATTAATAAAAAGGTGTCCTATTTATCTGAGTGCAGATAAATAATTACATTTAATAAAGAACTTTGTAAAGGGACTTTGAACCAAAGGGGGGAAAAAAAACTCATTGCCATAGAGCCTGTTTCAACTGACTCATAGTGACACCGTAGGACAGAGTAGCACTGTGCCGTAGGGTTTCCAAAGAGCAGCTGGTGGATTCAAACCACCAACCTTTTGGTTAGCAGCTGAGCTTTTAACAATTGTGCTACAGGGGATTTAAAGAGACTTTAGGGTTAATAAAAAGTGCTGGGTTGAAAAAATATTCTCATCGCAGCATTTTTTAGTTTTGTTAAAAATAATGTTTAGTTCCTGCAATTACAAAGTAGAGATGCTATAATACCAAGCAGAGTATCACTGATTTGACATCATTCAAAGGAAACTACATCTGCTATCCTTGAATTTCAGTTTCTAAAAGCACAGGAAACCTAACTATGGGAGAAAGGTGGAACAGTTTGTTGAGTTGCGCTACCTTATTAACATTTCTTCACTCAACACAGCCTGAAAATTCATAAATTGTGTCTCTGCTTAGCAATTCCTGAATGTGTGAAGCTTCACTCCAAATTTTATTTCAAATAAAATTTGTACTTATAGATGTATCTATACAGGATTTGTGCCAGTTCTCTAAATCAAAACTATCTGAAACAGCTTACAAAACAAACATAATTCAAAATAAGGCAATTAGGGATAAACACCAACGGAAGCCATGGCAAGTGAGCTGAGGCTGCCCGGCCCCTTCACTTCAAGAGGCTGTGCCTACAAAGTTTGGCACTGGGAACCCACTTAACAGTTTCCCACCTACTAAGCTGAAATAGGTAGAGATAAGGAAAGATGTAGTGTATTACTTTTATTTCCTGTCTAACAAATATGATCTAACAAGGAAACTTTTGGACATAAAAAAGCTGAAGATTGATTAGGTTAGATGAAGAATGGAAAGTACTGAGTATCTTCAGACTCCTCTCTCATGTGCTGGAATTTTAGTGCCATGATTCCTGCCATTTTTCTACAGCTTTTGTGAATGAGAATTATTACAATGATATTTTGTTTAGCACTATGTTGTGTCAGACATTTAGTGTGCTGTGTATGGTTCTGCAGGATGGTATCTACAACACTACTGGCATCAGTACCTTGAAGCTATTGTAAATTTGGACATTCATTACGCCTTCCTGGTAGATGGCAGGAAAATGTCCTAGGAAAGAGAAGCCTGTTTTATACTCACACAAAGACATCAGCCAGAAAATTGTGGCTCTGAAATGTGCTGTAAGTGTCGCACACACTATTGATCCTGTCCTTTAGAAAACTTTAATGAGGGACTGTTATCCTAATTTTTCAGGTGAATATCTGAGGCTCACAATGGTTGAACTTGTCCAAGCTCATAGGGCCAGTCACTAAGAGATCTAAGATTTCGTCTCAATTTACCTGACTTGAAAGCCCATGTATTTTTATGATTTTTACTATGAAAAGTTTCAAATATATACAAACAAAACAGAAAAGTATATTGACCCCTCCATGTACATGAACCTGCCTCAACAATTATTATTTTGCTTTTCTTATCTATACCTTCATCCACTCTGCAGCTTCATGCACAATTATTTTTTATCTCCTATTCTCTACTGAGAAGATGAATAGTGAAGTTACCAGTCTTCCATATTTTGTGTGAATAAAGATTTATGATTATATTTATAATATCGCCTTGAGAGTACACAAAGACACTTAGAGCCTGAAAGAATTGAGGGAAGCATCAGTAATGTTGATAAATGGTGCTCTGTCACACATGTAGCACAGTGACTCCAAAAACTAGAAAGAGCTCTATCCACAAACATCGTTTGTTTCATATAATCTATTCAGAAGAGATCAGATTCCTTGTAGGGGTCAATGTGACAGTGCATGCCACATTACCTATACGAGGAAGTTATTTATTCCCCATCTACATATTTGGGTTATTCCTATTGGGTCATAATGACCAATTATTTTAATTCAAGTACATGCTGATAGACAACATCATTTCAAATACTTATTGATGCCAGACTAGAATTCTCAATGTCCATTTATAGATACGTCTGCATTTTCATACCTTTTATCCATAATTGGATATTTTCTTCTGAAGTCGGTTAAGTCCTGAATAATTGAAGACTCAATTGCTTCTCTAAATGCAAAACAATGTACACTTAAATTCTTTTTTTTTTTATTCCTCCCATTTTCATGTTAGCTTGATTCAAAAAATTTTTTTTTTTCTTGATTCAAAATACACTGAAACACTTAGAAAAAAAAATGAAATGGTCATATCTTATTTTTTAAGAAAGAAGTATATACTAAAAGCTCTTCTTTCGGCTTCTTAGAATGGTCAATATTACAGCTAGTTTTCCTCACATATGTGTTTTTTCACACCTTTAACCAGACACCTATAAAACAACACTTTTTCTTGGTACAAAAAAGAGGCTGAAAGATACTTTGTGTGAATGGTTTTCTGCTAATCACTAGGTGTTGAAAAGTGTTTTATAGGGTGAGTCGTGACAATAAGCCATACGGGAAAAAATTACATTTCTAGATTGAACACCAAACGAGATGTGACTCACTCAACTCTAACAGTACATAGTCCACTTTTCCATTAAAGGGCTCAGAGACCAGAACGGGGTCTGCAGAAGGGCACATAGGCCCAGGGTGGCTAGCGCACACAGGTTAAGGAAAGAAGTCACTCCTAGGTAAGCAGAAAATCTGGTATTTTGTTTTATAGAGAAACAAAACATTTCTAAAAACCAATTGATCAAGACAGTTCTGAAAATGAATTTTGAACTTTTGCAAATGCTGAATTTAGTACAATTTGTACATACAATAGACTGTATTACTATGTTGTGGATAGCAATACAGTATAAATAAGAATGTTGCAGATGATTCACAGTTGGTAGGCTAAGAATTGTTATACACGCAGCTAAGTGTCAGCATTCCCTAAAAGGAGAGAACGTTAAACCAGACAAAGCATCGGCTACAGAATTTAATCATTTCTAATAAAAGACAGAGGTAAAACTTCTGAGCGGATCTCACGTATGTGCTTCTGTTATTTGTGTATAAAGTTGGCACCTTGTATTTTTAACCAGGCTAAACACAGCTCTTAATCAACTTGACTAACTCGAAGAAAGAGATCTAAGATCACCCAGATTACTGTTAGTTTGGAATAAATGCTTTACTTCTGAGGGGAAGATTAGTTACAATATGGTGGTTCCCCCAGCCTTCGCTGAGTTTGAACAGCAACTGGCTCCCTGTAGCTGAATCTCTTATGTGTACATGGTAGTGTCGGTGGAGAATCCCTCTGCGGTACAAGCAGTTAAGTGCTTGACTGCTAACCAAATGGTTGAGTGTTTGAACCCACCCAGAGGTGCCTTGGAAGAGGGTCTTTGCAATCTGCTTCCCAAAGATCAAAACCCAAAAACCAAACCCACTGCTGTCGAGTTGATTCCGACTCATAGCGATCCTATAGGACAGAGTAGAACTACCCCATAGAGTTTCCAAGGAGAGCCTGGTGGATTTGAACTGCCAACCCTTTGGTTAGCAGCCGTAGCACTTAACCACTACCCCACCTAGAAGTTCTATGGAACGCAGTTATATTCTGCAACACATCGAGTCACCATGAGTCAGAACTGACTACATGGCGACTGTTTTTGTTTTTCTTTTTAGTGTTAGTGGTGGGAAGAGGTGGGGAGGGGAACAACATATGCTTTATCAATGGTACTTTTTCAATAAATGGTAGCTATAGAAAACATATTTAAAGTACATTTTTATAACTATAGAGAATCATGTGGCTTACACAACTATATTAAATCTATTCACAGGTATTGATCTTCTAATTTATATTTTCCATGTTCCTAATACTTCAATTTTTGGGCTATTTTTTTTAATTGAAATCTGCCTTTTTTTTTTTTTTTAATGAAAAAGAGTTGTGTACATGTACTCACAGGCACACATATTGGTTAGAAGTGGACTAGTATTGAACTCCTTGGATGTTTTTTAAACGAAAAAAGGTGAAAAGTTATCTCAGTGTACACAAAGAAACAAAAGAAAAAGAAAACAAATAGTCTTAATGGTAGAGAATATGAGTGAGAAATCTTTGAAGGCAAGCCAAATATCTAGAAAACTGGATCAAACAAAATAAGGCTTTCAGCAGTTACATTAACAGAGCCCATTTAAGCTGAAAGACAAATCACAGATCCCCATACATTCAAGATGAGAATGACCTCTGAGGTCACACAGTCCACTCCTTAGCTATTAAAGATTGTACATTACTTTGCTTCACAGTTTATTTTGCCCATCCTGGTTTATCATGCCAAACAGTAAGAAAAGACACAGGATAAAATAGCCTTCAAAGAACACAATCAGCAATATAGCTGGGCTTAACCCCGCTGAGGATGACTTTGTGAGGAGTCTCTACGCATTGTCAGCAGATCATTCACGAGCTGCCAGTAAGTCACAGAAAGATACTGTCTTCAGTGCTGTCCAGTTGTCTTAATAGAACGGAACTAATTTTTCACCTATGATTTAAAAACAAGTTTGGATAAGAATACTCACTTAAGTCTTTAAGAAGTTTAATTTTGACAAATTAAATAGAGAGATAAATATATGCACATCTTCGGCATTTCTTTACCTCTTCCTCAATCTTTGTGTTTTTTTTGTAATGTTTTTTAATTTTACAGTTATTTTGGACTGCACGGGACCTCAATAAAAGTCTCCTTATGACAATACTTTTCTCAAAATCAGAAGTATAATTTTCTATTAGGATGATCTTTCTACTCTATATCTATGAAGTCTTCCTTAATACACTGGATTAACTGTTACTTTTTTTAAATTTTTTAATTTGTTTTTGTTTTTGGTTGGGTTCTTGACATATGGTACAAGCACATACGTCCTTAACTGAGTATGGATTTGTTGTTGATGTTAGGTGCTGTTGAGTCAATTTTAACTCATAGTAACCCCATGAGACACAGTAGAACTGCCCCATAGGGTTTTCTAGGCTGTAATTTTTACAGAAGCCAATCGCCAGGTGGTTCTCCCAAGGAGTCACTGGGCAGGTTGGAATGGACAGCCTTTCAGTTAGCAGCCTAGGGCTTAAACATTTTTGTTGTTAGGTGCAATAGAGTTACTTCCGACACAAAATGACCCTATGTACAACAGAACAAAACACTAAACACTCTTGTGTCATGCTCAAAATCATTGCTAGGTTTGAGCCCTTTATGGTTATACTTCTTCCAAGACAGATTTGGTCATTCTTCTGTCAGTCCATGTTACATTCAAGATTCTTTGCCAAGACCATAATTCAAAGGTATCAATTCTTTGGTATTTCTTATTCATTGTCTAGCTTTCACAAGCATGAGGCAATTGAAAATACCACAGCTTGAATCAGGCACAACTTAGTCCTCAAAGTGATACCTTTGGTTATTAACATTTGAAAGAGGTCTTTTGCAGCAGATTTGTTCAGTGCAATATGTTTGGTTTCTTGACTGCTATTTACGTTGACATTGGTTGTAGATCCAAGTAAAATGAAACCCTTGACAGCTTCAATATTTTCTCCATTTATCATGTTGCTTATTGGTCTAGTTTTGAGAATTTTTTTTCTTTATGTTGAGGTGTAATCTATGCTGAAGACTGTAGTCTTTGATCTTCATCAAAAGTGCTTCAAGTCCTCTTCAAGTTCAGCAAACAAAATTGTTTCATTTGCATATCACAGGTTATTAATGAGCCTTCTTTCAATCCTGATACCACATTCTTCTTCATATATTCCAGCTTCTCAATTGTTTGCTCAGCATACATATTGAATAAGTATAGTGAAAGGATATAACCATTTGTAATTAAAAAGAAAAAAAGTCATTGAATTGATTCAGATTCATAAATGTCCCATAGGACAGAGTAGAACTGCTCCATAAGGTTTCTAAAGGTGTAATCTTAAAGACGCAGATGACTACATCTTTCTCCTGTGGAGCAGCTGGTGGGTTCAAACCACTGTCCTTTTTGTTAGCAGCCAAGCATTTAACCACTGTGCCACCAGGGCTGATTTTAAATCATGCAGTATCCACGTATTCTGTTCCATCAACTGCCCCTTGGTCTATGTACAGGTTCTGCATGAGCACAATTAAGTGTTCTGGAATTCCATTCTTTGCAGTGTTATTCATAATTTGTCTGATCCACTCAGACAATCAGTGTGGTTGATGTTGTTGCTGTTAGGTGCCATCGAGGCGGTTCTGATTCATAGGACCCAGTGCACAACAGAAAGAAACACTGCCAGGTTCTGTGCCATTCTTACAATCGTTGTTATACTTGAGCTCATTGTTGCAGCCACTGTGACAATCCACCTCATTGAGGGTCTTCCTCTTTCCTGCTGACCCTGTACTCTGCCAAGCATGATGTCCTTATCCAGGGACTGATCCCTCCTGACAACATGTCCAAAGTATGCAAGATGCAGTCTCGCCATCCTTGCCTCTAAGGAGCATTCTGGCCTCACTTCTTCCAAGACAGATTTGTTCGTTCTTTTGGCAGTCCATGGTATATTCGATATTCTTCGCCAACACCACAATTCAAAGGCATCAGTTCTTCTTCGGTCTTCCTTATTCATTGTTCAGCTTCCACATGCATATAATGTGATTGAAAATACCATGGCTTGGGTCAGGTGCACCTTAGTCTTCAAGGTGACATCTTTGTTCTTCGACACTTTAAAGAGGTCCTTTGCAGCAGATTTGCCCAATGCAATGCGTCTTTTGATTTCTTGACTGCTGCTTCCATGGGTGTTGATTGTGGATCCAGGTAAAATGAAATCCTTGACAACTTCGATCTTATCTCTGGTTATCATGATGTTGCTCATTGGTCCAGTTGTGAGGATTTCGTTTTTCTTTATGTTGAGGTGCAATCCATACTGAAGGCTGTGGTCTTTGATCTTCATTAGTAAGGGCTTCAAGTCCTCTTCACTTTCAGCAAGCAAGCTTATGTCATGTGCCTAATGCAGGTTGTTAGCGAGTCTTCCTCCAATCCTGATGCCCCGTTCTTCTTCATATAGTCCAGCTTCTCGGGTTATTTGTTCAGCATACAGATTAAATAGGTATGGTGAAAGAATACAGCCCTGACTCACACCTTTCCTGACTTTAAACCAATCAGTATCCCCGGTTCTGTTCGAACAACTGCCTCTCGATCTATGATCTATGATCAAGTCGTTGATGTTAGGTGCTATCAAATCAGACTCAACTCATAACAACCCTGTGTATAACAGAACAAAACACTAACCAGTCTTGTGCCATCCTCACAATTGTTGCTATGTTTGAGTTCATTGCTGCACCCACTGTGTCAACCCATCTCATTGAAGGCCTTCCTCTTTTTTTGCTGACTCTCTATTTTACCAAGCAAGATGTCCTTCTCCAGTCATTGGTCTCTGCTAATAATAAGTCCAAAGTAAGTGAGATGAAGTCTCACCATGCTTAGTTTTAATTAGCACTTTGAATGTACTTTCTCCAAGACAGGTTTGTTTGTTCTGGTAGTCTGTGGTATATTCAGTATGAGTGAAAATACCATGGCTTGGTCAGGCACTCCTTAATCATTAAACTGACATTTTTGCTTTTTAAGATTTTAAAGAGGTTCTTTGAAACAGATTTGCCCAATGAAAATACAGTACATCATTTGATATCTTGACTGCTGCTTCTGTGGATGTTGATTTTTGACCAAAGTAAAATGAAATTCTTGAAAATTTCAATATTTTCTGTGTTCATCATATTGGTGCTTATTGTTGCAGTTGTGAGGATTATTATTTGCATTATGTTGTGGTATAATCCATGCTGAAGGTTGTAGTTTTTGATCTTCATCAGCAAGTACTTAAAGTTCTCACTTTTAGCAAATAAGATTGTGTCTTCTGCATGTCACAATTTAATGAGTCTTCCTGCAAACCTGATGCAACATTCTTCTTCATATAGTCCATCTTCTCAGATTATTTGCTCGGCATACAGACTGAATGAGTATGGTAAAAGAATACAACCCTGACACTCACCTGTTCCAATTTTAAAACACAATATCCCCTTGTTCTGTTCATATGAATGCCTCTTGATCTACGTACAGATTCTGCATGAGCATAATTGAGTGTTCTGGAATTCTCATTCTTCATAATGTTATCCACAATTTTTTATGATCCACTGAATGCCTTTGTATAGTCAAAAAAACAAGGGTAAACATCCTCTGGTGTTCTCTGCTTTCAACCAAGATCCATCCGGCATTAACAATGATAGCCCTCATTCCACATCCTCTTCTCAGTCTGGCTTGAACTTCTGGCCATTCCCTGTTAATGTTTGGCAGCAGCCATTTTTAAACTATTTTCAGCAAATTTTACTTTCATATGATATTAGTGGTATTACTTTATAACTCCCTCATTCTGTTGGATCACCTTTCTTTGGAGTTAACATGAATACAGAAATCTTTCAGTCCGTTGGGCAAGTAGCTGTTCTCTAAATTTCTTGGCATAAAAAAGTGAGTGCTTCCAGCATTGCATCCAAATGTTGAAGCATCTTAATTGGTATTCTGTCAATTTCTGGAGACTGGTTTTTCACCAAGACCTTCAGTGCAGCTTGGACTTCTTTCTTCAGTACCATCAGTTCTTCGTCATATGCTACTTCTTGAAATGGTTGAACATTGACCAAATCTTTTTGGTATGGTGACTGTGTATTCCTTCATCTTCTTTTGTTGCTTCCTACATCATTCAAATTTTTGCCCACAGAATCCTTCAATGTTGCAACTTAGGGCTTGAATTTTTTCTTCACTTCTTTCAGCTTGAGAAATGTGAAACTGCTCTTCCCTTTTCGTTCTCTAACTCTAGATCTTTGCACATTTCATCGTAATACTTTACCTTGTCTTCTCAAAAGATCTTGGAAATCACCTGTTCAGCTCTTCTTCATCTTTTCTTCTGTTTTCTTTAGCTACCCTGTGCTCAAGAGCAAGTTTCAGAGTCTCTTCTGACATCCATTTTGCTTGTTTCTTTCCTGTCTTTTTAATGGCCTTTCACAAGCAATAAAATGAGAAAAGCGAACATAGAGTAAGTAGAAGTAACAGAAACTCCATAAAATTTTGATGTGTTTAAACTCAAGTATATTAGGGGTATACTTAAAAAAATGATCTAACTGCTATCATTAAAAGTAATGAAGTAAAGATTATGAGTATACACAAATGGTTACTATAAGATAAGGTAGACTTTAAGGGGAGAAAGCATTACTAGAGATTAAGATACTATTTTGCATTGACAAAAACTTGTTTTTCCCAGAAAGATATACAATTCTAAATTTGTAATCCTAAATTTATAAATCTAAATTTGCTAAAGATGTGAGAAGCCATCATTTCTCCCTCTTCCTTCACTTTTGTATACATCTGACATCATGACCTCTGGTCTGTCTCAAGCCAGACACTTTTCATTAGGTAATAAATTTTTTTCCTAGTTAACCAAATCCTGTTAGGCAATTCTGCTTCTACTTCCTTAAGTCCATAATTCCATTATTCTGCCTGACAAAATGAACCTTGCCTGATACTGTGCATTAAAATTTTTATAAAGTGCTGCTTAGTGTGGGATTGAAAGTAAACTTACATTATTATGCATATATATATATATATATATATATATAAAACATTCAAGATAGCATCCACATGAACTCCTAATTAGGAGATGGAAGCCAGTCATCTTTATTTACAGGTTACAGTCCATTTAGGGAATTACTCTTCATGCCAATAAAAGGTCAAGTTTTCTTTTTGAGACAATTTGCAGGAATCGCAGATCTTAAAGCAAAGAGGACAGAATGTGAAGGTTAAAGAATAAATCTGTATCAAGCAAACAGTTGAAGAAAGATCAGTCAGAATTTATCAGTATGTTCTTGAGGGAAATACAATTCTTAGAAATATCATAGGTACATATTACATGTATAGAAGGTGAAGAATAAAATAATTATAGTTTACTGAGAAGAGAATAAAGGTCCTGATATAAGAAAACCATATCCCAGTAGAATATGGAAGAAGAAAATATAGTATAAGTAGGAAAACAAAACAACAAACCAAAAAAAAAAAAAAAAAATCAAAACCTGGACTTCACAAGGAAGATTACTGACTAGATAAGATAGAAAATTTCTTAGCAAAAATGGATTAAAAAAAAATGTTGTATTGAGAAAAGTATTGCAAGTCTATATCTTTCATTTTCTTAATGTTCTTAGAGTTAATATTAAGTTACTTCTGGGAAATACATAAAAACTGCAACAATGTATTTCTATTATCATTCCATCCTTTGCATTTTTTATTTTATATATTATATCTATACACATTCTAAATCCAACAATATAATCAAGGATGCTATTAAGGTTAAAGAGGATATATGTGGAAATTATGGGGACTTTCACAGAAAGCAAAGGTCAGCTGTGCTACAACTTGACACAGGGGAAGATGTTTGATTCCCTACTGTCAGTCTGTGATTTCCACAGGCTGTGCATCTGTAGTACATCCATGTGAGACAGTCTACCAATATTGTAAGAGGTCTATTTCAGCACTGTAAACTCATTTTTTTATTAACTAGAATAACTTCTAACTTATAGATAATGTCTCTACTAGAATGTACTTGTGCTAACTTGTTTTTACTGACAATATATGACAGACAAAAGTGAAACACCTGCCAGAATTCATCTCACTTGAAACTTCTCCCTATTTATGGAACTGACATATTCATGCATATTGATTTTAATATTAATTTAATAGCAGTTAGTACTTCAGTACAAATAACATCTTAACATAAAAGAAAACAAAAATCCTTAAAATTGGACTAAATAAGCAACATCATGATAAATGGAGAAAAGATTGAAATTGTCAAGGATTTTATTTTACTTGGATCCACAATCAACACCCATGGAAGCAGCAGTCAAGAAATCAAGCAAAGCATTGCATCGGGCAAATCTGCTGCAAAAGACCTCTTTTAAAGTGTTAACAAGGAAAGATGTCGCCTTGAGGACAAGATTCTCCCGATGTAAGCTATGGCATTTTCATTTGCCTCATAGGCATATGAAAGCTGGACAATGAATAAGGAAGATGGAAGAAGAATCAATGCCTTTGAATTGTTGCATTGCTGAAAAATATTGAATACACCGTGGACTGCCAAAAGAATGAACAAATCTGTCTTAGAAGAAGTGCGACCAGAATGTTCCTTAGAAGCAAGAATGATGAGACTTTGTTTCACATACTTCAGACATGTTCTCAGGAGAAATCAGACCCTGGAGGAGGACATCGTGCTTGGTAAAGTGGAGTGTCAGCGAAAAAGAGGAAGACCCAGTGAGATGGATTGACGCAGTGGCTGCAACACTGGGCTCAAACATAGCAACAATTGTGAGGATGGTACAGGACTGGGCAGTGTTTTGTTCTGTTTTATATAGGGTCACTGTGAGTCAGAAACAACTCAATGGCACCTAAGAACAACAACAATGGTACTTCTTTATATTTAAAAAAAAAAAAAAAAAAGCTTTCTAATTCAAATCTTATAGCACATATCTTATTTACAGAATTAACACCTTTAAGAGAAATAAAAACAGAAAAATTGTAAAGTAATTAGGAATCACCTCTCTAACATTTATTAATTTTTTTGAATCAGGTTATTATCCTACTGCATTACTGTAATAACTTCTAGCATTTTTGAATGATGATTAAAAAGGAATTGATATTAATATAATGGCTATTTTTTCCTTCTGGAAACCTATGTCAAGAAAAAGATGTATTCTTAATATCAGGTTAAATAAGACAATTTAAAATAATCTTATAAGTTATTTTCAAAAACTTTGAGTAATTTAAATAATAAAAACAGTATTAAAAAATAACTCACCTGCTTTTGTATGATCCCATTTTGTGATTTTGCTTTCAAAATCAGTCAGCTTAAAAAATAAAGAATGATTAAACACTGAGTTTTAGGGACCACAAGCATTCAAGTGACTGTTGGAACATTTTGGAATAGCTTCAATAAAATAATAAGTAAATGTATACATTAGCTGTAACTATGCCAATTAATAAGTTATTTATCCATCTGCTAAGCAAAAATATGCTTCCAAAATGCTGTATGATCACTCTACAAAATGTAATATTTTCTTTTCCCTAAATATATGTCTATATATATGTTTTAAACTTCCCTCACTTTTGAAATAGTATTAATTATTTTTATGTAATGAACATTATACTAGAAATTCTTGGAGTTGGCTTATTCATCTTGCATTTGTACATTTGCTATTGCTCCATGACCATTGCTTCCTCTATTTGGTACTTAATAAAAATGTCATTAATTTATTTTCACTTTTAGGAAACAAATATTCTACTATTTAAGTTAGTGCTCTGTCACACAAGGAAGCACTTAAATAACTGGAATAATGATAAGGTAGCTAATTTAAATGTTGATTTAAATTCTCAGCATATAAATCTGTAATTCTCAACTTATTTTGAGTCCTGGACTGTTGTTAACCTGAAAAAAAAAACCCAAAAAACTGTGACTTTTGGCCTGAGAACACATGTATATCTCTGTGTGTGTATGTGTGTATGCACACATATGAGCATGTGCGTGCAGGTGTGTGCAGATGTGCATTTGTGCTTGGTATAAATATATGTATATATGACTATATATGTATACATACATAGCATATACACTTAAACACACACATACCAGGGTATTCCTTGACCTCCTGAGATTCAGTATGGTCTCAATGTTAATAATCTCTGGTATATAGAGATATTTGTCTTCATATTACACAAGCAGAAAGTTACATATTCAATTTATCTAAAACAAGTAGCAGAACTTGAAAGTACATACTAAATGAAAAAAGTCTAAGACACAAATGAGCTTATTGATACTTTTGTCTGAGCAATTTGGAGATGCTTTGGGTTTATTTTGTTATTGAAATAGTACTAAATTTAGGCTTTCAAGTAGAAGTTAAGTATGGTAATCTTATAACTATATTTCCTCTGTTTATTAAACTCATTTAGGAAGCATTTAGTTTAATCTTATTAGTGAAACATTTCGATGGGTGTTGGCTATAGCCATGAACAAAACAAATCTGGCCACTGATGCCATGACTCTTGAATTAGAGCAGAAGAGTGTTAATTACCAGGCAAATAATGAATAAATTAATAAGACACTTTCAGGAATTTACTAGTGGTATAAATAAAAAAAGATGAAAGAATGTGATAAAGAATGATTGTAGGGTTTACTTTAAAACATGTGCTTATTAGGAGATGGTATTTGAACTGAGACCTGAAAGATGAGAAAAAGCCATTCATGCAACATATAGCAAAAAAGTACTCCACACAGAGAGAATAACAAATACAAAAACTTTGAAGTGAGGATAACTCGAACCCATTTCAGTTATGGAGAGCAAACTAACATGTCTGCACATGGCTATGGAAGCACAGGGTCAAAGCAAGACCAGAGATGGAGGGAGAAGTCAGGTCAGAATATGCCATTATAAACGGTTTCCTCTTGGCAACCTGAACGAAGTAATAATAAAATAATGTACTTATTTTCAGTGGGATGTGAGATTAAAAAGACCCTCTACAGTGAGCTTCCGTGATAAACCATGTACAAACTCCAAATTCTAATTAGCATAGGGATCTGCCCAGGAAAGAAAAGAGAATGGATCAGACACTAGTAATTCAAAATGCCGATGTTCTGGCTTGTAGCTGAGCTCTTAACCACTGTGCCACCAGTCTCCAGTAAGAATTAACCACTGTGCCTCCAGTCTCCAGTAAGAATTAGATACTGTGAAATCTAAACCACGGTACATGTGAGGAAAATGGCATAAGGAGCAAGTTCCTAGATCCATCCTGAGTCCTAACAGATTTTGTTTTTCAATCCTAATCATCATGGTTTCTTAGAGAACACATTTTGATTCCCTGATGTAAAATGAATAAATAAGGCAGAGGGTACAGGACAGGCTTAGGAAGGAGCATTTCAATGTCTAAAGTGTTGCAACTGAGTTGGAAGGGACAACAAGAAAGCTGAGAAGGAACAGTCAGAGAGATGAAAAGAAAACAGGTAGAAGATGTTGCCATGAAAGCGAAGAGAAAACATGTTATTGAAATACATAAAGACCTAAATTATTAATTAAACACTTAAAGCTCCATAGCTGGCAGGGCAAAGAAGCTGAGGTGGGGGAAAGCTGGGAGAAGAAGAGGTGGTATGATGTATTATTTAAAAGATGAGATAAGAAGACATGACTTGAGGGAAAATACCAAAAGAGCATAATTCATACCATAGCCACAAATGAACAGCTTCAACATTCAACAAGCTTCAATGCGTGATGGATTACTAATGAGCAGTAAAAGATCTGATAAACATCATGAGGTATTAGCCATGAAGACAGAGAAGAGAGAAACTGATATTTATTGATGACATAATTTGGACCAGACATTTTGCACTGTGGCCTGGATAAGAACACAGGTTCTGGAGCCAGATTAACTTTGTGATCTTGGGTTTTCTCACTGTAATGTTGAGTATTAGTTCCTACCTTGTAGGATTGTGGGGGAGTTTACCTGTGTTCAGCATGGTGCCTGGCACATAGTAAATACTCCATAAGTATTAGTATTTATATCTATTATTTTACTTAGTCTTATAACCCTGTGAACTAAGTAGTATCATCTGACTTTACAGATAGGGAGGGAAAGAAGATTCAGAAAAGCTAAGCTAACTTGCTGAAAACTCACTAGTGTACACCCAAGATTAAAATCTAAGCTTTCTGGTTCAATAGTCTACGGTCATCCCAGTATGCTTACTCTTGCAGGGAAAAGGACAATGTTTCCTCAGTCTGCACTGACTGAGTATGTCAATAGAGTACCAAAGTGACATGAATTTTTTTCACTCAAAGAAACCTGCCAAGAATTGCTTCAAGTTGCAGTTCCATATACTACCAAATAAGGGAAACCCTGGTGGTGTAATGGTTAAGTGCTGCAGAAACTAACCAAAGGGTCGGCAGTTCAAATCCGCCAGGTGCTCGTTGGAAACTCTACGGGGCAGTTCTACTCTGTCCTATAGGGTCACTATTAGTCGGAATCAACTCTACAGTACTGGGTTTGGGGGTTAAGACTACTAGGCATTCAGCTCTCTTTTAGCACTTGAGTCGTGGTTGCTGTTTTGGTTAGGTGCAATCAAGTCAATTTTTGACTCATAGTGGTCCCATGTGACAGAGAAGAACTGCTCCATAGGGTTTTCTAGGCTGTAATCTTTATTGACTCGACGACACTGGGTACTGGGTTAATCTTTATGGGAGCAGAATGCCAGTTCTTTCTCCTGTGGCCTGGGCTAGAGGGATTCAACGAGATAACCAAAATATGATCCCTATAGATGAAATTTCATAGCAAAATTTAGAAGGGAGAAGAGAGATACTCTCTTCCAAGAAGTATCACTCGTAAGAAGAAGGAGAAAATTCACTACAGTTGAAAGTTTGTCTGATAGTCTTTCAAATTTCATCAGTTCCTCAAGAAGGGGTCTCTCTTTGGGGTAGGGGCAAACTAACATTGATCGAGATCCTGTGAACATGTAAAAATATATCCAAAACTCAAAAGAAATTTCCTTGAAACACTAAATGACCTTACACCAAATTCCCCTTAACAGTTTATTAAGGATCAGAGTGAGAAAAATGCAATTACTAAAAAT